>NC_084929.1:27712500-28337500 GCF_958298935.1 Phragmites australis
TAGATGTATTCAGGTGGTGGTCAAACTACGGAGGATGTTCCACGCGCCACATCTTGCGTCGATTTGGGGCAGGCTTGGAGCTAGGAGAAGGAGTTTAGAGGTGGAGGCGCTCGGTGCGGCGACGGGGTTCAGATTTGGGCGGCCCTGGGTGGAGGTACTTGAGGAGTAGTAGATGGGGAAAGGTAAGAGGCGAGACTCGAGAGATTGATGAGGGAAAGGCGGTGGGGATTTAGGATTTTTTTTTTAGCGCACACCACGGAATTGTTTTCACGCTCAATTTTTGGCCTCTCCCGCGCGGTTCTGTGTCCCACACGGGCGAGAATGAGGGTTCTAGTCGGTTGGTCCCCGTCAAGAATCCTATTTCCTATCAATTTAAACTAAACCGGTAGGATTTTCCCTAACTTCTCCTATCGGTGTACGTTTTCCTAAGGGCCTCCCCTGAACCGACAGGAGTTACACGCTCGTTCTCGTCGGTTTATGCTACCGTCAGTACGAATTGTTGTTTACTGTCGGTTCTCATGAAACGGACAAGAAACACCTATTTTTTGGTAGTGTGTGCCCCCTCACGCCTCTGATCCTTATATTTGTTCTAGAAAGAGAAAAAGGAGTGAACCTGATCTAGAGAGAGAGGCAGCACCCTCACTGACAGAAGGCAGGCGATGTCCATGCTCCTCCCTTCACCCCACGTCTCCGATTCAGATATGTTCAGGAGGGGAACCAGAGAGAAAAGAGCATGTGCTAGAGAGATGGGAGAGGCGGGGAACAGGAGAAAGAGACCAGTACACTGGGAAAGGCAGGGGAAAGAAAGTGGAGAGGAGGGGGGTGTAACAGCCCAAAATCCTAAAACCAAGAAATTATAAAACTTTTCCAAGGAAATAAAAGAATTTGCAAAGTTAAATAATCCGAAGAGTATATATATGTATATAATTGTTTGCTTGCTGGATTGCTTGTTTACGTGAGCCTATATATATGTGGTATATATGATGTATAAGTGTAAAAAATACATGTGTATACACATGAGAGAAAAGGAATGGGAAAAGATAAGCTTTTGAGCTGAATGCATCAAAGCCCAGCTCTCTCCTCCTCTCTTCTCTTTGTTCGGCCCAACTCCAGCCAGCCCAGCTCATCTGCTAGCCCAGCCCACTCTCTCTTCTCTTCTCTCCCTCTCAGTTTTAGCTCAGGGCAGCACAACAGTAAGCCGTCGGCCATCGTGCACGTCGATGTTGCCATGTCCAAGCCAGAGAACAACCACCCAACTGCCAGATGAGATCATCAAAGCGTCTAGAAGCTAAATCCTGAGCCATTTTGGGATCCAAAAGGTGCAAGAGGGGACTTCAGTTGTTGAGGTGGAATCACGCGGCAGTGAAACCTTAGCGAGTAGACATATGTTGAGAGGGAGCATTGTAAAGGCTTTGTAGTAGATTCCTAGCGCACACCTTGGTAGTGTGTAAGAGTTCTCTATCGGCCAACAGATGCTCGATAAAACGGGATGAAACATCTTGTGAATAAAGTACAACCTCTGCAGAGTTAAAACTGAATATTCAGTCGTGCTCACGGTCATGAGTAGCACTAAAAACCTACCATGATTATATCTTGATATTTTTGTTCCTCGAGTCAACTGTGATGGTGGGAATCATAGTTGAGGATGGTCAGTCATAGTGGTAGGAACTATGATTGAGGGTTCAACCTTAGTGGATGTGAAAGGATTGAATGGCCTAAGTGGGGTGGTGAATTGGACAATTATAAAAACTGATACCGAAAACTAGAACAAAAACAACCTAAGCCTGGAAGAAAGGAAATGGGGCTACACGAACAAACTAGGAGAATGCAACTAAACAAGCAAGCAAAGACACTAAAAAAATGCGGAATTTAAAGCTTGCAAGAATGTAAATGCTTAAATTAAATTACAGAATGGACAAGAGAACACTGGATTTTTTCTCAATGATCGAGGAGTTGGCACTCTTCCCTAGTTCTCGTTGGAGCATCCACCAAGGATATCGCTCCCCCTTGAGTTACCAAGACTCAAGTGCTCCCTCATGATTGTCACTTCTTCATCTCTGAATTGGCAGGCATCAAACCAAGTACAAAGCTCTTCCCGAGGCTCTCACAAGAACTTTAAGAGCTCACCGAGAACACCACTAATCACCAAGACTGGCTAGGTGTTGCCAACCACCAAGAGTAACAAACCAATAGCTTCACTTGATCAAGATCAAGCCTAAACTACAGCTAGATGCACACTTGATACTCTCTAAGCACTAATAAAGTCCTTAATCTTCAATTAGTGACATGGAAATAAACTCAAGTGCTCTCTCTTGCTTCTTGATGACACACAGTGTATGAGCTTCTCTGGGTCGCTTGCATGCGCAATGAAACCAAGTGGAGTGGTATTAATAGGCTAGAGATCCAAATTATAGCCGTTGCCTAACCACCAACTTTTTCTGTTAACACTGGATTATCCGGTGATTACCATTTGACTCACACCAGATAATCCAGTGAGTATAGACTCCGAGCCACACTGTGCCAGCTGTCATTAGCCGTTGATCCTCTGGTGTACTCATCCAGTAATCACTGAAGTCACACCGGACAATCCGGTCATAAGAACAAGCCAAAACACCAGTTGCAAACCTCTCTACAAAAATTAGTCCGGTGATCCCTCTATGCATGCACCAGACCATCCGGTGAGTGAAGCCTCTTCTGAACATTGCTTTGGTGTATTTGTCCAGTGACCACAATGTAAACACCGTACTATCCGGTGAGTAGAGCTTCATTTTTCTACACTTTGAATTTTCCTCTACAAGAAATAGTCCGGTGATCCCCTCTTTCCATCACTGGACAATCCAGTGAGTTCCTGAAAAATTTCACTTCGGTTGAAAAAGCTCCAGTGCTCTCACCGGTGTAACACTGGACTATCCGGTGAAGCACTTCTTAAAATTTAGGACACGTGTCACCAGGAAAAAGCTCTGCTGCGAAGACCATCTTTATCACCGGACCATTTGGTGAACTAAATACCTTTGTCAGTTGAGACACAGAATTTATCCTGTGAGTTCACCTTTCACATGACCGGACTATTCGGTGAAGTAAATATTTCTGAGCTTATCCAATTCAAACTTCTTTGAGCTCTAATATCTCGACATCTCTACCATGGGTTTCACAAGTGTGCATCAAACCAAGTCTAGACTCAACTAGATCAAGCTACTACTCTGAGCCCCTCTTTATAGTACGGTCAAAAGACTAAGAAAGGAGACCTATACTACTCTAAGTGTCCTTCATCTCCTTTGTGACACTTAAAACTAGAAGATACTTAATCTTGATGCACATCTCCTTTAATCGTCTATATAATCAACTCAGGGACTAAGAATATCCAATTATCATTGCGAACTAAAAAATTTTATATCCTTCAAAACAAATTTATTAGTCACAATGATACGGTTGTCATTAATCACCAAAACACTTATCACTTACCTAGGGGCCTAGATGCTACAGGATGGAACTTCGGTTGAAGTGTTAGTTAGTTGGTTAAGTCAAGATGGATGGAATCTTGAGGTGGTTTGTTATGCACTTAATTATTATTGATTTTTAAATATTTTTACTTAAATATTGATTTATGCAAGAGAATCATATTAGTCTTATTCTTGTCAAGCCTTCATATGCATACTATTCCTTAACAACATGATGAGTATGATAAGTGCTTACTCTTACTATCACCAAACACTCAGTTGGAGAAGGTATCGAGGAGTATGCTGAAGGTGGATTGTTCTAAGATACTTTCTACGTCGATGATGCCTGTGAAAGAGTCGTAAAGGATAAGAGTCTTCGTAGTTCATTTAGTTCTACTGCATAGTTTAATTGGTTCTTCGACCCTCGAATATCACTTTTGTAAGACAGTTTATTCGATTAAGTTTGGATATTGTAATTATTATTATCAATGAAGTCACTATGTGTTAGGATTGGTTCCTGAGCTCGGCACATAGATGAGATTGGTTTATTTATTGAACCGATCTCGATAGAGGCCACCGTACATTTGCCATTTCAGGAAGCCAACAAATTCGTCCGCAAACGCGTTGCTTAGCGCACTCCCTCTAAGGTTTCTCCTAGTATTAGTTTCTTAGACATTAATTAGGTGCTAATTTTGAATGGTAAGAATAATACTCTCGCCGGTCCAAAATACAAGTGTTTTAGTTATTCCTACTCTATCCGAAATATAAGTCGTTCTACACTTTTGAGGTACTTTTTTATCCCTTTTTCCTGTTGTTCACTTCTTATTTGCACTAGCTTTTCATTCCCTATAACTCCCATCTACTCTAGTTAATTGCTCAAGAATCATTGATTAAAGGATAAGCATGGTTATTTTGCATACAACCTTAATTCTTGTGTCCAAGTCAAAAATAATTTATATTTTGGGTTGGAGGGGTATTAAGTTTAACAAAAGATCCTAAGATGTGGTTTGTCATATTTGGAGTTTTTTTGGCAAATTATGTTTGTCTTCAACCGTCAAAACAAATAACAATGCAAACTTTCATAATGCAGTAAATTTTAAGGATACATATAGTTCCCACCAACGACAAGTAACAAAATAATTAACAGAACACTAGTAATTGCACACATGTTTTATACACGTAGAATCAATCCAGGATATAGCAATCCGAAGAAGTAAAATAATATAGCATAACAAAAAAGAGATTTACATACACAAAATTCACAACATGATCATATAATTTCAGGAGGGAGGAGATGACCGTATTGTCTAGAGTTTTGGTCGTCTTCCACGGATGTGACCTCCATAGAAGACGGCGGTGAAGGCAACGAGTGGGCGGTAGCGCATCCTCTGAAGAAACCTAGCAGTAGATGTATGGAAGATAAATAATAAGAGATTGAATATATTTTTGGAAGGAGGGGTGGGATCTAACTTTGCGCGATGACCATTTGATCAATTCGAATAAACAATGAAGATCGATCAGATCTGTCATAATTTATGTATTACATAGACAAACTACGACTTTAACTGAGAGTAGTAAGATCACATGACAAACAACAAGCTCCCAAACGTGTCATTAAGAGTCTTCTCTGGAACCTTGAGGTACATCGTAGTAGCAACAACATAACATAGGTAACTGAACTCTTGATATAACATAACAGCAACAAGATTCAACAAAGCTATAGAGGTAAACCTTTCGGCCCTAACTGGTTTATAAAATCTACCACAACGATCACTGCAGGAGTCTTCAATGGCAGACTGCTTCATTATTTATTTTATTGTTAGTCAATTTCATATATTACAAGCATAATAAACTTGATTTTATATTTTTATATGGTTGTATAATATCACATCCTTTACATATGTGACTTTTGAGAATTTTTTAAAACTTTTATATGCATGTTTTGTGGAGGGGCTTCCACAATTCCACGAATTGGTAGTTTCATCTCATATATAGTGTTTTTAGTATTCCTGTGTAATACTTGCGAATTGATATAAGGATCCCTAGTTTAAAAATGAAGATGCACGGGTGCTGCATATTAGAAACTATACTTATTTTGCTTATCTTTTGTAGTAAAAAAGTTTCTAGTATCAATATATGAAACTCTTTTTCTCCTTTATCAAAAAGGGAGCGGGGGGGGGGGGGAATCTGTCGTAAGGATAATTTAGCAAAGGGAGGGGAGAACCAAGCCTTTGTTTAGGTGGACAATGGACAGATATGACAAGCTAAGGCTCAGCTGAAAAAAATCATATAAAAATCAAGCAAGAAAACGTAGACAATACGACAAGCCAAGGCTCCATTGAAAAAAATCACTAAAGAAATACCACATCTGAAAGAGCATTTACTATGCAATTTGGGTACAAATGGAGTTGTGAGGTTTAAAAAAAAGGTGCCAATCTGTTCTCTTTACATGTTCAATGATACTACATATGCGATCTGCTGTCTAAACGACAGAGATCTTGCTATGAGCGAGGATAATGTCTGAATCAAGTGCTGATCCCATCGAAAGAGACTACGAATGATCCAACTCGTTGAGACGTTGACCGTAGTAGGGCCGTGGAAATCAACTCTCAAGCCTTTGGTCCCAATATTTTGTTGCAAATGGAGAGGGGATAACTAAATTAACGAAGGTGGACGTTGACGAATTCTTTCCTAGAAAACTAAGACATTTGACTTGTTCAAAATGATCAAGAAACCAAAATCCCTGTGTTGCATGGAAAGAATTTTAGTTACCATTTTTCTGCATTTGTTTGCTAGCTCTACCTTGGAGGTGAAATTGGTGCTGACCGACCATTCTAAGTTGTTCAGTGTTGGACTTTTTCTTGTGGTGCTGAGCAGGCAAATCCTACTCTGCACAGAACTAAATGAAACAGTTTTCACTGATAATGAAGTACCGTTAGTCCGAGGGTCTTAGCCCAAACCTTCAACTGCCAGCTCGTTTACAGTTTACCCCATCGACGAGACGCATGAGACGGCCTGATGAGTCCAACTGCGAGCTTTGGATGTAGTTATCGACGGGAAACGAAACTCCGAGCTGAAAAGGGTCCACGCGCTACTTCCGGTGTTTCAAGTTTTAACAAGTCAGACATGTGATAGTCTAAATCAAAGTACGTGTATGCATCGTACTGCGTTTTGTTGCTGTTTCCCAACAACCACACGGAGCAGTGCCGGTATACGCACTAGGGCAAGCCAAGGCTTGGCAGTGCTTTAGAAATTTTGACCTTTATTCGGCCTGGGGCCAAAATTTAGTTAGACCCAGAAAAAATTGGCTGGCCAAGATATTTGTATACTCTTTTGCTACTCCCTCAGTTCCGGTCACAAATGAGTGTGGTTTTAAAAATCAACACAGTTACCAACCCATTATTTTGATCATTAATTATTAGTATAAAATATATATATATATATATATATATATAATATAGCAACCTTGTTATATTACGAGACTAATTTAGCTATACCATTTTCAAAAGTACAATTAAAACATTAAAAATATTTCTTTTGGAAAGCAGGCAGGAGATTTGCGATTTGTATTAAGAAGAAAAAGAGAGGTTCAGGGCCGATTACATTGGGCGGAGCCTGCAGGCCGCCTCTGGAAACACAACAATGGGACAACAAAGATTAACATGAGAGGGTGACGCAGCTCCCAAGCAAAACCAATTAAAAAATATTGATGGTTAAATTTTAGACATATTAACTATACGCAATTCAAAATGACATATTTTTTAACCAGAGGAGGACGGTTGTTTTTTTTTATGCCAACAGTCCATTTTTCTACATCACATTGCGTACAGAGGTTGGTGTAAAAAAACGGGTTTACTACGTTTCAATCAATTGAAATCAGAACTTTGTTTTACTTGACGTATTATCCATTCGATCATTCTATCGTTCGTCTGTTTTCTAATTTGTACTTAGTCAGTGATTTTTTTCTAACATGCAACAAAAAATTATATATATCTCTACTATATAAAAATATTGTTCACTTATGAATCAGTTTTTTTTATCAGCTATTAGATCTTCATCCAACGGTTGCTGTTGTCAAATGAAATATACCTTGTTTTCACTCGATTAAAAATTAACAACTCCAAAAAAAAACAGGTTTCTCCTAAAACCTAATTTTTTGTTCATATTTGTACCACCAGTCTCAGTTACAATAAGTTCATCGGCTTTTTAATATTTTTTATGTAATTTTCCAGTACTTCCAGTGTACAAGCAACAATTACGACATACCCTACTGATCTATTGAATCAAGCAGATACATCCGAATATTCTCATCATAGAAATCAAATGAATATTGAGCAGACAAGGGAAGGAGAAACATCTGAATGTTTACTAGATTGGCTCCATTTGTATAGTAAACTTGGGTGGTCGATATTGCTGGCCCAACTTTGGCCAGCTAATATTTTTGGCTTGCTCAAACCTAAGGCAGTACGGCTATTTATTTTGCTCTGATTTGCCACGTACGTGTAGAGTAGTTTACATAGCAGCTGCCAGTTCTGCAGATCGATCGGATCACCGGCCGTCGCCCGGTCGCCGTCGCCTTGATTCGGAGCACGACTCCTGTCGTCTGCCTGTCCTGCTCCGTCGTTCGCTCCGCACTCGGAGGTGACCGAGCACCTACGATGCTTACCACCACGCCGGAGCACGGCGCGACGCAGACATCCACTCGCCGAAGTGCACGGCCCCGGCCGTGCCGCTGCTCTCGGCTGCTGTCTCGTCGTCGCCGAGCATACTGTGCTGTGTACTGGGTTGGGTTGTTCGAGTAACGATCGATCGTGCGCACGTGACCCGGTCTACGCTACGTTTTGTGCTCCCTTTTCTTTTCTTTTTTAGTACGGAATCGTCGATCAGCTCGCTGGTTATGATCGATTTCGATATGGTTCCTTCCTTGCCTCTCACGGAAAAGATCGCTATTTCGTCGTTGGTCGCGCGCGCAGGCTGAGGCTCCCGTGTTGTCCGGCCCGGCGACTGCTCTCTGCTTCCGCTGCGTCAACGGGAACACAACTGGCAGTCGGATGGATACTACTTATTTCCCACCAATAATATATATGAGTAATATTATAATATTAAAATTATTTTGGGAAAAAAAATACGTAGCATGAAAGTAATTGACTGCAGGTATATATCTCTAAATAGAGTAATATTTTATTATCGTTTTAACATTTTAATCTGTATTCGGTATAAGAGTTCATTTGTTACCCATCGGTTAGGATTAGCTATCCGACGTTTGCGGCGTCAATCTTTCTATTAGTAAAAGTATGATGAGTAATTTTAACAAACTTATCACAATCATTAAAATATCTAATTACGTAAATCGTCAGATTAGATTTATATTAATTCTACCTCTAGGTAGTATAAACCATCATAAAATAGCTAAAAAAAATATTGCTAGCTGTTCCTGAATCAGGATTCAATTTGACAGCTGCATGTCGGCGAGCCTGACAGTACGGAGTTGTTGTCCTCACGGCCTACTCCCATGGGACACGGATCCTCTGCATTAATGACGATTAATACAGAGGATTACTGTTTCTACAGTAATATGAGTCTATTGCTACAGTACTCTGTATTAATTAATCATTGTTTCCGGTGGGTACTGTAGCTGCAGTGTTTGATTCTACTGTGATGCGAAACTGTACTGTAGCATCAGGTACTGTAGCGATTGATCAATCCATCCATCTCTAAACCAAGGGCTGCATTAGTGCTCCTAATGCACTCCACTGTAGCTCTCTGCAGTTGCCAATGGCAACTGCAGAGGATCTGTGTCCACTCCCATGAATTTCAGACCTGACAGGACAGGGTTGGGTGAGAAAACAGTCATGCGGGAGCGGGCCTCGACGGCCTAGGCATCAAGGTAGCATGCGCACGCGGTGACGGTCCAACGTGGCGACGCCGTTGCGCAAGTGCCACGGCCACCCAGCCGCCCTTGTCACGCACGCGCTGCTCACCGTGGTCGCGCCCTAATTGGCCGTCATGCGCCCCGCCTGGCGCCCACCATTGCTATGGTCGCGTGATCGCGCACCCGCGTCACTGTGGCTGCACGGCCATACACCCTCCGTCGTCTCACCCCCGGACACGCTACTCCGCAGCCGTCACCGCCCTTGGCCAGTCGATCCTATTGCTCCGACAGTCGGGTCCCCCTCAGGGCCGAGGACAGAGACCATTTGCACCCGGTATCTATCAGATTTCAGGTCAGCTATATTCTAGCAAAACCTAACAGGATAGACCAGTAGACACCTTACTCACTGGGCTGTTCCTGAAGCTTGACGAAGCATGGAGTTGTCGTCACTGGGCTTACGTACCCCTGTCCTGCTCCAAAACAGATCCGCTTCCAAGCGATGCTATCTTACTCAACTTTTTTTTCCCCCTATTTTGACCTTTTTTACATTCAACTTCTAAAGTGAGGCTCTGTCCAAAAAACTATTTCTAATTTTGGCCCATCACGTCAGCGCCAGGCTCGATGACGCTAATGTTAAACATCAAATACACTCTGCTTCTCTTCTAAACAAAGGAAGCATACCACACATGCTCCAGATCGGTTCGTCACTTTGCCTTCCTTAAACATTAAAAACCAATAAAACTCTGTCAAAGAGGCTGATTCCATTCTCTTTCTCAGAACAAAAGTGAGACCCGAATCTGAATTGTCCCCGAAATCGGTCAACACCGGGCGTTGTTGTACAGTAAAATTCTCGTGTCTCTTTCGCATCAATGTCTGTGCTGACAAATATAGGAGTTTCAAAAAAAATATGAACCTGCTACCAGAGAGTTCTCTGACTGACTAATCATGATTCATGCCTATAAGCATTGCGCTATTGACAGAGCAACTATAAAGTGACCTCCCCATTATTATTCCTTGACTTTATTTCTCCATTTCAGCTAAATAACATGCAGTTAACTACTACGCAAAAGGTCAAAAGAAGCACTTTCTTTATACGATCGGCTGCACAACTAGAAGGATAATCCATCTGAAACTAGCTTCCACTTTCTTCCTTGAAGATTTCTGCTGCGACATTCCTGACACTCTCACGAAAGGATACAAACCCCGAACCAGTTGTAAAGCCTGAACCATCAACATCTTGCTCTTCGATAAGATAACTCTCAAACAATGTTGAGTCATCTCTTCCTCCATGGATAAATGTGAGCTTTGGTGTTATACACCTGTCTTGCTTCAACCTGTTTATTGTTGTTCTCAAAAGACCTACATAATATGTCAACAACATAAGCGGCTGAAACAAACAAGTTGTGCTTTTATGCTCTACTAAAAAACATGAATTTTTTCAGCACATTAAGGGTCTGATTTCCAATCGCCCACTACTCAACCCAAAACAAAGAAAAAGGATGTACTTACAGTCATGTGGTGGAGGAAAAGGAGTTGAAGGATCAGCTGTCGACGAATAATAAACAATAAGGTTGGTAAATGCATCAAGGAGAAATATTGGGCTTTCACTCATGATTAGAGCAGCACGACTCAAAGAGTGCCGTGGGAATGCTTGCTTGTCCGGTGAGGAATATGAAATCAAAACCGGATATATAGCTTTAGCTAGAGAAGATGGCTCCAGTGCACTGCAAAAACAGTTCAAAGTCAACTTATAATTTGAAGTGAGAATATTTCTTCACATCAATCAACAATAAGGGACAAGCGATAGTTGAAGTAGGAACAATTTACGAAATTCTGTTCTCGAAGTGAGCAACTCTAACAACATGAAATGTTTTAAGACGTTTCAGAGAACCATGAATAATAGTCGAAAGAAAGAAACACTCTTTGGGATAACATTTACAAAGTCTAGTATAAGAATACTTGCAAGCAAGAGACAATGCAAACCACAATATAACATTTTAAAAGATTATGCACCTGAAAAGGCATTGTAAATAGATCCTGTAATCTGGGTGAATGCCTTCTTCATGTAAGCGAAGAAGAGGACTTCTCAACAATGCAAACACAAGCTGAGGTACCATTTGCAGCTGTGGGCATTGCGAGAAGTCAATGTCAATGCTCGATACTGGAGTCCGTGCATCAGAGCTCAGGGCCTCATTATACCGGGCTGCAAGGAGAGCTAGCCAAGCACGCACCTGTTGTCTGCCTTCTCTAACCCCATTATCCAAGGATTCTAGAATAACCTGGTGACAGTGTTTGAGGAAAGAATTAGGGCAGAGCCATAAAAAGTAGTAAAACAATGTACGATTATGGTTAGCCATAGTGTTCTCGGTGCATTTTATCAAAGATGGACATCTACGATAATTGACTAATTAGTAATTTGACACATTTTTTTAAGAAAAAAAATCAACTTCCTGAAGATTATGGTTAGTAAAAGTGACAGAACCAGATCAGCTCACCTTACAGAAGCTTCACTGGTGCCCATACCAAATTAATACAGTGATCTTGATATCATATCATTTCTAATGCTATCAACATGTCTTGCAATTAATCACCTCTAATGATTTGCTAAAGCTGATTTTTTTCTATTTTAGTCCACTGCACAACTACTAGAAGAAATAATATGTATGATCTAAACAAAACAGAATATGATTAACTTAAGTTACTGAAAAAAACAGTTACCTTATGAACAAGGATATGAAGTACAGCCTCTGGATCCACACTGTCATAGATTTCACTCATATTCCTAGCCGGCCGGTACTGCACTGTCCTTATTCTCAACCGCCTCTTTAGACAGAATTTGTAGCTGCGGAGAAATAACGTTACAAGAATGAAAATCAGCTCCAAGGGCAAACGCATGACTTGATTACAAGCACGACAGCAACAAAATCGAAACGGAAAAACAGGGTGAAAATTAAAAGATGCTAATATGATTCTATTTATGTGATTGTTCTCTTGTTGTAAACATGATCATTAGTTTGATCAAACAGAGATGTTGATATCTGATAGCACAAGGCAAAAGGCAAGAAACAAGCAAGTTAATAGTTGCAAAGTATGAATATTAATTGTGTCAACAGAAATATTGATAGCACATGTAATACGCTAGTTATCAGTTACAAAGCATGAACATTAGTTGGATCAACAAAGATACTTCTTTTTTATGGAAAACAGCATGGGAGGCCCCTCCTGCATTACTTATATTGTATTAATAATAAAAGGAGAGTTATTTACAAGAGAAAGAGGTAGGGGGTGCGCAAGCCCGGAGGCTAAAGAATCAAATTGTAGATAGCCCCTAATCCATGCTATCTTTATTAATGGTTTCAGCTTGATGGATAACTAGAGAAAATTTGTGCTCCAACTATCTTTCCTGCTGTACATGAACATTGATATAATAAAGTGCAAGGCATGCAACAAGATAGTTAACAGTTAGTTACAAAGCAATTTCTTGTCCCCTGTGTACCTTGCAGATGATTGTGTTTCATTGCCCGATGTCTCCTTGACAGGTTCAACAACACTGTACTGAAAAGCAATCTGTATAACAGCGGGATCTGTGTGCCTGTAAATGTAAATCACTTTATTTAACCACCAGTAATGGGTATCACACATCTTCCATCAAATTAATAGGATCCAGAAAGAACAAAGTTTCTTGATATAGCAAAGTCAGACTATGCTTTCATGTTTAGACATTTTTGTTAAAAAGCATCAGCCCATTTTTGTCAAACTATGCTTCCATGTGAGGAAAACAATGGCCACTTTTAGCAAAGAGCCATTACTTCCTGCAAGGCTTTTCCTACAGGTAAACAGCAAAAATGCAACATTTGAACCGTGAGACACTATGATGGTCATAGAAATTTGCTTCTTCATATATCTACCCTGGGTTGACATCTGATTTGAGCAAAGTAGAAAATTATCTGCTGGAAGAAAATTTTGATTATGGTAGGTTGTTCCCCACAGCAACCTTAACCGGACAATTAATTTTGCAAGAACCTTTACAATCACCCATATGAGTACATTGCACACTAACACACTAATATTAGTAGAGGAATAGAGACTGCTTGCAAACAAGACAGTTAATGTGCTTAAAATTTTGTGTGTTTCACCTTTGAGGAGAGAACCAATGATCCTCCCTTAACCAATTCATCATTCAGCAGCAAGCCGTCAAGTAATCAATCATAGGATTAAGTTAAAATAAAATACCTGGAGAAGCCATCAGAATGGGCAAAGTCAAAGTCATATGCATAAGTAGCAAATGAATCACAGCAGATGATGTGTTGCACATTTTCATATTGAGGGTCGGGGAAGAAATGTCCATACTGTGAGAAGGACGGATGCTTTAGGAACTGGCTACAAGTATAGTACGGGACTACAGGTAAAGTTTACACAAATAGCTTGACTGCTTACAGAATTGCCTGGTTCAAAGTCTGAAGATGTTCTCAGCCTTAGAACACAACCAAATGCATAGGGTCGGCTCAGCAAGCGGTATCTGTTAGCAGAAATAGCGAGGAAAGAAAGAAAAGACAATTCATATTTGTTAGTAAATTTTCCAGTTGGAATCTTAAGAATAGAACACATGTAAAGCATTCATTCAATCGAGCATACATGTCTTGGGGAAGTGTTGAATCATCCATATTTGCATAGAGAAATAACAATCCACCACTTTCAGTACTTAAAAACTTCAGTGAAGCCAAATCGGTGTATTCATCAGTTACAGCAAATATGTCTATGCACACTCCGGCTTGAACAGCAACAGCTGCCTGTTTCGAATTTTCAATAATGTCAATATATGGCAGACACAGTCAAGTAATATGTAACTTTTAAACCCAAGCTTACTAGGTCTCTGTAGAAAGGTATCTGTTCAGGAAGCAATGCAAGGTCTGCGTCTACCCCTTTACTAGCATACTGCTCACCATATCTCCTGGTGTCTAGTTGACCAGCTCCATAATCAGGAGCACCAGACAGAAAAGCAAATACCCTAGCTGCTCTCGATTTGACAAGAAAAAATGCAAATAAGGCATAAAATACTACATACTAAATACTCTGCAAACATATAACATCTTATGAATGTAATTGCCTGATTGGCACAAAATATTTTACAAAAAAATCAGATATGGAAAGTTAGTTGACCTACCCAAAGCAAAAGTAGAACCATATTCCGAACTTAGGTAGTCAATTAAAGCAGACATGGCTGTTCCAAAACCTCGCCCGCCAAGCAAAACAGTATCCTCTTCCTGCCCAGAAGCAGCACCTCTCTCCCATGAAGATGTAGGTCGCAGCGTCTCCAGGGCAGCAGTGATTCGATCCTTGCATGTGTCAACCTGCCCATAAATTATATTACCATTACACAACATGTTCAGATTGTCTAAATCATGTTGCAGTTGAGCTGGTAGTTTGTAACATACTGGGGCCAAAAAAGAAAATAGGGGCATGGCATCTTCAAGGGCAACAGGCAGACCATCTTCTTCTAATTCTGGAGGAATGAAAACATTTTTCATGACCGGAATTGGACCTTGGACATCATATAATCCAATCTTGTGGCTGAATGTCATAAGCCCAAATAGGGAGCCCGGAACCAGAGCTGTTGCACGGTGAACATCGAAGTGAGCAACAATCAAATTGAATTCGTTCACAACACAGTTATTCGAGGTACCTAAAATTCATCCAAGTTCAAAATGTTCAAGACTCTAACCTTCTAGGGCCGCTAGAAGTGCACTCTTGACGAGTTCCAGGAACTCTTCAGAACCTGAAGACATTCAAACGAAACCATAATCAATTCCTAGATTACTCCTATAGCACATAGCACAATCTCGATAGACTATCTGTGGAACCAAATAAAAAATTGATCCTCGTGTTATGAGCACTGAGTCTCATACCCACAAATCTCAGCACATAAAGCAACCTTTTAAAAAAAAAAAAACTTTCTTTTAAACGGAAATGGAACTGTCAATTGAACTATATCCACTCATTGTTTTTGTTCTAATTCTTCTGAAACTGTACTCTCATTATTTCCATGTAGTTGGGTTCCTTTGGTAAGTTTCCATCATCACAATTCACAGGCAAAAGTAACTTCGTACCATTTCAAAGGGAGGAAAGCACGCATAGAATTCCAAGATCGAGATGCAATGAGCAACAGGACTGCACTTACATGCGAGATCCACAGCGGCCACATACACAGGCCGCGCCTGCACGCCGTCTCCTCCACCCTCCGCATCATCCACTGAACGAATTCAACCCACAGCCAAAAAAATTCCCAAATCACGCGGGGAGGCAGCTGCAAGTAGTATTTTTTTTAACTGAACATCTGCAAGTAGTATTACCTGCTATCTCGAGGTCGACGAAGGACGAGTTGAGCTCGGGGCACGCGTCGGGACGCTGGAACCGGCGCGCGGCGGCGTCGTCGAATCCGTTGAGCGTGCCGCACAGCGCGCAGGCCCAGCCCCAGCGCTCCAGATCGCAGTGGCTGTTCAAGTAGGCCCAGCAGTGCTCGCAGCGCGGGACGCGGTCGCCGCCGACGCCGGTGGTCGCGGGCTGGCCGCGCTCGTCGGCGGCGGCGAAGGGCGTCACGGCGACGCCCCACTGAACGGCGCACGCCTCCAGAGCCTCCGGTGTGGACGGGAAGCGGGAGACCGTCGCGCGCACCGCCATGGCCGCGACCTGGGTTCCGGTAGGGCTCGCTCGGCGAGGTGGGGACGGACGGGGACGACGGGGCGGAGGAGGCGAGAGGCGGCCGCAAGTCTGACACACTGGGCCTGGACGCGGAGATGGATTTCTCCGACTCTGCACTGGTCAGCGAAGGATCCTGGCCGTTCACGTATCATCGGACGGTCCTGGGGATTTAAACTACGTCACTGTGGTAATCTTGAATTTTTACGAGTGCAATTGAAAGAGGAAGACAAAGAGGGCCCACCGGAACAGAGCCCTGGAAGGAGAATCACGCTCGTGACGACGGCGGGAGGCAGCTAGGAGGGACTCATAGCTTCTATGTAGCGTGACCCATAACCCACGGCGAGAGCTTTTAACCCTAATTTCCCTAACGATTGATCCTGTCATCGTCTCCCACCTCCCCGTCACTTCACCATCATTGTCCCTTGTGCATACACAGCCCATCGAGATCATCTCCGTGGTCAACACTCATCCCTCCACTTTTATCTTTGACAAGATACCCCTGGCCCCATCCTCTTCCTTATCTGGCAGCTCCTCACTGTTGGATCCGCACCCACCACCTACCACCGTGCTAACCTAGTTACGTCAAGCTATCATCATGATGCCTCTGCCCCGACACCACCCAACCGGTGGTTCTCTGCCTCCCACAGCTAGGTAGCATCCACGTGCCACCCTTACGTCTGTCACCACCACTAGGCCTACCGTCCTCCCCGAGCCTCCCTCTAGAGCTTTGTGCCCACCAAATCCCAAACACTAACCCAGCCCAAACCCAAACCCTAAATTCACCAAAGAAGAGCTCGTCGGAGATGGCATCGTCCAAGAGTCGTTGTCGCCGGGGAGGACAAGGTCGGGATGAACAGAGGGGGAGGAGAGGTAGAAGACAACATCTTAGCTATTGGTGTTGGACACGCATGAATCGTAAAGCATGCTACCCCAAAGCTTAGGATAGCGCGCCTTACTATTGGGGAACAGGTAGACTACGCTGGACAAATCAAATTTTTCTACCGTATTCAACTAGGAAACCATGTGAGTAGGGGATCATGGATCGTTACCTCTAGACACGCAGTGCAGCGGAAGAAGAGGAAGTAGTCGATCACGTCGACCACCTCGTCGACCACGAAGATGAAGTAGTCGATCTCGCCGTAATGTCCTTGTCACCGATCAGCATTGTAGTAATAGCAGCAACGCCTCCATGGTATCCACATGTATATGGATGAAATACCGTACACCAGTGTGCTAGCACTACGCCCGGCTAGGGTTTCGTATGGAGTTAGGGAAGAGGTGACAGCTAGGGTTTTGGTGGTCGAATCAACTATTGCGCTCACGCCTCCTCCTCCTCTTATATAGAGTATGCTAATGGGCATTTAATCACATTAAAGCCCATCATGACTCTAAACTCTAATGGACGTTTAATCATATTAAATCTCACTTGCAGATCTAGTCTGCATATATGATCGTTTCTAGGGTATATCACTAACAATCTCCCACTTGCACTAGAGTCGATCATGTAAGTTCTTAAATTTCATCCCTTTAAATGTGTGACCTGTTAGGTTCGTGCGTGACCTGTTAGGTTCATGTGTAAACAGCCGTTACACAAAAATCCTTTCTAAATTGAAAGTTAATAGTGGTACCTAGCAGGACATATTGACTCCTAAATGCACACAAAGATCATATCGGTTAAACCTTAATATACACATGCACCAATCCCTTTACCACTTGATACCAGTCAAGCTCAAGACGAGATATGTGTCACCCTTATGATAGCTCGACCATTCACTCGATCTCGTAGTGGATTACTATCTTGTGATCAACTCATTAATCACAGTGGCATAGCCATGCACTTTCTTAATCCATCCACATCGAAAGGCCTAGAGATATCTCTCCCATTATCTAGGAGGGATAAATTTTATCTTGATCGCTCATATCCCAAAACATGTTTCATAGCGTACCTGAAAACTACCTTTATAACTACTCAGTTACAGAGTAGCGTTTGGAAGCCCCTAAGTGTGTTACTTCACATTCTGGGAATCAATGACGATATCAGGTATAAGGATTCTGTAGGTACAATATTTAAGACTACAACTGATAGCATAATAAATAACATCCCAGCAATGTCTCAAGGTGGGTTAATCCAACACCATGTTCTCTAACATGTCCGCATTATTGATTCAATATCTCCATATCTATGATCCGTGAAACATGATCATCTATCAGTCAATGTGCTAATATATGAATCATTATTGTCCCATATAATGATATGAGATTAGGGATCATTTAGAATAACATCATAATAAAACAAAGAGCTTCACAAACAAGTCACATACTTGCTGATCAATGTAAATGATAATTATTCAAGAAACCAAATAAACGATTATTCAAAAACACATAAACATAGGCATGATAAAATCTCTCACATGCACTAGAATCAATCATGCAAGTATCTAATACCTATAGAGCTCATGTGCGCCTCATGCTTGGGCTGCGAGAGAGGGTTCGTCAACGGATCAGCAATATTTGAATCTGTGTGCACCTTTCATATCTTTACATCACCTTTATCTATGATCTCTTAAAATAAGGTTATAGCGTCGTAATATGTGCTTGGACTTCTGGTGCGACCTAGGCTATTTGGGTTGTGCAATGGCTCCACTATTATCACAATGGAGGTCCATTGGACTAGATACACTAGGCATCACACCTAACTCAGAAACAAACTTTCTGATTCAAACAGTCTCCTTTGCAGCTTCAGAAGCTATTATGTACTCAGCCTCCGTCATTGAATCGACAACTGTTTCTTGTTTGGAACTCTTCTAACTCACTGCGCCTCCATTAAGGCAAAACATAAATTTAGACTGCAATCTAAAATTGTCCTTGTCGGTTTGAAAGCTAATATCAGTGTAACCATTTACAAGAAAGCTAGCATCAGTGTAACCATTTACAATGAACCCCTCTTCATCTCCATAGACCAGGAACATATCCTTAGTTCTTTTGAAGTACTTCAGGATATTCTTAGCTGCTACCCAGTGAGATTCATCTGGTTTGATTGGTATCTACTTGTAACACTTAGAGGATATGAAACATCTGGGCGTGTATAAAGTATGACATACATGATGCACCTAATAGCGAAAGCATACAAGATCGTACTCATTCTCTCAAGCTCATCAGGTGTCTTAGGACACTTACTCATGTTAAGAGTGATGCCATGTGACATTGGCAAGAAACTCTTCTTGGAATCCTGCATGCTGAACCTTTTTAATACCTTGTCAATATATGTACTCTGGCTTAATCTGATTAGCCTTCTCGACCTATCTCTATAAATCTTTATGTCCAATATATATGCCACCTCTCTTAGATCTTTCATTGAAAAACTCTTTCACAATGAAGATTTGACAGCATCAAACATTGGAATATCATTCCCAATTAACAATATTTCATCTACATATAAGACCAGAAACACAAGTGCGCTCCCACTAGTCTTTTTTAAACACAAGGCTCTTCTTCATTCTTGATAAAGCCAAACCCTTTGACTACTTCATCAAAACGAAGGTTTCAACTCCAAGATGTTTGCTTCAGCCCATAGATAGACTTTTGAAGCATGCATATCTTCCTAGCATTTTTCAGATCGATAAAACCTTCAGGCTATGTCATGTACACATCCTCACTTAGGTTTCTATTAAAGAAAGTCATTTTGACATCCATTTGCCATATCTCATAGTCAAAATATACATCAATCGCTAGGAGGATTCGAATAGACTTTAGCATTGAGATAGGCAACAATGTTTTATCATAATCAACACCTTGATTTTTTCTTGAAACATTTAGCCACCAATCATGCTTTATAGATATGAACGTTTCCATCCATGTATATCTTTTTAAAAAAAACTCATTTACACTCAATGATTTTTACACCATCGAGCGAATCAATCAAGTCCCAAACTTGATTCTCTCACATGGATTTTAACTCGGATCTCATGGCTCCAAGCCATTTCTTAGAGTCCGATCCCACCATTGCTTCCATATAGTTTTTGGGCTTATCATTATCCAACAACAATATATCACGTCGCCCCGTGGTTAGGAGCGTGAACCATTAAGTTGTGTGATGTGCCCTTTCAAACCTACATAGGGCTGGTGGCTCAACAACAAGTTTTACAACATCCTGTACATCCTGTTGAGATTCAGTATGACCTGAAACTCTTTCTATTGTTTCTTGAATTTCTTCGAGTTACACCATACTCCCACTAACTCTCTTTGAGATAAACTCTTTCTCCAAAAAGATATCATTCCGGGTAACAAACACTTTGCCTTCTTCTCGATTATAAAAATAATATTATTTGGTTTCTCTAAGATACCCCACAAAGAAGCACTTGTCTGATTGGGAGTGAATTTATCGGATGTAAAATGTTTTACATAAGCCTCACAACCCCATATCTTAAGAAAAGACAACGTGGGATGCTTCTCGGTCCATATCTCATACAATGTCTTTTCTACAGCTTTAGATGGAACCATGTTTAATGTAAACGCAACGGTTTCTAGAGCGTATCCCCAGAAGGACAATGGAAGATCAGATTGTCTCATGATGGATTAGATCATGTCTAACAAGGTTCGGTTTCTCCATTTGTATACCCCATTCTATTGATACGTTCCTAGCGAAGTCTACTGTGGAACAATTCCACATTGCTTTAGATGATCACCAAACTCATGGCTCAAATATTCACCCCCATGATCTAATTGTAGAAATTTAATTGTCTTGCCCCATTTGATTTTGTATCTCATTCTGAAACTCTTTGAACTTTTTAAAGGATTCAGACTTATGCCTCATAAAGTAGATGTAACTATATCTACTAAAATCGTCGGTGAAAGTAATGAAGTATTGTAAACCGTCTTTAGCTGCAGAACTCATTGGTCCACATACATCTATATGTACAAGGGCCAACAATTCATTCGCCCTCTCACTTTGACCAGTGGAAGACATCTTAGTCATCTTACCAAGTAAACAAGGTTCGCATGTATCAAATGATTTGAAATCAAATGAAGCTAGGAGACCATCTTTATGGAGCTTCTCCATACGCCTCTTATTTATATGACCCAAGCAATAATGCCAAACATAATTGTGATTCAAATTAGTAGGCCGAAGCCTCTTTGCATTAATGTTATAGACAGGGACATCCTCAAGATCTAAAATATAGAATCCATTCACCAATAGACAACGACCATAGAACATATCATTTAAATAAATTGAGCAACATTTGTTCTTTATTATGAATTCAAAACAACTACCTTGTTCCAAACATGAAGAAGAAATAATATTTCTACCCAAGGCCAGAACATTATAACAATTATTTAATTCCAAAACTAATCATAAGGTAATGACAATGGGTAAGTGCCAACAACCAGCGTAGCAATCTTTTCTCCATTGCCGACACGAATATCTACCTCGCCTCTTGCAATACTTCTAGTCCTTATTAGTCCTTGCAACGATTTGCAAGTATGAATCATCGCACTGATATCAAATACCCATGACTCATTATGACGAATAGCAAGATTAATTTTAATAACATTTATACCTTAAGTGGAAGTCTCACTTCCCTTCTTCTTCTTAAGTTCTTCCAAGTACAGTTTGCAGTTTCTCGTCAATGACCAGGCTTGTGGCAGTGGTGACAAACACCAACAGTACAGGGTCAGCCTTAGACTTTCTAATAGGTTTAGGCTTAGAGCTTGAGATCTCATCTGAAGTCTTAGCCTTAGCCTTATTCTTTCTCTTCTTACTATTATTTTGAACCATATTACATGACTATAGCTTTTCTTAATGTTTTTCTCTGTAGTTTTTAGCATCCCATGCAATTCAGCCATACTTTTCTCTATGCTATTTATATGAAAGCTCAGAAACGAACGGCTCGAAGCTCGCAGGGAGTGACTAGAGAATCACATCAGTAGCCAACTCTGAGCTAAGGGGAAAACCAAGATTTTCTAGGATTTCAATGTAACCAATCATCTTGATCACATGAGGACTGACTGGGCTACCTTCTGTCAACCTGCACACAAATAAGGACTTTGAGGTGTTGTACCTCTCAGCCCTAGCTTGGTTCTCAAACATGCTATGGAGTCCCACAATCATATTGTAAGCATTCGTATTCTCATATTGCTTCTGAA
Source organism: Phragmites australis (assembly GCF_958298935.1). NCBI lineage: Eukaryota > Viridiplantae > Streptophyta > Magnoliopsida > Poales > Poaceae > Phragmites > Phragmites australis. Next base: position 27,734,653 of record NC_084929.1, read on the forward strand.
GCTCGGAGTTTATTGTGGCAAGCATGAGACAATTAACATCAAGTGCATCATTGGTGTGCTTCTCATAAGCCCGCTTGTCAGCGATTGTGGCACTCTCTTCTGGTTCAAGAGGATAGGGAACTTGTAGAACATATTCCTTTTCCTTTTGCTTGAGAATAATTATCATATTACGATACCAATCAATAAAGTTTGTTCCAAAAAGCTTTTTTTTTTTCAAGAATCGATCGCAAGTTACAACTGGAAGCGTTACTAGCTTGTAGGTGCCATGATCTACAATTTAAAATAAATATGCAAATTCAGCACTAAGTTTATATGAATCTTCTATTAAACAATTTAACAAAAAACGCTTCACTATATGTTCCACAACTGTTTTCCTTCTAACGATATATAGTGTTTCAAGATCCATATTCATCTAAGTTATAGTGAGCTTTGACATCACCACTAGAAACCTAGTGACAAAGGAAAGCAACAACATGCTAATCACGTCCCGATGTGACTCTTGTTTGTTATATGGCATCGAATGCCCCGGTGCTCAACACCATACTTCAAAGTCTAAAACCGTTTTGATAGCTTTGTTAAGTAAACCAATACTATGCTTCAGATGTCCGACATCTATCCTATTTAATAAGATAGTTGAAGGTACCCTATTTTGGTAGACCTACCACACAACTATCAAATGTTAATAGGTGCAGCTATTGGAAGGATATCAATTACTCTTAATTTTTCTAAGAAAAACTATTCTATCATAATAATCATATCCACGACATATAAAACATGAAAAAAATAGTATGATAAAAATATAAAAAGTATCACAGATAATCAGATTAACTGTGACATAATATGACCCTTCCCATGGTGATCTCCATCGCCAAGCTTCCTATCCTTATAGCCATCATGCTCGAAGGTTTCATGATCATATACTAAGCTACTACACCTAATAGCTAGCAATGAATTACATAATAATATCAAGCATCACATGTCAACACGTAGACTGTTATACAATAACATGACAGCCTTAGACTACAATTAACCCTGACACACAAGCCATGGAATTACATACATAATAAGACCATACCAGTCACATCATTTTCTGCAAAAATAAGTTAAGCATAGAATCGAATTCAAATGGCATGATTGAACATGTTATTAAAGCAATCTATGCATGTACGCTACGCAAAAGAGGTCCTGCTGGCCAGTCATAGATCCAGTCGATTGATCATATCAAGCTGATTCTAATTCACAATGTCTCAATTTTCACTAGATCAATCATATTGATCATCGCATGAGGTTTTCTAGAAACGATGATAACACACATAACCTCGTTCTGTTGTTCTTCCAGCCATGTAGCGGTGCACACTGTTAGCCCCGATGGTGATTCGAACCGGTAGGGGCAAGGTCGCACGCTTAGCCAGGTGGGAGAGCGAGCTAATCTTTTGGTCATATGGTTCCATTGATTCACATCTCATCCGACCCCTATTACATTAAACCGCACATCACCTAATTCATCACATGAACCAATCATAAGAACGCCAATAAATCAAATCTATTATTACAACATATCAACTATATGTGACCGATCTAGATAAAAAAACTATATATGTAGGGTCTGGTACCACTGTTAGGGAATGAGTAGGCTACGCTAAGATAAATTAAATTTCTCTAATGCTTTCAACTAGGAAAACATGCGAGTAGAGAATCATGGATCGTTACCGCTAAATGCGCAGTGCAGCAAAAGAAGAGTCGTGTGCATCCACAAAGAGAAAGTAGTCGATCACCTCATTGACCACGAAGATGAAGTAGTCGATCTTATTGTAGTGTCCTTGTTGCCGATCAGCACCACAACAACGACAACAATGCATTCACGGTATCCACACGTATAGAGATGAAATGTCGTACGTCGGTGTGCTAGCACCGCGACCGGCTAAGGTTTTGTAGGGAGTTCATGAAGAGGTGGCGGCTATAGTTTTGTGGTTGAATCAACTATTGTGCCTACAGCTACTACCTCATCTTATATAGAGTACGATAAAGGGTATTTAATCACATTAAAGTCATCATAACTTTAAATCCTAATTAACATTTAATCATATTAAATCCTACTTGCAGATCCAGTCTGCATATATGATCACCTCTAGCGCATATCACCAACACCTACATGCCGTCGCTTATCCATCACCGACCATTGGGCATGTGAAGCCCACCTTCGGCCCATGACCGCGCCATCCGGTCTATTACCCTTGTTATTTTTGGTAAATATGTTGATCTTTTTCCTCTCCATTTTGCGAGCTAGGGCAGTGGTTGTGTTACTTAGTTTTAGTTTTCTTGTCTAGATTGTGAATTTGAGATTGAAAATTGCTCTTATACATGAGTGATCATTAGCATCAACCACACAAGCTATAACTGTCACAATTACACCAAGAACAATCTTACAGACTTGTACCAGTATAACAAGGTAAATAGTACAGAGAAATAACAAAACCAAACAACAAATCTATGAGCTCAGTCGCATGCTCGCTGATGCTATAGGACCACTCGTGGGCCACTTCTATTGCTCTATTCCAATTTAGCTCATGTTTTCAAAATTTTACAGCAGCTCAACTGCTCGGCAAGAACAGGTGCATGGACATGCTAGTGATGCATCAGCCTTCTCTTCCATATAGAACTATAACCTACAATCCAATCAACTGATGAATGGTAGAAAAATTCTCGAAAACCTGCATCAGAAAGAAAATGAGCAATGAAACCATTATCAGAATTTGTCAGTTGTCAACTTGCATGGCAGGGACCTTGCAAGGAATAACTCGACTGAGCATATCATATCGAAAACAAAGAGGCGGAAGCGCTTGTTTGATCTTACTTTGGCAAAATTTCTAGTGTAAAATGAAAAATCCTCGTTCATAAGTCTAGGTTTTGTCAGCTCTAGAAAAAGAAACTCATTTCATGGTCCATGTGGGACAAGTAAAATGGATACTATCAACTATTGGATGACCAAAGCAAGAGTCAGTACTTGTTCTGCCTAAACATTCTTATCAGTACTTGGTTTGCTCTCGCTATAGAAGTGGAGAAAATTCTATTATATGGCACAATCCCCTCATTGTTGAAATACTAGTAGGATCTAAGCAGAAGACATTGCTTAGTTTTGAAAAGTTAGTTAGTCTGGACCTCTCAGAAAATGCCCTGTTCTTAAGGTTCAATGACAGAACAGCGAGCGCTCAACGGCAACAGGCTCCGGATTTGGCCAGAAGGACAATGGCTTCTCAAAAGTAGCCATGGAACGGAAGCATGCTTATTCGATTTGGCCAATGCTCACTCGATTCTCTTAGATGGCGCGACCTAGGATGTTCTCTTTGGTTGGTCGGTTTAGAGCTCTCCGGACATGGGCAGGACAACCACCGGCCTTTTCCCTCCCTGGGTGATACGCTAACCAAAGACATCGTTCACATGGCGCGCCAGATGCGAAAAAGACCAGACATATATGTTGCCTCCAGGGCAGGATGACCGACCACCTAACATCAAGGCTGACAAAGGTATGTCAAACTACTCGATTTCATGGCTGAAAATGTTCTCAGGAACCATGTTAGAAAGCTGATATACTAAGGCCGTGTTTGTTTGAGCTTCTGCTTTTGAGCTTTTCTGAAAAACTGTGCTTTTGGCTTGTCTAAAAAGCTGCTTTTGGAAATAGGTTGTTGGCTTCTATAATAAATTTTTGGCTTCTCAGCACATAGCTTCTCAGAGAAGCACATCTCAGCGAGCTTCTCAGCTTTAGTTCATTTTCCTCAGAAACAGGCTTCTGGCTTCTCCAGAAGTCACTTCTCCAGAACCTCGTTTGTTCTGGCTTCTGGCTTCTGACTTCTGCCAGTAGCAGAAGCAGTTTCAGAAGCAGCAAACAAACACAGCCTAAGGGACAGTTTGCACTTGTTGTGAACTTATGATGTGATGACGAACTTAGGAGAGTTTTTACTAATTCTAGTATCATTTATTTGTTATTGCTATATAAAAGATGCTTTCAAGTAACTGCGACATCCATAATAAGAAAAAAAAATGTAATTTTGAAACGGCAGCAGTGCCAAACAAGCCTAGGAATGGTTGGACAAATAGGTTTAGAGAAAAAATAGAGAAAAATAAAAAAAACCACTTGCAAGCCGGTTTTTTTTTTCTTCAAACAACCATCTACATCTCAATTCCTTACGGTCTAACACCTGTAAGTTTAATGTTTTTAAAATTTCCTTTGTGCTCATTGACCTACCGATGTGAGTCACATGGTTTCCAACGTGGTTTAGCTCGTCCAACATATTATCAGGAGGTGCTAGAGATGTTCTAGACGTAAATAATTGTATTGGAGCATGTCTGAGTGGGAGAATCATAAAGGGCGGTGGTGGCGGCTGAATTTGGGGAAGATGGGCGGATCTGGGAGGTGGCCACACTAAACTCCCAGAAAACTTGTAGACAAGCTTGTCTTAACGAGTCAAACACCGAGGATAAGGCTGGAGAGGCCACTATATTCGGTCAATAGGCACAGGGAAAATTTTGAAAAGGCATAAAACTTGCAGCTGTTAGTTCGTAAGGAATAGGGATATATTTGGTTTGAAAACTCCTAATTTGCAGGTGACTTTTTGTATTTTAACTAAAATGAAAAATATCACGAACAGCTTAACAGCAATACTACAAAGATAAGCTCACCTAAAAGTCAGATTAATATGTGGGTCAGAAAAATATCGCAATCCCCCTCGCGTAATACTTGTGTAGGCTGGTCATAGGAAAAAGGCAGCTAGAAGGACAACAACTGCCACCGGAAATGTAATCTGCAACAATGAACATGATGGGTAAGAAAGAAGGATAAGCTTCTTGTGACAGAGATGTTATTTGACAATCTTTCTGTAATCCTGTGTTTTTTTATGAGAGCGAAATTTTCATTCAGAGTTCAGGCAATAAACTCATAACTCCCTTACTTACCGCCGGCTTGGAAGAAGAGGAGAACTTCGACGTCGGCGACGGGCTGAGGGATGCTCCGTTGAATCCGAGGTTGTACACTGGCGTGCCGTTGGGGTAAAACAGCCCGTAGTTCCTCTCCGACGCCAGCCCGGGCTTCATGTCCTCGTTGAACAGCGCGAACACGAACACGTCGACGGGCACGTCCGGCTTGAGTGGCGTGCCCTGGCCCATCGCAATCCTCTTCATCAGGTTCCCGTTGTACGCCGCAGCGTTCTGCACGGTTGCGCCCACCTCGTCGTCGTCCCCCTTGGACGGCCACCCGGTCTCGGAGATCCTCACGGTGATGTCCGTGTGACCCATGGCCTTCATGGCCGCGTACACCGCGTCGATCTGGGCGTAGAGCATGTTGTCGTAGGTGAGGTTGGTGCTTGGGTCGCGCACGCCGGGGTTGGGCTCGAACAGCACGTACGGCAGCGACACGCTCCCGGGGCTCGCCTTGTAGGCGAAGAACGGGTACGCGTTGATCAGGAACGGCGAGCCGACCTCGGCGTGGAAGTTGAGCAGCGGATGGATGTACTGCGCGATGTCCTCCCGGAAGGCGCCGGCAGACGGCGGGTAGCTGCTGGCGAGGATGTTGACGGAGTGCGCCGTCGAGACGTTCACCTGGCCGCCGAGGCCGAGGTCGACCAGCGCCTGGTAGACGGCCTGCATGGCGGGGAGAAGGCTCTGCATGGCGACCGTGTCCTTGCCGGAGAGCACCTCGTTGCCCACGGTGATACAGGTGATGCGCGTGGCGGGGAGGAACGGCTGCACTTGCTGCGCCACCCATTCGCTGGCCTTGCGGGCGTCGGTCAGGTTGTGGAGGTCCTCGTTGCCGACGATGAACTCGACGCCGGTGCCGGCAAAGGCCGTGAGGACGGCAGGGTCCGCGTCGTAGAGCTTGACCCGGTTGACGTTGAGCGACTGCAGGAGGCCCGACACCTGCGTCGGGTGCGGGAGGTTGTTCGCTATCTGGCCATAGTTGATGCCGAACTTGAGTGGCGCCGTCGCCGCCAACACAACGTCGGTGGCTGCCCGCGAGACGTTCCAAAGAGAAAGTGAAACCATTCAGATACTGGCAGAATTTTTTTACCAGTAAATTAAATTTACCGGAGTTCACGGGTAACCTAATATATCGGATATATTAAACAAAATTCAAATAAATTTAAATAAAATCAAATAAAATACTAATAAATATGGTAATTTTTTTCTATCGGGGTTCATTGACACACCTAATAAACCAGATATATTAGATATACTAAGCTTGATTTTTTTCCTAGATACAAGACAGCTAAAACGATAAAAGAAAAGTTAATTTGAACAAACGATGCATGGTAACGTTCATTTGTATAGGGGCGAAAGGACTACTCTAAATTATGCGATGTTTGTCATTGCAACTCAATCATTAGCATGGTATATATGAAATTCGGCATCTCAAAAACAAAAGTTTAGAGGAAATTCAATTTGGTATATATGAAATTCGGCATCTCAAAAACAAAAGTTTAGAGGAAATTCAATTTGTTCCTTTTCACATAAAATGGATTCTAATACTCTTGGTTGGGAAGTCGTTTCCGAAGATAAAACGTACACACCGACTATTCATCAGCAATGCATGCAACCAGCGGAAAAGTTCAAACAAATGTCAAATCAGGCATACGTGATTTCAACAAGGGATCACCGTATGACGTGGAAATTGATTGGTTTCTCTGTCAAACACACGTCGGACAAGCCGAAATACGCTCAAATAAACTACGACAACGACCCTCGCAATGCAACAATTGTTTCGTGTCATCAAAGAAAAAGAAAGAACAGCTGTTTCGCTACATGATAGGATGATCCCATCTCCCATGCTCAAATCTACAAACATTTTTTTTCCTGCGGCATTGCCCTTACAGAAACTGAACTCAACGCACTCTTCTCCCAGCTGAAATGGGACGGAGAAGAAACGGATAGCAGAAAAAGAAAACCGAATTCCATTTCTGTGCAGGGAGCTTCTTAATCCCAAAGAATTGATCCAAAACCTCGAGCAAAACTTGAAGATCAAGGATGTTCATGCATGTCCAACTGTCCAAGGACCAAAGGACGAACTACGTTTCTACCGCAAAAGCAGCCACGAACAGAGAGAAGGGTCTCTTCTCTAGCACCGTACCTGAAAGGAGCGCGAGCAGCAGGAGGCAGAGCGGAAGCGAGGAGGAGGTAACGACGGTGCAGAGCTCCACCCGCGCCATGCCTCGTCTCCCTCCTGCCGTGTCTATCCGCTTGCTCATCAGCTTCTCTCCCTCTCCCTCGGGACTCTCAGGGCGATACGGGGAGCTAGCGCAGCTGCAGCGCGGTTAGGGTCGCATTAACTCGCGCGTTTCTCTCCTGTCGGGGCCAGGACGGGTCGCCTACCTTTCCCAGCTCTTTCTTTATAGTAGCAGCAGTCGCTGCAGCCTGCCGCAAAGATGGTAAGGATCAAGATTAGGTGGAGCGAAAACTTATTGATTTGAAATTTGAGATATCAAATCTGATCTGGTTCTGAAATTTTTATCGGTGCAAAATCACATCCGGTCTGACCCAGCTCCGATAGGGATATAAGACCCAATAAGAGACCTGAAATCCGATGGTGGTATGGCCGCTAACCACGAGCAAAGAAGGTTGGAGAGAGGAGTCGCTGCATAAGAGAGAGGAGTGGCCACCTAAACCCGACTCGAATCGAGATCACAATTTGATAATCCCTCGACACAATTTGTACATTCAAACTCAACCGTGTCAAACCTAAAATTCATAAGATAGGCTCTTCCTATGTATTATTAATAAGATTAATTATAACAAGTCACACACTCATATTCAGAAATACCGAAACAAATAAATTCCACGATCGAACTACCAAAATATCTTAGAAATGTAAAGCTTAAATAAAGTAGAAAGGTTTTTTTATTGAAAAGACTATTGACCCGACCGGCCCACTTTCATCCTGCCGGCTGCCGCACGTGCACGGTGCTGCGCGTTTCGTGGCATCGTCTACTGTAACTTCGTAGCCTTGGCTTGGCTCCGGCGGCGGTGAGCAGATGACTGACTGGTAGTGGTCGCGGACCAAATATTAAAGTTTCCACGTCAGCACGTCACGCTTGATGAGGACCTGCTTGACAGTGAAAGTTTGTCATGTGATCTCAAATTGGCCACTAGAAAGGTTGGTTAGCTTTGCGTTCATACCAAACCAAACTATACGATGGTTGATCACTAATTCTTGATTATTTTTTTTACATGTCAGCCTGATTGTCAGGAAGAATTTCTTCTTTGGTTCATTGGGTATGTAAATTGTAAACGTATGAACATAGTTATCGAAAGCAACTGATGAATGCTCAACATTCAACACTCCACATGACGAAAGTTTAAAATCCAATTTATGTACGCAAGAGTAAATTTTGATTTTGCTTCAGCATTTAAATGCTCAACGTTTTTCCTTTTGTTTTGCGAGAAAATGCTCAAATGGTTCTTTTTTTTTTGTGATGAATGCTCAATGGTAAATGAACAAACCAAATCCGCAACTGATGCTAATGGTTGAAGACCAGATCTGTCACCGCACACTGAAAAAAGAAGAAAAAAGATACTACGTGTTAATGCTGATCTACTATAGGATGACGTGGAGCGGAAGGGATTGCTACTATTCAGCGACGGTGCTGCTTTAGTGCCCATGCACGAACTGTTCATATCGGAACAGTTCCAACTGAAAGATAGAGAATGCATATCAGCTTGATCACGCTGTCAGATAAACAGTTCAACATGCACTTAATGAGGATAGCTGAGCTAAATAACATAGAGCAGAGGACCCACCGTAAGCAGATCCATGTCCTGCGTAGCTCTCAAGATTTAGGCCCGAGAAACGTTTCTGATTCGGTTTAGCAGGGTTCTGAATTCTCTGACAAAAGTTTATGATTTGGTTTATCTCTAGAAATGTTTCTCTAACGGACTAGAATCACTTTTAAAATTGTTTGGCCGGTTGATTGAATTTTGATTCTAAAATAGAGGATAGTGATCCAATTGACAAATATGTCCTATTTGCATGTGCTGATTTTTTACAAAATAAAATATGAAATCATAATGCGATAATAACATCATTAATCAGGTCACAATATATTAGAAACATCCAGGTATTTGGATATCTAATTTATTAATGCATGAGTTAGGCTATGTGGTGGAGATTTTTGTCCAGTGACAAAACACGTAATTACTTTGAAATGGTAGGGGGAGGTAGGAAAGGAGGAGGTGATTCTTGGGTGAAACTACTCTTAACTGTTTTTCCGTAGTAGTGTAAAAACAAGAAATGTTTTCTCTGTTTTCTATCTCAAATCACCTGCCATCGGACCGTTTGGCAAGGATTCTCCTGTTTCTATATAGAAACGCCCCCAAAAATCCCTACCAAAAGCCCCATTAATTTTGAACACCAAAGTTGCAAGAAATAGAGAAGTTCAGTCTGGATATAGAAAGTTACGCATATATCAGCATTTAGATTTCAAGAAAGGAGCTAGTATCTATCTAAAGGTGGGATTGGATTGAAATCCAAATCCAAATAGAGGACTCCAATTAAAATCCAACTAAAGCAAGCCTCCAATCCAGTCCAAACCCAATAGAAATATGTAACCTCCGATCCGATCCAATCCAACTTCCATAAATCCAAATCCATCCAACACTGTCCAATAATAGTCGGAGATGTAGTCCAGAGATTGGAGATGAACTGGAACGTTTTGACTCTTGAACACATTGTGACGTGCATGGTGAGGACAACGAGCATGGCGTTGGTGGGGGCTATGCAGCATCGGCGGCCAGCTCCTGCAAGTCACCATGGAGGGTGAATGTGACAACAATGACTTCAGGTGCTAAATGCGCAGGCGACGCACCTACGAAGAGGCTGAGGTGGTGATGTGGGGGTCACAACGAGGGGGTAGAGGTCAAGGGCAGTTTAGACTCTAGATAGGATGAGGAGATGAGTGCCATCCAAGCTCAGTAGGATTTGACCAAGCATTGGCAACCAACAAAGTGATCCAGTACGACCTATGGGATTTGGACGGGATACCCATCTCTTCTTAATTGTTCCTGCCCATGAAATGGAGGATGCACTATGGATGGGATGTCCATCTAGGACAACTTTGAGCATTGGACCACTCCTGCCCGAGCGCCACCACCATCGACACTTTCGTCGAGGTCTTGTCGGTGTACAGCCTCGGCATGAACCATCATGCGGCCATAGAGGTAGGCATGATGTGCTTCTCTTGGAACAAGTGGAAGTAAAGGAGGGCGTCGATGGTGTGCTTGCGCTTTTGCTATGTGAGCCACATGCCGTATCAGATGGGATACATGGTGATGTCTGGCTGCGAGGATAGGCCCCATGTGGTATTGCAGCTTCATGAACTCTAATGAGCCATCAAACTTCTTGGATACGAGTACGCGACGACCTCGCCCATCCAGTCATGGGGCAACCATGGGTCTGACGAGGAGGACGACAACAAATAGAAGAATTGAGTCCGATGAGGTCCGATGGGCATTGGATATTTACCGTTTCTATCCAAATGGATATTGGATACTACTGGATCTTGTGGTGTTGGATGTCGAGAATATATATATATATTTGTAAACTATTCATTCGTTTAAAAAAAATACAATTCAAACCTACCGTCGCACGTTGTAAGGGCAACAACAAGGTGCGCCCATCCAATGGGCGACACCTAATGGGGCCACAGTAAAATAGGTGTGAATTAAGTAAACCCATTGACGTGGTTGCCACAGCAACGTGTCACCCGTTGGATGGTCTACGCACCGTTTATATAGAAAAAAGTGTCACACTTCCAACAGGTGACAGGAGTGTCTGCGCGCAGGCCTAGGCTCACTGGAAAAAGATGTCGCCCGTTGGAAAGGCGACACCTTTTCCTATATAAAGGGCGCACCGGCCCCGGGATCCCTCATGCCACCATTTGCACTGTGCACCCGAGAGAGAGTATAGCAGAGCGCAGAGGAGAGGAGAGGAGAGGGGAGGGGAGGGTGGAGGAAGTGGCGAGGAAGGGAAAGTATCCACGTTGCACTTAGTAGAGTTGATGTTGTAATCATGTTGTTTACATTCCTTACGGCATGTTAGGCTTAGAGGCAATAGATGGATAGGTTAGAATGATCGTGTACCATATTGCTGCTGCTTCGATTAAAATTATCGTGTTCAACTATCCTTTTGACAGGTCCACATATCATATTATCTCAAAAATACCAAATGGTGCTGGACTTTCAAATACATCGAAAACACCAAATGGCGACAGATGGATGATGCTAACTCTAGCGCAAACCAAAATGAACACGGCAAAACCCTAAACTCAACAGCCAGCAACCCTAGGAAGGTGTCACCCATTGCATGGGCGGCATCTTCTGCTCCACATCAAGGTGTCGCCCGTTGGATGGGTGACACCTTACTATCTCCCTTCCAACAGTCGATGGTAGGTTAGAAGTGTAATTTTTTGAAACGGGTGCTTAGTTTTGCAAATATTGAATATATATATGTGTGTGTGTGTGTGTGTGTGTGTGTGTGTTCTGCAGGTACGTGTAGTGTACCTGCAGAATGCGCTCATGTCATGCACCCACGCTTGATCGAGCAGCCAACTAAGCTCTAACGAGCGTGCCAGCCCCACTGACCGAGCGCGCTCCCACCCACCTATCACTCATGCATGGTCAAAGGCTGTTGAAAGGAATCCCACCATTTCACCTCCTCTCTCATTCTAATTTTTTAGACAAAATTTCTCCTAAACCGTAATTCTGATTGATGAACCGCTTAAAGCATCTTACTTAAAAAAATACTTAACAAAACTAGATCCATTGTGGATATATTTTGGCAAACTTTGAAATAGTTGCACAATATAGTGATTGAAACTACCCGTTGCAACTATAGGCATAGAGCAGTTACAACTATATGCATAGCGAGATTATAACTTACCTGTCCCGGTGACTGATTGTAACTAATTGTGATCGTGTTGTGATCAGCAATATTGTAACTATATTATTCAGCATATTATAACTAGAGTGTCTACCACGTTGTAACTAGTCCACACTCTATAATGCATGTCGTAACTAGATTGTCTATCATATTGTAACTAGAGTGTTCATCATGTTGTAACTAGAGTGTTTAACATGTTGTAATTAGTAATCACTCAACAATGTGGATCATCCGATGTGTTGACTTGAAGCACCTCTTCCGAGTCAAAATACTCCGGTGTGAATTCTCGCTAAGCACCAGGTCATCTGGTATGTTATCCTTTCTAAACATCAGACTATTAGGTGAGTTCAATCTTCTCTGAACTTGTCCAATTTAATCTTTCTTGAGTTCAGTTTTGGTGGCTTCTTCATGTATTGCATCTATGAGACCTACTAAAGCATATACTTTATAAACATGTTAGTCCCATTGACTTTGTTGTCATTAATCACCAAATCACATATATACCCTAAAATGGTCATATTTGCAACAACTAGATTGTCTACTATGTTGTAACTAGAGTATCTACCATGTTACAATCGGCAATGTTGCAACTATATTATTTAATATATTGTAACTAGAGTGTCTATCATGTTATAACCGGTCCACACTCGATAATGCATATCGTAACTAGATTGTTTACCATGTTGTAATTAGTACTGACTCGATAATGTTGCAACCATATTGCAATTTGTAATGTTGTAACTATATTGTTTACCATGTTGTAACTAGAGCGTCTACTATGTTGTAATTATATTATGATCCTAAAACTTCATCAAAATATATCCTTCATGGATCTCGTTTTGTTGAGTACATTTTTCCAACAATATGTTTCAAATGGATCAAAATCGGATCTACAATTATAGAGATATTTGTATTTTAACGATTGGAATCAACAAAACATTCTTTAGATGCATGCATGTTTTCTCTAGTGGGTGGTTTGGATATGTTCATGGCATAAGTAGATTGACTCCTATAGTTTGTGTACGACTGGGCCACACTCGGGGAAGGAAGCCTAGCTCAGTCGACATGCCAATGCGCAATTCAGGTCTGTTTTGTGCGTATGCGCAGAACAGATTCACCGTGTGTGTGTATTAGTTGGATGTCCAAGTCCAATCAAGGTCCGTACAAGCAAGTCCAAACAAGATTTAGTCCAATTGGACTTTGGATTACACAGATCCAATCCCATCTATATATCTATCCATTCAATTCATTGGGGCTAGGTCCAAAAGAAAAAGGAAATCTAAATTTTTTGAGGTGGTATATCCAAAAAAATTCTGGTAATGTGTGAACTTCTAGGCTGGAGGAGGATTTCTTAAAAGTGCAGTGAGTGGAAGACATAATCAGGACCATTAATTGTTACATCGAGATCTGTGGGAGGGCACATGTGCTGGAAATTTGGATTTTGATAAAATGGAACCGAGTAGGGGCAACAACGGGCTGGTGGGTGGGTGGGTTGTGGACCAAGGTGCAAGACAAACAAAGAGTTAGAGGTAGTGGTCATTTTATGGTCCAAAACAATTTACTGAGGAAACAAGAGGCTCATTACGAGAGGCATGTGTGGCTCCTACTACAAGTTTTCAGGCGCCCCATTCTCCCCTTCTAGATTGTGCATCCTTTGTTGTTAGGGTAGGAGAGTTTCCAGCGGCTGGGGAGGTGCGTCCGATGCCAGCGGGGAAACCAACGGCGAGAGGTGTACGGTGGAGGTGGCAGTGGCAAGAGCTGAAGGGTGGGCCGAGGATAGCAGTCGATGGCGGAGAGTGGAAGTGGCAGCGTCAATGGTGGAGCACAGCCGACACGATCCATAGTGTAGGATGGGGCCGGGAGATTGGCCACTGGCGCTCTGTCTGGTTTGGTCACGGGCAGCACGGAGGAATCTCCTAGATACTGTGGCATGGAGAGCAACGACACTCATCCAGGGTACAATAAACGGTAAGCCAATGTTACAGTACAAAAAGGATCTATGAATTTCTTAGCTGCATGTGTTGGTTGTTCGATTGAATGTACGAATGAGTAGCTTGTATGTTTGAAAAGTGATTATAGTTTTCGTCGATAGTAGAAAAGGTAGTAACATGAGTAAGTGAAAGTGTATCTAGGCCCCCTAAGTTGGTTTTGTTGATCAATGACAAACAATTAAGGGACTAATGAGTTTATTGATATTATGAACAGGATTTAGTCTCATTGGTGAATTTAATGGACGATGGCATCCCTCAAAAAGAAAAGAGAAGCAGATTGTAGTTGCTCAATAGATTTTAATTAATTTTATCTTTTGAATTTGAGTTTAGAAATACCGTACTATCAAGACGGATTCATTTGATAGTCTTGTTGGTGTCTCAGTGCTCAAAGTGTCCTTTTAGAATCAAAAGATGAGAGACACAATTACCCACAGACACCAAGAAAAAGGGCTGAGTTGTCTGAGTCCGGAGTCTTCCGAGTTGGGCCGGATACTCCGGGGTCTGGCATTCTTGGCTGGAGTCTCCGGGTGAGACTACGCTAGAGAGTCTCGGTTAGTCCTTAAAATATTTAATATCGGAGTCTCCGGTTGGTACCGGATACTCCGGGGTCTGGCATTTTTGGCCGGAGTCTTCGGGTGAAACTCCGCTAGAGAGTCTCGGTTAGTCCTTAAAATATTTTAGACCGAAGTCTCCGGGTTGGGCCGGATACTCCGGGATCTGGTGTTTTAGCCAGAGTCTCTAATTAAGACTCCGCCAGAGCCTCTCTTTTTGGGCTTAAATATTTAAGGTCGGAGTCTCCAGGTCAGTTCAAATTTCGCCGTAACAGCTAGTTTGTGACAGCGTTCTGTGCTCGAGTCTCTATGCTGGCCAAAGTCTCTAGGCAAGTCTGGATACTCTGGTAAAAGTCAACCAGCACAGTAACGACTAGTTTTTGAGGGAAGGGTATAAATACATCTTCTCCCCCTCCAATTGAATGTTGCTACTTTTGCTGAGCTGCTTGTGGACAAACACCTTCAAAGCATTGAAGAGCCCTCCCAAACCCCATCTAGAGCCTCGTTTCTTGCTAGATTTGAGATTTAGGGTTTGGTGAGTGAGATTAAGAGCTTGAGAGCAAAAACCAAATCTTTGAGTATTCGAGTCATCGTCAAGCTTTCGATTCACAATCTTTTACTCTTGTAGCTTCATGCTCCTAGATGGCGAGGCATCGCCCGTAGAGCACCCAAGATTTGTGGAGTGCCACGGGAAGTTTGTAATCCATCATCAAGTTGAGTAAGTACCCTAGCTTGATCTTTGTGGTCGCTAGGAGAGGATAGGGTTGAAAGAGACCTGGCTCTTTGTGTGCTCCTCAACGGACACGTAGGTACTTTTTTGTGGAGTGGCCGAACTTCAGGATAAATTCCTTGTCTCCTTTACATTCTTGCAAAGTTACTTTGTTCTAGTTGATTTTGGAGATTTTCCCGATTTTTGTGCTTGTGAGTCTCTAACTGCAGGTTCTTGTTGAAAAGAAGCTTATACACCTGGTAGGACCTGTGGTGACCTTTAGATCATATAAAACTTCTCTTAAATTACTTTGATTTTGCGCTCTTGTATAGGCCGGATAATCCGGGTTAGATCGGATACTCCGGACCTCGGAGTATCCGGACTTGACCGGAGTATCCGGGTCTATTTTAATCCACTGCAAAGTTTTAAAATTTCAGGAATGCCTATTCACCCCTCTAGGCGACATCAAGTACATTCAGTAAGACAAGTGTGTTTAGGGTGTGTTGCAGCTGCTAAATTGTTTTTTGTTATGCTACACAGTTGGCGTTGCAAGAGCGGGCCAAGCGAGCAGGCGTATGTTCCTGGGTGTGTCAGTCCACTGGAACAGGCATTAAAAGGGTTCAGGTGTACAGAGTTCATACTGGAGCCAGAGGAAGGAATGATTTTTGATTTGCTTGATGAAGCATTTGAATTCTACAATATATATTCATGGGAGAGAGGTTTTGGGTTGCGTTATGCAGATTAACATGTTAACAATTATGGATACCAAACGATGAGCAACACTCAAAAATCAGAAATGCAGAAGAAGCATGAAAAGTACTTGGAGGTACTTCATGAAGGCTTCTGGAAGTGCAAGGAGGCTTTCTGGAAAGGACTGGATTTAGGACCCAAAGAGTGGAAACCGATCTTCCACACACTGAAGCATAGCGCAAGCACTAGGTGAGTTTTGTGCATAGTTAATAATTGAATAGTGCAATGTGGCATGGCTGATAAATTGAGTGAGATGTATTATGTGCAGTGCTAATTCTGGGTTCTATGTGGTTCATTACGTTGTGTACTTTGATGGGGAGAAACAACAATTTGATGTGGATACGGTACGTACAAGGAATCTTCACAGCAGTTGCATCATTTGTACATGGTAATGATAATTTTGAAATTTGCTTTGTAGGCATCAATTGCAACGATGAGGAGGTACATGCTTTACAACTTGCTGTCGATGTATGGCAACAATGGGTCCCTTCCGTCAGTTATGTCAGTGGACTTGACATAATTGACAAACTGTGTTCATAATGTTTTGCTCTTTTGGTGATGCTATCAAGTAAGATTTAGGGGGGCATGGTGCTATGGAATTGTAAGTGATGGTGTAGAGGCAGTGAAACTTTGGGCCACTGCCACAATAGCCATTTGTAAGTAGTATGGCTAGGCGGTGCGGCCTGTGTGTTTTGTGAAAGCAGGGACACTATACACAATGATGGTTTCATTATGGAATTGTAGGTTATATAGCTTACTGGCATTGGTGTATCCAGCAGAACCGAATATGTAATATGTAAGTAGTATAAAGGCAATGAGATGTGTTGTGTCTGATTATTTTGATTAGTGAGCTATAATGGTTACAGAAAATATATAAGTTCTGAATGTTGACACTTCTGCATGCTGAGTCGAGCTCAAGAATGTGCATGCCAAATTGGAACAAATCATGGACAAAAGCATGAACCCATGAATAAAACTATAGCCATGTAAGGTACCCACGAACATTGAGCATTGAAAGGCACAACAAATCATGGACATATGCCTAATTCAAAAGTAAATTTATCAGTATTTTAACTACAAGTCACAACATCCAACTCCACGTTACACACTTAGGGTACATCAAACATCATATTAGCAGTAATTGAGCAGGTACAAACAGAAAATGAGTAGCATCAGGAGGCTTAGCCTAGAACAACGAGTCCACTATGTTGTTTTTGATTGCAAAAGGCAGGCAGGTGTTATTTCCATCAATTGACAGCGCTTCATACAGCAGGTCCTCACATATTTCATTGAGTTGGCCCTAGAACCATAGTAACAAGATAGTTACAAAGATATATAGGTATTTAAGTATGTTTATATAAATAAATGTTCTAAGCAGCACTTACTTGTCTAATTGGCGCCACCAGCCTGTCTCCGTCGAAGTTTCTAGCGCAATATAGCATGCATGGTCCTGTAGGAAGAAAAAATAAAGGTTACATGGTGCGTCCAACTTGAGCTGAACAGTGCACCCCCAGTAATCGACACTCGCATATGCATGCTTGGATGCAGGTGCCAGAAAAGTGGACATGGCAAAAACAACAAATGCAACCTTAAAAGTATCCACCGCCATCCTGTTGGCGTCAGCCAAAAGCTCTACCAGAAGGAAAGCCTCTAATGCCTTAAGGTTGTGTGGGTTCTTGTCAGTCATTCCAATGGAGTCGTTCAGCAACTCAATTGTGCCCTGAGAGATGTTAGCATCAATACCACTAATATCCTACCAGCCACATGGAATTCCAAATACTGGACTAACATCATCTAGCAAGAATGGTATAACCCGTTCGTCATCCAATACTATAGCTTTAGCAGCACAACCAACCTTACGCATTAGCCAGATGCTAAACTTGATGTTCAACTTCTTTAGAAGAGGCATCTCTAGAAGGCCGCCGAAACCAATGGACTTCACCAACACCTTCTTGAAATCCCCAAATTTCCCAACTACTAAGAAAAATTTTCTGACGGAGCTACAAGAATTGGTTGTCTTGGAAGTTAGGTCAGGCGCACTATCAGGACTGCTCTCATCGGCACTACTTCCTAGCGACTGGCTTCCAGAGTGAAATCCTTCCTCGCGAGGAGAAACAGGCCCTAGGACAAACTACAAGAAACATGCAACCACCTTGAGGGGGGAGGGGAGATGTGCAAATAAATGTCTCTCACACTGGAGAAATACGAAATTAAATCGACGCTACAATGGCGACTAATGAAAACATCCTTGAACAACATCAGAAATCATCGAAACATAAATGTGGATCAGATGCCTACGCTACATTGTTAAGCCGAAATGGGCAAGATTTCAAACTAACCTCGACGATCACCAACATATCTCCAGCGAAGGAAACTCATCCCTTGAATAGATCTGGCCGACGATACGAGAGGGGTACCACCATTAAGAATTGCAAGGTGTGTTATGAGCTCAGAACGTCTGGGATATGGAAGGGGAACAGAAGGAGGTCAATCTACGGAGGGAGGGAGGGAGGGAGAGAGGGGGGTAGGGGATGAATCAGCTCAACCGAAATACAAATGGGAGGTCCAACTCATGCGGTGCCGGTGCATAATGGGCGCGACGGTCCGAAATGGCAAGCCCGTGGTCCAAGCAGCCGGATAGCCCACGGCACATGAGGCCTATGAATTAGGCATATGTGTTTTTTTGAGAAAATCAATAAATGCTTTTCCCACCCATTTGCAGCCCAAATCTCAAAGTCGAATGAACGGTGAGGACAGTGCCTCCTACTCAAGCTAGGTCCATCAGGGATTATTCCGAACTTCTGGTCACATTTCAGCACGCACAACAGATTAACAGTACATACAGATGACACGCCAAATTTTCCACTGGAACTCTGGTATCTGTCCGCTTAAGAATACCATTTCATAACGTCGCATAAGTTGCAATTGCTGATCACAGAACAAATGCGGTTTGGATTGTGAAACCACATTACCACAATTATTGTCACAACTCATATAACATGATTTTATCAAGAGACCGAACTGATGACTTGAACCAGATGCCCATCACTGCATAACAAAACTAGACCTTCCCAACAAGGCAACAACGAATCTCTACCATGGAATGGAGCCTCAACGAATGGGCCGCCATGGAACGAAGCACATACATCTGCGCCAAGCTAGTACAGTTCCTCCTCCTGGTGGGTGTGGATGACGCAGTCCGCCTTGGGGTACGAGATGCAGGTGAGGAGGTACCCCTCGGCCATCTGGCCCTCGTCGAGGAACGACCCCTCCGACTGCTCGACCTCGCCGGTCGACATCTTGCCCGCGCAGGTGGAGCAGGACCCGGCTCGGCAGGAGAAGGGCAGCTCCACCCCGGCGTTCTCCGCGGCCTCCAGGATGTACATGTCCTCGGGGGCGTCGAACTCGTGCTCCGCCCCGTCCGGGCCGACCAGCTTCACCTTGTGCACGGCCGTAGCGGACACCTTGAACCTGCTGGAGAGCCGTATGCCTGGCGCGCTGGGCGTCTGCTTCGTGTAGCCGATGAAAGACGGGTTCTTGGTCGCGGGAGCGGCGGTTTGGAAGCTTGCCCCGGATTTGGGGACGGACAATCTTGGGGCAGTGGCAGTCGACATCTTGCTGGTGCTGATGGATTACTGTAAAGAAAGCACAAGTTCACATTTCGATCAGTTTCAAAAGCAAGCATCAGAAATCCATGTAATATCTTGCAATTACCATCGGCTTGTGATAACTCTAAAAAAACAGCTTTGTCTGTTCTCTACGGTTTACTACCATGAGATGTGACAGCACTACGAGCAAATTGAAATCTACCGAGCAGGCCTCACTGCCTCAGATCCGGCAGGCAGGCGAGCGCGCGCGACAACCTGCCGCGACGCGGGACCGAGGGCGGAGCACAGCACGGCAACAAGGGTCGCGTCACATCAGACAGCGCGATCTACGGCTACGGGATCCTGCCGCGAGTACGCGCGTGCGTTGCTGCGATCAAGGTGACGGGTCGGTCGATGCGTACCTCCTCCTCCTGCTCCCCTCTCGACGAGACGGCGCGGCGGACGCTGGTTTCCAGGCGAGGCGAGGCGGGGTCGGGCTGGATCGCGAGGCGGGGAACTGGGGATGGATGGTGGCAGGGCACGCGCACGGCGGCTTATTAATAGGGGCAGCGTCGCGTCCGACCCCGACCCAACTGGCACTGACCGCGGGCGCGACGCCTCTGCTTTGCTCTGGGCCGTGGGTCGGCGCGGCTGCCTGCTTGGGCGAAAGGCCGTGGTGGTGCCAGGATTTTGCTGAGACGACTTTGAGGAGCTGCTTACGGCGAGATGGTGGATTTGGGCGGCTGCTTCGTGGGATGAGGCGCCCCTTGGTAGGGATCAGGGGTCGGGATCAGCGCAGCCAGCCAGCAGGAGTCCGGTGTGTTTAGATGCCCGAATTTGCTCTAGTCTAGTTGAGTGGATACTATAATTTTAGTGGGAAATATGTTTTATTATTTGTATTTATTATTCTAATTTAATCTGACAGATACAAATATACGTTTTCGGTTTAGCTCAGGGGTGAAACTTGATTTGAGCTTCATTTTACAGCTCGGCCTAATGGATACAACATACATCTGCTCATGCAAGTGGACTCACTTGTCAGTATCAAAAAATTATATTTATACGAGTAACTAATCACAATTTCAACTCTTACATCCGTTCATACAATCTTATTTCAATCAATTAAAGATAAACTCATGTTAGCTTATATAGATATATATAACCAACTAAATACTTTATTTTTCAACAAATATAACTCCAATCAAACAGACTATATGATATAACTATATAAAACCCCTTCCGAAAAACCAAACACATCCTACAACGACACAAATGGCATTCTATATATTGCCATATTGGTATGGCGGCGTCATACCATCATATGCGTGTTGGGTACAACTTTTCAGTTGGATTCGGGTATCCACCTGATTCATAATGCTATTTTGTAACATCGCCACTGTGATATGCTGGATTGTTCCAGAGACATTTCTTTTGGCACTAAATTGCATAGGCTTGTTTAGTTTTATATGGTATAATTTATGTCGAATTTCTAATTCATAATCGAACTCATGTACGAAATGTTGTTCGAATGTGGAAATTAAGACTATGCCCGTGTTCTTTTATTGAAGAACCTATGTCCGTGTTCTTATATTGAACAAGACTCAAATACGGATTAACATAGAGAAGAAAATATTATTCAAACTGAATCTAAATCATGTTCACAATTTTAAGGAACTCTGTAGTCGAACATTTTGGATAGTTGGAAAGTGTTTAACACTTGTGTCAGTCGTTGACGCGAAAAGATGTCACATTAAACATTGAGCACCTTGTGTGCACAATACAGCGAGCAGCACTCAAGATACTCTGATCGTGGCGTTGCGTTGTCGGACTATCGTCGTCACCCACGCTCGGGAGAGACCCCGTCGAAGCGCAGATGGCCAGCAGCTTGTTCTTAGCCGTCAAGATCAAGAACATATATCAATATAGATTAGAAGAGAGAACATGACTATAGAAGCTAGGCAAAATAGGTAAAAAAATGAAAGATAGATTGTGTTTTTACCGATTGGTTGATTTTTTCAATTGGCCATGGCACTTTTATATTTAAAGGACGGTAGATTTTAGCCATAAGAGATCAGAACTCTTAATTCAAACTGAATAAGACTTACAGATATGATTTGACTATACCTTTTGATCTCCAAACTTTCTATAACTAACATACATTTCCTAATTGACCATGTAAACTCTTATATATCTACCCGAGTATTTTTTATTGCAGCTCGGCCTTTTTGGATTCGACTACATGCTTGACTTATCCATGTACTTGAATCCGATCATCTCTTCCACCTGTCCAGAGATCAACTACTGAAACAAACGGTGGTCACTGATCGCCTCACTGGTCGTGACCACTGATCGTAGTCACTATTTGTGGTCATAAAGTACTGTTCATTAGTCAGAGTCACTGTTCATTGGTTGAAGTGTTGTTCATCTGGTCGGAGTTACTGTTCATCTGACCGTCTATTGTTCACTATAGTCAGAGTAATATTAAACATGGTCGAAGGTACTGTACTATTCATCGATCAACCAGAAAACTTTCATAACTAAAATTCTTCACAATATGCCAATTTAGGTCGTCAACACATGCCCCCTTATTTTTTTTGGTAAAGCTTACGTGCCAAAAAATACATATCTTCTCTACTTCTACATTTCTTAGGGCGATGATCAATACATCGGCAATGAATATCTTAAGACGATGATAACTAATATATCGGTCTTGCGTCTTTGCTTATTGATTCACTATACCATTTAACCGAAATTCCAAAGGTAACATAAAAATCATATAATGTCCATACCTTTGGCTGGTGAAGCATCATTAGCATGCACCGGCGACTCTCCATAATCAAGTAATTCTTCATCTTCCTTATCTTGCATAGGCGACGACGTTGTTGTTGGTGAAGGGGCTATTGTAGGAGCTATTATAATATCTAGTTTTGATCTCTATATTTGCTTCACGGGTTATATTGCCTTAATCTCATTGAAAGTAGCATCTCATAACTTTTTAGCTTGTTGCTCCACCAATCCTTGCTTTTGTAGCCGCTGCAATCTTCGTTTCTTTGTGTGAGATAAGCCTGAGCGACACCACCTCGACTGTAGGTATTTAGAAAGCATCTTGGTGCTACTTGCTTCATGATCATTAGCCATTGGAACAATTTGGACAACAATATATATGTGTTTAGACTTGACCGGTTTATCAAAAAAAAAAAAAATTGGTCCTTTGCCAAATTCTTTGGCCAATATTTTCATTGAACCACTGCTAGTAACATCAGTAGTAGTAGCACATGCTTTATCAACATTAGAATGAATTTGAGCAGAAGCACTACCCTCCTCAGCCCGGTATACTTTCTTCACTTCTCTAGTGTATTGAACATCACTAAATCGATTTGTACGCTTTAATCGGTCATGGACTAGACGTGATATTCTATCAAATACCGGCCTCTGTGGTGTTGTCCACATCGAATAAAAAGGATTAAATTTCATAGGAAGGGGTGGCATCCACATACTGTTATAGCTCCAAATTGGGCAAAGAGGAAAAGGCATTGGAGGAGGCATCCAGGACCATAGCGCCATACCGAATGGTGGGTAGATGTTAATAGCATTATACTCCCTTGATTGATGATGATTGCGCACTCCTTAACTTGAAGGTGATCTTGATCGCTTAGCTCCACTTGGTCGATTTGTATTTGCTTGGATGACCTTATCTTTCTCATATTTAAACAAGAGTTTCTTGAATGTGGGCGTGAATTTCTCAACCTTGTCATGTTTCTTCGTCTCATTGATTTTCCACTTGCCAACATTCAGATTCTTTCGCTTAGCATTGACATGCCCCTAGTGGCTAAAGTGTTCTCCGTAATCTTGACCAATCCTTTGCCTTCGGGAGTTTTTTCATGTAATGCCTCTTTCAACAAGTTTTTGTTTACCCTCAAAGGTTTTGGCATTTCTTCACCAATGATTATATTTTTCCCTTTAGATAATTCAGCTTGAGTTGGCCGAATTAATATGCTCTTGTCTTGTTTAACCATATTAACCAAGAACGGTTGAAGGTCTACTTGCATCTCTGCAAACTTCAATCGTCTTTCATTAATAGCCGATTGAATCTGTCGATAGAAAACATTGCAATCATTAGTAGCATGAGAATAAAAAAATTTCACTTACAATAAACTCGCATTTTTAATTCATCTAATGGTGGAATCACATGACTATGAGGCAGCTTAATTTGTGTTTCATGTAGCAAGTAATCAAATATTCTATCACACTTTGCTACATCAAAAGTAAACGTAATTTTTTCTTGCCGATTCTTAGGAGGTATTAGTTTAAGAGCAGAGCAAACGAAAGTTTAGACTTAGAAGACCAAGTCCATTCGGCCACACATACATTAGCATCATCATCATCAAAATTTTCAAATTCATACTCAAGCATGTACACATTAGGACGATCCTCTCTTACTCTATCATTTGATCTATGAAAATTTCTAGACTCTTTAGCCCGATTTTCTTGAGCTAGAGCTTTTTGTAGTACTTGGCTAACATCTAAGAAATCGTGATTCTCTAGCTTTTCCTTTAAATGAGAAAGTAAACCAGAATAAGCTAAGTCGGTCAAATCTCTATCAGAAATTGTTAAATTAAAACATTGATTTCTTGTATCTCTAAACCTTCAAATGTATTCAATGACGGACTCATTGTGTTTTTATTTAACCAATGTTAAATATGACAATCTAAGCTCAGTGTTCCTAGTATAAAAATACTCATGAAATTTCTGCTCTAATTGGGGCCATGTATAAATAGAATTAGGTGCCAAAGAAGTAAAGCAGGTAAATATAGAGCTAGACAATGATAAAGGAAACAATCTCAATTTTAACATATTGCTAGCACTCGCTTCACCACACTGCAAGATAAATTGAGCGATATGTTCTAGAGTAGTTCTACCATCATCCCCAATAAACTTAATAAACTCAGGCACTCTATACCATTTAGGATATTGAATATTATCATAGAAATCAGGGTATGGTTTTTGATAGACACGTGCTCTACCCTTAGGTTCTACCCCAAAGTGTTCCTTCAAAATACTAGCCATTTCCTCTCTAATATTTTCATGCCCCATAGGTTGCTCGGCCTGTGGCCGAGTAGGAATCACATTAGTTTGTTGTTGCTGCCCAAAAGAATGTGGTGGTGTATCATAAGAATGCGGCACAACGGGCTATGTATATGGAATACTTTGTGGAGTTACTTTGGAACAAGCTTCCAGCAATGGAACATAAGGGATATCGGAGCCTTGTGGATGTATAGTTCATGTACTATATGCAACGGTATATATGGAGCTACTGGCATGTTTGCTGAAATTTTATTAACTCGGCTGTTACTATTAGCTACATGTGGAACCGAGTTAATTATACTAGATGTAGTGTTTGACAATGGAAAAACAAATGGTATGACCTTCGGTTTAGTGACATCTAGTGAAGTAGGCGGTGGTGTTACAACACTGGTTGAACCTACGATATTAGTTCGGCTATAAATTTGTTCCATTGGCATACTTTGTTGTGTAGGCATAGGTGATATAAATTTTACCGATGAATCAAACAGACCTTGTTGAATTCTACCATCATTATTAGAAGTTGAAGGAATCATGTGATAGAGGCCATTTTAGTATATCCTTAATATTTTGCATCTCAAGAACCATAGACTCTAAACGACTACTGAGTGATTGATTAAAACCCTTAACTGATGCATCAAACTTGTTACTCATAACATCACCTACTTGCTGATCAATCATCAAGGCAACTTTCTCTTCAGAAGGAGGTGCGTTACTTATAGTGGGAGTTACCTCGGGTTTGGTATAGATAGGCGTGAAATCTCCTCCCTTCCAGACGATGTCCTGCCTCATCTTTTGGTAGCACAAAGCGAATGCCCTATCGAACTCCATCTTGCGCCTTTCATATTTTTGTTGTGCTTCCTCATCTAGCTCCTCGATGGCGGGTACAATAACGTTGTCCGGGTCGACTTTGGATCCGTTTGTCATGGCTAAGGCTTTAAAATTCGGCTAAAAGGAAGCCAAAAGTTTCTTCCCCAACGGAGTCGCCAAAAAGTGTGTTGGCGTGAAAAGATGTCATGCCAAACATCGAGCACTTCGTGTGCACAATCCGGCAAGCAGCACTTAGGATACCTCGGTCGCGGCGCTACGTTGTTAGAACTTCGTCGTCACCCAGTCTCGGGAGGGACTTTATCGGAGCGAGGATGGCCAGTGGCTTGTCCTTGGTCGTCGAGATCAAGAACAGATATCAATGTAGATTGTAAGAGAGAATATGACTACAAAAGCTAGGCAAAATAGATAAAAATGAAAAATAGATTGTGTTTTGATCGATTGGTTGATTTTTTTAATCAGCCATGACCCTCCCATATTTAAAAGGTGGTAGGTCTTAGCCGTAAGAGATCAGGACTCCTAATTCAAACCGAATAAGACTTACAGATATGATTCAACTATGTCTTTTGATCTCCAAATTTTCTATAACTAACATACATTTTCTAATCGATCACGTAAACTCCCATATATCTACCCGAGTATCTTTTATTGCAGCTCGATCTTCTTGGATTCGACTACATGCTTTATGTATCCATGTACTTGAATCCGACTAGCTCTTCCACCAGTCTGGAGACCAACTGCTGAAACAAAATATGATCACTGATCGCCTCATTGGTCATGACCATTGATCATAATCACTGTTCGTGGTTATGAAGCATGGTTCACTAGTCGGAGTACTATTCATATGGTCAGAGTTACTGTTTATTTGACCATGTATTGTTCACTGTGGTCGGAGTATTGTTCAACATGGTCGGAACACTGTTCATCATGATCGGAGCACCATTCATCATTATCAGAGCACTATCATCGTGCTCAGAGGTATTGTTAACTTGTCGGAGTACTGTTAAACGGTCAAACAGAAAACTTCTAGAACCGAAATTCTTCACAATATACCAATTTTGGTCATCAACACAATCCCATATTTCTAGGGCCAAAATTCTTCTTAGCTTATTCATGTATTCTTAAGTAGATGCAAAGTGTTATTAAAAACACAGATGCAAGTGTTTACACTCCGCAAAGAAAGATAACTTCTCTCGGATGTGCTTAGTACTTACAGATTTGCAGTTGTTCTACTTATTGTTATTGTTTTATGATTGCGACGAGTCGACGGACATGAAAAGGCGCAACAACATAGCAAGCAAATGCAAAATGAAAGCCGACAGGCTATCCTTGCTCAATGAATCTTGCTAAGAAAGCTCTACTACCATGTGTAGTTCAGATATTCCAGTAATAAACAATCATAAAAAGATATACAACGTAGGGAAAAGCTTTCTCTTTATTTCGTATGTATTCTATAATGGGGACTTCACTCCGTATTTATATGTCAAAACCTCTAAGAGATAGAATCAATCTCTAAGAGATAAAGACCTATTCTGATAAGACTAAACTCTAACAGATCGAGACATATCCATATTCTGTTGTAAATCTCAAGGTTTCGTAACACTCCCTCTTGGTCACTTCTCGCAAAATGCGTATGTCTCATCAAAACTCTCCAAAAATCCAGTGGGAAAAATTAGGAGAAATAGTACCTAACTCATGATATGGTTACATGAATTGCTTGTTAAAAACCTTATCATGAGAATTTCAGGAAACCTCATTTAAGGAAAGAAAGTACAATCCACCCAAATACTTCACATAATCTTTATGATTAACTTTGTGTACTTAATCTTCTTGGCTAAGGTTTAATTCTTCATATCGGTATTATCTGAACATTCCCCCTGAAATGTGCAACTCCCTAAGCCTCATCATCCCAATGCCATAGACACATCTTTCAAAACTAGATGCAGGAAGAGACTTAATGAATAAATGTCAGGACCCCGAACCCGGGTTCCCCTGTGCCTCCTGTATCAGTCCCTGGATCAAGTAGCTGATATGCACAGAATTCAACAGAAAGATATTAAATACATACTTCGAATAAAACAAAGCAAAATAAATACATGAAAAGCGAAAATATGGTCTGGTGGACAAGAATCCATAGCGAACCAGCCAGACAGAAGAACCTACAGCACAACGGAACGAAACGACGATGCAACCCAATGCCATAGGCAACTCGGGTGCGGACACGACCTTAGACTTCTTTTCTTTGACTTCATCTGGGTTAAGGCTGATCTCCAACTCAATAATCTGAAAGCAACAAGACTGAGTACGGAAGGTACTCAACAAATCCTATACTAGTTCAAGGGGTTGATAGATGCATAATGGATATTTCAAGGATAAGGCTTTATGGCATAGTTTTGAGTGTAAATCAGGTTTTATGCAAGTATCCAGTTATATTCTCCACTGTTAACCTTTTGAAATAAATGTAACAAAGCTTTTGAAAACAATTTTAAAAGTAACAATTGCAGGCATCTTCTGTTGGTACTGAGTATCACCTCAAGTCCCCAACGTATTAGAAGGTAACCTGGTAACAAAGCTTTAGAAACGGTTTAGAAGTAAAACGATACAGACATCTTTCGTTGGCACCGAGTATCACCTCAAGTCCCCAATGTATTAGAAGGTGACCTAGTAACAAAGCTATCGAAACAGTTCTAAAACCAAAACTAGGGTAACAAGTTATATCTGGGGGTTTTTGGTCCTCGGAGGGGCTATACCTCACTCTACAGTCCCTTTTATCACAACTGGTGTACCTCTAGTACAACACAAATTCTGACAGATTGAGCCAGGAACCTCATCACACGAACATCTAGTCCACACACTCACTCATCAAGACGCACGCACCCAGAGTCTATTCAAGAGTAACCATGCCTTTTCATGTCCATGACCGTAGACACGGCTATTCGAATAGATTTACACTCTGCAGAGGTTGTACAACTTTACCCACGTGATATGCTCAGCCTCCAACCGTAGCTAGCGGAGGAGCGAATCATACCGAGACTCTCCAAACACTTTTCCTGCCGGGCTTTTCCACGAGACATGCCAAGTCCCAGAGCTGCATATTCCGAAGGCCAGCATCCCTTTTTAAGCCTAAGCCGGTCCCTAAAACCTCCAAACAGCGGGACAGATGGACCTTTGGCTGCTCATTGCTCTCAGCCTCCTGGTATGATGCCCAACTCAGTCAAGTGAAAGAAAAGTCAAGTCCTGCCCATACAGGACCCATGGTTGCACGGGGTGGCTAAGCATGACGGTGCAAGACTCGATCCTTAAGCGGCCAGGCTAGGCATCTTCATGGGCAATAAATACCATCATGTAACTCAAGCCTCCAAGAGCATCCTCCCTGGAGGACCACTCTACCTGCCCACGCCAAAACAATTTTCACCCATTTTTACACATCACCATCCATATCCCACATGATATCAAGGATTTCACAACCATCACGGAATTCACAAGCATCAAGGATTCATGGTATATGAGTTGTCATTGATAACAATAAATCTTATCTCCGAGGAGAAGTGTTTTAA
This sequence comes from Phragmites australis, assembly GCF_958298935.1. Lineage (NCBI taxonomy): Eukaryota > Viridiplantae > Streptophyta > Magnoliopsida > Poales > Poaceae > Phragmites > Phragmites australis. The sequence goes on from NC_084929.1 coordinate 27,763,628, forward strand.
AAGCGACATCTCCGAGGAGACGTATTCAATCCTAAAAATGCTAGATATCATGGCGTCGTCCGACGTTAATATAGATAGTGACAGGTAATCCTAGGGTGATATGTATTATGGATGATAATATTCAAAACATGGCATGTGTTTGATAGGATTAACTATTACTAGTAGTTTGTAAAAGCGTAATACATAGCACATGCGATAATAAGTTCAGTTTTAGTTGATCATGTATATTATTTAAAAACATAGGTTCAATATGATCAAGGACATAGGACTTGCCTTCTTGAAGGGTCAATTCACGATTGGTCTTGTTGTTCGAATTTTCCAGGGTTCTTCTTCATCGGGCCTCGCCTTTAGTTCCTTCCTCGCGCCCTTGCTTAGAACCTTGACTTCGAGCCTATGCAGATTAACGATGAAAAGCGCACAACGACTAAGCAATAAACACCAGAATAAAACCAAGACATACCAAAGCGGAAGAAGAATGACGAAGAAAACGACGAATGCTAAACCTAATGGAAGACGATCGGAAACTCTAAGCAATGCGAAACTAATACACAAAGAATAGCGGGATGATCTAGCGAAGCTAGTCTAAGCTATTAACTTAGTTGTTTTATTAACCTAAGAGAAAGCCTAAACAAACATGATCAATTGGGTGAGCGTTTATTAGTTTAACTGTCAAAAGACGACAGCTAGAGATTCTACGTGTAGGTGAGTGCACGTGTACAAGCATGAATGTATGTGTAATACTTATGTTCATATGTATGTGAGCATGTATACATATATACGTAAGTATAACTCTAAGCAATTATATGTGCTTAAGTATTGGATTAAACATTCTAATCTACAGCACTAAATATGGACATTTAGTAATTAATCTTAATTACCTAGTGTTGTTTAATTTCCATACTAATTAAGCTATATACTATAGCTATGCTAAAAGCATGCATGTAATTAATTAATCAGGTTAATCTATTCTTTGAATCTAATTAATTAATTATCAAAAGGTTATTCAATTAATTAATTATTCTACCATACTTGAATGATATGTATTTATTTATTTAACCGTTACCCTGATTAACTTATTACATTAAGTATACTAAGATTAATCTTATAGCTTAACGCATGAAATAACGATCCACTCCAATTAAAATAAAAGCAATTTTTAGTTTATTCTAATTAATAAAAGGATTAATCTAAAATTAAGTTAGGTTATCACATGCGACAATACTAAGATCATAACTAAACATAATTATCGAATTGTCTAACTTCAACTTTATTTACTAAAGACAGCATCTAATTCTAGGTTAAACACGATGACACGAATTAAATACCGGATGAGAAAATAAATGAACTCCAAAATTTACAATATTTTTCTGGAAGATAGATTATGATTTTAGAGGAATATCGGCGAAAGAATCGCTGAAATCGGAGTTGAAACGGAGGAGATATGGCTATCAGAAGATTTGCCGGAAATGAAAATCTTGGAAAAAAAGAAAGGGGCTACTGTTTTGTGGACTTGGTCTATGGGATTTGTGAAACAGAGTGGCTGTGAGGGTGGTGCACCATAGACCGGAGCTGGTGAACTTGGTTCATGGTCCATGGGCCGGTGTGCGGTCCACCGTGGACCGTGTCCGGTGGACCGACCCGTGGGCCCACCTGGCGGAGAGAGGGGAGCTGCCTAAAGGGATAAGGCCGACCGGCTGGGGCTTTTTCCCGTGTGGCACAGAGACAGGCGGAGGAGATCGGAGGGAGGGGCGGTGCACCGGGTGGGAGACGGCGGCGCCGGAGGGAGCCGAAGAGAGAGGGAGAGGGAGCTGGAGAAGGGAGGGGGCTCGGCATGCCGATGGCAGCTCGGATTCGGGCAGGCAGCACGGAGGAAGAGAGGCCGGTCATGCTTCTTTGGTCAAGCGGCGGGTGGCGGCTCGAGGCTCGGGCAAGCACGGCGGCCGGAGAGGGAGACGCGAGCGGGAAGGGGGCTAGAAACGGAAGGAGAGATGGGAGCTGGAGGGAGACGGCGGCTCGGCCACGGCTCAGAGTCGGACAGGCTCGGTAGCGCGCCGGCTCGGGGTCGGGCTTAGAGACTTGGCAGCGACGGCCTTGGCGCGCGTGGGCGGCGACGACCTTGGCACGCGCGGGCGGCGACGGCCTTGGCGCGCGCGGGCAGTGGCGACCGAGCAACCAGCGGTGTGGGCTGGCGCATCGACGTGGCTCACGGGCGGAGTTATGGGGGTGGACGGCGTGAGCACGCGGCGCGATGGAGAGGGCGGGATGGCACTGCGACACGCTGGAGGATGCATCACACGGCTCAAAAGGTGGCTGGGCGACGCAACGCGGTGAAGCCGGAGCGCGGGCAACGTGGGAGAGAAATGGCTGGTCGAGGTTCTCGGTCGAGCGGCGCCGTGGCAGTAGCATGCGCGGGCAGGAGTGCAATGAGGCTGCTGGCGCCCGAACGCAGCGGCGGCAGCGGTTGTGCGCCCGAATGCAGCGGCGGCGGCGGCGGCTGTGCGCCTGAACGCAGCGACACGGCTCGTGGACGGTGGGCCGAGCGGCGCGACTGGGCGGCTAAGATGGGGAAAGGGAAGAGGAGAGGGGGTGGTGCTCACCGGGAGTACTCTATAGTGCATAGACCGCCGGAGGTGGTGGCGCGGTGTGAGCAGCTTGACACCGTGGCGGGCTCAGTTCGGTGGGGCGGCGCACTGGCTGGACGTGGCCGAGCGGCTGGGACGGCGCGGATGGCAGAGGGCTCATGGCGGCTGGAGGGTGCAATGTGGCATGGCGCGTAGCTGCAGAGGGGCGCCGAGGAAGATGGTGCTACTGATGTTCTTGTGCTGTGCGTGTGCTCGTTTGTATGTATGCATGTTTGTGTGTATGTATGCTTGTGTGAGAGAGAGAAGGATTTGGTTTTGCCATCCTCAGTGAAAAGATCAGTGAGGCATGGGTTGGAGGGGAGGTGCTGGCCGGTGGAATATCTGAGGAGAGGCATGGGCAAGGAGTGGCCGGTGAGATCTTTTGCTGTCCAGAGAGAGAGAGAGAATAGAGTAGAGAGAAGAAAAGAGATGAGAGAGAAAGAGAGAGAGAGGACTTTTTGCCATGGTGAACAGAGAGAGAGAGAGTGCTCAGAGGGAGAGAGAACAGAGAGAGATGAGAGAGGACAGAGATATTTCAATTGTGTGTAATAGAGATTGTAATGGGATGTTGATAATTCAAATTGAATAATTTGAATTGGTAATTGTATTTGGAAATATTCAAATGGATGTATTTGAATTGAATTGGGTGATTCAATTGAATTGAAGTGGCGTAATTCAATTGGATTTGAATTAGAAATTGACAAGACTTTGTAACGAGGATTCAAGATTTGAATCGAATTAAGTTTGACCGAAGATTCGAATCGATTGGATTGAGTCTGCTAAGCGATTGAACTGGAAGAATTGAATATACCTCAGATGATAAAATTTGCATTCGAATATGAAATCGGTGATGATTCAAAAGAATGACTTGGAATGGAATTGGATTTGGATAAATCAATGAATGAATTGAGAAGGATTCAATTTGAATCGCCATGCAAAGAATCATAAAAGCAAACAAATCACAATTGCATATGATCAATTCAATGCAATGATTTATTTAGAAATTAATTTACTGCTCTTTGAAATACTTAGCTAAAATAACATATTTGAATATATACATACAAGTATATACATATTCAAATATATATTTCCTTGATTTTATACTGGTTTAATAATTAGAAAAAGTTTTAATTTGGAGTAAATTTTGCTATATTTTTATATGCTAAAATTCAGGGTGTTACAATAAATCTGCAAGATTTTCATATGATTTGGTATGCATTACCTTTATTTCATTCAATTTATGCAATTTATGAGCATAAAATAACTTAGGGTTGATATGATTCGTTAAGTTGTTTTTCACATATCCCGATTGCACTTGTGCAACACATGCAGTATTATCTTCGCAGATAATAGTGTTCAAATCACATGACTACTGGATATGATTGATCACTCTTCCAAGTCACGCGCATTCTCGTGCGGCTTCATATAAAGCTATTATTTTCGAGTGGTTCATCGAAGTAGATATAAGACTCTGCTTTGATGATTTTTAGGATATTGTTGTTCCACTACATAGGAAAACATAATCAGTCTATAATTTTGTTGTATATGGGTCTAACAGATACCCAATATTTGCCTATCTAACCAGATTTAGGTCTTGATTCTTTTTATAGAATAGACCTAGATCTTTACTACCTTGCAAGTAATACAGAATATCCTTCATGCCCTTCTAATGTCTTTTAGCGGGCTTTGCACAGTATCGTGCAAGTAGGGTTCACTGCAAACACTATGTCTGGTCTAGTGCAATTAACCAGATACATTAGCATACCTATTGCATTTAAGTATAGGAATTCCAGTTCCAATATTTCCTCCCCCTCTTCTCTAGGTCTATATAGATCTTGGTTTGCTTGTAATGACCTTCCGACTATAGGGGTTTTAGCGGGAAATGATTTTTTAAAACCAAACGGCTTATAGCAAAAATGATCCTATTAGGCCACGATTGTGATCTTGATGATTAATGACAATATAATCATTGAGACTAACATGTTTGTCAAGTATATACTTTAGCAGTTCTCATAGATATAATATATGAAAAAGTCACCACAGTCGGGACAAAATTTGGTTCAATTGGAGAAGTTTCAGGAGATTTATTCTCACTAGATGGTCCGATGTACTGAAGACAGTACTCATTAGAGCATATTCAACAAAAGAGAAAGACCTCACTAGATAGTCCGGTGCTGAGGCTTGAGTACTCACCGGAGTGTTTCTGCTCAAAAGGCAAAATAGAACAACCCACTGGATAGTCCGGTGATCATAGAAGGATACTCACCATAGCATATTCAGCAAAGGAGAAAGACCTCACCGGATAGTCTGGTGCTGAGGCTCGAGTACGGTGAGTGTTTCTGCTCAGAAGGTAAAATGGAACAACCCACCGGATGATCCGGTGATCATAGAAGGATACACACCAGAGCATTTCTACCAGAGAAGGTTGTAGCCATTGAAGATTGAAGATCAACTCACTGAATAGTCCGGTGTTCACAGTGACTTTGAGTGGGCGTCTAACAGCTAGTTTCTACTAGTGTACATACCGGATGGTCCGGTGCTTGTACCATTATTGTCACAGGATCATCCGGTGTTAACAGTAAAGTTGAGTCGTTGGGGCAATAGCTCATTGGCGGGTTTGAGGCTATAAATACCCCTCCATTTAGTTATTTCAAGTAGTTGGAGTCCGGAGAAACACATAGACACTTGAGAAGACATCCAATCCACCAAAGTCCTTAAAGTGATCATCTAGTCAATTAAGCACAAGATTAGTGAGTCATTAGTGCTTATAGGCATAGGGAGTGTTGCTAGGTGATTACTGCCTAGAGAGTGGATCAAGGAATGATCCTAGTTTGTACCAAATGGTACGTCAGTATCTTAGAATCTTTGTGAATCTCCAACACCTTAAGATGAAATTGCTCAAGCTTCTTGATCCTTTGACTTGATGTGAAGCGGTGGCAAGATACTTGTATGGGGACGCGGAGACCCTTGCCTTGGTGGCTCAAGCTCCAAAGTGAAGACGGCGATAAGTGATCGGGAGAGAGGCTAGAGGTGAGATCTTGCCTTTGTGGCCTGATGGCTCATCCAAGTTGAGGTCTTGTCTTTACTTGGTAGCTCAAGAGCAATGACTGAGAGAGTCTTGGCAACCGAAAGCACATCCTTGGTTGGGCTTTAACATGAACTAGGAGTGACATTTATGCTATTGATATAATAGGATAAAAATCCCTTATACCGAGTTTGCTCTCTCTAATCTATTTATATTTCCGTATTTACGTACTTGCAATTTACCTTCTAGATAGGTTGAAAGCTCTTTTGATCAGTATAGTAGATATACTTAGATAAACCTAAAGCATCGTAATACCCCAACTGCCACAGCTAGCCGTACCCTCTGGCTCCTCTGTGCCCCCTATAAGTATGTTGCTGCTTGTTCATTTCCATCTCAAAGTGATGATGATAACAACGACGAGGTAGGCACGATCTATCTCGAAGTGAATTATACCACTTTAATCGTGAGCCTTAGTGATCAACATTTCAACCTGGACTGCGAGGAAGGCAAGGATTGCAAGGAGGACAAGAAGCAGGAAGGCGAGGTCGGCGAGGAGGATGCCAAGATGTGGGCTCGACATCTTCCACTCCACCGTCGAATGTTACACTAAGGTAAGGTGCTTCATTTCCCCTTCGAATTTTGTGGCCATCTCTACTCTTAGTGGCGCTCTACATGCTGTTCTTAATTAGATCATTTGTTGTGTCACTGAAAATTACAGCTTCTTTTCTTGTTTATTTCTTATGTGTAGGGATAAAAACGGATAGGATAAATCTCATCTCGTTCCAATCTGTTTTCTACATTTTCTTGACTGTTTTTGGAAATAGGGTGAAAATAGGAAAATTAATTCGAAAATAGGGTAAAAACAGTTTAGACCTCATCCCATCCGTATTATCGGAATCCCTTTTTCTACAAGATATTCTAGTTTTTAGCCCATTTTTAAAGACGCCCAATTCCCTTGCCTCCCTCTCCCTCTCTGCTCTCCAATTCGAATCTATGCTGGCAGAATCATCATGATGGATCCACATCTGGTCGCTCCTTATCACCGCCGCTTCGTCCACGTCCTCGTCCTCCTCGGTTTCCAGTGTGCCCACGTCGCCGGCCTATCACCGTGCCTCCACACACAGTGCGGCCCTCGTCAGCCCCCTCATCCGCGGCCCATTGTTGCTCGCCTCCTCCGCATCGCGTAGTCGCTGGACCAATGCCGGTCAGCCATCATCGTGCTAGCTAGCGCACGCGTAGGTCGGAGCCATCGTCGGCCCGACCGCGGCGCCAGCTCCTTCGCCTCGGACCCGCATGCACATGTCGCCGACGAGCCAGTTCAGCCTCCTCCCGAGTCCACTGCTCGTTGGCAAGCCTGCACCTCGTCGTCGGCTGCTCCTGCTACTCGGCCTATGGGAAGCATTACGGGAATCCTCTTCTACTCAGACTAGTACTGCTCTATTGCACGACTCGGTTTGCTTGCTGCTTGCCAACCGAGAGACAAGTGGATGTAGTATATGTGCACCATAACATTGAAGCAGTTACTGTATAGTTACCTTATCAGTTGATATTCTGACCGTATTTTTTGTTAGCCCCATGTGTGCTGGTTGTGTCATTTGCTCAAAAAATTGGCCTGTATATTTTTGTTGGAAAAAATAGTATTTTTAGATTTAATTTAATTTAATTTCTGATATAATATGAACAAGAACATATGCATATAATCAATATCGACTAGGTTTTAATAGCACCGATGAGCCTCAACTAGATACTCAAGTAGAATTTCGACTAAACTCAAAGAGCCTCGACTAGATACTCGAGTATGATTTCGACTAACCTAAAGAGGCTTGACTAGATACTCGAGTATAGTTCGACTAGATAGCAATGTACGTACTCGATAGCGATATGTAATGCAGAGGCCTCTGTAATGTCAAAACAATAGACGATAACGAAAATGATGAAGTAGTCAAAGTAGATCGCGATGATTTAGAGGAAACAGATCGTGAGCAGTCACGACGAGCGCTTCCAAAAATCTTATTCACCCTCTCCTAGTGCAGGTTCTCAAGAGCGACGAGTTTTGAAGACTTGCTCTTCTGTTCGTTGGTGCACGCCGGTGCAGTGGGATGAAGTAGATTACGTACGACGACATAATAAAGAGAAATTGGTAAAACCTAATTGCGTATATATTCCTTTGTGGCGGCAGCTAACATATATATATGATTGCACGGTTGAGACGCACCGCAATCAAACTCTTAACCGGCACGATTTTTATATATTTATCTGTTTGTGCACGTAGAAAAAAATAAAATTGCAAAAAAAAAAACCACAATACCCAATAAAAAACCACCTCCCTCCCCTCTCCTCGCTAAACAACCATAGCAAACTAGACCCACCCAAAAAAAACCAAGCGCCCCCAGAAAAAACCAGGCCCCCCACAAAAACCCCGAAACTAAACTGCAAGACCCCAGGTAGAACTATGTGGGGATACTAATTTGAGAGACCTTCGCTCTCTACTTGATACATGGTTAGTCACAATCTCAAAACGATGTGCCCCTAATCTCATCTCAATCCTGCTAAACGACGTCATTTCTCCATTAGGGCCTTACAGCGTGAGTCGAGCGCAGCGGCGGGAGGATTTCCTCAATCGCGTCGATCACGTCGCTCGCAGAGGGAGGGAGCGCTTCCTCGCTCGCGTCGCTCGCGGCGGTGGGAGGATTTTCTCTCTCGCGTCGCTCGTGGCCGGAGGGAGCGCTTCGTTGATCGCGTCGATCGAGTCGCGCGCTTCGGCGGGAGGCAGCAGCATCTCATCTTCGATCGAGTCAAGCGAGCTGCTTCAGCCCGTCCTCGCGGCGACGGGAGGCAGCAGCATCTCATGTAGCTGTCAGTGGGAGTGTCTAAAAGTTTTGTCTAGCTCTTCAGGTTATTTGATTAGCTTGGTGTTAACTCCTAATGAATCAGTTACTTGTGAGGCCCATCATTGTAACGTGAGGTGTATTTTGGTTGATGTTCTTGAGCTACACCAGTGGGGTATACACTAGAACTTTGTGGTAGATCTTCAGAATGTACATGATGGTGTAGGGCCTAGTCCAAAATGGGTTGATTTCCAGTTGTCAGATATGTTTCTTGCCTGCCTTAATACAGCAGGTTTTGTTGCCATTTGAAATGTGAAAACTGGTGGTCTTACCACGTCATTTAGTGTTTTTAAACAGTGCAGAACAGACCTGGAGGTGCCTTTGAGGAGCACTATGCCCATTGTAACAAATTATGTATAACTGAAGATTTTTTTTTTTTGAATGTATAAGTAAAGATAGTCGTCTCGTACTTAGCATAGAACATAAAGGAAACGTCTGCTAGCAGTTTACAATAACCAAAAACGAAAAAGGGTACAAGCAAAGATGCTCAAATGATTTGACCATGTAGCTTTAGCAATGAACCAGAACACATAGCTCCTTGCTTCCATCGAGCTGCAAAGTGCAGGGACCATTTCATTCATCAAAATGTAAGCGTCGAGAAGCGGGCACTTCATGTTGAGCTTGAAGTAAGAGATTTGTAAATTCTCCTCCGATTGGCGGAACAAACATCATAGAATTATCTCCAAATGGCATCATATTATTTATCATTAGTGGAGCAGCAGTAGCAGTAGCATTTGAGTTGAATGGTCCCTGAATCAATTCAGATTGCTGTGAAGTTCCAGATAAATTCTTGTTTGATGATTGCCTTGGATCCTCTGCTGTATACATGTGAAGGAAATCAATTGGACATAGCAAAAGATGGAATATGCCAAACAATTAAGCATACATACCTTTCTTTCTTGTGTTTTTAGTAGCATTTTTCTTTCCACCTTCGAGTACATTTTTCTTTCTTTTAAGGGTCGGACCTCCTTTATGTGGAGGCACTTTAAATGATATGCGCGCTTCAGCAACCTCTTTTGTACACTCCAGAAAATATTGTGGAGCTTCTTTTTCATTCAAGTTTACCTGGCTCAATAAATTTTCGACTTCTACAGTCAACTTATCCAAACCATCATCCAAATGTTGAAGAACCTTTTTCGAAACCGCATATTTTAATGCAACCGATATCATTTTCCGAGAGAGAAGTGCATTATGAGATGATGAATTATCACTCTGACGTTGTTTGTGACAAGAAAAAGTCCCTCTTTTTGCGTACTTTGTCCATCTGCTCGATATGTACCCAGGAGGCAAAGTGATAATATCGTTGTGGTTGAAGACTTTTAGTACACGCTTGCATAACATACCTGCATAGTTAAAAAACTATAAGAGGTAATAAATATAATTAGATTCGGGAACTTCTCCAGCATATGCACATACCAAAACAATTGTACTTCTTGCAAGAACACAACACTTGCATATCATCTGAATTAAAGATAACTGTAGCTTCATCCTCGCTTCGATCCATAGACATTATCTTGTAGGTGCTTGTTGTCCCTTCACTATTTTGCAATGTGCATGATAGAACAAATTGCCTTTTGAATTCCTCCTAAAAAACAATATACATATTTCTTGTATATGATTCAGCAGCCGTCTTCAACAAAGGCAAGTTACTAATACAAATAACCGGATCTGAATTCCGTGATTTGTAGTCTTCATATAACTCATTTCCATGGAGGCGTGCAACACACTTATCATATTCTACCAAGAGTTCTGAAATAGAAAGTTTCCTACGTACAAGTTTTCTTGAACACATTATTCATACCTTCACTCCTTTGAGTGGATGTCATGTCTGCACAAAATGAATCATGGCAGTAGACAGTGGCCCACTTCTCATGCAATGCATATAAATTTTCCAACCATGAATTCTTTTCAAGGTTGTAAGTAGTCAATAACACTTGCCACTTCATGTTAAAATGTGCCACTGATCTTTCTTCATATATGCAACTCTTAAAGTCCTTGAGAAAATCATGATTGTTGGAGATTATATGATTGAGATGTTTTGCAGCATTCTGGTATATGTGCCACAGGCAAAGACGGTGGCTTGAGTTTGGTAATACAATCTTAATTGCCTTTGCCATTGCAGCACATTGATCTGTGAAAATTGTTTTAGGTTGCTTCCCAGACATTGCTTTCAAAAAGGTACTAAATAGCCAAATGAACGACTCGGCACTTCCATCGAATAATAGTGCAGCTCCAAAAACAATAGTCTGCCTGTGATGATTTGTTCCAAGAATTGGAGCAAATGGCATTCCAGACTTATTTGTTTGAAATGTAATGCCAACGCACATGACATCCCCAAAACAAGCATAATCTATAATTGCCTGACCATCGGCCCAAAAGAAATTAGATATTCGACCATCCTCTTTATCTAATTCCACGGCATAGTAAAAAGAAGGATCTTCAGCTTGTTTATTCTCCAGGTATTCCAATAGGGTTTGCGCATCTAGTTGAAATTTCTGTTTTCTGGCGTAACAGACCTGCCGGCCTTTCCTTCGTTTATATAGACATAGCAGATTACAACAAACTCCAAATCAATCAAAGGAATATAAGAGATCGTTAGCCTATATTTACAACTAACTAAACACAGCAATGCCGCTATTAACGGAGTACCAAATCCTGAACTTATCTTCATTAACACTTCTCCTCAATCTGAACCACGATTGACTAGATTCAGATTGGTACAAACATGACCTAGAATAGGACGTGTCACTGGTTTTGTGAAGATATCAGCTAGTTGATCTTCAGTGGAAATGAATCGAACATCCAAGGCACCCTCAGCAATTCTTTCCCACACAAAATGAAAATCAATTTCTATATGCTTCGTGCGGGCATGAAATACTGGATTTGCTGTCAAGTATGTAGCGCCGAGGTTATCGCACCAAAGGATTGGTGGCTGTTTCTGAGTGACACCAAGTTCTTTGAGAACAGACTGGACCCAGATTGCCTCCGCCGTGCCATTTTCCAAAGCTTTGTATTTAGCTTCAATACTAGATCGAGACACTGTAGGTTGTCTCTTTGAGCTCCACAAGATCAAGTTAGAGCCAAGAAAAATGGCAAAACCACTCGTAGAGTGCCTGTCATCAGTGTAGCCTGCCCAATCAGCGTCTGTAAATATACTGAGTCGAGTTGATGGGGAATGACGGATCAGCAGACCTGTGCCTACCGTACCCTTCACATATCGCAGAATTCGCTTGACGGCCTCCCAATGAACATCCGTCGGCTACGACAAGTACTGGCAAACTCGATTAACAGCAAATGAAATGTCTGGCCTGGTAAGAGTAAGATACTGAAGGCCGCCGACCATACTCCGATACCGGAACGCATCATCCTTGCCAAGGGCGCGTCTAGTGTTACGAGACAGTTTCTCCGTGGCACACATTGGTGTGGAAGTGGGCTTGCAATTCTCCATACTAGCACGATAAAGCAAGTCGAGTGCATACTTTCGTTGAGTCAATGTCAGCCCCCCTGAATTGAAAGACACTTCAATACTGAGAAATTACTCAAGTTTGCCAAGGTCTTTGACAGGGAAAGCAGCTGAAAGAGATTGCACCAGATGATCAACAGCTTGAAGATGGGAGCCAGTTATAACGATATCATCCACATATACCAACATGAAAATGGTGATGCCGTCCCGAGCAAACAAAAACAAAGAAGTATCTGCACGGGAGGAAGTAAAACCAAGCTGAAGCAACTTGGCACTGAGTTGGGCATACCAGGCGCGATGAGATTGCTTGAGGCCGTAGAGGGCACGCTGCAACTTGCAAACATGGGAGGGAAAATGAGGATCCTCAAACCCCGGTGGCTGTTGCATGTAGACGTCCTCCTGAAGGTAGCCATGGAGAAAAGCATTGCTCACGTCGATTTGACGGAGACACCAGCCACGAGAGACGGCCACGGAAAGGACAAGACGCACTGTTGCAGGCTTGACGACCGGACTGAAGGTATCCTGGTAGTCAATGCCATACTGCTGTGTGAATCCGCGAGCGACAAGGCGCGCCTTGTGCTTCTCAACGGAACCGTCGGGTCGGTGCTTCGTCTTGAACACCCATTTGCTGCCGACGATGTTTGTGTTAGTGGGACGGGGTACCAACGTCCAAGTACGTGTCTTGCAAAGAGTAGCATACTCATCTTCCATAGCAATACGCCAAGCCGGTTCAGAGAGCACCACACGATAAGACGTGGGTGCGGCGAGGAACGCGCGACGATTGGGATCATATCGCACCGTGCCGTCCGTGTACTTCTTCAGTTGCCGAAGACCCCCACGAAGGCGAGTTCAGATGAGGGAAGTTGGGGAAGCAGCCGAAGGTGCCACAGGAGCCGGGGGAGCAGCCGGAGGTGCCACAGGAGTCGCAGCGTCAGCATCGACCTCGGCTGCAGCAGGCGGAGGAGCAGGATCACCAACTTCGACGGCTGCGGGTGCCAACTGCAGATGATCACTAGGAGTGTGCACGGGCATCCCAATATGAACTATAGGAGCATGCACGAGAACACCAGGTGCAGGGGCATCGGTGTGATCACCATTGACAGCAGCAATATCCGAAGCATCAGGAACCTGCGCACGGGCAACAACTGGAACAGAGGCATTAGTAATAAGCGACAGATTGTAATTACGCATAGGGGCACCTTGTGTAACTGGTTCGTGATCAGGGAAAGTAACGGGAGAGGTGAGACTGGAAAGATCGAGAACAACTCCTGGAGTAGCAAAAGGGAAAACAGTTTCATCGAAGACAACAGCACAAGATATGTAAATGCGGCCAGTGCTTTGGTCCAAGCACTTGTAGCCTTTGTGCATGGGACTATAGCCTAAGAAGACGCACATAGTAGAGCGGAATTCGAGCTTACGAGAGTTATACTTGCGCAAGCTTGGCCAGCAGGCACAACCAAAGGTGCATAGAAACGTGTAGTTAGGTGTGACCCGAAGGAGACGTGTGATGGGAGTAGTATGATGAAGCACAGGACTAGGCATGCGATTAACTAAATAACAGGCTGTGAGGAAGGCCTCATCCCAAAAACGAAGAGGAAGAGAGGAATGAGCTAGGAGAGCTAAGCCTGTTTCGACCAAATGGTGATGCTTTCGTTCAGCAACTCCATTCTGCTGGGAAGTGTGAGGACAAGACACATGATGAGATATACCAATACATTGGAAATATTTATGTAAGCGAGAGTACTCACCCCCCCCCCCCATCAGATTGCACGACTATGATCTTCGTGCTCAGTAGCCTTTCGACATGAGCTTGAAAGGCATAGAAAACTGATTCAACATCGGATTTATATTTGATCAAATATATCCAGCAAAAATGACTATAGTCATCGACAAAGCTAACATAGTAACGGTAGCCCCCAGAAGAGGGAAGAGCAGGACCCCAAACATCAGTGTGAACCAATTCAAGAGGAGAGGAAGTAACACGAGATGAAGAATTATAGGATAGCTGACGACTTTTAGCACGCTGACAAGCATCACAGATAGAAGACTCATTGTATGTAGAAGAACATGAAAGATTATTGGCATTAACAATGGACCGAACTAAGCTGTTTGAGGGATGACCAAAATGCTGATGCAATTGATGAGGTGAGACCTTGTTGCTAGATGACACATGACGATTGATGGATGTGCAACCAAACTGGATAGGGTAGAGCCCATCATGGCTTCTACCGTGAAGCAGAACCTTCCTCGTGACCTGGTCCTTTACAAAAAAGGAGTCAGGATGAAATTCAATGAAAACATTGTTATCAGAAACAAGTTTATGGACAGATAATATATGTTTGCTAATATGAGGAACATGAAGCACATCGTTTAAGAGCAAGGAAGAATTTGAGCTGGCTAAACTAGAGTGTCCAATATGTGAAATTGACAGACCTGTGCCGTTTGCCACCTGGACCTGGTCCTTGCCGCTGTAGCACTCATGCACAGACAAGCATTCTAGATCACTTGTTAAGTGATCGGTAGCCCCGGTATCCATGTACCAATGGTTGTCGGTGAAGCCATGACGATCCGCAGCATTGGTAGACCAACGATCGGAGCGGTTGTCATCAGACTGGTAGTCTGGATTGAAGCGATTGCGACACTCGAATGCTTCGTGGCCGTAGATACGGCAGATTTGGCAGCGTGGACGGTAGCGACCACCACCGTTACGGTTGTGGCCATTGCGATTGCGGCCATGACCGATGTTCTCCCCGTTACCTGGCCCACCGCCGCCTTGGCCGCCACCCGAGTGCTGCTGTGGACCGGTTGTGTCACGGTTGGGCTGGCCGTTTGGATGGCGAGGAAGACGAGAGTTGTGGTCGCGGTAGCGAGAAGCGGAGTTGGCCGATGTCGACCAGTTGCCGGAATGATGATGTTGTTCCTGCATGGCTTCGTACGAGAGTACATAAGCATAGAAGTCAGTCAGGGAGACATTGTTGTTGACGACAGTGAGGGACGCAGCGAGGGCATCGTACTGCGGACCAAGGCCCGCCAAAATATAGTCGATGATCTCATCATCCATGAGAGGACTGCCGATGGTGGCCATCGTATCGGCAAGCGACTTCATCTTCTGGAAATAGGCAGCAGCAGACATGTCCTGCTTCTTCAACGTTTGGAGCTGGAGGCGAGTGTGGCGGATGCTCGCATGATTCTGCGCCGAGAACATGCGATGGACGGCAGACCACACCTCGGCCGCTGTCTTCAAGCCGACCATCTGAGTCGCCACTTCCTTCGTCATGGAGGAGAGCAGTGCACCAAGGACGCGCTGATCCTGCTGCCACCACACTAGGTAGGGAGGGTTGGGCACCTCGTGTGCCAGGGTGCCATCAGTGATTGTCTTCGTGGGAGCCGCGGTAGTACCGTCGAGGTAACCATGAAGGTTGAGGCTAGACAGATTCGGAAGGGTGAGCGTCTTCCAAAGGAGAAAATTGGAGCGATCAAGTCGAACGGGATTGTGAGGAAGAGTGGAGGCAAAGACGGTGGCGGAGGGTGGAGAGACAACCGCGACGGCGGTGTTGGGCGTCGACGGCGCCGAGGTAGTCATGGTGGTCGAGAAAGATCGGATCGAGAGCCTAAACTGATACCAAGTTGAAATTTCTGTTTTCTGGCGTAACAGACCCGCCGGCCTTTCCTTCATTTATATAGACATAGCAGATTACAACAAACTCCAAATCAATCAAAGGAATATAAGAGATCGTTAGCCTATATTTACAACTAACTAAACACGGCAATGCCGCTATTAACGGAGTACCAAATCCTGGACTTATCTTCATTAACACATCTTGTGTTTCCAAGTAGTTTTTGCGCTCACGACCGATGAAGTTATTGCAATCCATTTTTAAGAAATTCACATTCTCTGCTCCACTGGACCACCGGACAAATTCTGCATTATTTCGGTTGAAAGTGTCTCCTCGTGAAATTCTAGCTTACATCAGTTGGCTTCTCTTTCAGTTTGTATCAGGTTGGGTTATAACTTGTGAGTGTTGGGTTTTCATCAATGCTCTCTTGCACTGCTGACATGCTAAATTTGCAACGCTGAGAAGATAGGCATAGCCTGTTATGTGAAGAAGAAAATCAGTGTAACATTTACATGAATTAGACTGACAAAGAAATCAAAGATACTATCCATACACAACTCAGTTTTGTAAGTCTCTCGTGCACTCATTCTCAGCACTAAAATATCAACATGAGCACAGGAGACATCTATACATGCACTAGGTCCTGCACTAACCAACTCAGTGAGCTCCTCACAAACCCTGTGATCAAATATTCAAAGCTTGAATGCATTATATGTAGCGAAATTAGGCTTGCAGTCCTCCATGCCTTCCATAGCCTCACACAAGGTCATTGCAGAAAGGAGATCTCCAGCCCACAAGAAAGCATTAACAAGGGCATTGAAAATGCCAGTGTTGAGCCGAATCCCACGCGCCTCTATGCATTCAAATACTCTCATTGCAAGTGCTGCATTCCTTGTCTCTCCACAGAAACGGATTATCGTTGAGTAGGGCTCGCAATCATGAATCCCTTCCTTCAGTAGCTTCTCTAGCTTCCATTTCAATACCTAATTCAATGTTCAACGTTCACACCATGTTAATTTCCTCCTGCCGTAGCACTAAAAACTAAAAATAGACATATTGAACAGCACCTTGAGTGACAGAACTGGGGAGGAGAAGGATGGGACTCACGAGGTGCGCCTTGGCCGGAGAGGACACGCGGCAGCTAGTGGCTCCCAGAGGGTGCCGTCGCGGTGCGGCGCCAAGGAACTAGCCTCCTCCATGGTCACCTTCATGCCACACCCTGGCTCCGGGAGGAGGGCGGGTGGTCAGAGGGCAGTGGGCGCGGGGAGAGGCGGAGGGCAGAAACATAGGGTGTAGGGGAACAGGCAGGCTATGCTAGTCTAAAATAAAAATTTCTACCGTATTCACTTAAGAAATTATGCTAGTAGGAGATCATAGATTGTTATCGCGCGCAGTGCAACGGAAGAAGAGTTGGAGTAGACCGATCCAACGTTGTGCGTGTCAAACTCCTCGAGCAGCTTCTCGATCAGATCTGCGACCAGCCCCGCACAGGTGGTCATGCTCCTCGACCAACTCCGAGCAGATGGTCGTGCTCCTCGACCAACTCCTATTCGACTTGCCGAGAAGATTAGTGCCGCAATAGCAGTAGCGTCTCTACGGTGTCCATACGTACTAGGCAGAAATGCCGAGCGCTGATGTGCTAGCACCGCACACACGGCTAGGGTTCTGGAAGATCGCGTGGAAGGTTGCGGCTAGGGTAATAGGCTCTCACGTTGGAAGCCCTTTAGGACTCTAACTTCTCATGGATCACAATCAAATTAAAACCCATATATGAATCCAATTCGCATGTTTTATCCCAACCTATTAAGTGTGTGATCCGTTAGGTTCATGTACAAACGGCTACGACTCGGAAACCCTTTCCAAACCGAAATCAATAGCGGTCCCTAGCAGGACATGTTGACTCCCGAGTATACATAAAAGATCATATCGGTTGAACCTTGATATAGACATGCACCAATCCCTTTACCTCACGATACTAGTCAAGCTCAAGGCGAGATACGTGCCACCCATGTGATAGCTCGACCATTCACTCGATCAAACAGTAGATTCATCATGATTAACTGTTTAATCATATTGGCATGGTCATGCACTTTCTCAATCCAACTACCTCGAGAGGCCCAGAGAAATCTCTCCCGTTATCAAGGAGAGGCAAATTCCATCTTGATCGCTCATACCACACGATATGTTTCATGACAAACTCAAAAACTATCTTTATGACTACCCAGTTACGGAATAGCGTTTGATAGCCTCAAAGTATGCCACTACACATTCTGAGAATCAATGACGTTCTCAAGTCTAAGGATCCTGCAGGTACATCATTTGAGATAACAACTGATGGCATATTATAAATAATAATCCCAACAGTATCTCAAGGTGGGTCTATCCAACATCATGTTCTCTAACATAAATGTCCAATTATTGACCTGGTATCTCTATACATATGATCCATGAAATGTGATCATCAATTAATACATGTGCTGGTCTTATGTATCATCACAATGATGTGTGATCAAAGATCGACTAAGAATAACATTATAATATAAATAAAGAGTTTCATGAATAAGTCACATACTTACCAATCAATGTAAATAATAGTTATTCTTAGAATAACACATTATTCGGTAGTACATGAACATAGACGTGTGATACAATCATATTTATGATTGCCTCTAAAGCATATCACCTTCACATGGAGGGGCGGAGGGTGGCAGCACGAGGAGGGACGGCAGGCAGAGGCAACAGGAGAGGGGCGGCACAGGGAGGGCTGGCGCGGCGAGAGGCGTCGGAAGCTGGAGTCCTGATCGGGTTTGAGTCCAACCAGTTCTGAGTCATTTCGGTCAGGGGCAAAATCAACATTTGTAGTAGCTGGTACAGGTGAAAAAAAATGAGAAAAGGCATTAAAAATCCTAGAATGGCAATCTGGAGAAGCGAAACAAAGGGGTGGTAACTTTTAGAAACGCAGTTAACTTGGTGGCATTGAAGCAATTTTCCCCAGAAACTGCCTGTTCTACCAACTCCTGGCTTTCCTTGTGGACCTTGGCTGCATTGATGCCAATTTCTGCGTTCCCACCAGCACCAAGACCACGTGTCAATCCCTGGCCAATCTGTAACCTGTTCTCCGGGTCAATGGGTGACATCCGCATAGCCTGAAGATCAGTAGTCACAATCCAGAATTCCACCCCCTTCATGGAGCTTTCAATCATCCTGTTCACAGAATTGGAGCCGCCACCTCCAACGCCAATGACTTTAATCCTGGGCTCACTGTAGCGGTACGTGGCAGAAGTGTCTACCAGTCTTTTAGCAGCTCTGTCAATACCCTGCTCCTTGCTGGACACAGTAGCTGCACCACCATCCTCTCCATAAAGCATGGAGATCTCAGGGTGAAGGTCGAATAAGGTATCCTTGGTACGCCGTGGCCCAGCTCGGCGGGAGTTTGCAGAGCATTCGAATAATCGAGAAGAGCGATAACAACTACCAGAAAACCACTTATTTCTCTGAAAATTGCTTGCACTGTCACCAGGAAGTGTTTTTCGAACATTGTTAGGTGAAATGCCTGATGGGCACCGGCAACCGGAAGCGTTGCCATCCTCTGCTACGAACCAGAATTTGACCTGCACTGGGGACTGTAGTATCCGATGCCTTAAGATTCAATTGCCGAAGAGTTTACACCTGAAACTAGCCAAGATAAGGCAATATTAGCTGCATTTTATTGCTGGTTAGACATAAAACGACATCAAATGTATACATTTTATTGCTGGTTAGACATAAAACGACATCAAATGTATACGGACATAGAAAATTTTCGCTAGGGTACATACAGGTGTTTGAATCGCAACCACATTATTTGCCAAGATTTTACCAAAATACTTAGGCTTCCATTTGGCTTGAAGCCAACTCACTTCCCAAACTTGCTACAATTTTATTTGGCTAGTATTTGATTTGAATCTACTTCAGACTGTAAAATGGGATACAGTTTGAATGGAACTAAACAAAATGAACTAATACTATAGAAATTGCGGTAATTACATCCGTAAAACGGATCTAGAAAAATAAGCAGGTTTGTGTTCTCTGACAAGGGAAGTACCTGGTCCCCACTCAACAATCTGAGGCCTCGCACGCACTAAGATGGCCGGCCACCTTACACTAAAACACGATCAGATGGTACAGGGATACACAGCTAATTAGGGAACGACACTAAACAGTCAAATTTCGAGAATAATCCCCCACCAACATCTCATCCATGAAACTAATCTCCACCAAAGATTAGCTAGACACAGGGGTAACGCACTGTTCGAGGTCTAGATGGATTTGTGGGAAAATTTGCTTACTTTGCCTGTTCCTCTGCTTGGTCTGATGGGGGGTGGCGGGCGGGGAAGAGGAGGCGGTGCAGTGCAGGATAATGCCACCAGAGAGTGGATGTCAACATCGGCAGATCCTTCCGCTCGACCTCGATGTGCAACGGAGTCGCCGAGGAAAATGGGAAAGGTGGCCGGCGATGGAGGAGATGACCAGATGGATGGAGGGTTTTGGTGAAGGGTTTCTGCCGCGCCGGGGACTTCGGCCAGGTTTTGGCGGGGCCAACCTGGGGAGGGCAGGATACTCTGATTTTAAAGTTATTATGGATTTATCACTGATATATGGAGCTAGTGATGTTGAAGTTAGAGCTAGTTCGAGGAAGGCATTTAATATGATTTAGAAGCCTAAAAACTATACTATTTATGTGAAAATCCTATAGACACTTCAGAACATGCTATGGCTTAGATCCGGTAGCAACTACAGTGAACGATGATAGTTACAATAAATGATGATAATAACTTATGTAGAGAACGTGTAATACTTTATGTAACAACTTTCAATATAATAGTAACATCTTATATAGATACCGTGTAATAATATTTGATTGCAACATTGAAAAGTTAGCATCTTCAGATAAAGTAGCAACTTATGTTTTGATTGTGTATCAACTTATACGAGGTAGCAACTTATGTGAAAATATTGTAGCAACTTCATATGATATATCAACTTCAACAAAATATTTAGCAACAAGTTTACTTAGTGAGCTTACACGTAATTTGTTAGCACCATTATACATAAGTTATTTGTACATATAAAATATCTCCAAAACCCCCAACTTATAGATTGGGGAATGGGCCATTACCTCCTCTCAATGCCGGAGCACGTCCTGTTTCCTCTCCCCGCAATCATAAGGAGGTAAAACCGCTCTCCACAATGCTCCAATACCAAGGTGTCACATGTCCCACTACCAACCGAACAGACGTGACTACATTACCCATCGCAGGCTTCAAATATTTTCCCCCCATAGGTAACATTCGGTATTCAACCTGCACCCCTTACCGGCACTTCCAAGTTCATCTTCATCGGAGGGCTGAGGGCCTGTAACCGTGAAGCCAAGGATCGTGAGAGGCCCTACTCCGGATACCACAGGGATGGCCGCACCGCTAGCCATCCTTGCAAGGGGCTGCTGTTGGGGAAATCGCCATTAAGACCCCCGATGTCCCTTGGCCCCAGTGGTCCCGGAGGCCATGCCTCCAGACCCCCGGAGCCTCCAATCCTTCAGAAAGATCAACTAGAAGGGGGCCCACAGGTCGCCTCCCACGTGCAACGAGGTAATTGGCATTTAATGCTGGTGCAGGTGGTGGCTGCCTGACACCATGGTGCAACTGGTGGCTGCTTGACACGATGGTTCAAGTGGTGGTCGCCTAACACGCTAGTGCAGTGCGATGCCAGAATGGATGACCCGTCGCTAGAACAACCGCCTTACTAACTGGATGGATAATTTACTGAGCTAGCCCGCTCTCTAGTTGTACAATATAAGACAATATCTCTACCTACCTCCTATAGGCATATTTGTATATTTACACTCTGAATATCAGTATAAATATAGACTCTTAGCCATCAAGCCAAAGGCAGAGAAAAGATTGCTCAGAAAACCTTAGTGTTCCTTTCTTCTCCACCTCTCCTTCAAGCTTGAGCCATTCTTGTGACTTGGCTCTCGCCGCACTTTATTCGTAGAAGATAATTTCTTTCACCAACAATGATCTTTCAGTTCAACATTGTGGGAGAAGAAACCAATACACCATCAAGTGGAAAGGAAAGGATTTGGTGCTTAGACCCATGGCTCCACAACAAATCATGGCTAAACACTTGCAAAAAGTTTCTGAATTAAAGATAGGAAGTGAGAAATAGGGAGTGAAAAAGAATATGAGTGGCATTCACAAATTGGTGAATGAGTGCCACAAGCCAAATATGAGGGACAAAAAGAAAAGAGAGCGAGAGAACTTAGTCATACTAGCCACAAAATCAGAAATGAGAGATGTGAGGCATCACCTAGATCAAGTGATCTTTGTACTCATGTACAAGGATGTTTTGGTTTTAGCTAATGACTTAACTTGCCCTCCTAGCATTGTTTCCCATGTTTTGCAGGATTACAAGGATGTCTTTCCGGAGGAGGTTCCTACTGGTCTCCCTCCATCGTGTAGCATAGAACATCAAATTGATCTCATTCCTGAAGCTACACTTCCAAATCAACTATCTTACCGAACCAACCCCAAAGAAACAAAGGAGATACAAAGGCAGGTACAAGAACTTCTTGACAAAGGTTATGTGCATGAAAGCTTAAGCCCTTGTGTTGTTCCTATGATTTTGGTGCCTAAGAAAGATGGCTCATAGAGCATGTGTGTTGATTGTAGGGCCATCAATAATATCACTATTAGATATTGTCATACTATTCCTAGGTTAGATGATATACTAGATGAGTTGAGTGGCTCAGTTGTTTTGTCTAAAATTGATTTGAGAAGTGGATACCATCAAATTAGGATGAAAGAAGGAGACGAATGCTTCAAAACAAAATTTGGGCTGTACGAATGGTTAGTCACACCCTTTGGGTTAACTAATGCACCTAGTACTTTCATGAGATTAATGAACCATGTCTTGAGAGCTTACATTGGCAAATTTGTTATTGTGTATTTTGATGATATTCTAATCTGCAATAGGTCCATCCAGGAACATATTAATCATATCACAAAAGTTTTACATGTTCTTAGAGAGGAGAGACTATATGCTAACATTGAGAAATGCTCTTTTTGCACGAGCAAGGTTGTTTTTCTTGGCTATGTTGTTTCAGGGTAGGGAATTGAAGTGGATGAGACCAAGATGGAAGCAATCAAGAATTGGCCAACTCCTATCAATATAAGCCAGGTGAGAAGTTTTCATGGTCTCGCTGGATTCTATAGGAGATTTGTGAAAGATTTTAGTACAATTGTTGCACTCTTGAATGAGTTAACAAAAAAAAGGAGCTACTTTGAAATGGGGTGAGTCACAAGAAAATGCTTTCCTTGAACTTAAGAAAAGATTAACTGAAGCACCTTTGATTGTTCTACCTGATTTCACTCGAACTTTTGAGATTGAATGTGATGCTAGTGGAATAGGTATTGGAGGTGTTTTAATGCAAGAAAGAAAACCAGTTGCATATTTTAGTGACAAGCTGAGTGTTGCACAATTGAATTATTCTATTTATGATAGGGAATTATATGCTTTGGTTAGAGCTCTGGAAACATGACAACATTACTTATGGCCTAAAGAATTTGTAGTGCATTCTGATCATGAAGCTTTGAAATATTTCAAAGGTCAAACCAAGCTAAATAGAAGACATGCTAAATGGGTAGAATTCATTGAAACATTTCCATATGTTGTGAAGTATAAGAAAGGCAAGCAAAACATGGTTGTTGATGCTTTGTCCTATAGACATGTTTTATTGAATCAATTAGAAGTTAAAGTGTCAGGACTAGAAAGTTTGAAAGATTTGTACACATCTGATTTTAACTTATGCTAAATGCAAAGAGGTGAAAGATTGGGATAAATATCATGTGCATGATGGTTTTATTTTTAGGGCTAACAAACTGTGTGTTCCAGATTCTTTGGTTAGGCACTTGTTGTTGCAGGAATCACACGTAGGAGGATTGAGGGGTCCCTTTGGCCGTGAGAAGACTTATGAGCTGTTGGCTGATCATTTCTATTGGCCAAAAATTAGAAAGGACGTGGAGAGATTCATCCATCGATGCATCACATGTCATAAAGCTAAGTCAAAACTGAACCCTCATGGTTTATATACTCCCTTACCTATTCCAAATGCTCCTTAGGAAGATATTAGCATTGACTCTGTCTTAGGACTTCCTAGAACTAAGTGTGGGAGGGATTCAGTGTTTGTAGTTGTTGATTGGTTATCAAAAATAACGTATTTTATTCCATGCTATAAGAACGATGATGCTTCACATGCTGTTGATTTGTTTTATAGGGAAATTGTGCTTTTGCACGACATGCCAAGGGCGATTGTCTTAGATCATGATGTGAAGTTCATGAGCTACTTTTGTAAGACCTTGTGGGCAAAGCTTAGAACCAAGCTTTCAACCACATGTCAGCCACAAACTGATGGTCAAATGGAGGTGGTGAACCGCATGCTTTTAGCCTTGCTGTGGACAATGATCAAGAAGAACTTGAAGGAGTGGGAAGAGTGTTTGCCCCATGTGGACTTTGCTTATAATAGGGTAGTTTACTCTACAACCAACATGTGCCATTTGAGGTGGTCTATGGTTTCAAACCAATTGCACCAATTGACTTGCTGCCACTTCCATTGCAAGAACAAAATCACATGAATGCTTCCAAGTGTGCTACAAATGTGAAGAAAATACATGAGAAGACAAGAGAAGAAATCAAGAAGAAGTCCAGGTGCTATGCAGCAAAAGCAAACAAGAATCGTAAGAAAGTGACATTTGAACTAGGAGATATGGTTTGGGTGCAACTACGCAAAGATCGCTTTCTTGAGAAGCGCACGTCTAAGTTAATGCCTAGAGGAGATGGACCATTCAAAGTGTTAGCCAAGATAAATGACAATGCTTACAAGATCGAGCTTCCAAAAGATTATGCTGTGAGCTTAACGTTTAATGCTGCTGATGTATCACCATGCTTTGGCCAAGAAGATTTTGAGTTGAGGATGAATCCTTTTGAAGAGGGGGTGATGATGAGGACATCCCTTGTTCAGCTCATTCATTATCTCCTCCAAATTATTCTACATGGTAGCAAGTTGAACCTTCCACAAAAGAGGCTTATTTGGGACCTATGACAAGGAGCCGTGCCAAACAAGTAGAGCAAGACGTGAATGCGCTCCTACTTGAGTCTAATACTGCTATCAATGTGAATTATATACTACCTAAATCTAGTGTGGTTATTGTACTCACATTCATGCCTACGAGGATAATTCAAGCTGAGGAAACACATTGCAAGGATCAAGACTTGATCATCGGTCTGCACTGCTTGACAGCGTCCACATATGACCCCAAGAATGCAAGATGGAAGCAGACCTGGAAGCCAAGAAGACTAGCAAACAATCCAAGTCATCAAATGTGACATCCATAGATTCAGATTTTCGTTCCTCCACCTTAACTTGGGTGCATCATTTGGAGGCTCGAGTTAAAAGATATGCAAGTTTCAAGGCAAGCTATCGAGAGCATTAATTGGTGTGCGAGGCTCCACATTTTTGCCTCCTCTCTAGCCTGGTGGCCATGAATTTTGGCCCCATTTTTTGTGTGTGTTCACACCTAGCTAGGAGGGATGTTCATAGCATAAGTACCCCCACCCCCATTCTTCTCATAACTCTTTGAAATTTTGATTTCCTCCATATGATAGCTAAGCTGCTATCAGGATCTTGTTTGAGAGTTCTCTTCCCTTTTGCTCTTGTAAACTTACCTTGTGAGAATACAAAAGTGGCATTCGATGATAACCTTTATGTGCTTCCAACTTCATGTGTGGTTGTGTGGATTGGGAACTTAGAGTGTGGTTAGGTGAATACTTGTCACAGGTCATTGCATCTGCAATGGTTGGCCTCAAGATCGTCGGGTTGCACTGTTATCTTGGCTGCTTGCAGGTAGCTATCTTTGTCGCGTGGATCCTACTTGTGAAGATCGGGTAGCCCCTGCATCAATAAGTCTATTGTAGACAATTCTAAAATTGTCTGTAATAAGATCAATGTCATAGACACATTTGTCGAGACATAATCTATAACTATCAGTCATAGAGTTTAAAATCCGTCTGTAATAAACCGCTCTGAGGTAGTATATGCATATATGCCCAGATGCAAATATGCAATCGTGTCGAACTATCAAAGGTTCTTGCATGTGCCCCATGATTTACAGGGTACATACCCAAATGCAATTCCATATCCGGAGAGTTCCCTTTCTTCGCATGAAGAAATGTTTTAATCGCAACTCACAAGTTTGGATCTTCCTGTAACTTTGCACATACAAACTACCTTTTCCATTTGGCTATTTGGTAACTGAGCTTAGAGTCACCAACTTGCCTGCTATTATTTCTCGTGTGCGGCACAGCGTTTTACAACACAACAATGCCAAAGTGAACTGGAAGTGTTACGTTTTACTATTTTAGGCAAATATTTGAATTGTCATTTCTTAATACGATGGTCATAATTAGGGGGGAAATCCCAGCAGGTGACCTATTTTCTGCCCCTGGCCCCAAACCCACCAACCGGTTTAGGGTGAGGTTCTGCATTCAAATTTGATTAGTTAAATATCCATTGTGCTTCATGTATACTTCCATCTACATTTCTTATGAATTTCAATATCTAGCTATTTTCCACAGTTGTTCATAACTATTTCATGAAAATTCAAATTAATCTAAAAAACAAAATCAAATTTGAATTAGAAAATCTCGTCCAAGAAATTCCGATAACTGGCTATTACCGAAAACAGGTCAGGCCTTTCCCTAGCTTTCTGATACATTTCTATCTTGTTCTCATAGAAGCCGCATGGGTTTGCCTAGTGTTTTGCACCGGAGAAGAACATAAACAAAGATCTTGTCCCCAGTACACGACATAAATTTGAGCTCGTTGTATGTAAGAAATCAAGCACGACAAGATCGAATACGAGACACGATTTTTATGTGGAAAACCCTTGCGGGGAAAAAAACCACGGGCGCCAATCGGTGATCTTCACTATATCAAGAATGTGTACAGTACAGGGGGTTACAATGAGTGTCTCAACTCTTCTTGTAGCTTACAAGATATATTTATAGGGGTGGACACATACGACTCGAGCCTAATACAGATTGTTTTGGAATATGGGTAGAATGTGTCCCTTGTATGGCCCAACAAGAATTCGGATCACAATCCAACAAACTCTACCTTGAGACGAATTCCATCTTGTAGCAAATAAAGAATCATCAATGAACTCCCTTCAATATAAATATCGCCGACGCCAAAAGTCTCTAGGACTCAAACTGTAACACCAACTAAACTTGAGCATAGCTCAAATTTAGTAGCAGAAACAGACTTTATCATCATATCAGTAGGATTATCATGAGTGCTTATTTTGCATATTTTAATATCACCTTGAGCAATAATATCTCGAATATAATGATACCTCATATCAATGTGCTTTGTTCTTTCATGAAATATCTGATCCTTTGTAAGGCAAATAGCACTCTGAATATCGCAGAAAATATTAATACAAGAATTATCTCCACAAAGCTCAGTGTACAAATCTCTCAGCCAAACAACTTCTTTGCATGCTTCAGAAATAGCCATATATTTAGCTTTAGTAGTTAATAAAGCAACAATAGCCTGTAAACATGCTTTCCAACTAACAGCACAATCATCAATGGTGAAAATATAACCTATGAGGGATCTCCTCTTGTTCAAATCACCAGCATAATTTGAGTTAACATAACCAACAAGTCCATCTCCAGATTTTCCAAACTACAAACAAACATTAGAAGTACCACGTAGATATCTGAAAATCCACTGAATAACTTTCCAATGCTCTTTGCCAGGATTAGCCATGAATCTACTAACAACACGTAGTGTATGAGATAAATCAGGATGATAACAGACCATGGCATACATAAGTGAATCAACTGCACTTGAATATGTAACTCTAGACATGTACTCAACATCATAATCTGACTCAGGACACAACCCTGAAGATAATTTGAAATATGCAGCTAATAGAGTACTCACTAGTTTTGCATCATGCATATTAAAATGACAAAGGACCTTCTCAATATAGACATGTTGACTAAGATATAACTTGCCAACTTTCCTATCTCTAATAATCTCCATGCCAAGAATTTTCTTTGCTGCACCTAAATCCTTCATCTCAAATTCACTACTCAATTGTGATTTCAATTTAACTATTTCTGATTTATCATTTGCAGCACTCAATATATCATCGACATAGAGAAGCAAATAAATAACTGAACCATTAATAGTCTTCAAATAGACATAGCTATCATAATCAGAACGCTTAAAACCATTAGAGAGCATAAATGAGTCAAACCTCTTGTACCACTGTCTAGGGGGTTGCTTCAAACCATAAAGAGTTCTATTTAATTTACAAACAAGGTCTTCTTTTCCAGGAATAACAAAACCTTCAAGTTGATCCATATAAATATCTTCATCTAATTCCCCATGTAAAAATACAGTTTTAACATCTAATTGCCCAAGTTCATAATCACGCATAGCAACAATACTGAGTAAAGTGCGAATAGAACTATGCTTCACAACAGGAGAGAAGATATCATTATAATCAATACCTGAAATTTGGATATAACCTTTAGCAACCAACCTTACTTTATACCTTGATGCTTCATTAGGATAAATACGCTCCTTTCTTTTGAAAATTCACTTGCAACGAACAGACTTCTTCTCTTTTGGTAATTTGACTAAATTCCGAGTACCATTCTTTTCAAGTGACTCCATTTCATCTTGCATTGCAGTCATCCAATTATTGCAATCAGAAAAAGTAATAGCCTCATTATAATTAGAAGGTTCTGCATTACCTTCAACTTCTTCTGCACAACTCAAAGCATATGCAACAATATTACACTCCTCAATTAACCTCTTGTGTGGATTAATTTGTCTTCTAGGCCTGTCAACTACAATAGAATATTGTGTAGACTGCACAACGGAAGAAGAATGTGGAACACTAGATGAATCATGGTCAATAAATAAATTTTCAGCAATAGGTGCATCTTGGACAGCAGCATCTAGTGTACTTTCTGCATTAATAAAATGCTCCATCTGCACGCTAGAACTCTACTAACTCTGAACAGGAGCATTAAACAACACAACAAATTCATTAAAGTCAATATTCTTGCTAATCACCACCTTTTTTGTTGCAGAATTCCACAATTTATAACCTTTAACACCAGATTTATATCAAGAAAGATGCACTTACTAGCTCTAGGCTTCAATTTACTATTATCAACGTGAGCAAAAGCAGGACAACCAGAAACTCTCAATTCTGAATAATTAGCTGGAGAATTAGACCATACCTCAATTGGAGTTTTCCTATCAATGGTAATATTTGGTGGTCGATTAATAAGATAGCAAGCAGTGAAAACGGCTTCAGCCCAAAAACACCTATGCATACCTACATTAGACAACATGCAACGGGCCCTCGAGATGATAGTTCTGTTCATACGCTCAGCTACACCGTTTTGTTATGGAGTACTAGGAACAGTGTAGTGCCTCATAATGCCTTCAGACTTACAATATGAATCAAATTCATCAGAACAAAATTCCATCCCATTATCTGCGAAGTTTCTTTACCTTCTTTTCAGTTTGCCTTTCAACCATAACCTTTCACTCTTTAAATGCTTCTAATTTATGCTTCAAGAAATAAGACCAAACTATCCTAGAGTAATCATCAATAATAGTTAACATATAACAAGAACCACCTAATGAAGGCCTACGAGATGGTCCCCATAAATCAGAATGCACATAATCAAGAATACCTTCTGTTGTATGAACTGAAGTGTTGAATTTCACCCTCTTATGCTTGCCAAAAATACAATGCTCATAAAATTTTAGCTTGCCGATGCTATATCCATCAAGAAGACCTCCCTTGCTCAATTCTACCAAACCAAATTCACTCATATGCCCAAGACGCATATACCATAGATTAGTAGCATTAGAATCTGATAATGAATGTAAACTTACAGCGGCATCACCTGTGATTGCAGTGCCTCAGAGATGATATAAATTTGTAGACTTTAAATCACCTTTCATTACAATAAGGGAACCTTTTTCACCTTCAAAATACCATCTCTACCTAACCAATCATACCCTTTATTATCAAGAGTACTCAAAGATACAAGATTCCTTTTCATACATGTAACATGCCTCACATCTGTCAAGGTTCTAACAATACCATCATGCATCTTTATCATAATTGATCCAATTCCAACAATTGGACGTGGGTTGTCATCACCCATCCTAATAGAATCAACATCTTGAACAGAATTATAAGTGGTGAACCAATCTCTATGTATGCATATATGGAAAAATGAAGCAGAGTCAATAATCCATTCATCACCACTACTAGCACATCCAACAAAAGCAACAAGAGTCTCTCCATCAGAACTATTATCAGAAGTAGCAACAGAAACTTTACGTTCTTAATTAGATTTACCTTTCCTTTTTTCTTTATTCTTCAACTTGTAACATTCAGATATATCATGATTATCTTTCTTGCAATACCTGCAGAATTTTTCCTTGCCTCTGGACTTTGAACGACCTTGTAACCGTTTGAACTTCTACCTCTTTGGCTATTATGTGAATTCTTTTCCTTCGTCCTGCCACGCATAATCAAACATTCTCTATTAGAAGTCAAGCCATTAGTAGACACTATCTGTTTCATCTTTTCCTTGGCATGCAAGGCCTCATAGACTTCTTTCAAAGTCAGTGTATCCTGACTGTATAATATGATATCTCTGAAGTTTGCAAAAGAACAAGGCAATGGGCACAAAAGAATAAGACTTAAGTCCTCATTATCATATTTTACCTCCATAGACTGTAGGTCAGCAATGATCTCCTTAAATATCGAAAGATGATTAAACACAGAACCACCCTTTTGTAATTTGTGCGTGAACAACTTCATCTTCAGATGCATTTTGTTAGTCATATCCTTTGATATGCAGATTGATTCCAGCTTTAACCATAGAGCAGCAGTGATTTTCTCCTGTAAAACCTCCTACAAAATATTATTAGATAAATGAAAGTGAGTTTGTGATAAAGCCTTACGATCATTTCTCTTTTCTTCATCGAATCAAAAATTTTGATCTTTGTTTTCAAAATTATCAAGCGTATCATCCAGATTAGTATGCGCAAAAACATCTCGTATTTTGATTTGCTATAGAGAAAATCTTATACCTCGGTCTAACAACGAAATATCATATTTTATAGAAACCATGTCGTAAAATCCCCAGAAGAAAATAATATGCAGCCTGTGTACGTGCGAAAAAATATTGAAAAAACCTCCTGGTAGAAACCCTTGTGCACCTAGCAAAATTTAATTTTTTTCTTTCACGTGGAGGGGTAAGCGTCTGTAGATTTCCTCATGACGTGATCTCTTTTTTTTCGAGAGAGAGCACATGCATGAACAACCTCTTTTTTTTTCTGAACTCCACCTCAGGTCACGAACTTTTGTAGATGGGAGAAGTCACCGAATAGCACTTCGATTTCTTCTCGGATTCAACGACTTCGACGGACAGACGTAATCACGGAAATCAATTTCTCCTGGGTGGGAATTTCTCCGCCGGGGATCCGGAGCAGAGATGGCCGACGCCCGGATGAACAGGCGCGGAAGAGCGACGCGACGAAGAAGACCAGCGACGGCAAACAGACGACGACGGGAGGAACTCGCCAACGAACAGATCTACTTTTTTTTTCTCGTATCCTCGTGTAGATCTAATCCGGTTTTAATACCATTTGTAAGAAATCAAATATGATAGAATCAAACATAAGATACGATTTTTACTTAAAAAATCCTTACGAGAAAAAAAAATCACAAGCACTAATCAGTGATCTTCACTGTATCAGAGGTGTGTACAATACAGATAATTATAATGAGCGTCTCAACTCTCCTTACAACTTACAAGATATATTTATAGGGGTAAACATATACGACTCGAGCCTAATAAAAATTGTTTCGAAATATAGACCGAAAATGTCCCTTATATAGTTCAATAAAAATTTGAATCACAATCCAATATTATAAGTGATCTCTCTTGGCCTCTTTGGCTAGCCAAAGGATTCAGCAAATCTGCGCAGACCTCAGGAGCTTTCCAGTGAGTATAATGCACCTTCTCTTCACTGCACCACACTTCTTTCATATATACTCAGCCCTGCTTTATCCAAAGTGTTAAGCACTAATAAGTTAATTAAGAGGCTACTTGGTCAGAACATATATTCCCCTGACCAATAGTGATCCATAGCATTTCCAAACAGAGAGAAACCAGGGAGTGCGGAAGCGTCTAAGTTTCTCTTCGAGGAAAAATACTCATAGTATTTGGTGCATGACAAGGCAGTGATGCTGACCTATGAACTTGAAGTCATGGTCTCATGGATAATATCAAACAAGCCCCGTTTCCTGGCCCCCAAAATATACTTTTAAGGATTTGCATTTTCGCGTAAAAAGGTGGATGAAAGTCTAGAGCTACTCCCCAAGTTCCCTAATTTTTTATTTTAGAAAAAGGTGTTGTGTGCCGCTCCTCTTCACATCTCCATCTCCCCAGTGATCCTTTTACTGAGTACTTGCTATCCCAGAGGTGAGGTCAGAGAGCAGCCAATGAGAGATGAAAGGTGGTTACAAGCAGTGTGGTAGGAGACAGAAATCCTGACAAAGGCCTACCACATCTCACTCTATCCCTCCTCGGTCCTCATTTCTCTCTAGCCTGTGAAAACTGAAAGAGAGACAGGCTCAAAGGGCACGTTCAAAAGGACCAAGATCTTTGGGGTGTACAGTAGTGTATGAAACCCCAAGGGCGAAGACAAACAAGAAAGGAGGCAACGGCCTCCCATATGGTAATTATATACGCCCTTTCTCTAGTCCTCTCTTGAATATGTCACACATGAACACATGCTACATGCAGATGTGAACCTACCTCACTAATCTCTCCTTGTACCTGAGCTCTACTCACCCTCATGGTGCAAGGTGAGGAGAGTTCGTGGGGGATGGCAAGAGATCATGGTAGAGCTGTACCATTCAGCCAAGCACTTGCATGTGGGATCCAAAGCCATGCTCCGGATGCACCACCTGCCAACTTCTTGTATTTTTTCTCCACTCTAGTCTATCCCTCTCTGCTATTTCTCTCTTGCAAATGCTAGTACATGCAAAGATAACACAGCTAAAGTTCTTTTGCACCCGCTAGTTTCATTTTTCAAGTCCTTCAGTTGCTTTAAAATATTGCTTCCCATCTCTTTTTAACGATCTTTATAACAGACTCTGCTATATATATCCAGAACATCCTCTCATTGGATTCCACCTCTTCCCACAAACCAAATAGTTTCTTAATGCCTAAGAACTCGATCCTGTAAGTGATCTGCTTACCTTCCTGCTGCTCCTTTTAGCCCTCATCCTTATCTGTACAGCTCTGACCCTCACTTTCAGTAATTGCCTTTGCATTGTTGAAAAGTTAAGTTTTTATCTGCTTTGCCTTATATTGCGCATATGGATACCATTGGTGCTGAACTTCGTGTACTACTACTACTTGGTCCAGGGAGTTGCAACCTGCAGCTACTGCTTACTTTGGTGAGTTGGAGGAGGCCCTTATCCATGGCAGCCGTACTGCTGTTGATAGCATGATTGGAAATGATGTGCACACAACGTTTAAGAGTAAGACTGCCTTTTCTCTAGATCTCTCCTTTCCTCCAAACCTTAACCACCTCCAAGAAGGGCTTCTTTCTTTGCATCCCTCCCCATCGCATCACAATAGATAGGCAATTAGGCACAGCATGCCTTGGCTTTTGCATTGACAAGCACAGACGAGCCATGACCAGATGCAATTGGGAGGCACTAAATTGTGTGATCGCACAAACCACAGAGCTCTACACCTCACTTCTCTCTTCTATCTCTGTCCAATTTTGCAACCTCTCGGAGGGGAGAGAGAGCGATTGAAAAGACCTTTAATTCGATTTGTATGTATGCAGCAGCAGCTAGGCCCCCAACACTGAAGATCTTCCCTTCATGGCCAATGAGTCATCTACAGCAGCCATACAGTGTAAGCACTGGTTCTATTTCATCATTTACAGTGTCCTACAGTTTCTTGCTGACCACAGCAGATTAAAAAAGGTGTTCTTGGTTAATTAACTGCTCACTGCCTTCTTCTGTCGGCTCCTCTTGATTAATTGCTGTACAGGGTAACTTGCTGTCGGTAGGGAGCACCACTGACTCG
The DNA here is from genome assembly GCF_958298935.1 of Phragmites australis. Lineage (NCBI taxonomy): Eukaryota > Viridiplantae > Streptophyta > Magnoliopsida > Poales > Poaceae > Phragmites > Phragmites australis. The sequence goes on from NC_084929.1 coordinate 27,797,506, forward strand.
AGCTCAGGTCAGAACACAATGCCACAGGCCGAGTTCGTGTCCCCAGTGAACATTAGGGCCGACTCTGGGCTGCAGCAGGAGGTTTTGATGGTGACCGTTGATGATTACAACTACGAGCAAGGACTTGGAGCGACAGCAGCCACTGCACCAATCTTTCAGCAGCATACAGCAGGCCAAGACAAGGTAACAGTGAAATAGTGGTACCATGTTTTTTCGTGGTCTGGATTACTAAAGATTCTGGAGGAGTTATCAATTAAGCCTTTCAGTGAAAACCATAGCATATGTAACTGTCGGGATCATCCTAAAACAAACTGTTTTTTGGAAGCCTAAATTTGGTTTGAGGGTTATCAGTTTCAGACATACCTTTGACTACAGAGGTCATGGTCATTTTTGGTAAAATCTTATGTTTCCGGAACGATAGGGGAGTAGGTCATGGCATCTGCTCCAGGCTGTTTCCCTGAGAGAAAAGAGAGACCAATTGATGATTGGGGCATGCAACTATTTCTTCTCCCCCCTTGGGACGTATAGACGCAACATGGACCTCCTTGAACTGTGCCTTGGGAAAACAACAAAAATAGTTACAGTATGGCTTACGTCGTTGAGCCAACGGTAATACTGCGGATGGGAGGGAGAAACAGCTGCTATCTAAACGCTAGAGTAGTAACACCCAACCGCAGTTTTAGCTCCAATATGCTTACTTTCTTGGTGTTGACTGTTGAGTAGATATGTTGGTGAAAGAAAATATCTTTTATAAATAAAATGTGGTGAGAGATAATTCACGAGAATGACTCAAGCTTGAAGGAGAAGTGCAGATGGATAGAACACCATGAGTTTTTAGGAAATCCGCTCCGCTTGGTTTGGGGGCCAAGGGTCTGTATTGATATTGATATTCAGAGTTTAAATATACAAATATGTCCATATGAGACAGGTAGAGATAAAGTTCTTTATTGTACCACAGGGCATAGGGACAGCCCCGTAAATCATTGCTACGACTGGTGAGGTGGTTGCTCTAGCGGCTGGTCGTCTATTCCGACGTTGCACTGCACCAGCGTGTCAGGCGGCCACCACTGGTACCAGCATGTCAGGCGGTCACCACTTGTACCAGCGTGTCAGACGGTCACCATTTGACTGGTACTAAACGTCGATCACTTCGCTGCAAGTGGGGGGCGACCTGCGGGCCAATGGCTTCGGGGGTGGAGGGCTCTGAAGGGATGGCATTTGGGACCCTTCGAAGCGATGGGGTCATGGAGGGGTCCTGAGCCTGATGGTCATCGGGCCTAGACTGGCGGAGCCATGGGGACGTTAGGGGTCCTTGATGGCAACCCCCAACAGCAACCGCTTGTGAGGATGGCCAGCGGTGTGGCCATCCCTATAGTACTCAGAGCAGGCCCTCCGGCGATCCTTGGCTCTGTGGCCATAGGCCCTTAGCCCTCCGGCATTTTTGAATTGGGAAGTGTCGGTCCAGTGGTTAGGCAGAATGCTTAACATCACCTGCGAGAGAGAACATTAGATGTAGCCTACGGTTGGTGATGTAGTCACGTTTAGACACGCGGTAGTGAGACGATGGCGTGTTGGTATTGGAGGGTCGTGGAGAGCGGATTCGCTTCCCCATGATAGTAGGGAAGGGGACGAGATAGGACATGCGCTCGTGCCCTAAGGCGGTAATGGCTCCTCCTTGGATGGATAAAATTAGAAGTCTTGGCCGGCTGGCATCCTAATCTAGCATTCTGTATCCTAATCTAGCATTCTCGCCTCTTTTTCCCATGCGCTCGCCAACGCACTCGTCGGCCACTGCGCCTCCACTCTCCATCGCCTTTGAGCACTCCTCGCTGTATTTCCAAGGTCGTCAGACTCATTCTGGCACTCGCGGTAGAGTCGAATCACCACCGAAGGGGGGGGGGGGTATGCGGCATCTGGGGACCAGGCCGCCACGCTGGCGGGAGCCGCGGGGCTACGATCCCCTCACCGCTTCCCAGGCTACCATCGGGCGTGGAACTCCACCACACCAAAAAGAAGCACCCTCGACAGACAAGCGTGCTGCGGGATTCGATCATCGCCACGGCTGATCTCGACCGGATGGTTGAGGAGGGGAAGATCCCCTCCAGGTCAATGGCTCACCTTCCAGTGGGAGAAGTGAACCCAGCCCCACGGAGTCATGAAGTGGTGGTTTTTTAGGCCTTCTTTGATGTGGGGCTCGGGTTCCCGACCGCGCCTCTTCACGAAGGGATGCTCTGTCACTTCTACATGTAGCTCCCCCAACTCTTAGCCAACTCCATCGCCTGTCTGGCCATCTTCGAATGGTCCATGTGGGCGGAGGGCTATGAGGGTCGGCCGGAGCTATTGCGGCTACCCACGAAGCAAGCTGCCAGCCGAAGCCACGAACGAAGGGCAGGGAGACGAAGGCCCTCTGTTTTGGAAGTGTGAACTTTCAGCTCCGGTCAGAATATCAAAACACATTCCCGGTGAAGGCTATCAATAACTGGTGCTACACCAGGTGGACGGAAGGGTGATTTTATTATGATGCAGGCTTCAGATCCCCCCTTCGTTCTATCAATCGGGACATTGAGTACGTCCGGACCCTGATGGTGGATGTCCCTTAGGCTCAGTTGGTCTCGAGGGTGGCGCTCCTTCAAAGGGTGGTTCGAAAGATGAGTATGTGTGACCTCGCAGAGAAGTTCACGATGCTGCGCATCCGACCTCTTCAGGCGGATTGGCACCACATCTTTGAACAAGATAGGGAACGCGAGCCGAACGCATATTCCAAGCCCACTGTAGAGTCATCCGAGGCCGTGTTAGACGGGATGAAGCGCCGAAGGCGTGTGGTAAACGCCGGGTCCGTAGGCGGTGCTACTGAGGATGAGGCCTAGTCCACGGGTGGTGACACTAGGGGGCCTAGCCCCTCCGATCCTGACCGACTGTGGCCAGATTGGAGTAGGGGATGAGGCATCCTTGGGCAACTCAATGGCGTGGGATCTTGCCATTCCCTTTGCCGATGTGGACGTCAGAGGCCTCGCAGATGTGGCAACCAGAGGCGTAGGTAAGACCTTCGCTAGCCCCCACTTGTTATCTCGATGCTCCGATGCTTGAGGATCCTGATCTTCCTATTCCTTCTAGTATTCAGAGGCAACCAAATCGGAGCTTGCCTCAGTCTCTGCTCCCGAGGTCGTGGCACCCTCAGAGGACTTGATGTCCATTCCGGCGGTGCTCCCAACTACCACTCCAGAACAGAGGTTTTGGCACCTTATGGTCTTGCCCTGGGCCATGGCCTGGACCTTGTGGCCAGCGCAGGGGGTGCCGGGCCCTTCGCGGAGAGCACCCCAGCATCCTTAGGGAAGAGCTTGGGCTTCGAGGCCTTAACCCCAGATGACTTCACCCTCCGCTAGGAGGTATTGAGTACTTTTTCTTCAGCCTCGTCGCTCATGAGGAGCGGAGAGATCGGAGCATCTCTTGCTTGGAGGCCCCCGAAGGAGGTGGCGGCATGTCTAAAGGCAGCAGCCTGGTAGGTATATTTAGGAGGTGGGTCTTTTTTAGCCCCGACCCTTAGACCGCTGTCTCATCCGTCCTTTCCTGCATCTCGCAGCAACTACTGCTAGCGGAGGCACTAAGCTGCTTGCAGTGCTAGTCCCTAGCGATAGCCCAAGGCACCACACGGGAGGAAGTGGTGGCACTCTGAAGTGCCCTGGAGGAGGTCGCGAAGTGTGCAGATTCAGTAGAGGGTCATCTGTGGGAGGAGATGGCATGCCGGGAGCGCATGGAGGGTTCCCTGCAAGAGGAGATGGTGCAATAGGAGCGTGTGAAAGCCTCCTTGCTGGAGGAGATGGCGCGATGGGAGCACACGGAGGTCGCAACCCAAGAGGCTACTGAAGCCCACCGGGCCATGGTGGAAGCTATCAACGAGGCCAACGCGGCTCGTGTGGTCACCGAAGGTGAGCCCGGGACCTCCAGATTGTGACGCCACAGTTCAACAAGAGCTGAGGGGGCACAGGCAGCGAAGGGTGTGCTGCGAGCGGAGCACCAAGGACTCATCGAGTGTATCACGGAGGCCGCCCATGTCATAGATAGTGCTCTGACCGGCCTCGGGGCGAAGGGACCACCATTCCCCTTTGGCGCGGATGTCCTGGTCCGGACACTCTGTTGGCTCCGATCTGTGGCAGGGGCGATGGCCAATGCTATTAAGGCCTGTGCTGGCTTGAGTGTCCGAGTGGCATTGGTGCATAAGCTAGCGCTTCTGCATCGAGTGGGGGTCCACCAGTTCGGCGCGTTGGAGCAGCCAGACCCAGGCTTCATAGTCAGGGACGTCCGGCCTGAGGCACCCTCAGCGTAGATTAATGCCGCATTGGATGGCTTCCACCGGGGAGTATGGGCGAGGCACGAGGCGGCCTGCGACACTACATTTCATGTCGGAGCGCATGAAGTCCAGTGTCTGAGTGACTCCGAGTTCGGGAGTTCAGGCTCTGCGCCCAGACGCCTCCTCTGACGTACTACCACCACCTTGGCGGCCTCCTCATTTAGACATCGCTCTGCAGGGACAGTTTCCGCGTGCAGACGATGCTTCGCAGGATTGGCCTTCTAAGGTGTAGTCCCCAGTAGGCTTTATTTTCTATTTCTCTTCTTCTTTTATGGGAGGCTGGAGATTCAGTGTGTTAGCCCGACACTCCTTTTTTCTTATCTATTATGACTTTGTCCTCCACTCTTTGGTGAGGCCATGTCCCTCTCGTTCTTTGTGCATTTATTTGTGTGTTGTGCTGGCATACCTTTAGGTAGGATTTACGCCTTCAGGTTCAGTGACCCAGAGCAACAGGAACCATCACCGGTGTTCTAGCCGCCACCTCCGAAGGAGGGCCCAGCACGTCTGGATCCTCTGGGCCTGCACGATCCTTTGTGTGACGGGAGCGCTTCGTCCTTCATCGCAATTCCCAAGGACGTGTGGACCTAGGGGTGGCTGCTGATGTTTTGGTGAAGGAGGAGCCGGGGAACCCTTCTGCTTCTTCTTAGGGGTAGACGAGTGGTGGACGACCCAATTTTCATAGGGGTAGACGAGTGGTGGATGACTTTCGAGGCTGCTGGCCCGAGGGAGTCTCAGCGTTTTGTTCTCCCCCTTGGCTCTGACGGATGGTGCCATCGAACATCCTTGCAGACATCATGGCCCGAGTCAAGGAAGAGGATGCGGAGGAGGTTACAGAGGTGTAGGCGGAGCTGGATTTTATGGCCTTCAGTTCGTGCCCTTTCTAGGCAGAACCCTCAGCTCCTCGGGTTTGGGGGATTCCATCTTTAACAAGCCTTCGCGCTCAGGGTACCCGCATTGTCACTACGTGAGCCGGTACAGGTCTTCCAGCGGAGCCAATGGCTCCAGAAGACGGGGCAAGTCCTCCTCATCTCGTTGTACTTCGAGGAGATGCTGTGGGCTAGCGTGTTTGTTAGGCATAGATTAATTGTATGGCATATCGCTAAGTGTAACTTCTATACGTATGATACATGAATAATAAGTAATGTGTTGACTTCATTCCTCTTCCTTACTTGCACCTATGCTCCGGAAGTTTTCCCCTTTCCCGGCCCCCTCACATTGTGCGGTCGTTAGCTGCTAGAGGATGCGACTATATGAACATTTAGGTGTATTAGGTGTAGAAGGACCTCAACACGATCGAGGCTGATGCCCTTAGATGGCGGAGGGTTCTGGACCTCAACGTGACCGAGGCTAATGCCTTTGCGTGGTGGAGGGTTTAGGACCTTGATGCTACCGAGGCTGATGCCTTCTGGTGGTGGAGGGTGTAGGACCTTGATGCGACCAAGGCCGATGTCTTCGGGTGGTAGAGGATTTTGGACCTCGACACGGCCGAGGCTAGTGCCTTTGGGTGACGGAGGGTGTAGGACCTTGACGCGACTGAGGCTGATGAATTTAGGTGGTGGAGGGTTTTGGAAATCAACGCGACCGAGGCTGATGCCTTTGGGTGATGGAGGGTTGAGATCCTCGACGCGACCAAGGCTGATGCCTTCGGGTGGCAGAGGTTTTAAAACCTCAATGCGACCGAGGCTAATGCCTTTTGGTGGCAGAGGGTTTGGGACCTTGATGCGACTGAGGCTGATGCCTTCAGGTGGTGGAGGGTTTGAGACCTCAACACGACTGAGGCGGGTGCCTTCGGGTGGTGAAGGGTTTTGGACCTCATCACGACCGAGGTTGATGCCTTCGGGTGGCGGAGGGTGTAGGACCTCGATGCGACCGATGAGGATGCCTTCGGGTGGCGGAGAGTTTTGGTGCCTACTATGCTATATGTGGCATTATTTGAGCAGAAATATAACATAGTTAGCAGAAGATATGGAAAGGTCAGATGACTATTCTTAGCACATGCCAAACTAAGGGCTTTCGTACACCATGGCCGCAGAAAGGCTCCACGGAGGTAGGGCTGTCCGAAGCCCTGCGGTGGTGAGATCTTCTCCTCTTTTTCTGGCGTAGCGTCATGATGGTGCACAATGAAGGCAGTGTGCATGACTCTAGCAGAATTGGTCTGATACGCGGGACAACTCATCGTGGGCCCTGTACATCAGTGACCATGCCACAGGGTGAGGTTACGCATGGGGAATCATCTCCGTTGGACTCCTAGGGTCTTGCACCTGCTGCCCTTGCATGCGCCAAAAGTAATTTTGTGTTACTTGTCTTCTAGGTTGCTTGTGAGGCCCGAAGCTCGGAGGGGTGCCCTTCGTGTGTTAGCCACTTTTGGATGTAAGACTTGTCGGTTGAATGATTGTAATGTAACTTTGGTTATCTCATAGCAATCGTTGTTATCTCATTGCCTTTATATATATGTGTATATTTTTTTATGCCAGACGCTCCGTTAGCTACCTGTTTTACACGTAGTATCTGCAGAGTGATTCCGCATTCCAGGTTTGGTCGAGGGGGCTCCCGTCCATGTCTACCAAGCGATAGGAGTCTAGCCTGTTGGACACGAGGATGAGGTAGGGGGCCTTCCCATTTGTTTCGGAGCTTCCCCGGAGGCAACCCACATTGGAGGACTAGATCTCCGGGTTTGAAGGTTCGTGGCACGACCTTAGGATTGTACCAAGCCTTGGTTTCAACGATGTAGAGGTTGAGGTTTTAGACAGCATGAACTCTCATGCCCTCTGCAAGGTCGAGGGATACTTCTTTTTCTCCGGTAGTTTCTAGCAAGTGAACAAGGAGGGAGCATCCCTTGATTTCTGCCGGAGTCATGGCTTCATCGCCAAATAGTAGACAAAAGGGAGTAAACCCAATGGGACGGGTGACCGTAGTGCGGAGGGACCACAACACCTTTGGAGCTCTTCGACCCATAGGCCTTTAGTGAGGCTGACGAGATGTCAATTTAGTCCGGAGAGGATGTTTTTGTTGGTGCGCTTGACCGCCCTGTTGGACCGCGGGTGATGAAACATGGCGAAGCACATCTCGATGCCGAGGTCGGCTCAGAACTCCCGGAATGGGCCGGAGTCAAACTGCGTCCTATTGTCCACGGTGAGGTGCCATGGGACTCCGAAGTGGTATATGACATTTTTCTAGAAGAATTGCCATGGGACTCCGAAGTGGTATATGACATTTTTCTAGAAGAATTTCTAGACATTCTTGGATGTGATTGCCATGAGGGGTTCAGCCTTGATCCATTTGGAGAAGTACTCCAAGGCCACGATCGCATACCGGGGGTTCCCTTTAGCGCAAGGGAATGTCTTGATTGAGTTCATCCCCTAGTGTGCCAGGGGCCATATGGGAGTGATTAGCTATAGCAGGGTTAGAGGACGGTGGCTCCGGCGTCTCATCCACTCGCATCCTTGGCAGGTGCGGATGAGTTTCTCGGCGTCAGTCTTGATAGTAGGCCAATATAGCCCCTAGCGGAGGGCTTTGCCTGTGAGGGCACGAGGCGCGAGGTGGCTGCCATAGAGTCCCTCATGAACCTCTTTTAAGAGGTCGGCCCCCTTCTCCTTGGTGACACAACGGACGAGGGGGCTGCAGAATCTGGCCTTGTAAAGGGCTCCGTCAATCAAGAAGTAGCCCCTGGCACATTGCTTAATATGATGGAGCTTGACTAGGTCATCTAGCTCCTCCTTTCCCTTTAGTAAGGAAAAGAGGGAGGCCCTCCAGTCAGAAGGCCCGATGGGTAGGACAGTGGTGATGGCCTCATCGGAGGTACCCGTTGCAGACTCGTGGAGGACTTCGAAGAAGGCCCCTGAAGGGAGGACCCCACTTTTGATGGCAGCATTTGCAAAGCTGGTGGTTGTCCGCGTGGGGTATGCTTCTCACTGAGATGCCCTGGAAGAACCCTTCATCTGTGTGGATGTCTTCAAGGTACTTCACCAGCTCCGAATGCCAGACCTGGAAGCTTTTATCAACATGCCCAGCAACGACTTGTGAGTCTATTTTGACGATGATTTTGGCAGTTCCTAAGGCTCAAGCCTTGTAGAGCCCCAGGAGGGCAGCCTCGTACTCGGTGATGTTGTTGGTTGCCTTGAATTCTAAGCGAGTAGCGAATACCGCCTGCTGGCCAGCTAGGGAGATGAGGACGGCTCCAGCCCACGCACCATTAGATCCATATGCTCCATAAGCGTATGTCATCCATATATCTGGGGGAGGGATCTCCGGAGGCCCTCATGATAGGGGAGTCCATTTAGTGACAAAGTTAGCCAGGACATGTGACTTTATGGCCGTACGGGCCACAAATTTTACCGCAAAGGGTGCCAGTTCTACCGCCCACATGCCTATGCATCCGGTCACCTCCCGATTCTGGAACATGTCGCCTAGAGGGTATGAGGTTGGACGGTGATGGTGTGGGTGAGGAAGTAATGCTAGAGCTTGCGAGAGGCCATCAGAAGGGCATATGCCACCTTTTCAAGCTGCATGTAGCGCGTCTTGGCTTCGACTAGGGCTTCTAATGTAGTAGACCGCCCTTTGAATAGAGTGGCATTTCTTCTCCTCTTCCCGTATAAGTACGTCACGTACAGAGGAGGCAGAGGCGGACAAGTACAAGAGGAGCCCCTTGCCTGGAAGGGGTATAATGAGTGTCTTGAGGTCGGAAAGATGAGCCTTGAGGGCTTCGAAGGCATCCTGACATTCTGTCATCCATGTGAATGGCCCGGAGCCCCTCATTTTTTTGAAGAATGAAAGGTTGTGCTCAGCGAACTTGGTAAGGGAACGACTGAGGGCTGCCAGGCGACCGGCCACGCACTGGACTCCCTTTGAGGTGGTGAGGGGTGCCATCTCCGTGATGGCATGAATTTTGTCGGTGTTAGCATCGATGCCTCACCTAAAGACAAGGTACCCTAGTAATCTTCCAGCTTTTGCACCGAAGACACACTTCTCCAGGTTGAGCCGCACGCCAGCGACCCAGAGGCTATTGAAGGTTTCCTGAAGGTTGGCAGAGTGGTCGGCTTCAAGCTTGCTTTTAACGACTATGTCATAAACATAGGCTTCCATGTTGCGGCCTAACTGTTGTTCCATGTTTTTTCACACCACACAGAAGAAGGTGGCTCCAGCATTCCGAAGGCCAAAAGGTATCTAAACGTAGCAGTATACCCCGAAGGGGGTAATGAAGCAGGTCTTGCCCTCGTCCTCCACGACCATCCACACTTGGTGGTATCCATAATATATGTCCAGGAAACTCAACAATTCGTGGGCAGTTGTGGAGTCTATCAGCTGGTCTATGCGGGGGAGTGAGTAAGGGTCCTGAGGGCAGGCCTTGTTGAGCATCGTGAAGTCAATGCACATGCGCCATTTCCCATTAAGCTTCTTGACCAGGATGAGATTTGATAGCCACTCTAAGTGGATGACTTCCCAGATGTCACCGGCTTCCAGTAGGTTCTGGACTTCCTCCTTTGCGGCTTCTGCCCGCTCGGTGGACAACTTGCGGAGCCCCTGACGCATAGGTCAGGCTTGTGGGTCAACCCGGAGGGCATGCTCGATGATGTGGTGATTGACTCCGGGGAGGTCCTGCAGAGACCATGCAAATACAATGGAGTTGCCCTTTAGGATGGTTATGAGCCAGGCTTCCTACTCCGGAGTGAGGTATGCCCCAATTTGGAAAGTTCGACCGGGGTTCCCCATTTCCAATGGGATGTGCTAGACGTCCCCCTCTGGTTGTGGCCTTGGAGGGACCTGGTGCTCGAGGCACATCGGAGAGGGGCCTTCGAGGGGGCCTTCAGTCACATTATGCATGTGGTGGCTGTCGAGTGGGGCGGGGTGTCCATATTAGATGTGGCTAGCCAAGTATGGATCACCATGCACGAAGATCAACCCGTGGGGCCCAAGCATCTTCATGCAGAGGTAATTGTGATGGGGGACTGCTATGAACTTGTTCAGAGTTCCCCGGCCTAGGATGACGTTGTATGTATAGGGTACGTCTATGACATCAAAAGTGATCAACTTGGTCCGCATAGCGAAGCCTTCACCGAAGGCGACCAAAAGCTCTATCCGGCTCAGGGCATCGAGTTGGGCCCCATTGAACCCTTGAAGGGGCCTTCGGGCTAGAGAGAGCCGGCTCTGCGGAATGTGGAGCTAGTCGAAGGTATGTATGAAAAGGATATCCGCGGAGATTCCTCCGTCAATCAGCACCCTCCGGACTTGAACTTCGGCGATGTTGGTCATGATGACCATTGCATCAGTATGGGGGAAGTTTACTCCCATAGTACCATCATGGGTGAAGGTCACAGGTGCTTCAGCCCATCCCGTGACTTGGTGGTGGATGTTGGTGGCTCCGACATGGTTGACCCCATGCGTATAGTCTCTCCACTGCCGCTTAGAGGAGCCACCGGAGCCTCTCGGAAGGTGATGAGGTTCCGACAATCTTTGGTGTTGTGGGCACGTCTCGCCTCATGCAGAGGGCACCAGTATCCTTCTTCTGGCTACCGACCCTGGGCGTGCTACCGCTGGGTGAAGGCTCTGGAGTGCCCACTATCGCGCCCCCTGGAATGGGGCAAGCTCGGAGCCTCTCGGGCTTGAGCGATGTTGTGCACACCGCGCTGTTGTTTTTGCCAGGGCCTACGTGCTCTAGAGCCCTCGGCCTCCTCGGAGCCCTTTTTTACCGATGGAGGTGGTGGGGCATGCGAGGACCACGCTTGTGAGGTGGGCTTCTCGGGCTTGATTTAGGGGGTCGTGGTGATATGCACGACCTCCCGTCGGAGCTCCTCCTCCTCCACACGTGCATACTCTGCAAACTTGCACATGAGGGCACTTACTGAGTGCACCGGGAGTCGATGTAGTCGATTGAAGAGGAGTCCGGAGGCCAAACCTTGGATAGCGGCATCAATGACCGATGACTCCAAAATACCCTTTACCTGGGCCTTGGTTTGGGTGAACCTCCAGAAGTACTGCTGAAGGGTCTCACCAGGCTATTGCTTAATGGCATATAGGTTCCTAGAGGTCACCGGCTCGACGAAAGTACCCTGAAAATTTTGCAGAAGGTGTCCCTGAGTTGGGCCTAGGCATAAATAGACCCGAGTTCTAGCGCCCAGAACCATCGAAGGGCTACTCCTTCCAAAGTGAGAGGAAAGCACTTGGCCATACTAGAATGCCTGCCCCCGTTGGCTTCAATGGCAATGGCGTATGAGCGAGTGAACTCCTCTGGGTCTAAATCACCTTTGGATTTAGGCATCTTGGGGGTCCAAAACCCATCCGGGAAAGGTACGGCATGCAGGTCTGCCTGAAGGGGAGAGTCGGAGTGGACTAGCGGAGCCTTGCACCGATGGGCCCGAGGCTCTGTCGCCTATTGGTCGACCGTGGATGGCGCACAATGGTGATGTGTCGTGATGACAAAGCCCTCGTTGGCCCCCGGAGCCTAGGCTAGCGTAGCGTTGGCCGTTACAAAGGCCACAACAGTTATGTCGGTAGGCAGCTGTGCGGCCCGCAGGGCCACCTGTAGCTATTCCAGCTGAGCGCAGAGGGCCACCACGTGCGCCTACTGGCTAGCCACGGTGGCTTGTGCGGTTGTGGCCTCAACCACAACCCCCTGGAACACAACAAGGTCCGCACCTTGCTACTGCTGAAGGGCCTCTAGAACGACGAAGTCCCTAGCGTCAGCCACAACCATGGTTGTGAGCGGATCGCCAGTGGCTACAATGCTCTCATTTCAGCCAGTTGAGGGGTTGGCGTCGGCATAGCGTGAGCTTGGTCACGGTGGTTGTGTGGACTTCCGCACAGGCGTGGCCGAGGAATCGGCCGCCTGGGGCATCACCTTGGCTGTTAGCTTATTTGGTGGCATCCTACCTCTCCTAGTGCTTCTACGCGTATTCTCTCCCCACGGACGGCGCCAACTATCGGTGAAAGAAAATATCTTCCACGAACAAAGTACGGTGATAGCCAATTCACAGGAATGACTCAAGCTTGGACGAAAATTGGAGATGGATAGAACACCACGAGTTTTCAAGAAAATCTGCCCGCTTGGCTTGGGGGCCAAGGGTCTGTATTTATATTTATATTCAGAGTGTAAATGTATAAACATACCCATATGAGGCTGGTAGAGATACAAGTTTTTTACTGTACCATAAGGCATAGGGATAACCCGTAAATCATTGCTACGGCTAGTGAGACGGTTGTTCTAGCGGCTGGTCCTCTATTCTGGCGCTGCACTGCATCGACGTGTCAGACGACCACCACTTGCACCAGCATGTCAGACAGCCACCATTTGACTGGTATTAAATACCGGTTACTTCGTTGCAAGTGGAGGGCGACTTGCGGCCCCCTCTTAGTTGACCTTTCTAAAAGGCCAATGACTCTAGGGTCTGGAGGGCTCCGAAGCATAGCCTCCGGGACCCCTCCGGAACCGTGGAGTTCGGAAGGATCCTGAGTCTGATGGTCCTCGGACCTAGACTGGCGGAGCCAAGGGAGCATCGGAGATCTTTGATGACTATCCCTAACAAGATACCTTACTGTATACCTAGCATTGCCACTGTTCTAAGTCTACATTTTTGGTGTGCTGGTGCAGAGGAAGCATGGATCCACAAGAAAAGATGGCAAGCTGTTAGATGCCAAGGTGTGATTGCATTTTGTAATGATTTATTGCTTGCAGGGCCTTGCAGTTTTGCCGTACTCTTAAACTCTTCTAATTTTTAGATGGAAAGGCGATTGGCTCAGAACAGAGAAGCTGCAAGAAAGAGCAGGCTGAGAAAAAAGGTGCGAACAGAAATAGAGAAAATGTTTTGATTAACTGAAACCATGTCTAACAAAGAAAAACTGTACGACTTCTGCAGGCCTATGTGCAGCAGTTAGAGACCAGCCGGATTAGGCTACAGAAAATCGAGCAGGAGCTACAGAGACCACGCTCACAGGTGCCAATTCTCTAGAAGCCTCAGAAGTCGGAACATCTAAACGTGATATAATTTACATAATGTTGGCATGCGCAGCAATACTAAAATGCAATGGTTTCAGGGCCTGTTCCCGGGAGGATGCAGTGCACCCGGAGATACGAGTTCTGGTAACCATCTCATTGAGCAGCTCAAGCCTCACCACTTAACCATATCATATTCAAGGATTTCTGGATGTGTTAACACAGGTGCTATTATGTTCGACATGGAGTACGCCCGGTGGTTACATGATGATAGCAAGCACCTGACAGAGCTCCAGGGCGCACTGCACACCCAACTCATCGATTCAAACCTTGGAGCCCTTGTTGAAGAGTGCATGCAGCACTACGATACGCTGTTTCATCTGAGGGCTGTGCTTGCAAGATCTGACGTGTTCCACCTGATGACTGGCATGTGGGCAACGTCGGCTGAGCGATGCTTCCTTTGGATGGGCGGGTTCCGGCCATCTGAAATCCTCAAGGTTTCAAACACAAAAGCACAAGCATTTTTTTTCAAACCACCTCCATAATTATTAGCACAATGTTGGCAATGTAAAGTTCTGAATCTTCTTGTCTGTGGTTGGTGATCAGATGCTGATACCTCAGCTTGATCCACTGACGGAGCAGCAGCTACTAGGGATGTACAACCTGCAACAGTCGTCGGAGAAGGCTGAGGAGGCACTTGTGCAAGGACTTCAGCAGCTGCACCAGTCGCTGGCGGATGCCGTGGGAACTGGTCCTCTCAATGATGGTGCAAGTGTTGTCAACTACACTGGTCCTCTCAATGATGGTGCACTTGACAGGCTCGACAGCCTCGAGAGCTTTTATCGTCAGGTCAGTTTTTACTCTATTGTGGGTAGTGCAACATTAAATCCATTGTAGCCTGACTAACCACGTTCTGTGCTTACGAAATAGAAATGAAATGCTTCAGTATGTAGACGAGCAATAGTTAACGTACAATTACTTGTAGAGAAAATTTAATTATGGGCAACTATATATTTGTATGTCAATATTGAGCTCTTTAGCTTCTATTTACTAGAATGTAGTGAGATGCTGGTCCTATCTAATGTTGTCTCACTTTCTTGTAACCTTCTAAAACATGCAGATAAACATCATTAGCACTTTCCAGCGTTCATTATCGGTCTGTTGTATACTATACCGAGATTATGTTTGTGGTACCAGTATTATATATTCTTTCAGGAATTGTTAGGGTCCAAGAGAAGTAAGGTTCTATTTTATCACATAACAAATGAACACTCACACGACACACGAGCACATATCGCTTTATACGTAAAGCCAAAGTAGGAATATGATGGTCACCACATTGTCTTCTTGACCTCCTCCTCATAAAATATTATGTGTCGTATCCTATTTCTAGTAATATCTCTTTGTTCTTTTTTTTTTGCTGGTACTTCAGAAAATGCACAAGCATATCGAAATGATACTTTGGGTGTTAAATACGGTATTAAACTTCTCGCAAAATTTGCATGCTTCACTCCATGAATACTGTCTGAACTTAGTCACCTGTTGATGACTGAGAATCCTTGAACCGAAGTAGGAGCATGCTGCTCGCCTGCTCCACCAAATGAGTAGAAAATATGTGGTCTTGTCTTTATACAATGTTTTCTTTTCTCAACCATTGAATAAAAGGAGATCGCGACTACCAATTGCCCCATTTCCCTGTTTCCTTATCTTAGATACCATTTTTTGTGTGGTTTGTGGATAAACTAATTCGGTTGAGTAGAGGTGTAACAATTTCCTTTCTTCCGTAAAAAAAGAGAACATTTTCTAATGCTCCCTCTGTAATTTCTGCTGCTTGGCAGCTACGTGCTGCCAATACTGACTTGTTTCCTGTACTCGTTACTACCTTAAATGAAAAGACAGAGCACATGTCCGTATTGCTTAAAAAAGAGAGAACATTTTCCTTGTCTTGATATTTAGAACAATTTAGCCATCCAAAGGACTTCAGGGGGAAACCATGAAAGTACCTAGATATATTTGGACAGTACAACTACTGTTTATGATTTAGGACTGGTACTATGATAATGTCCAATGACAAAGCAAACTATAGCAGAAATCTGACATTAGACATATAGGCCATGCAACAGCAGTTCGCTTTCAACTTGTCCATGTCTCACGCGCGAACACGGGCCTTGGCCGTTTTTCTTGACTACCAATTATTGGATTCTTCAACGTGACATGAAGATAGTGCTACCATTACATTTCTGTAAGCTTGCGAGATTATCGAAATCCCTAACTATGCTTAATCCTGATCTCTCATTTTTTTTTGGCTATGGCATTGCAAGTGCAGGCTGATAATCTGAGACAGCAAACCTTGCGTCACATGCGGCAGATTCTGACCACCCGGCAGACAGCTCGGTGTTTCCTCTCGATTGGAGAGTACCATCGCCGTCTGCGCGCTCTCAGCTCCGTTTGGGCTTCCCGTCCTCGCGAGTAAGACCGAATTCTCTTGTCCATCTATCTCATAACTCATCGAGCTATGTGTCGCACCACATCTCATTCCTGGCATGGGATCGATCTTTCACAGGAACTTCACTGCGGCAGAGAATGTCAGCCCTACAGGGACTGAGCAAGCTACCCATCAGTACCATCAAAGCCAGTTTTTTGGGTTCTAAAGGTTCTCCATGATGAAACAAATTCTGCCATCGCTGGTGAGGAGGCGACAGATTTGTAAT
Source organism: Phragmites australis (assembly GCF_958298935.1). Taxonomy (NCBI): domain Eukaryota; kingdom Viridiplantae; phylum Streptophyta; class Magnoliopsida; order Poales; family Poaceae; genus Phragmites; species Phragmites australis. Next base: position 27,813,491 of record NC_084929.1, read on the forward strand.
GTTCCATCATTTAAAATATCCATTGGGACATCACTAGGAAAAAGGGGGCAGAAAGGTTGTAGGGCAAGGGGGGGAGTTGGGATGAGTCACTTCACTTATTTTGCTCGACTGGCTCTTGAACCGAATGAAAGGTTAGCGCTTCTGAAAAATTCGGTGCAAACGAAGCTATTAAGAAAATCGGGAGCAGGTGGGACGTCGACGTGCTCCATTGACACCGCTAGTCTAGTAGGCAATTCCATTTGAGGACTAGGCAGAGGAGCTGAGATTAAACAATCTGACGTTCGTAACCGAACAAGAAGATAGCGTCGACCATATCCAATTCGCGATTTTGCAACTTGCGTAAGATCAGAACAAAACTATTCAAACAAGCGATTATGCCTTAGAAAGGAGCGGTGCCTTTCTCCGATAGATACAATCATAATGGCATTATGTTTCTAACCTCTTACCCGTGTATATATGACAATGTGCAACGTGTCGAAGGGAGCAAAAGGGCGCGGCCGTACTTTGTAGCAGCGCTTTTACACCTGATGGAAAGTGACCACCCAGAACACGCTAGAGACCTTGTTAGATCTCTGAAGAGAACAGCACAAGTACGCTCCGAAAGCTGACCCAACCATGATAAAATTTGCAGATCATATTTTTTATTGAAATTTTTTTAAGCATTGAATGATAGTATTCTCTATAACATAATTTTTTTAAAAAAAAATAATAATCATTTTAATAGTGTTTTAAATTTTGAGAGTATTTAAACGTTATAATTTTATTTTTTAAAAACACGTCGTATCACAACGTAGTGTCCGGGCCTAGTACGACTCTATCACACGGTCCGACTTGGCCCGCCTAACTCCCTCACCGAAGCCCGCCCAACGCAAATCGGCTTCCAAATAGGGCTGTACGTCCCTCCTGTTGGCTTGTGGCCTTCTCCGCGCTTCCTCCCGTTCTGCCAAACCGCCTGCAAAGACCTGAGGGATTCAAAACGGATTTTTTTAATAATATTAATTTATTAGAAAATTACAAAAATAATAGCAAATTTAAAAAATTACAAGGATAGGTACCTATCGGCATGTGGAATACCGACAAAGTACATGTCGATATTCCGCATGCTGACATCCTACGTGGCACTGGGCATGTAGAATGTCGACAGTTGTATGCCCAACTAAATGGGTGTGCCACGTAGGATGTTCGTGCAGCATACCGGCCTTTTGGCATTCCGCGTACTGATGAGTGACGCATCATGACCTGTCGGCACACGGAATGGCGATAGGTGCCACGTTAGGCATGTCGGTATTCCGCGTGTCGATAGGCTTTTATATAATCCACGATCGTCGATTCCTCTCCCACGCGTGACCGTACACATCGCAGGCAGCAATGAACAGGCAACGACGATGAGCGGGTGGCGTAGGGCGGCATGCGGCGCGGGGCAGCGTGCGGTCGGGTGACGGTGGGCGGAGGCGTTCGGCGGGCAGACCTTTAGTCATAAATTAAATGATATTACATCTATCCTGACTCAGGCTTTCACACACATAGATACAAAGTGACCATAACACAGAGCTTTATGTATGAAATGGCCACACATATGTTGTGAATCAGGCTTTAGATACGAAGTGATCACATGACTTAGCTTTAAATATGAAATGATAACACCTCTGTCCTAACTCAGGTTTTAGACAGTGACCACGCGATAGAGCTTTACTCATAAATTAAATGACAACATCTCTGTCCTGACAATAAGACGAATAGATGTTGAATGGCCGAAGAGAGACTACAAGAGCTCAATGAAGAGTAGTGGGATAAGTACCTCACTATTTGCGGTAACATGCAAGTTCCTCCACAATGTGTGTGTAGCCTACCGGCTGTGTCGGGGCCTGTGGCACGCGGAATGACACAAGGGTACGTGTTCAGCAAGCCATACCCCCATGAATGCAACTTTCAAGAGATCCGCTGAGAATATATGGATGAGAAGCCTCCATATTTTCCACCAACCCAGTAGATATTTTCTTACACCCGACAATCTATCTTTTCGTAGATATGCTTTATTTAGCGATGGAGTACTACAAGCCATTGTAACTTGCCGTAGAATGTGTACGACCAGGGTAAGAGTCGGTACATATTGCCTTAAATAATGTAGCCACATATAGGTAATGAATGCTAACGATGACACTTATATGTGATGTACTTTACTTTCATCCATGAAATGACCCAAATTTATTATTATACCAATACGTTTTTTCTAAGCTTAACGCTTTTATAGGATTCCCTGCCTTCCATGCAAAGACAACAATAACTCCTTCCTGAACTGTTGCAGAATGAAATGACCACACCAAGCAACAACTTTCACAGAGAATCACTGCCAAGCATTAATGCCACAATTTTTTCACCTTTAATAGGGAATTCTGTGCTCTAGCCCCATCCAAGTCTGTGCACTCAATCCATGCACCAGCTCCAACCACTATAAATAACCCCACCCTCATCCATAGATAGACCATTCCTTCCTCAGCTCTCTCAACAGAAATATCTTCCTTAGCTCCACCAAGCCCAGCCAAGAAATATTTGGAGGTTTTCATCCCACAGGGTGTCGAATCGTCGATGTGCTTCTGTGACGACCCTTGTAGGCTTCACGAGTCTAAGAATACCTCTTACACATATGGTCTACGCTTCTTCATGTGTGCCAACTACTAGTATGACAAGCCTCGACAGGGACCATACGAGTACCCACCGGTATAGCGACATAGATCACTCATATGGCCTTTCTATACGATTTCATGCACTCTCTTACTAATCCCCACTCTTGTTTCTTTTGTCCAGTATCCTCTACCTATCTACAACTTCATGCAATCGCTCTACATGGAGCACAATAAGCACCAGAAGTGGTAGGTAGACATGGAGATATGGTGGAGGAGGGAAGCTTACGAATGGCATGAGTACGAGCGACATCAGGAGGAACTATAGATGAAGCGGCACGAGGAGGAGCACATCAGGAACGCCGTGAAGGAGCACGCCGCGGCTCAAGCATGCAAAGAAGAGAGGGAAAGAAAGCAGGAGAGGGTCCGTCGCACTAAGGTGAGGGGCCCGATGCCCTGAAAATGACAAATATCCTAGATGCACTCAGTAGAGAACATCTATTATAACCTGACCTATTTTCATTCCCTATGATATATTAGGTTTACCAGCGGCACACTATTAGGTTAGTCTTTAGATGTGCCATACATACCAATATTTGTTGACGTTATTTCTTTATGGTTATGGTACATTCGTGTAGTGACGATAAACCTTATGTCCCATGCAATGTTTACTAGCGTATGTAACCTCCATGTCGGTCACTATGATAACTGTGCTTCACAACTACTATTGTTCAAAAATTTAGATTTTGTATCCTCCCAACGCTACTTCACTAAAAAAAATTACTCACACAATTTTACATCAACTAAATAAAGAAATATCAAAAAAAATTACATCAAATCAATATTAGCAAAAAATGAACCACTTTTTGACATCGTTTGGACAACTCTTTTAACTTCTTTTATAGGATCCACATTGAGTTCTATTAGTGCCTCATTAAAAACTGATATTATCCTAATTATTAATAAAAATATTTCAATAAGTACATTATATTCTCCTAATTATTAATAAAAATCAAATAAAAAAGATAGTTGTCAGGCTGTCGGCAAACGCAATGCCGACAGGCCTATCTGCACTCCCAATTCTTTCTCCCAACCATATGTGCAATCACCTTGCCATTGTTCTTCTTATTGAGCTTGTAGTGGTTACTCTTGGTCTTAGTTTTGTAGTTAGGCTTGATGTAGATGTTGGAGGTCTTGTTAGAAAGGTTCATTGCTTTCTTCTTCTCCTTGGTCTCCTTCTTGACTTGCTTGTATTGGAAGGACTTGTGGCCTTCTAGATGACATTTGAAGTATGTCATGGTGGACCCCTTCGTAAGCTTCTTCATCATGGTAGCAAGGTTATCTTGAGGAGGTTAGACATGGTTCTTGCCTTTTAATCTTTCTAAGTTCTTCTTGAGCTTTTTGACTTCTTGCTTGAGTTTATCATTCTCTTGCGCAATGAGGTCATTAGATGGTTCTACAAGAACATTCTTAACACATATCTCATTACAAAGGGGTGAGATAGATAAATCAATTAAATCATTGCAAAAATTAGAAGCATCTACTTTAGGATTGAAATTAAATAGAGAGGTAGATTGCTCTAAAGAGGTCATAGATTGAGATTCAATGCACTCAAATTTTTCCTTAAGCTCATCATGCTCCTTGTTTAGCAAATTGAATTTTTCTCAATAATTGTTCATAATTAGAAACAAAGGTAGCATGAATGTCATTAACTGTATTGAATTTCTTAAGCTCTTTTGATTGTTTCTTAAGGGCCCTTTGTTGCTCATTGATCAAATGAAGGAGTTTATCATATGAGGGAGAATCTTCATCGGATTCATCATCACTTACATCGCTATCCATACCTTTGGCTATAAGGACTTGTGAGATGGCTTGCATGTTAACTTGTGTGATGATGACCTTGAGAAAGAGCTTCCTTTTGAGGAGTGGGTGGCAAAACTCTCATCACTTGAGATTGAATCTTCATCTTCACTTACCCATCTTTGCATGCTCGCCAATGCTTTGTCTCTTCCTCTTATCTCACTCTTATTCTTGGTATTCTTCTCTTTCTTGATATGATCAGTGTTGTTAACCAAATCTTCAATGGATGATCAATCCTGGCATTTATCCTCTTCATATTCTTATCTATCTTTAAGAAGAGCTTGGCTATCTTAGGATCAATTTCTTTATCACTTGATGTGCTTTGATCATTCTCTTCATTGCTCTCTTCATCTTGATCACCATCATCTTCACTTGAGCTTGACTCTTGCTCTTGCCTCCTCATCTTCGCCTTCATGTGTGAGCATTGAGCTTGCTTGCTTGTGAGGACAAGATTCTTGGCATTGGATGAGGTAGGAGCTTCTACCTCCATGTCCATTGTCATTTCATGGGCGGTGATCTTACCGAGCACTTGATTTTATTGTCATATTCTTGATGTCATTATTGTCGTAGATGATAGAGACTATCAACTTGTACTTTGGAACGGTAACGTCCTAAGAGGGGGTCAAAAAACTTTACAATATAAACCTATCTTAATTTCTATCTAAATATTCTCTAGGTTTATCTAGTATGTCTACTCTACCACTTAAGAGGATTGCAACCTACTCTAGTAAGGTAAATTGCAAGTATGTAAATGCATAAATATAAATAAAATAGAGAGACAAACTTGGCACAAGGGATTTTTATCCTGTGGTATCGATGACGTAAATACCACCCCTAGTCCACGTTGGAGCTCCACAAAGAATATGCTCGCAGTCACCAAGTCTCTTTCGGTCATGACTCTTGAGCAACCAAGTCACCAAGATAAAATCTCAAGCATGATAAGCCACCAAGCTACCAAGGAAAGATCTCACCACTAGCCACTCTTTCGTTCACTTACCATCGTGATCACTTTGAAACTTGAGCCACCAAGGCAAGGGTCTCTGTGTCCCCGTACATGTGTCTTGCCGCTGCTCCACACCAAGTCGGAGAGTAAACAAGCTTGAGCCACCAAGGCCCAAGGCGCCGACGAGTCACCAAGACTCCAAAACACTGACGTACCACTCGATACAAGTTAGGATCACTCCTTGATCCCTTCTTCAAGCTGCAGCACCTAGCTACAACTCACTCTAGGTCTATAAGTACTAAACACTCTCTAATCTTGTGCTTAATCGCCTTGGATGACACTTTAAGTACTTTAGTGGCTTCGATGTCTTCTCAAGTGTGTATGAGCTTCCTCTAGACTCCAATAACATACCTCACCTTTAAATGACTGAGTGGAGGGATATTTATAGCATCAAACCCACTAACTAGACGTTTTTCCAATGGCTCCGAAAGGCTGTTAACACTAGATGATCCGGTGAGAATGTTAGTACTAACACCGGATGATCCGGTGAGAATATTAGTACTAACACCGGATCATCCGGTGAGTACAACCTCAGAAACTAGCTGTTGGAACTCCACTTAAAGACTCTATGAACATCGAACACTCCGGTGTGCCTTCAAATCTTTCACTAGACCTTCTAGTGAGTTATCTTGAGCCATCCGAGACTGTGCAGCCTCTTTGTGTAAAATGCTCTGGTGCATTGATCTTCAGAGCACCAGACCTTCCGGTGGGTTATTCTTCATTCTTCAATATTTGCAGTCACCTCTACAAGAAATGCTCCGGTGATATAATCCGGTGAGCATAAATCAAGCATCGGACCTTCCATTGGGTTGATCTTCAGTCTTTGCACTTGCATTCTTCTCTGCAAGAAATACTATAGTGCTACCCAGTGCAGATCATCAGACTATCCGGTGAGGTCCTCAGCCTTCTCTCCTTTGTCAGAGATGCTCCGGTGAGTTCAACACATAGAGCATCGAACTTTCCGATGAGGCTAACAGTCTCTGAACACAAAACTTTGGTGAGTGCAAATTTCTCTGCACCGGACTATCCGATGAGGTTAATTCTTCTTGGACTTCTCTAATTCAATCAAATTTTATCTCAGCTATGGTGGCTTCTTGATGTATTACATCTATGAGACCTACTAACATATATTCTTGACAAACATGTTAGTCCTAATGACTATATTGTCATTAATCATTAAAATCACAATCATGGCCTAATAGGACCATTTTCTCTACACTAGTTAGTGTCTGTGGTGCCGAAGAGTTGCGCATAGTAGGCCGATGAGGCACTATATTCCCCATGGTGCGTGAGCTTCCAAATTGTGGCATTAGGTAGTTTTGGTTGTACTAGTACTTGTTGTAGCACCAGGTCTGCAATGCATTGACTTGTGATATTGGGAGATGATAGGTTTATATCATAGACCCAGGCGTTAGCACTGAGGGCCTCCTAGATCGTTATCTTCTTTTTTGTGGTGAGGGCAAGGGCCAGCGTCCTTGAAGCCACCCATCTGGGCAGAAGGCCGTTTTGGAGCCGTCGCGAAGGATTACTATGGTCGAAGCTGCGAACAGTTGCCTGTCTATTTCATTGCATGGTATTTCTGTTCTGGCCCATGGCTTGTGCGGAGCCTGCTTTTCTTGCCAGAGCCAACATAGGCGCAGTGCCCGTGCAAAGTTTCCTAGGTGCAGGATACCTACCCACCCTTTGCCGTCAGTCGAGTGACACATTTCCAATTGACCTTACACTTCCCCCTATGAGAGCCTCAATTCCAGTCCACATGAATTGCGTGCGTTTACTGTCAATCTCCTTTAGAACTTGTTTAGGCACCCATAAAACTTACAAAAAGTAGATTGGGTGTGACATGAGTACTGCTTTGACAAGAGTGAGGCGGACGAAAGGAGCAAGCAATCGTCCCTTCGAATTCGTGAAGTTGAGATTACCTTGTCCACCAGAGGTAGGAAGTCAATGTGGCAGAGTCTTCTAATGGCTAATGGCAGGCCAAGGTATTTAATTGGAAAGTGTGAGCGCTTGGTCGGATAATCGCTCAGAATGTGATTAAGATCCATTGACTCGTATCTGATAGGTGCAACCACAAATTTATTGATGTTTGTGCAAAGCCCCGTGGCCTCCCCGAAAAGATGCAGGAGTTCAGCCAAGGCTGAGATGTCCTCTTCCATTGGGTTAATGAACACAACTACATCATCGGCATACATTGATATTCGCATCCATGGGGCACGCCCATTCAGTGGGCTTAGGACGCTAGACTCTGTCGCTAGCTCCAGTAGACATTGCAGTGGGTCAATTGCTAAGATGAAGAGTAGTGGAGACAGCGGGTCACCTTGCCTAAGGCCACGCCCATTGCCGATGGGGGAATTTTGGATGCCGTTGACGAGTAGCACGATGATGAGGTTGCAAAGAGCATAGAGATACAATACCGCCATCTTGTTAGGAACCCCACCCATTGCATTAGGTTAAGGATGTAATCCCAGCGAACTGAGTCCAAGGCTTTCACAATGTCTAATTTAAGAAGGAGGGTGGGTGTCTTGTTGTGTTGGAGGCGTCTGGCTGTATTCTTGACTGCTAGGAAGTTATCATGTATGCTCCTACATTTGATGAAAGTGCTTTGGCAAGTTGAGACGATGGAGTTCATGTGTGGAGCCAGATGCAAAGCAAGGATCTTGGAAATAATCTTGGCGATGCAGTGAATGAGGCTAATTGGCCTAAAATTGGTGATCTTATCTTCCCCTCCCTTCTTCTAAAGAAGGATGATGTTGGCTAAGTTGAGCATCTAGAAATTTGTGCAGCGCAGATCATAGAAGGTGTTGACAGCCTGCACGAGGTCATGCTTTAAGATATCCTAGAATTTCTTGAAGAAAGCTTCTGTGAAACTATCCGGGCATGTTACCTTATTAGAGGGCAACTGGTTGATGCTATGATGAATTTCCCCCTCATAGAAGGGCTCGTCAAAGGGGTGCAGGTCAGTGGATTGTATATTCATGGCTTCCCAGTTGAAGTTCGTTGGGCACCTGGGTGGGCAGCCCATTATGTTGGTGAAGTGTTCTTAGGCGATCACGGTCTTTTCCACATGTGTGATGACCTAGCCTAAGCCATTTCCTTTTTGCAGACGTTGAATGTGATATTTTCTTCACCTTGAATTCACTTTGAGGTTAAATTTTTTTTTGTGCTTGAGTCGCCCTCTTTCAGGTTTGTGATGTGTGACACTTGCCTTTCCCGAGATCGTTCAATGATGGCTAGGCCCATATTCCTCCTTTTGAACTGCGTTTGTAGTCTGTGTTATGTTGTAGTGAGAGCTCTACTTTCCTGTGTTGTATCTAATCATAGGATAACATCAAGCGTCATATGTAGCTGCAACTTTGCGTCTGAGACAATGCTCTTGCTCCACTCTCTGAGGTGTTGACCTGTAGCAAGCATTTTATGATAAAGACGATGCACATGCTCGTGGTGGGCTGTTAGGGAGTTCCAGATTTTTGCCACTGTGTCCATAAACCCCAGGATTTTAGTCCATAAGTTCTCAAATTTGAAGGACCTCGGCCGTTGTGGGCCACTTTAGTTTGAGAGAAGGAGCAGGCAATGGTTAGATAGGGAGGGGTAGACAGTGCATGTAGGATATGGTTATCAAAGGAGGAATCCCATTCTATATTACAGAAAACTCTGTCAAGCCTCACCAAAGTGGGGTCTTGCCACTCATTGCTCCATGAGAACTTCCTATTTTGCAGATGAATTTCTTGGAGTTCACATTCATTTAAGGCTGACCGGAAGTGTCCCATAAGGCTACGATTGAGGTTTTGGTTGTTTTTGTCTCTTGCCCTGTAGATAAGATTGAAATCGCTGAGGATGAGCCATTTGTGACCTGTTGGTGACCTGATATCTCAAATTTCTTACAGAAAGGCCAGCTTTTGCGCATCACATGAAGGCATGTAGACTGAAGTCAAAAGGACAGAAGTTAAGAATTCCTTAATTGTTACCATGGCGCTGATATGGTGATTCCCCAGGACCATATCATGAATGTCGACAAAAGTGTCGTTCCGTAGGAGTAGAAGCCTCCAGGTGCCCATGGTTGGGCGATGGCCGAATTTGTTAATCCTATTGCCCCCAATGTAGAAATATGTCACCGAATCAATGTTAGCAAGTTTGGTTTCCTCTAGATAGGTGATATGGCATGTGGTTGTGGAGATTGTTTCATAGACCGTGTCATGACGTGCCCTCTTGTTGAGCCATCTTACATTCCAGCATATAATGTCAATGTTTGGCGCTATCATGGGGTGATTTGAGCTCACGCAGGGAGGGGCAGGTGGTCCGCGATGCTATGTTGCATGTTATGTTGTATGCCGGGTAGTGGTGGAGGTGGCATTGGATGTGTGTAAATGGCAAGGTGGAGTTTCACATTCTCTAGCTTTGCATAGTATTCGGGTCTGCTTATCACATGTTCCACTGAAGGAGCTGTAGGGTCTGGTGTATGTGGGCACACATGTAGATTTAGTCGGCCATGCTTGGCTAGAGTTGCATGTAGATGCGGTGGCGACCTTGCACCGGATGACCTCAGGTAGAGCATGATGACTGCATTACATGGCGATCTTAAGAACAACCAGATCGAACATTAGAGCAATATCGAAGATAGTTTGGTTGTTTAAAGCTATCATTGGAAACAAAAGGACTCTTAATGCTGCACAATCTGGCTCAGGCTGCCACTAGTACCAGATGCTCCTAAACGTCCACCCCTCCCTCACCCGTAAGCTCGGTAAGGGCAAGGTCCATGGCCTCGACTTTGTCATCATTAATATTGAAAATTGACATGAGCGCCCCAATCACCTCGAGCAGAAGAGGGCCACTGAGCATGGTGATGTACTCCAGCAAGGCCGCATCAAGTGGATCGAGCTCATCACCAAGGAGACCAAGTTTGTGGCAGAGATTTCATGTGTGGATGTTGCATCATTGTCATATGAAGCACATTGCCAAGTCGGGCAGAGCGACGTACCATGGACACATCATACACCCTACGGTTGCATGTGCACCTAGTTACTGGAGGTGCTGGAGACGCTAGTGGAGCCGATGGTGCCACTGGGGGCATTGGAGCTATTGATGTTGCTTTTCGTCGATGGAGTCGGCTTTGCTGTTTGAGTTACCGATGCTACTGCTGTTAGTGCTGGTGGGCTGCCAAGGATCGCATGCGGTGGTGTGGAGAAGAAGTTGGCCGCACGAAGCCCACACGGAAACCCATGCGGTGTGGTGCTCTTTGGCCCAAGCACCAGAATAATGGAAGGCAGCGAACGCGAAGGAGTCGCTGCACCCAAAGTCATGGATGAATGTGACTGTACAACCACCGCCCCATCGGAGTGGATCCAGTTCACCTCAGTTGGGGTGTCCTCCAATTGCTGCATCAGTGCATCACCCGGCTCCAAGATGACCTCATGCAAGGGATTAGTACCAAGCTCAGCATCACCATTCGCCTGTAGGCATGCCAAGATGGACTTGAGGTGTGTCCCGGAGCCTCTGGAGCCTGCATCTCCCTAGCCAGAGCTGGCATGAAGGCGTGCAGATCGACCATCCCTCTCCTTACCCATTTTGTAGTTGAGGACTACAGGGAGGTCTGCACGGTCCCAGGGCTTGTAGAGTCAGGCATGTGTTCGCATCGAGGCCCACCATCCCCCAAAGACGTGATTCGCCTCACATCGACAAACAAGGCTTCATTCCCATGGGCAGGCAGCGCCGGCAGTCCGGCCGGTGGTAGCGGTTCGTAGGAGATGTGCAACATGTCTGTGAGAGCACAGACCTTGAGGAGGTATTCTTCTGCGTTGTGCATCCACTTGGAGGTAGTAACTTGTACGTTGTTCATATAGGTCTGGAGAGGATCAACCACCAAATGCATTTGCTCGCATACTTGGCTCGCTAGGAGGTTGGTGAGGTCTAGGCGCAGGGTAGCAGCTTGAGTGTCAAAGAGGTTCTGGAGGGCCTGCACCTCTCCTTCTCGAAGCACCTCCGAGGAAGGGAAGAGGGGTGGGAATGGAGGCTGCAACGCCACCACTTCCTATATCACTGCCCTTTAATAGCCGCCACCCTAGTTCCTGCGTCATGGGGAGCGGGATCACTCCCCATGAACATTAGCCCGACCACAAAGTCGTGACTGCACATATTAGTGCCCATGTTCGTGGCCACGCTAGTCACGATCATCGTCATCATCATCCCTGCCATGGCAACGGAGGAAGTAGTGAAAGTCCAGGTGATCATCCTCACCCGAGCGGCAATTCTGGTGATCATGGCCGTGGCTATCGCGGTCGCCATGTTAGCCACCAGATCGTGGTGATGTCATTCGTTGTTGTACCCGAAGAGGCACGGGGGCATCTGGTACCACAGGGTCTTATCAACCGGTGGCTCCCCATCAAGGGCGCTCTAGTGCCAAGGTGGCAGGCGCCTTATCTTCGGCACGAAGGAGTCACCTAACTCTATCACACGTGGGTCAGCAGAAGCCACCATGTAGTTCTCCACAATCTCCAGGTGAACAATTACCTAAAATTTGAGCCCACTTTGCCACCACTCCGGTGGCACCTCGGTGACCATCACCATTAAGGAGGTCGCATCCATGGCATGGTGGGAGAACAGTAGCCAAAACTTCTTTGGGATCATGCTCGGGTTAGCTGTCCACACCCATAAGTGGATGGCTCTGGTGTCGGTTTGGTAAAGTAGGCCAGTCTCAATGCATTGGAGAGAGCAGGTGCGACCGAAAAGTCGCTCAACAATGCCAGGGGCCAAGGCATGAATCAGAATCCCCTATAATACCAACTGAACCCGGAAGAACAACGTAGCCCCAAGCGCATGGCTCAGGTTGTGCCATGGCAGCACGTGGATCTCAAGGCCATTGCGCTTGAAGTAGTGGCGCTTGTACATAGCATCACAATCCTTCTTGTGCTGAAACTTAATCAGGAAGGCTTCTAGTTGGTGAGCAGAGACCGTTACCTCTCCACAGTGTAGCCAAAACTCGTTGAAGAAGCCGTTCTCCACTCCTTGAGGTATGGTGCCAGGCAGGACACGCAAAGCCCAGGACACCAACGTAGTGCCTTCTCACTCGTGGAGCTCCTTGTCAACATCAAAGGAAGTCGGCACGATGCACGTGTCCTCCTTTGGGCACGTGGAAGGGTCGTCGATGCGAGCCATCACCCCCTGCTTGGTTGCCGACGGTGGGGGTTGGGAAGCTCGACTTGCTGTGGTGTCCGCAGACACGAGGAGCGGCAGGGTCGACGCATGCTTGGAGGCGGCACGTGTCGAGGAGTTTCTAGGTAGAGACGACGAGGAGCTTCACGGCAGGAATGCTCCTTGTGCCTCGAAGGATGGTAGTGGAAGCAGCAGACGAGGTCCCTGCTGGAAGCAGCTCGGTGGTCGAACGACAAGCAGACGAAGCAGCGACTTGCAGTCTTTGCTTGGAATAGCTTGAGTGCCAAAGAGGAGTGCTAGAATTTTGAGGCTAGAGACGCTCTTGATCTGAATGCCGGTCTTCTCTACCTTCAGTGCGCCATGGATCCGTGTGCACTCGTCTCCTTGAATGCCCCTCTTTCCTTCACCAATAGGGCCTCTTGACTTGGATCCATCCATCTTCAACGGGGCAATTGGGGCGCTTGAAAGCTGCGTGCAGCAACGCTCTGGCTGAGGCAGCGACAACGGTCTCTAGCGTGTTATGACCACACACCGTAGGACATCCTATCGCCGAAGGTATTTGATGATGAGTAATTGACCTTGCTCTTCACTATGGGACTAGGTGTAGTGATAATGGAGGTGAGCCAGGGCCGTTGGGGGAGGTTGTTTGTCGTCTTGAATGGTGGGTGCAGAGGGCATCTGGCGACCTCCACATAGGTTTGGGTGACTGCAACGGGTGACTCAGGAGTGGCTGGCATGAAGAGCACCTCATCAAGGCACGGTGCACCGGAGATTGGTGGTGGAGGTGGGGTTTGAAATTGGAGGTCAAAGGGATCTAGATCTGGCACAGGGAAGCATGAAATGGGGCACTGCAACTTGGGGCAGGGAGGGGAGGTGTGGATCTGCATTAGTTGCGGTTGCTGGCGACGAAGGAGCTTGGGTGGTGATGTAGGATGCGGCAGCGGTGGCGGTGGAGATTCTCTCTTGGAGCTTCTCGGCATCGACTTTTCTTGGAGCGGCGGAGGTGGCTGTTCTTTCTCCAAATTGTATAACTGTCTTTCTATCCACCTAGCTGCCTTTAGTCACCTCATTTTTTCACCGGTCGTCATCGCCGTCGTCCCAGCAACCTGCTTGTGCGACTCCTGCACACACAGTATTGCGACCTCCACTTGGGAAAAAAGAGGCCCCTGCCCATCACCCAGATGCCCCGCTTATCACCCAGATGTGTGTATGTGCAGTGCAGTCTAGCTAGCTCACCAAGTCAGAGCGACCCACTTCTTGATAGATTGGTCGCTCTAAACTGGCTATAGAAAGTAGCAGTAGCGCTCACACATGCATGTCACACGAGCTGACTGTTTTGTGGTTTGTTCTAACTAAAGCGGTTAAAGTTGCACCGGATGCATGCGTCGGTGGCGACCGATGACTTCAATATTTGGCACATTTTTCCTGACAAAAAATCAAGTTCAAATGGATCTTCCATCGGCCATGATGGCAGTTTTTTAGTGGGTCTGGTATCACAATCCAGGGAGAAGTATGCATGGCTAAGGGTTCATGCTCCGCAATCATATCCTAGAGGCTAGAGTAAAGAAATACGTCCGTGTAAGACACGCATAAAAAATCTGAGTATAATATTTACAGAAAGTATGCAACTCCAATATATGAACTATATATGTATATACAGTAGTATCTACCTATCTTGTTGGAATTGAATTGGAATGGGAACACAACTGCACTTTCTACTTCTATTATTCTGCGGTGCAAAAAAGTGAGGTTTTACCAATTCTAGCCCAATCGGTAAAACATATGCCTAGAGGATACGTTTTCTTTGAGCTACTACTCGATTGATGACTCTCTGTAACATTCCCTAAATTAACCTAGCATACTCCCCCCACTCCCACCATACAGCAGTAACCATGTATCAAATTTTCACATATGCATGTACACGTATGGTTTATTACATTGTTTATTTGTGTTGAGATTTGTATTGAAGAAGTAAGTGAAAAGGAATTATGAGGTAGATAGCTTCCCCATTTCTTCCTGGCCGTGACATGCACGCCTTCACATAGACGACGACCCATCTCCTCTCCTCTCTTCTTCTCCACACCACCAGACCCCAGCTATAAAGCAGTACGCACCTCAGTCCGAGGCATATGCGTATCGAGGGATCGACTCTATGGTGTTAAGGGCTTGCGCAATGGAGGGTGCGGCTGCGGCTGCGGCGGGCACTTTCGGCGGCGTGCCGTTCTTCGAGTGGCTGAAACCGAGGCCCTCGTCACCGCCTCCGTCGCCGTTGTCCTCCTCGTCGACGTCGTCCTCGTCCCTCTCAGCGCCGTCGACCGACCGATCAGTCGGTGAAGGCCGTGAGCGCGATACCATGCTGTGCTTGCCGCTTCTTGGTAAGCTCGAGGGGAGGGCGACGACTCCTGATCGTGGCCGGAACCCTGTCGAAGACGAGCTGAGCAATATTTCCACCACCGGCACGCAAGAAGAGGCCGCCGGTGTTGATCTGAACATAGGCTTGCCGGAAAGCGGCGGCTATAGTTCTGAAGAGGCGCCCATGGATGAGGAAGATGATGAAGATGATGAAGAGGAGGATTATTTGGAGGGAGAGGAGGAGAAGCCAAGGCAGCATGAGAAGTGCAAGGCGCAAGCAGGAGAGCAATTCCAGAGTGAGATGGTGGAGTCCATGGAGGGATCAGACAGCATACCTGTGACCGGTGAGGAGAACATAATCAAAGGCGTCATCGGCAGCCGCGGCCGGCGGTACTGGATCCCGACGCCGGCGCAGATACTCATCGGCCCGGTGCAGTTCATCTGCCATGTTTGCAGCAAGACATTCAACAGATACAACAACATGCAGGTGATTAATCTTTGTATCTCGTACCTGCCTAATTTTAACGCACGGTTTCAATTCTCTCTTCTTTGGATCGTGCACCTTTCCCGGTTCGGATTTTTGTCAGAGTTCGCCCCTTTTTATATATAAAAAAATTATTACGGATGCTTTCAAGTAAGCGTGCTACTACTTGACTTCATTTATTTAATAGTTCGATCAATTCATACTCATAACACAGAGTGACGGGGAAAATGCATGTTTCCTAAAATCTCAATTATTTGTTCCTAATAATTGAAACATTTGGATCATCAATATTAAAAAAACAAAAGCACGTAATAAGATTGTGCAGTCAATTGGGAAAGGTAGCATGTGTCTCTTCTTCTTCTTCTTCGACAGATACTAATATTACTTGCATTAGTCTACCGGTCATCATGTATGCGTGATATGCATGGACAAAATGCTTCTCCTTTCGTTGGCATATCAACTTGGTATCTGACCTGGCCTACCAAGTGTTTCATGTGTACCCGCAAGGAATCAAACGCAGGAAAAAGAATAGGGGACAAAGTCAACCCCAATAACACTACAACGACACTGTTAGTACTCCAATTCACACACCTTTCCTCTCCATTCTCCAACATGATAACAGAGACAAACATGTTCGATAGATCGAGTGCCAACTGCCAAGAATATATTCCTCGTTTACGTCACATCGATTATCGGCTGCTTATTCTTTTTTTTCTTTTTTTTTGCGATGCCACATCTCAACGTCGATGCATGTTTGTGTCTGCATGCAGATGCACATGTGGGGCCACGGGCGCGAGTACCGGAAGGGCCCGGGGTCGCTCAAGGGCACGCAGGCGGCGACGCTGGCGCTGCTGAAGCTGCCGTGCTACTGCTGCGCGCCCGGGTGCCGCAGCAACGTGGCGCACCCGCGCGCGCGGCCGCTCAAGGACTTCCGCACGCTGCAGACGCACTACAAGCGCAAGCACGGCGCCAAGCACTTCGGTTGCCGCCGCTGCGGCAAGCCCTTCGCCGTCAAGGGCGACTGGCGCACGCACGAGAAGAACTGCGGCAAGCGCTGGTTCTGCACCTGCGGCTCCGACTTCAAGCACAAGCGCTCCCTCAACGACCACGTCCGGTCCTTCGGCGGCGGCCACTACCCCGTCGCCCCCCACCATGCGCCGGCCGCCGTGCCGCCGCAGCCCAAGCAGCGCATCATACGCTTCGACCAGGCACCATGGAATGGAACCCATGCGTGACACGTTTAACACGTACGTACATACAGAGTTACATTGATTGCACAGGATGCATGCGTACTACATGGAGGCGTACGCACATACTCGTAGACAATAAGATCTTGGAGAGATTGCCTCGGAGGCTGTGAAGTAGATGAATTTTCTTCCGAAGGAGACGAGCTGCAGAGACTGCTATGGTTAAGCTATTGTCTCCAGCGCAATTTGCAAAGGGAGAAAATTTCTCAGCTTCACAAGCTAATATAAATTTTGGCAGCCATATGTCAAAATATCATGCATGACTTAATTTTATGAAATTAAGTGCACGTGCTAATTTGTTGTTAACATCCGATGGATCGATCATTGCATGGTGTAACTCATTTGCAAATTATCATGTATTTATCTTTATTTTACATGGAACGTATATTACTCATGCAGCTTAATTTATCATCCATTTCTTCCACGTGGTTATCTTTGTCATGAAGTTTACTTTTCATCAATGCTACAGAAATCATTTGTACAGACGGTTCGGAAATCCCGTGCGGGACGCTTTTTCAAATCATCTGTGCAAAAGAGTCTGTACAAATCAGATTTCTACAGACGAATTTTAAACTGTCTGTACAAACGATTTATACAGTCGGCTCTAATAAGGAGCCGTCTGTACTATAGAATATTACAGACGGCTCGAATCTTCAAGCCGTCTGTGATAAAGTAATAGTATAGACGACTCCAATAACGAGTCGTCTATGAATGGAATATCATAGACGGCTCCAATAACAAGTCGTCTATGCATGGAATATCATAGATGGCTCCAACTGCGAGCCGTCTATGCGAGCCATCTATGATATTCCATAGTACATATGGCTTCTTATTAAAGCCGTCTGTACTATGGGACAGTACAGACGGCTTAAAACTTTGATCTGTATGTGAACTAGGAATACCAACTGTCTATTGTGCATTTGTACAGATGGTTGTATTTCTAGAACCGTTTGTACAATCATATCATATATACAATTCTGAATTTATATATTACCGAATTTACAATCGACATATCAATAATAAATCATTCACACAACAGTAAAATATCATACACACAACATATCATTTGTATTGAAACAACAACATATTTATCATTTGCATTAAAACTCCATACACACCGTAGATCGAACTTATACATTCAATGTCACAAAGTCACACATATAGTCATAAGCATAAACAGAAGTAAAATGTCAATATTACAAAGCCTCACAATATTTGCAAAGCATTCTTCATTCTTAAGTCAACTCCGTGCCTGACAATATATAAACTAACAAATTAGCTTTAGCACACTAAATTAAAAGGAAGTAATGAGCTATATCATTTGCCATAAAGGTATGATACATCAATAAACTACAAGATGCAAGGGTTTTCAATATATTGAAATGACCAGCTTTTATGAAGATTATAAACCTTGGCTCTTAAAGTTGTCATGATCATGAAATTCACCGTTCTCCTTTATGATATCCGCGTGTATAAAATGGATGAGCTATTTTTTAATATACATGAGAATGTCCTTCACGAGATTATTTGTAATACATTTATATGTCTGTAGAAGAAAATTCAAATAGTTAGGCACAACAATAAAAAATGCATCTTAATAATAATTACACTAACCGACGGATATATTGGTGGACTAAAGCCAACGATTTGCAGCATATACTAGGCAACATAGAACCCACTGAGGTTGGTGCCCTGCAGCTGCCTGTGACATTGCAAAAATTTGTGCATAGTACATTTAGTTCTATGGAATGCATATAATAATGGTAAATTAATGTGAGATGGAGGAATTATTACCGGGAACTAATATTGGTGGGTCACTGAGGGTTTATCTCTCTGTACAATCCCACCCATCGAAACATACTTCATAAATCCTTGTCAATAAGTCTGTTAGATCTGAATACCTCTCTGAGTCGTAGTACATTGACTCGAGATATATGCAGTGTTGTTTGTGTGAATAGATACAAACTAGGATAAAATGGTCTGGGTAGTTATACGGTAGAAGAATAAGGTCATTCGATCCACACAGAGCGACCATGGCCTCCGCGATGTATTTCTCGACCTCCCCCAGAGACCAAGTGATCGTTGACCCACATACGACCTGTGGGTCGAGGAATTCAATTCTCGAATTCTCTTTCATGGCTTCTTAAATCATAAGTCTACACATAAGAGTAATGTAGATGAATGAGCGCATCTATGAGTTAGACGGTTCATTAAGCATAGACCATGATTAATAACACTTACATTATCTAGCATCTCATTAGACTGACGTCCAGCTTCTCACAATGGTAGAGGAGGAATAAATCCTTGAAGGTCACGAGGATGGTTCCAGCTGGTTTCAGGAAATGTTGCCGCTAGTACTTGACGCTGAAACAAGGAGAAAGTTGTTTCTCCTCATGGATCCTCTTCATGTATAGGTCGTGCAAAATCTAACTTGCCCATCCCAATTACTCTAACGCTGTCTTGCTCATTAACGGCTGGTCTACCACGTAGGTATTTGATAGAGTTTTTTCTTCTACCTGCTTGCTCTTGTCCTTCTGTTTGTTGGCTCTGTGCTTTCCAGGTGGTGCTATTTTGGTAGACTGTTGGCCAATTTTGTTGGACAATTGTTGTTGCTTATGTCATGCAGAAGGAGATTTGACCTTCAGCGTAGCACGACGAAAAGAGAAGTCGCTGACGTCGCATACTGGAGACATAGGTCGTTGGGGCGGTGGAGGGGCAACTACTGTTATGAACTTCTTTGGCCACTAGATGAAGGAGTGGACGGCCTCCCCAAGTGTCCTAATATCGTCCTCTGGGAGAATAGGAAGTGGGATGGACGTGCAATTCCTGTATACCATGTCCATTGACACCCTAGCATAACCAGGCTATAGCTAGAGCACGTGGATCTTCTATTCCCCACCACATGGGAATGCTAAGCTCGTGTCAACCTCAATGATGTTATATGAACCAACAGTGGTGGGCAGTAAGAACTTGCACTTGGTGGCCGCCTCTATGTCATCGACCGGGGGGGGGGGGTCACCTTCAAATCCGTTGATAGGGAAGTCATGTTGATCGAGCATGTTGTTTGGATCGTTATCTGGTGCCGATGCATAGCTGCTCCGGTGCCGAGCCGGTGGAGATTCAAGTGTCATGGCTGCATCCTGCTGCCTCATTGCCCATACTCGCTCCTTGACCTATTGTTCCATCCTTTTTGCAAGTATATGTATTGTTCTTTTATCCTTGTTTCGACCTCAGCGACAATCTCCATTCTTATCTATTCACGTTCGACTGCTTCATGCTCAGCTTTGTTTCTCCTTCGGCTCCTATATGAATCGGCGTTGTTAGGGAATCCCAACTTCTATGGAACATAAACACCTACGCTACAAGTGTGACCCGGGTGCTCTTTGTTCCCTAGAGCCGAGGTTAGTATATCTTTTTCCTGAGATGGCTGGAATGATCCTTGAGTGGATTCTTCCAAAAGTTGGAGGATCCTTTGAGCCACTTGCTCGGTTTCTGGCTTCCTGAAGGTGACAGAACCATCGACCGAGTGTATAGCCCTTCCTCAGAACCAGTTCCAGACCCACCTCTCTGGGATCTATGATAATGGTGTGGAGCAGTTCTCTCGAGCTACCTGCTCATCCTCCTTATCCCAGTCCAACTCCATGTGCATGTACCCACTGGTGCTAAGCCTGTGGGTGTGCGTGTTGCGTGACTGGCGCACCTTGTTAGCCTGACTCTGCTGCTGACATTCCTCAAATTAGCACCTCGCCATAAACTCTGCCCATTAATCCACCAAGTACCCATAAGCAATATTATTGGGGATGAGATCCTGCTTCACATATGTATTATACAGCTCACTCTTAAAGATCTTGCCCATCTTAGCTATTGCCTATCTTTTCACATCCTCCAAGAAGCATCCTTCAGGGAAGTCAAATTAGGCTTTAATTGTCTTCCACAAGAAGTTTTTGTCGCTCTGTGGCATGACATTCCAATTTGGGTAGGTTATCCTGACCCTTATCCTTTCAAGTGAGGCACATGCTCTATGGAATGCCGCCTGAGCTTACTGAGGCTGTGTTGGCACGCCCGCCTCATTGACATGAGTTATGGTGTAGTGGCCCGTGGGCATTTGATTTTTGTCTCAACCACCTTGCTTTCGTTTCTACGCCCAAGTTTCTTCTGTTTGCTCCTGAGAAGTGGCCTCCACATCTTGTTGAGCAGTGACATCCTCTTGTTGTTGAGGAGAAGAGGTCTGAGGCAATTCAAGTTCATCTCCAGACACCATCTTCAAAATAGGAGAAGTCACATGCTTATTAGGAACTTGTTATAATGGTAGAAGATTATTCATAGAAATAGAGGAAAGAAAATGAATTAAGGCATGTGTTTTAAACTTACAATTAAATTTAACGTGTCTAGAGGAAGCGTTTAAACCTAAGTGGAGTATGAAAGTCTCATACGTCTGTATTAGATTTTGCACTAGTTAAAGCTAACTTTGATGTAAAGTCATCCTATCTCAAAAGATTAACAAAAGGTTGCTACTGTCATCGAGGACAAAGATTCAAATCAAGTCTTGGATTGCTCTTTGTACATGAGTAAATCAATTTAAGGGTGCTTTATGATTTTCTATGAGCTAAATCGCATGAAGTCCTTAAAGGAACATCACCGACTAATAATTTGATTAAAACATCTAATCCTAATAGATCGATATTAACCAAGTTTACATCAGCTATAGCCACGAAGCAACATCACCGTGTTAAATCATCCAATATTTAACATATGCAGCATGATAATGCAAGCATCAAGCATCATATAGGTCCTAGGAGCATAACCACACATCACAGATTGCATGACTAACAAGAATGCTTTTGATCCAACAGTCTTGGTGGCCATGTTCATATTGATATCAGTACGTACAAAAACCACTCCGATATATGGCACACATAAAAGTAACACATACTAATTAATTCAAAACATGATGGTCTGGATAAAATTTATACTAACTAATATGTGGGCAAAAAAACTAATAGATGTTAGGGAGTCAGATAAAAGAAAAAAGGAAAGAAAGTGATCTGGCCATTGTGTGATATAGTGACATTAGTAATGATATGTCATGTGTGTCAAGTAGTAATATACCAAATACAGGATGGACACAATATAAGAATGTATAGAAATTAACATATGAAAGTGAAACAATTTTCAAAACTATCCAAGGCAATAAAAAGAAGCATGACCAATGCTTAAATGATTCGATCTAGCATACAACATGAAAGAGGAACATCCAACTCTGAATCTTATGTTGAGCATAAATGCAAGCATCATATATACAAAATGTAATGAACTCCATCATATGGAGAAGAGCGCATACAACAGTGATCTCAAGGAAATAGATGTCGTTTATAGTAATCAGTAATCTACAAAATATCAAAAATTGAGTTCTAAAAAAAAGCATACTACAGTTCAAATGGCAATCATAAGTGAATAGTAGTTTATATTACACATGAATTTGCAACTGGTAACGTATTGTTGACTGCATCCATTATGCTGAGAACCCAAAAACTAAAGAACATATACATTTCAAGGAGAATTCTCATAAGAATGGTGCTACAGTAAGTTAAAAGCATATCCACTGGTGGCAAAAACTTATATGAAATACTTCACTTGCTCACATAAGGGCATTAAGCAAGACAAGTGATAGATGATAAAAAAAAACAAAGTGGACAAAGAAAAAATGCCTCTGAAGGACCACAAAACAAGTGCACAAGAACTTTTTTTAAATCAAAGTGAACCTATTTGCTCTTAATAGAACCAAAAAACAAAGTGAACCTATTTGCTCTTAATAGAAGGATCGATACTGATCATAAATGCAGATATTTATCTGATCAAAACAACACATTCCAGTAATTAACAACACCAAGTAACTAGGTGATGTACTCAACTAGAAAGAGAGGGAAATATTTCATTCATATGCATAGATGCTGTGGGTGTATCCTAATTTTAGCTTCTCAAGCACAAAACACCAATATCAAACTCAAACATGCCAATACTCTCTACTAGAATTTTTCCAAGCCTTTTCCAAAAATTCTTACTGCTTGCCGGGGAGGGAGGTCACCGAGAGGGAGCCGTCGGGAGAGGGGCCGCCAGGAGGGAGGTCAATGAGTGAGAGGACGCCAGGAGGGAGGTCACTGGGAGGGAGGAGGCTGGGAGGGGGCCGCCGGGGAGGGAGGTCGCCGGGAGGGGGGTCATCGGGGAGGAGCACGGTCGCCAAAGAGGTCGCCAGGAGGAGCGTAGGAGAAGGAGACGGCTAGGGTTTAGGAATGAACTGGGTAGCGGCACGGGTTGAACAGTATTTATACCCTCGTTAGTACATACGGGTCATAAGGTAGAGCCGCCTGTACTAACATTAGTACAGACGACTATTTATGAAGATCTGTCTGTACTAATATTATGGTTACAGATGGCTCGCTGTACATAGCCGTCTGTACTGATATTAGTATAGATGGTTCTTTATAAATAGCATTCTGTACTCGTATTACAAACTGTTCAAAATAATAACCCGTCTATACTATTGATTTTCCAAAAAATTGCAAAATTTATAAATAATTTATACGAACTTCAAATGAGATAAAAATTTTATATAAATTTATGGTTTAATGTGTACTATCAAATAGTGTAGATCTCATTCATGTTACTGTAACAAAAAAAAATCTAACATCAACACTAAACATGCTATTGGTCTCAGAAACTATTCATCATTAAAGTCGTTGCTGTCTGAGAGAGGGAAGTAATCAAATTTAATTGTACTTTTATTTGTACTTCTTGATCTTAACACCACGTATAGTACACATTAAACCATAAATGTACGAACCATCTGAGCTAGTAATTTTTCAGACAATTGACTTTAATTTGTAAAATTCATATCTAATTCATACAATTTTCAAATGAGATAAAACTTTTATGTAAATTTTTTGTTTAATGTATACTATCACATGGTGTAGGACTCACTTATGTAATTAATGTAACCCTAAATTAAACTTGAGCATTAGACATATTTATTGAAGTGAACTAAAACTAGCAAAATTCATAACTAATTCATCCAAACTCTAAATTAATCAGATAATTTTTTAAGTAAATTTATAACTAATTTCATTTAACATATTACATTGCAATATATAGGTACATAACAATCGAGTAACATCATACAGCTTTAACAATTAGTGCTTCTTGATGATCGACGTGTAGATAGCAAGAGACTACGGTCAGAAGTTGTTCTTCGTTAAGGGTAGGTGCCATCTCCAAGAGGGTACTCATCAAATTGATTGTACTCTTCTTCGTCCACGACATTCTCAACTCCGATAATTCTTCTTTTTCCTTCAAGGACTACGTGAAGCTTTAGATTTGCTAGTCTTGCACATAGAAGACCTAGACAACTTGCTTAGTGAGTAAAAATGGTTTGTCTTTGTATGTGGCACGTTCGAGATCGACAGTAGTCATTCCATACTTATCTACCTTAACACTTGAGAGTGTGACCCAACGGCACTGAAAGAGGGGGATATTGAAATGTACATAGTCGAGTTCCCAAATCTCCTCTATGTACCTATAGTGCGCACATACCCCCACATTTGTCCTAGAAGGCATCTATGCACACACCGTTGTTCTGTACCATGCTCTTACTATCTTGTGCTCTAGTATAAAAGGTGTACCCATTTATATCGTATGCTTTAAATTTCACGACTGTGTGACTTGGACATCTTTCTAACCAGCCAATGTTATCCTCTGTTGAACTATTATTACTGAATCGCGCTGCCAACCAGTTGTTGAAGCTGTGGTTGTGCTGTTTTGTGATCCAAGCCTCCGTACAACTTGAATTCTCTCTGCGTAGGATGTCCTTACGCATGTCAATATGTGGGGATACTTCAGCCATGTGTTGCAAGACTGTGAAATAGGCTTTAGATAATGTGGCAAAATCAGCAATGATTGCTTTCCTACATGTGGTCCCCTTCCCATCCAGTCTCCCCTCATGGCGAGACATGGGCACACCTATCGGTTTGAGCTACTCTATGTAATCAATGCAGAACTCGACTACCTCTTCGGTTATGCAATCTTGGACGATACTGCCCTCCGGACAAGATCAATTCCATACACACTCTTGAGAATTCCCATGTACCTCTCAAACGGGTACATCTAACATAGGAATATTGGATCGCATATCTTTATCTCTCTCACGAGGTGAGCGATAACATGTACCATGATATCGAAAAATGGCAGAGGAAAGTACATCTCAAGATGACATAGTGTCTTCACCACATTGGCTTGCAAAACATCAAGTACTTCGGGATCGATGACCTTCTAGGTAATTGTGTCTTGAAGATAGGTTGGCTGGATATTTCGGATTGCAACAAGAAGCATCTATGTCATCAACACATGGCAATCATGGGACTTCATGCCAACTAATTTCAGATCTTGCATCGAAATAAGTTTTGAGATGTTGGCGGAGTAACCGGACGGAACTTTCACACCATGCAAGCACCGGCATAGTTCGGTTCTCTCGGCCTTTTTTAGATTATAGCAGGCAGGAGAAAGTCTTGTTCTACCTTTTTCGAAGGGCTCAGGTGCCAACTCAGGCTTGATCTTCAAATCAACCAAGTCAAGCCTTGCATTCAGGCCATCCTTCGTCTTGCCTGGAATATTAAGTAAAATGCCAATCAAGCTTTCACACATGCTCTTCTCTACATGCATGATGTCGATGCAGTAGCAAACTTCAAGGTGATACCACATACTCTTGGTACCATCTAAGCAATGAGGGCACGCGGTGTCTACTTGTTTACTCTAGCCCTAAAGATTACGTAGTGCAGGCAAATCATTGATCGTGCTAAACAATAGGACGTGTATCGTGAAATTCTCTCTTTGTACACATCTCATACTTGCGCCCCTTCGTTCCACAATGTTTTTAGATCTTCCACCAATGGTCTTAGGTATACATCAATATCGTTCTCCGGTTGTTTCAGACCTTGGATAAGCAACGACATCATCAAGTACTTCCACTTCATACATAGCCAAGGAGGTAGGTTGTAAATACTGAGTACAACTAGCCAAGTGATGTGCCTGCTGCTCATGTTCCCAACAGGATTTATCCCGTCCGTGCTCAAAGCAAACGTTATATTCCTCAATTCTGTGCCAAAGTCATCGAAGATCATGTCGATGTTTCTCCACTGGGGAGAATCGGCAGGGTGCCTTAACTTTACATCTTGCTTGCGGCCCTCCGAGTGCCAGCACAATAATTTGGCCTCTTTTCGATTCACAAACAAACACTTAAGACGCGAAATTATATGCAGATACCACACCACCTTAGCAAGAATTCTTTTCTTCACCTCGTTGTCGTCTGTTGACTCTTACGCTTGTATCGAGATTCTTTGCACACTAGACATTAATGCAAATCTGATAGATCTTTACGGTAGAAGATACAGTTATTAGGACATACATGTATCCTTTCTACATCCATCCCTAATGGACAAAGAACCTGATTTATTTTGTATGTGCTTTTGGGCAGCTCGTTTCCATCTGAAAGCATGTCCGATAAGAGTTCTAATAGCGTCGTGAAACTCTTGTCCGACCAACCATCGCTTGCTTTCAATTTTTTAGCAGATCAAGCATAGATGACAACTTTGTGTATTCTGGTTTGCATCCAGGGAACAATGGTTTCTTTGAGTTCTCAATCAAAGACATGAATTTGTTAAAGTCTCTTTGAGTATTCAAGTTCACGTCTGCATCGCACAACATCTAATACAACCTATCATCGTTGCCTGCACCACCACAATCATCATCATATGCACTAAATTCCACGTCATCTTCTCTTCTTACGTTGACTTCGGGTTCTTCGACGATACCAACATCTTCGTGTAACATATTCTGCTCTTCACCATATTTGGTCCAACACGTGTAGTCTGATTTGAAGCCCCTGATAATCAAGTGTGTTTGGATCTATAGGGCTACATTCTGTCTAAGAAAAAATCTTTCGTTTCTACAACCACAACAAGGACAATATATACATTCAACACCCTTCCAAACGATCCTCCTTGGCAGTTGCCAGAAAAACCGTCACACCATCAAGGTACCCTTGGTTCGTACTAGAATCGTATATCCAGCCACGATCCATCTACAATGTATGAAGTAAATTAATGTCAAATCAACCTAATAAAAGACAACAACCAAGATTTTTGTCAAAAAAATAGAGTTGCCATGCATGCATACATGAATGAACCATACAAATGATAATTAATCCAAACAAATTAACAATTACCATTATATTATATACATGAATACCAAAAAATAAGGGCAAACATTAATTCAAAACTTATCGTTAAATGCTATATAGTTTTTGATAATTTTATGTTTGTATGACAAAAACCCAAAATTTATCTAGAACACTAGATTAAAGCTAGCCATTTATAGTAACACATAATTAAACCTTGATCTATACTTTGAGCTTCATATATATACCTAGAACAACTAATATATTCTAGATCATCATGAGAAAAAAATCTAAGTCTAGATGTAGATATAGTTGACTTCTCAAGACTAAATTAGAATACAAATCTACATCATCTACATTATCTAATGAATAGAACAAAACTATGTCATCATAGAAAAAAATCTAGATATAGATCTAGATCTAGCTAGCTCTCCAAACCAAATCTAGACCAGCTAAACCAAATTAGAACATAATAGTTACCTTGGAGTAACAAATACCAATGGATCTTCAAGTTTTCACTAAAATCTAACAATTTTTTTTTGT
Organism: Phragmites australis; assembly: GCF_958298935.1. Classification (NCBI taxonomy): domain Eukaryota; kingdom Viridiplantae; phylum Streptophyta; class Magnoliopsida; order Poales; family Poaceae; genus Phragmites; species Phragmites australis. The sequence continues at coordinate 27,840,972 of NC_084929.1, forward strand.
GAAAATCGCCGGCCTCTTCCTCCAAAAGCTCTCACTGGTCTTCATTGTTCGGTCGGCACTGTTTTGCTTCGATCTAGAGGTAGAGGATGATGTACTGTTATAATATTATAGACAGCTTCGAATACAGAGCCATCTGTAATAAAGTGTTCCACCACCCCGGCTATTTTCTCAAACAACTCATGTTTGGAGCCGTCTATATTAATTTTACGGACGGCTCATGTTTGGAGTCGTCTGTGATATTCATTTTATTACAGATGGCTCCAAATATGAGCCTTCTGTATTAATATTATAGACGACTCCAATTTAGAGCTGTCTGTGATATTCGTTTTATTACAGACGGCTCTAACTACTGCCATCTGTAATATTAATATAGATTGTTCTAAATAGTAACCATCTGTACTAAAAGCGTCCTACCACTTTCGGAGGGGTTTCATCATTATCACAGACGGTTCTTCTTTAGAGCCGACTGTGATAATCTTTACACAGACAGCTCCACATAACCGTCTATATAGGGGCGTCCGTCTATATAGGGGCGTCCCACTAAATCATTTCTGTAATAGTGCATCAATTTATTATTAGTTTCTTCAATGTGTTGTGATGTAAACAGGATCATGTATGTTCATCAGTTGCTTCACTTTCGCTTTCTTTCATGTCTCTCAGTCTATCATCACCCCTGCTCTCCTGCCATCTAACAATGGTTGCTCCCAGCCCCCCAGTGTCATAGGTGCCCCCTCCTCTGTTACCGCCTTGCCATTACCTACCTACTAATAGCCACTTTCTTCCTCATCCCCGATGACTTGCCACCACCACCTTAGGCCATCAAATTCGTTGCCTCTACTTTTTGTTGCCCCTTCTTCCTCACCGGTCTATTCACCATGCATGCCACAGGAGGTCACCACCCACGGCCCTCCTACAATCAAGCAGATATAGTGTTGCACTGCCTTGGCTAGCACTTGAAACCTCTAATGTTGGGGCTCAGGTGAATCCCGAACTCTAACCTTGCCCCTCCCCCCCAAGCCTAACCCACCTTCAATGATATGCTATAGCTAGCAAGAGATGATGAAGGAAAACCTAGAGTATAAATCACGACAATATGATGCATGAAGCAAAATACAACTAAAGTTTTTGCCAGTTGTACTTAATAGCAAAACCAATCTGTTTTAATAGTTTTTGCTCGATTTGAGGTGACTTAAATCTAGAAATGCTTATGTCACATGGATTTTACCTTGACTTTTGGTTAGGTTAGGGGACGGGGTTTCGGGGTTCTAGAGGCTATAGCCGCTAAATATAGATGAAGAGGAGTCAAGAAGTACAAGTTACCGAGGTACAATGAAGGCGTTGTGGAGGATGCCACGGGGTCAAGAGTTGCACGATGAAGGGACGAGGCGTTCTAGCACAATCGAGGTGGCGGGAGGTGGGGGCACTAGGTGTGGTGGGGTACCCGTGGCTGGAGGAGGGAATCAGAATAAGAGAAACTCTTTCCTGTTAGGATTGTCACCTTATAGGAACACTCCTTCCAAGACACGTGGCCATTGGCGGAACCGTCAAAAAAGTCTTCCCTGATGGCATCTGGTCATTTCCTGACGGAATTTTCCACCATCAGGTTATTTCCTGACGGAATTTTCCGTTGGGGAAAAAGTGATCTGGGGTACTGCATATACCTACGGATTGTTTCTTAATCGTAAGTAACCATCAACTGGTTAGTCTGTCCACAACTTGAGCTATTAGAATACTGTCACAGATTTAAAATATGTACAAAATCTGAATACATGCAGCAGATCAGGGTGGGTGTGTAGAATTTATTTCTTCCCTTCCTGTGGGCGCGCGCACGCTTGTATGTCGCCATTCAAGAGTAAACTAGTTCCAAGTTTTTCAAAATTCGCAAAGGCGTATGTGTTGCCAAACGCAAAGCTAGTCAAGAAAACGACGAATGCATTGCACGCTCGCGGAATAGACAGATGTACATTTATTAAAAAGATAATCTACTCAAGGACTGCTGCATCGCTTGGTCAACTATAGATTGATCCAAGATCTAAAATATGCATTTGGTGTGCAGGAAAAATCAGTTACTTGAGCACCCTCGTCAAAGTCTTGTGCAGGATAGGCCATATATACTAGCTTTTTCGACCAAGTCCAACTCTAGGGCTCCTTGGATTGGACGACTATGAACCAGATCACACATGCCTTGATCTATTCCAACCTTGACGTTGGTGTGCATCTTAGTGGGATGGTAGAAAGCAAAAATGGAGAATGAAAGTTAGAGCGAGACTCAACGATATGTTAGTGCGCAAGCTTGGCCAGGTGAAAGTGCATGCTGCTTGTACATATACGTGCTCTCCCTATATATGGATGTTGCCGCGTTTGTTCGCACGTACGTTCGTCTTTGCATGTATGCTACTGCAGCCAGCATGGCCCTACATGTAGAGTGTACGGTGCTACGACGTGTCCACCGTTGCTGCCGTCTCAAATATGCGGCCTGCAGGGACGTGAGCAAGCAGGGTCATGTTCAAACAGGGTATGTATATGGATGCTGCCGGCTGAGGGGAAAAAAAAAGAGAGGTAATAATATAAAGCTAGTGGTGGAGGACTTGGCGAGCGTCTGAACGCTTTGGACGACGCAGCGGAGGGGAATGTCAAAAAGGCGGCGGCCGGCCCTGCCGGGAGGCGCCGTGAGAGCGAGAGGCCTGTCGAGGTCACACCACACTAGGCCAGGCCAGGCCAGGTGGAACGCGAATGCCATTTGGGTGTGGTTTGCGACAAGCGCGCGGAAGGGAAGGGAATATGCACGCGTAGGCGTAGCCATCGCCGAGGCCGGCGCGCACCACCTGCGTTTGTCGGCCGGCGTCCGTTTCCCCTTTTAGCCCGTCAACTTTGGCGATGTGCGGGATCGATCATTCGCAGATTGCACGAACATCATATTCATCAGAGCGTGCAGTGATCGAGAAAGTACTATGTTTAGGCCGGCTTTGTCTCGACCTAGGATAAATCATGTAGAATGATGCCATGCCACCATCACGCATGCACACTGCCAGGCCGGAGGGAGAAAGGCTGATAGAGTCTGGTTAGCTGAAGCTAGCTTTTCATAGGACGAAATTAATAATCTCAAGGAAAGAAAGTGAGATCGATCGAGAAGGCAAGTCCTTTTCGTGCAGTTCCTTTTCGTGCTCACACCGTTGGATCGGCCGCCGCACGAGAGAAGCAAGCAAACAAACTAATACGTCGGAATGAACGGCCGGCCACTGCTCCGTAACATTGCATATATAGCGTCCTATCAATATCGATTCAACAGTAATTGGTACTGAAGACATATCAGTGTCGGTTCTTAAACTCTCGCGCGTGAAAAACAGCTAAGTAGATAAAAACCGACACTGATAGTCACTATCAGTGTCAATTCTTGTCTAGAACCGGTACTTATACATCAGTATCGGTTGCAGTCTATTTGGGCATTTAAATGATCTCAAATTAAAAAGTTTTCAACTACAAAGTTGTATCTGTGACTGCAACCGATATTGATGTATAAGTACCGGTTCTAGCCACGAATTGGCACTGATAATCAGTATCAGTGTCGATTCTAGACACAAACTGACACTGATAATCAGTATCAGTGCCGGTTCTAGTTACGAACCGGCACTGATAATTGTTAGTGTCACATATCATCTTAAAAAATTCATAACTTTTTCACACGAAGTCGGATAGGGAAAAATTTTATATAAAAATTATAGCTCTTGATGATATATACAACTTTGTAGTTGAAAACTTTTTAATTTGAGATCATTTAAATGCCCAAATAATTACAATAGAGTTGCAGCAGTTGTCGATGATAACTCATATTAAAAAATTCATAACTTTTTCACACGAAGTCGGATGGGGAAAAACTTTATATGAAAATTGTAGATCTAGACGAGATCTACAACTTTGTAGTTGATCACTTTTTTATTTGAGATCATTTAGATATCCAAATAACTATTCAAATGTTCGTTCAAAAGATATTAAAATGATTTATTTTACTTCTATACTCATGAACAGATGATACCTGAGATGGTTAGAGAAGTCATATGTACGTACAGGCTGTGAGGTTTTGAGTTCGAGTCTTTATTGCCATATGTAAGTGAATATCAGGCGACTTTGTAAATATTAGGCGTGGTCGGTTGGACAACCTTTGGTCGGATGCCTTTGGTCGTGAAAAAAAAATGAAATTTTTTTCGACCCGAAAAACGTTGAATCGAGACCGACTATTAGTGCTGGTTCGTAGTTTCAATTGGCACTGATAGTGATTTTCAATGCTAGTTTCATACCTGATACTTAATAGTCAGTAACTATCAGTGCCGAATAATCAGTATCAGTTCAAAACTCATCACTGATGATGATTTTAAATCGACACTGATAAGATATTTTCGTGTTGTGGGCCCAACTTTTCCCACAGGTCGGATCACCTAGGAATTAATGTACAGGCCTTAAATCAAAGCTCATGAGATTCCATCCGCTCGTTTCTCCTCACCCCAAAGGAAAGCACCATCCTATTCCTACGTACGTACTACAGACAGACACAGCTAGCACACATTCATCTGTCCCGGTCCGGCTGCAAATTCAACGGACGGCGAGCGAGCGGCCGGCATGAACGCTCCGCTAATCCGCTGTCTCTTCCGCGCGCAAGCACCTTTCGCAATGCGTCAGCTTGAGCTGCTTCTACACCTTGTCCTTATGCCCTCCATACTAGTGTCCCCATCAGTCATCGATGGACGTGATCAGACTTCATTTTCGGCAGTGTCCTTAAACAAAACTCTGCCGTTCCTCGACGAGTGGGAACGTAAGCACATGACCGAGACGGAAACAACTGATAGCATGCATCATCGTCATCAGATTATGATGAACAATATTGCAACTGGGGATTTTTTGATTAAGCAAGCGAGGCGTGTGGTGCTCTGACGAGAGGCGCAACGCCAACGTCATGCTGCGGATACGCTTGGCTTAGGCCAACTCCAGGAGTCTTTATTTGAGTGCTACAGGAGCTGTACTGTGATACGGTAAAAATATGGGAGACGAACACAAAACTCGTCGATTCTCTCCTTCAACTTATCACTGTTAATAGAGTATGTTTATAGATTCCATTAGAGAAGAAAAGTAATAGAATATAAAAAATAGGTAGTTGCTGAAGATAAAAAAAATAATAGATGCTGTAATAGTGTTAGGAGATACTATAATAATATTATAGAAAACGAATTTTTAAGTATCTACTGAAGATAATTTTAAACTAATCCCTTATCCAAGTCTATTCATACCCATACCCTTTATGATGCGTCACACCTCACAAACTGATTATTAAGCCCCTAGCTAATCCCCGAGATTATCTAGTGCGAACGCCAAATCGGCATGCCACCGACGTTCGCGCGCCGCAGCTGCAACGAGCAGGGAATGATTGACGAAATGTGAGAAATGCAACGACTCCACTCCATCTGTGCATATATTTAATCTCATATGTTCATTTCTTCCACATAATATTCATTAATCTATTAATTTTTTCATCTACCTTATAACTTCTTTACCTACACTTTAAATACAAATATTAATATAAATAAACGATCGTAATAAACTATACATACACATCTACATATGAAAATTTCCCTTTGCACAAAACGCGCCTTATCTAATTTATTGCAGAGACGCCATGACACACGGATCACTGATCGAGTGGTACGGCGCATCACATCTCTAGTTCTCTAGTCTCCAAGGTACCCAACCTTGATGTGTGCGAAACCGTAGCAAAAGGAGCAGCAGGTGCGCGTGCGTAGACCGCTAATTTGGCGGTCGCACAAGTACCGCAACCGATCAGAGACTCGCATTATGCATGCAACGACCAGCTGACGTACATCACTACATGCACGTTCGCTGCGTTTTCCCGTGTTCAACATTTTCGCCGCACTCGACCGTGGGCATGGAGGCCTCTCTACGGTTGCTACGATATCGATAAGCGTACCGGCTAGTGTGTAGGCTCGTCGACCAGCTTTGGCCGAAGAATTGGACCGTCGTCAGTTCTGCACGCAGGGGCGTGTCCCGGTTTGGAGAGATCTTAACGGTGTAATTGGTTGTACCTATTGGTTTTGTTTACATAGATTGCACGTAGGTTGAGGAAAAATATGTTAAGTGAAATCATATTTATTAAAAAGAAGAGTATATATATATATATATATTAAGTTGAGTTAAATTTTTGTTTGGTTGATCGGATTTGAGATCGTATAAACGGATATAAGAATTAAGATTATGATTGTTTGTTTGCATGAAAGTAAACCCGTCTACCTGAATGGATGCACGAGTCTGTATCCGTTGGACTAGGTTGTAGAGAGAAGCTTAAATTGAGATTTCATCCTAAGCCAGATTGCGGACGTATATTTGCATCTATCTACTCATGCTAAAATAGTACCTACAGGTAACAAACATGTATCTCACTAAAATTATATGTATCCACCGAGCCAGCATTTATCCATACAGACAACCAATTACACCTTAAATGCAGCGTGCATGCATCTGCTGTGAATGCGATAGCCTGTCTAACAAAGTTTGACTGGAATCAAGCTTGCAATTCTGCATAGGACAAATTAAACTAGTTCTGTTTCAGATACACAATGGACTTGTGTTCTGCATGATCTCCAGTTCCAGTGAGTGCGACATGGACGTCCCAGAATGACCGAATCCACTGAACACTATGATCCATAGTCGGATTCGGATAGTCCAAAGGCTCGATCGAGAGGCCAAAGCTTCCTGCTGTTCAGTTTTCACAGCATTGACTTCCGGATCCAGATGGGGATTGGAATGTCCTCGGACTCGGACACCAAAGCATCACCAAGTAAGAGTCCATGGGCCGCATGCTGGACTCCGGGAAGAATGGGCCGAGCTAGCAAATGTGATTGATGTCAGACTTCAAACGGGCCCTACGGCCCACATAGATCAAGCAGGCGTGGTAAGATATCGATTTTTTTTTTACATTTTCTAATATAAATAATTAAATAAATATACACCGGATGAAAAGATTTACGGAAATAAGCTCCTACCGCTCTCTCAAAAGGCTACAACTCTTTCAGAGAGCGATAAGCATACCACACTGGCATGAGGAGTTCTTACCGTCTCCTGAGAGGGCAATTAAGCCCCACCCTAGGCTTACCGCCACTTACTGTCATCTGAGGTAACCACCCTCTCAGATGACGCCTTCAAAAAAAAAAAGAAAGAGAGGAGGAGGATAGGAGAGCGAAGCAACGAGGCGAAGTCCTACTATTTTTTAATAATAATTTTCAAAGAATCATATATTTAATGAGGCAAATCCAGAGTTCAGTATACATCCGCGCAACATCCTATAGAAGAACTCAAACTCTTTCAAAAATATCAACTACAGCTACAAGGAGGCTGAAGCAATTAGGCGTGTGGATGTTGAACGATATTTTTTTATTTAGTTGGTGTAAAATTGTGTGAGTAATTTTTAAGTGAAGTAATGTTGGGATGATACAAAACCTAATTTTTTGAACAATAATAGTTGCGAAGAACAAACGTTGGTATATACATACGCCTAAATACTAATCTAATAACGCGCCGCTGCTCAACCTAACATGCCTTAAGGAATGAAATTAAGCCAGATTATAATAGATGCTCTCTACTAAATGCACTTAGTATATTTGCTATTTCACACGGCATTAGGGCCCTCCGCCTTAGCGCGACAGATACTCTCCCGCTTCCTTTTCCCTCTCTGCTTCACGTGCTTCAGCAGCGGCGCACTCCTTCGCTGCTTTCCTCATAAGCTATTCCTCCTAACGCTTCAGCTGTAGTTCTTCCTACTGTTGCTCGTATTCCTAGCGTTCGTAAGTTTCCCCCCTTCACCGCATCTCCATATCGATCCACCGCTTTTAGTGCTCATTTTGCTCTATGTCTAGCCATTCCATGAAGTCACAGATAGGCGAAAGAGACTGAAAAAATTAAACAAGAGGAGAGATTAGTAAGACAGTGCATAAAATCGTATGGAAAGTATCACATGAGTGATCTATGTCGCTATACCAGTGGGTACTCATACGGCCCGTATCGAGGCGGGCCGTACTAGTTGTTGGCACATATGAAGAAGCGTCTACCATAGGAGTAGGAGATGTCCTGGGACTTGTGAAGCCTATAAGGGTCGTCACAGAAGCACATCGATGGTTCGACCCCCTGGGGGATGAAAATTCTCCAATGTTTCTTAGGTGGGCTTGGTGGAGCTGAGGAAGACATTGCAATTGAGAGAGCTAAGAAATGAGTGGTCTATCCATGGTTGAGGGTAGGGTTATTTATGGTGGCTGGGGGCTGGTATATGGACCGAGTGCATGAGCATGACTAGGGGTTGGAGCATAGGAGTATTGTTGTGAGGAACCGTCCAAATAATATTCTAATTAATCACCAGGAGGATCATTATTCATAATCACAACCTCGATGATTAACCAAAATATCATCCCGGTAGTCCCGGCACGTGTTTTGTGCCCAAGATCGGAACACATGCCTTTCCAACATGTACATCACAACAAAGCTTAAGAAAGAGCGAGTAATTAACATTATATTACAAGTTCTTAAGCATGCAATAAGTTATCATAATTTACAGCAAAAGAGAATTAGGAGGAGACTAAAATCTGCTCAACTCCTAACCAGCAAAAGAACTAAGCAGCGGAAGACTAAAAGCTATACAACAAAAGGATATGGAGCCACATGCCCTTAGGCTCCATACCCGAACACCGAGTTCGGAGTAGAATGTGCTACTCCTGCCCGCCACCCTGATCGGCAGGCACAAAGTAGCCAAACACCGCCTCTTCCTCAACAGCAGCACCTGAAACGCAGGCATGAGTACGAAGGGTACTCGCAAGACTTAAACCATATAGAGCACATAAACATAGCTCGACTCCAAGGATTATGCATTGAGCCATTAGCAAGGATAAAGCCATATGGTTATGTTAAACATTAGCGGTAAGCAATCTAAACATCTATGTGTGAGCAACTAACTTAACCAACAACATGATTCTACCCTACATATACCAACTGAACATAAAGGTAACTGTAACCAACATAAACATAAAACTAGAACCAACATGAGTATATATGTAACCAAGAACCAACTCGCCCATCTCCCACATAACCAACCACAACCACAATCGAAACTCTACGACCGGGTGCAAATGAAACAATAGCATGCTCATGACCGAGAGCGCGGCAGTTCGAACTGTTTATACACCCTGCAGGGGGATACTCCTGGACCCACACGACTCGGGGACCATACGGCTTGTGCCACCCGCTAAAGTGCACACAAGGGGGTACCCGTGTCAACCTTTCCCAACCAGCCCCAACCGTGTGGGGCATGCATCGCTCGGCGCGGCGATACTAGAACTACTCCCGGAGCAAACTAGTACCGCTTACAAGCCCGCCCGCTCACACCGTCGATGTCCACGCCCACAAAGCCACAGCTGCGAAGGTATTCGGCTCGCCTTACCATTAGATCGGCATGTGGTGAGTAAGGTAAGTGCTAAAGCCAACTACCCCGACGATCGGCCTTAAACGATGCAAGCGGTCTACGGTGTCCGGTCTTCCTCTACCGGCCTACCCAGGGGAACTCCACATCCGGGCAGGACAAAACACCATCCTAGCACCGCCCACATCTCGTCTCATACTCACCACTCATACAACCATCACCAACCAATCTCCAACATTGTGATCATAACAACAGTAAATAATGCCTATGCTCGCGAACGATGAAACCATTCACCGCTCGACTTCTACCGAAAGACCTATGCATTGCTAAGCATTTCGATTAATTTGTAATCTAGACAACAACATATTCAAGGCAACAAGGGTATGGATAAACAACATATCAAGGTAGAGGATATGCAATTCAACATAGGATCTACCCATTTATACCCGACAATAACTCACTAAACATGCAAACATACACAAGCATAATTTATCAATTTTAGACTTCATTCAATTCGATTAAATGGGTGCAATATGCAAACATAATAGGTTGCTTGCCTTGATGCACTGGTTCACAAAGGTGCGGCGCCTCGGGATCGACCTCGGTCTCCGGGATCGATGGATCAGCGCGTTCTAAGAAACATAACGCGTGCAATGATAAGCATAAATGAAATGCAACAATCTAAGCCACAAGGTGCAAATGATGAAATATCATGAAAATGTACTTTAAAATGTAGGAAAATATTTTTCCTAACTAGAACAAGTCATAAGAAGACTAGCAAAATTGGTTTCATCCATTTTGGATCTGTAAAGAATTAATGGTGAATTAATGAAGCTTAAGCCTAATTAATTAGCCTCAAAATTTTAATTCGATATTAAATTGCTGGGGATATTTTTAATAGATAGAGTAGTTTATTATGAAACCAACAAAATTGGTTTCATGATTTTTGGAGTTCGTATGAATTAATTATGAATTTTACAAGTTTCAGCAGAGACTGATGAACAGTGCACCCGGATACTCCGGTGAAGGCCGGATACTCCGGGGTACCGGAGACTCCGGGAGACTCTCCGGCAGCACCCTCTCTGTTATTTTCGGCTGGAGCTCACCGGAGACTCCGGGGAAGGCCGGATACTCCGGGGAAGCTCCAGAACTGGGCTGTTTTGAGGGGAAAAATGCCCGGAACGAATTGCAATCTTCTCCAAACCAAAAGGGAACATGTTTGAGCTAGTTCAAGGGTTCTAGAACTCATTTAACAACTTAGAAACTCCATTCCTAACTCAAATTCATCCAATTCCTCAATTTAGGGTTAAACTCACAAAAACTCATGAATTTCACTCTTTTGCAAAATCGACCAATCGAATCACGAATTCCTGCTATGCGGAGCCTAAGAGACTTACCCACAACACTTGTGAAGGTTAGTGGCCGCCGGGTGATGAAGAAAACGGTGGGAAATCGAAGAATTCCGGCGTTCTTCACTTTTCAACCCTATCACCAAAAGACATCCAAATCGGCTCAAATCCTTCGGGAATGAGCAAACAAATTGGAGGAATGGAATGCTTGTGAGCTTGTGATCGCAATGGTACCACATGCATACCTTGATTCGGCTCCTAGAGCATGGATTTGAGGGAGAAAGGGAGAGGGGCTTGAGAGAGTGAGAGAGGGAGGTGGCTCCCTTGCTTGCACGGGAGAGGCACGGGAGTGAGGTGGGGCTGCTGTGGAGTTGGCAGCCGAGTGAGGGAGAGAGAGTGAGGTGTGGGGCCGGCCAGCTGGTGGGTCCCACATGGTAAGGAAAGAGTCCGCTTTGACTGCGAAATTCATTCTTTTCGCTCCCGAATTCGATTCTCTCATCCGATTGACAAGAAACGAATTGCGCTAGAGTTATAAAACAAAATTACACAAAATTAAACATAATGCTTAAGAAGCATAATTATGCTTAATTATGTGATTATGGAATTTGGGACGTGACAAACCTCCCCCCCTTAAAAGGAATCTCGCCCCGAGATTCGGTACGAGTCGGGGAAGAGCACGATGAGTCTAGGAACCACGCTGTGAGAGATAGGATCCAATGAACATTTCCATTTAACACGGTGATGAACACATACATGCGAAATGTTCCAACTGTGCAAAATTTACAACGACTTTTCCAAGCCTGCAAAGAGCTCGGGATACTCGGAGCGGATCTTATCCTCACGCTCCCAAGTTGCCTCGTCTTCCGAGTGGTTGCTCCATTGGACTTTGATGAATTTGATGGAACTTCGCCGTGTCTGGCGTTCGGCTTCGTCCAAGATACGGAGTGGCCGCTCACAATATGTCAAGTCCGGTTGCAACTCTTGGGGTGCAACATCGACAACTTCCGTTGGGACTCGGAGACATTTCTTCAATTGTGACACATGGAACACATTGTGCACGGCGGAGAGAGACGGAGGTAAGTCCAGTTGATATGCCACCTCTCCACGACGAGCAACAATCTGGAATGGTCCCACGTATCGAGGCGCTAACTTGCCTCGAACTTGGAATCGGCGAACACCCTTGAGCGGTGAAACCTTGAGGTATACATAATCTCCAATTGCGAACTCGAGGTCTCGGCGACGACGATCCGCATAGCTCTTTTGCCGGGATTGAGCCGTGAGAAGACTCTTGCGGATATTTAGAACATGATCTTCCGCCTCCTTGACCAAATCCGGACCTAGATAAGCACGTTCGCCGGATTCGGACCAATTTAGCGGCGTTCGACATCTCCGGCCATAAAGAGCCTCAAACGGCGCCATCTCAATACTAGCTTGGAAGCTGTTATTGTAGGAGAATTCTGCGAATGGCAGGCATATGTCCCACTTCTTCCCATAAGTGAGAACACACGCTCGGAGCATGTCTTCTAGAATTTGGTTCACCCTCTCGGTTTGACCGTCTGTCTGAGGATGATATGCCGTGCTGTGAAAAAGCTCGGTTTCCATAGCCTCTTGGAAGCTCCTCCAGAAATGAGAAGTGAATTGCGTGCCTCGATCGGAGACAATCTTCTTCGGAATACCATGAAGGCAAACTATCCTGGTGAGGTACAACTCCGCATATTGCTTGGCCGAAAATGTGGTCTTGACGGGCAAGAAATGAGCGGACTTCGTAAATCGGTCCACAATCACCCATATAGAGTCGTACCCATTCGAGGTCTTCGGCAAGCCGGTAATGAAATCCATTCCAATTTCCTCCCACTTCCAGGAAGGAATGGGCAAAGGCTGAAGTGTACCGGCTGGCCTGAGATGCTCGGCCTTCACTCTTCGGCAGACATCACACTCAGCTACATATCGAGCGATCTCTCGCTTCATGCGAGTCCACCAAAATCTCGGCTTGAGGTCTTGATACATTTTTGTGCTTCCCGGATGAATAGAGAGCAATGAATCATGAGCCTCATCAAGAATCTTCTTTCTCAAAGCCTCAACCTTCGGAACCACGAGACGGTTCCCAAACCATAGAATGCCCTGCTCATCTCCAGAAAAGCATAAGGCTTGACCGATCTTCATCTTCTCTCGGATTCGAGCCATGCCTTTGTCATCCTTCTGAGCTGCCTTGATCTCATCCAGAAGAGTGGATTTGATCTCCAGGTTGGCAATGAATCCATCCGTGACCATCTCGAGCCCAAGCCGTCGGAACTCATCACAAAGTGTGGAATTTCCGGGCTCGACCCTAAGACAATGGCAATGAGCTTTCCGGCTCAAGGCATCGGCGACCACATTCGCCTTGCCGGGGTGATAATGAACTTCCAGCTCGTAGTCCTTAATCAGCTCGAGCCATCTTCGCTGCCTCATATTCAAATCTGCTTGAGTGAAGATGTACTTCAAACTCTTGTGATCCGTATAGATACGGCACAAGTTTCCCAACAAGTAATGACGCCAAATCTTCAGAGCGTGCACGACAGCAGCAAGCTCTAAGTCATGTGTCGGATAATTCTCCTCGTGGCGCTTCAACTGTCGTGAGGCATAAGCGACAACCCTACCTTCTTGCATAAGGACACATCCGAGGCCCATGCGAGAAGCATCGCAATAAACATCGAAACTCTTGCTCATATCGGGCTGAGCGAGAACTGGAGCGGTCGTGAGCAACTTCTTCAAAGTCTGAAAGGCGGACTCACACTCACTTGACCACTCGAACTGGTTGCCCTGCTTCAACAACTCAGTCATTGGCTTGGCAATCTTGGAGAAGTTCTCGATGAACCGGCGGTAATAGCCCGCAAGTCCGAGAAAACTCCGGATGTCAGTGACATTCTTGGGCTGCACCCAATTGAGCACATCCTGCACCTTGCTCGGGTCGACTGCAACACCGTTTTCTGATAGAACATGACCCAGAAAAGCTACCTTCCTAAGCCAAAACTCACATTTGCTGAACTTGGCATAAAGTTGATGATCTCTGAGTCGGCCAAGGACAATACGGAGGTGCTCAACATGTTCTGCATCAGTCTTAGAGTATATAAGAATGTCGTCGATGAAAACCACGACAAACTTATCCAATTCCTCCATGAACACCGTGTTCATCAAGTACATGAAAAATGCCGGTGCATTCGTCAATCCGAAGGACATGACGGTGAATTCATATAAGCCATAGCGAGTCGAGAAAGCCGTCTTCGGAATATCCTCCGGTCGGACTTTGATTTGATGATAGCCCAGTCTTAAGTCAATCTTTGAGAAAACCCGGGCTCCAGTCAATTGATCAAACAGAATATCAATCCTAGGGAGAGGATATTTGTTCTTGATAGTGACCTCATTCAACGGACGGTAATCAACACACATCCGTAGGGTACCATCCTTCTTCTTCACAAAGAGTGCCGAGCATCCCCAAGGCGAGGAGCTCGGACGAATGAACCCCTTCTCCAGCAACTCCTTCAATTGTTTCTTCAGTTCCACTAATTCATTAGGTGGCATCCGATACGACCTCTTTGAGATTGGAGCTGCACCGGGCACGAGATCAATAGAAAACTCGACTGCTCGGTCGGGCGGCATTCCTGGCAACTCATCCGGAAAGACATCCGGGAATTCCCATACCACAGGAATACTCATCATGTCTACGGTGGGGATAGCCTTCAAGGCAAAAAGACAAGATTTGTCACCCTCAAGCTTCAATTGAATACGAGTGTTGGACGGACCATTTAGAGTAACTGTCCGCTGAGCACAACCTAAGACTGCCTCATTCTTGGTGAGCCAGTTCATCCCCAATATAATATCTATTCCCTTCGAGTTCATCACTAGCAAATTTGCCCCAAAAGATATCTCATTGATGATTATCGAGGCGTTGGACACGCATTGCTTAATAAGGACCTTGGCTCCAGGTGCATCTATAAGATAGGGCGTAGGGGTGGTGCTGACTGTCAACCCATGACGCTGAGTATAACTTGCCGCTATGAAGCAGTGAGAAGCTCCAGAATCGAAAAGAACAACTGCTGGAGCTATGACAGAATGTGAATGCACAATCAACGTACCCATCAGGACGGTGTCACTCTCGTGAACGTCTTCAGCGGTGGTGTGGCGTGCTCGGCCACGCTTGGGGACGTGGGTCGCCTGAGAGGACTGTGGTCCAGATTGAGCCGGTGGTGGCCTTGGAGCGGTCACCACGGCTCCCGACCTCGGGTAGGGGCAATCCCGCGCGTAGTGGCCGACACGGCCGCAGTTGTAGCATGGGCCGCCAGGGCCACCAGTCACGCTCACTTGCGAAGCGGTCGGTCGTGGAGGCTGTCCCTGTGGAGCTGAGAACGACGGGCGTTGCACGAGCCACATCGGACGAGGAGCACTTGATGCCGGCACGCGAGATGGTGGAGGTAGACTCTCCGTGCGGGCGCGCTGCAAGCTCCCGCCCACAGAAGGCGAGGGACCCCTCTTGCGCTTCTTCTCCTCCTGGTGGTTCTTGAGCTTGAACTCCACCGTGAGCGAGGTGCTCACAAGTTTGTTGAAATCGGCGAACTCGTGCGCCGACAACCGGTCTTGCATCTTTGAATTGAGACCGTTAATGAAGCGGTATTGTTTCCGCTCGTCAGTGCTCACTTCATCTTGAGCATATTGTGCAAGGTGGTTGAACACCTGCACATATTCCATCACCGATCGGCCTCCCTGCTTGAGGTCCATGAATTCCCGTCGCTTGATCTCCATAAGACCCTTGGGAATGTGGAAATCCCGGAATGCCTGGCGGAACTCCGCCCAAGATATCATTTACTAGCCCCCCCATAATACATGTATATAGATCATGCATGCATGAATGCAGTATGAGAATGACGCTATGCTCGATCCTAGATACCGTTTCTTTCCCGTGCACTTCTCTCCACAACAAACATCGAAACTCACAAGCAGTTATACTTAGGGGCATAATATAGCAGATTCATACATATTGACAGGAAAATGTATAAGTAAACTTTAGTTGGTTGCTTAGTGGGTTTGACACACTTACTAAACAACGTTCTAATTGTGTTTAGGCTACTTAATTAAACCAAGCTCTGATACCACGCTGTGAGGAACCGTCCAAATAATATTCTAATTAATCACCAGGAGGATCATTATTCATAATCACAACCTCGATGATTAACCAAAATATCATCCCGGTAGTCCCGGCACGTGTTTTGTGCCCAAGATCGGAACACATGCCTTTCCAACATGTACATCACAACAAAGCTTAAGAAAGAGCGAGTAATTAACATTATATTACAAGTTCTTAAGCATGCAATAAGTTATCATAATTTACAGCAAAAGAGAATTAGGAGGAGACTAAAATCTGCTCAACTCCTAACCAGCAAAAGAACTAAGCAGCGGAAGACTAAAAGCTATACAACAAAAGGATATGGAGCCACATGCCCTTAGGCTCCATACCCGAACACCGAGTTCGGAGTAGAATGTGCTACTCCTGCCCGCCACCCTGATCGGCAGGCACAAAGTAGCCAAACACCGCCTCTTCCTCAACAGCAGCACCTGAAACGCAGGCATGAGTACGAAGGGTACTCGCAAGACTTAAACCATATAGAGCACATAAACATAGCTCGACTCCAAGGATTATGCATTGAGCCATTAGCAAGGATAAAGCCATATGGTTATGTTAAACATTAGCGGTAAGCAATCTAAACATCTATGTGTGAGCAACTAACTTAACCAACAACATGATTCTACCCTACATATACCAACTGAACATAAAGGTAACTGTAACCAACATAAACATAAAACTAGAACCAACATGAGTATATATGTAACCAAGAACCAACTCGCCCATCTCCCACATAACCAACCACAACCACAATCGAAACTCTACGACCGGGTGCAAATGAAACAATAGCATGCTCATGACCGAGAGCGCGGCAGTTCGAACTGTTTATACACCCTGCAGGGGGATACTCCTGGACCCACACGACTCGGGGACCATACGGCTTGTGCCACCCGCTAAAGTGCACACAAGGGGGTACCCGTGTCAACCTTTCCCAACCAGCCCCAACCGTGTGGGGCATGCATCGCTCGGCGCGGCGATACTAGAACTACTCCCGGAGCAAACTAGTACCGCTTACAAGCCCGCCCGCTCACACCGTCGATGTCCACGCCCACAAAGCCACAGCTGCGAAGGTATTCGGCTCGCCTTACCATTAGATCGGCATGTGGTGAGTAAGGTAAGTGCTAAAGCCAACTACCCCGACGATCGGCCTTAAACGATGCAAGCGGTCTACGGTGTCCGGTCTTCCTCTACCGGCCTACCCAGGGGAACTCCACATCCGGGCAGGACAAAACACCATCCTAGCACCGCCCACATCTCGTCTCATACTCACCACTCATACAACCATCACCAACCAATCTCCAACATTGTGATCATAACAACAGTAAATAATGCCTATGCTCGCGAACGATGAAACCATTCACCGCTCGACTTCTACCGAAAGACCTATGCATTGCTAAGCATTTCGATTAATTTGTAATCTAGACAACAACATATTCAAGGCAACAAGGGTATGGATAAACAACATATCAAGGTAGAGGATATGCAATTCAACATAGGATCTACCCATTTATACCCGACAATAACTCACTAAACATGCAAACATACACAAGCATAATTTATCAATTTTAGACTTCATTCAATTCGATTAAATGGGTGCAATATGCAAACATAATAGGTTGCTTGCCTTGATGCACTGGTTCACAAAGGTGCGGCGCCTCGGGATCGACCTCGGTCTCCGGGATCGATGGATCAGCGCGTTCTAAGAAACATAACGCGTGCAATGATAAGCATAAATGAAATGCAACAATCTAAGCCACAAGGTGCAAATGATGAAATATCATGAAAATGTACTTTAAAATGTAGGAAAATATTTTTCCTAACTAGAACAAGTCATAAGAAGACTAGCAAAATTGGTTTCATCCATTTTGGATCTGTAAAGAATTAATGGTGAATTAATGAAGCTTAAGCCTAATTAATTAGCCTCAAAATTTTAATTCGATATTAAATTGCTGGGGATATTTTTAATAGATAGAGTAGTTTATTATGAAACCAACAAAATTGGTTTCATGATTTTTGGAGTTCGTATGAATTAATTATGAATTTTACAAGTTTCAGCAGAGACTGATGAACAGTGCACCCGGATACTCCGGTGAAGGCCGGATACTCCGGGGTACCGGAGACTCCGGGAGACTCTCCGGCAGCACCCTCTCTGTTATTTTCGGCTGGAGCTCACCGGAGACTCCGGGGAAGGCCGGATACTCCGGGGAAGCTCCAGAACTGGGCTGTTTTGAGGGGAAAAATGCCCGGAACGAATTGCAATCTTCTCCAAACCAAAAGGGAACATGTTTGAGCTAGTTCAAGGGTTCTAGAACTCATTTAACAACTTAGAAACTCCATTCCTAACTCAAATTCATCCAATTCCTCAATTTAGGGTTAAACTCACAAAAACTCATGAATTTCACTCTTTTGCAAAATCGACCAATCGAATCACGAATTCCTGCTATGCGGAGCCTAAGAGACTTACCCACAACACTTGTGAAGGTTAGTGGCCGCCGGGTGATGAAGAAAACGGTGGGAAATCGAAGAATTCCGGCGTTCTTCACTTTTCAACCCTATCACCAAAAGACATCCAAATCGGCTCAAATCCTTCGGGAATGAGCAAACAAATTGGAGGAATGGAATGCTTGTGAGCTTGTGATCGCAATGGTACCACATGCATACCTTGATTCGGCTCCTAGAGCATGGATTTGAGGGAGAAAGGGAGAGGGGCTTGAGAGAGTGAGAGAGGGAGGTGGCTCCCTTGCTTGCACGGGAGAGGCACGGGAGTGAGGTGGGGCTGCTGTGGAGTTGGCAGCCGAGTGAGGGAGAGAGAGTGAGGTGTGGGGCCGGCCAGCTGGTGGGTCCCACATGGTAAGGAAAGAGTCCGCTTTGACTGCGAAATTCATTCTTTTCGCTCCCGAATTCGATTCTCTCATCCGATTGACAAGAAACGAATTGCGCTAGAGTTATAAAACAAAATTACACAAAATTAAACATAATGCTTAAGAAGCATAATTATGCTTAATTATGTGATTATGGAATTTGGGACGTGACAATTGTGCACAAGGACAAATGAGTAGGTATTTTCTGTGAAAGCTAGAAAAGTTGTGCCATTGATGCTTGGTAGAGATTTGTTGTGAAAGCTGCTGCTTTGTGTGGTCATTTCAATTTGCAAAACTTCCGCAATGAGTTATTGTTGCCTTTGCATGGAAAGCAGAGAATCCTATGAAAGCATTGGGCTTAGAAAACCTGTATTGGTAGAATGATAAATCTTGGTCATTCCATTGATGAAAGTAAAGTACATCACATATAAAGCTCATCGTAAACATTCGTTGCATGTATGTGGCGACAAATACAAAAGGTAACATGCACCAACTCGTACCTTATCCCTAGACAATCTACGACAAGTTATAATAGCATGTAGTACCCCATCTCTAAATAAAGCATGACTTATGGAAAGACAAGTTGCCGAGTGCAAGAAAACTTCTACTGGGTTGGTGGAAAAGATGGTGGCTTCTCATCCAGATACTCCCAGCGGATCTCTTGAAAGTTACATACTTGGGGGTAACGCTTTATGCACATGTATCCTTGTGCCAGTCCATGTGCCATAAGCTCTGGCACAGCCGGTAGGCCACACACGTATTGTGGAGAATCTGCATGTTACCGCATGTAATAAGGTACTTATCCCACCACTCTTCATTGCGGTCTTGTAGCGTCATCTTCGGGCCTTCAACATTCGCGCGCCTCATGGCCTCAACCTCCTTGTAGCCATAGTTGATACTCGCGTACTCTTCTTCATTCGCGTACCATTCATACTTGCACCTAAGCTTCTTATACTGTTGGAGGAAAACAGCCGAATTAGATGAAATGTGTATCACAATAGGATGTCATGTACACTTACCCCACAACGAAACCAAGCAACTGTGTCAAGTGGGAACGATTTCAGGCTTGCTATTATACGACAGCTTCTATCTCCAGTTGCAGCTCCCTCTTCTTCTACTCAGGGTCTTCGTTTCTCTTTCGCTCTTCGTCCTCATGCTTGCATCTATCAATGATGTCTCGCCATAGCTTGTAAGGGCCCATCTTGACCTTACCCTTGTTGGACCTGGTCCCAGACCCGAAAGCCATGGAAGAGATTGTATTGGACTTTATTGGAGATGAAGTGGCCATGGATGGGTTACCCTTATATACACAAGGGGGGAATAATGCCAGAAACTGATGGCAGCGTTCGTGCGGCCACATCGCTCTGAAAAGGTGGTAGCATGCGGTCACGTCACTTTGAAAAGGTGACAACGAGCGGTTTCATCAATTTGAAAAGCAGATAGCGAGGGATCACATCTCCCTAAAAAGGTGGCAGCGAGATGTGGCATCCCTTTGAGAAGCTGGTAACGTGTGGTCACATAGGATTAAGAAATGCATTAATGACACGGTAAGTAGTAATGTTTGAACATGTATTACATAGAACGTAGACATGTACGAATATGTAAGACTGCCTTCAAGAGATGTTGCATTAATCGGGACGAGCTCCCTAAAGTACCCATGAATAGCACAACTCTCAGCTTAAGCTCACGGTGTTGGAGATCCAGTTGAAAATGACGCATCAGCCACTTGCACACGCTCACTATGATCCTCTCATTGGCTCTACTAAGTCCCTTGATGATATGCTGAAATTCAGATAGATCTACACCGTTAGGATCATAACCAATCTGATCTTTATCATAATATATCTAAAAATATAGCTTATTGGGCATACATGGAAACATCCGAAAATATGTTCAACATTAATACCGAAAATTTATATTTCTTATTATCAAAACTCTAACAAAATTATCAGAACTGATGATCATCTCAATATATTTAGTTCACTACAATCTATATTGCTTCAAAACGAACTAACCAATTTAAACTAATTAAATCCCCTTCTACTTAAAATTTTTTTAATTATCTATAATTATTACCTACAACACTATTTTGTAAAGTCTGGATAATCGAAACTACCGTACTCTAAATAGAACTATACATTTGATGGCTATCTTACCATGCTGAAAATCTTTACAATATACTATAAAAGACAAAAAAAAAAAAAAATCTCATTTTCTGATTACCTTGTTCAACCCTAGGTCTCATATAATGTAACTACTGTTATATCGCTAAACCTAAATCTAGTGGTATTTTAATTACTAATAAAAACAAAAGTCTAGAAAAATTACTAAAAACTGAGATCCAAAATATCTGTAGATAAAAATAGTAAGGCTTCGTCATGTTGCTTCCCTCTCCTCTCCTCCCCCTCTCTTTCTTTTTTTTGAATTAAAATTGACATTTTGATTGAATTTTAGTGTTTTTATAGAGCTAACCACACCGGGGGGAGACGGAGGGCTAACTGCCCTGAGAAAGTGATAGTGGGTCTAACCGCTCTCTAAGAGGGTGGTAAAGAGTCATAGGGAGGTGGTAAGCCTAGGGTGGGGCCTAACCGCCATCTGAGAGAGCAGTAAGAGCTAACCACCCTTTCAGGGACGGTAATGACTCCGCATGCTAGCGTGGCATGCTTACCACCCTGTAAAAGGCCTGTAACCTTTTGAGAGGGTGGTAGGATCCTATTCGTGCAAATCTTTCATCCGAGGTATATTTATTTAATTATCTATGTTAGAAAATATAAAAATAAACAAAATCATAAGATATCCACTCTGTTTAATGTGGCACACGGGCTGCCATTAGGCCCATAAAGAATTTATTTTTTGGAAAACATTAGGCCCAGAGAAACATCGAGCTTTCGTTGAGCATTTTGCCATTTTCAACGAGAAATTGGGGAAAGCATATCGTAGTGGTTTGAATCATCGAGCTTCCGTTTGATCTGCAACCACCTACTGCTCCTTTACTGACAATAATGTTCCTAGATTTGTATATTTTTAGTTCACTCCTGTGAGCATGAAAATACGTACTTTAGTTTTCTGGAGTCTGGAGGGCTGGAGCTACACACTTCATCCACTCTACGTAATGTATCATGAACTTGAAGAATGAACTGGGGAAATGGGATGGATCATTCTTTTTGGGAATTCTATCTGGGAATCCCCACCCCCCCCCCCCCATCTGAGACGCAAAGTGCTTTGTGAGAGGAGCTACAGTACAGTCGAAAACTGGCCACAACCACTAGTAGTCAAAAAATACTGTTCATAGGTCACTGTAGTATTACGACTTGCCCGTCCATTTAGGATCGAACGGCTCCTAATGATTTGAAGTCATTGTGACTTACAAATTGTGTAAAGTTAGGGATCCCAATCCCCTCTCCAACATCTGATTTTTTTCTCTCTCTCTCCCTTTTCATCCTCTTCTTCAACTCCGACGAGATCTGACCTCATCTTCATCTCCGATGACCTTTGACCCTATCTTCAACTCAGACAAGGTTAGGGTTCAGTATTGGGGTTAGGTCCTAGGGCTTGACTGGGCCCCAGGGCTTAGAGGGAAGCCATGGCCGACAGTGGGCGGCGGTGCAGTGCTGTTGGAGCTACAGGTGGTGTGTAGGATCAGTGGCGAGGGTGTCTCTATGACAACCCGTCGAAGATAGGTTAGCATGGTGGAGGGTGGCAATCGCAGATCTAATAGCGGTAGCTATAAAAAAACGGGAGTAGAACAATAGGGTGGGGGTGCACATGGTGGAGAAGCTCGCCAACGTGGGAGGAGAGATTGGGATGAGAAGGAGGTTGAAGAAATCCATGGGTCATTGGATCTCGATCTAAAGGCTGAAAAATTCGAGCGCTGAGAGATTAAATGCCTGGACGAACTATAGATGGTGCCTTTTTTTAGATTATGCTCCTGAAGACTCAATCAGTACTAGAAAGAGAACAAATCAACAAAAGGGGCACCTAACTGCTTTTTTGCATTATTGCTCCTCGTTCATTTTCCTATTAAGATTATGGCCCTCGAGTGTCCTGTTGTGATTACATATTTTCGTCTTACTTGCATGGCGATTTGTTAAACCGGAAAGCATAGGAATTTGTAATATTTTCAGACAGCAGAGCAGGTCACCGTTCACAAATACGTCGGTAACCGGCTAAAAATCGTGGTTACCGACCTTCTCGGTCCGGTCCGGTTTCAGAAACCGAACGGTAACCGAAATTTGAATTCAAAAAATTCGAAAAAAAATAAAAAAAATTCAAAACAATCTTAAAAAAACTAGACACAATTCTAAGACCTTCTGTGAAAAAAAATTTCAAAAATAATGTCGTTTGCATGATATTCTACAGGGAGAAAGTTTGAAAAAAATGAAAAAAATTGAAACGTGCGGCTCAGTTATTAACTCACGTTAAGGAAAAGTGTAACATGCAAACACATATTTTTCTTGTGTAAAAAGTATTTTAAGAGAATCTTTAAAATTGATTTCACTTTATTTAGAGTTTTATTAAATTCTCTATGATTTTTACAAAGTTCACAAGTATAAAGTGAATATGTTAAGAAACAGCACTATAATTAACTTTTTCATGTCTACTATTATTTTTCTAAGTAAATCATAGTATAAATAAGCTAATGAAAGTGGTTTCACTAATTTTTGAGGTGTGATGGGTCAGTTATGAATTAATCTAGTCACAACACATTTACACAATCATGTATGTTACAATAACTAATTCATGAGTTCATGTATTTTTAAAAGACATAGGATCATGTAAGAAGACTAACAAAATTAGTTTCATGATTTTTGGATTAGCAAAGAGTAAACTATGCATTTAACTTGGTTTAACAAATACAATTTCTCACAGAAATTTTTGAAATTTTTTATGAGTATAAATACTTTTATCATGTAGATCATGTTACAAGGAAACCAACAAAATTTGTTTCACTTGATTTGAAGCTCAGGTGAATTAGTTATTGATTTTACAAGGTTGACCCCCTTTTTTGGGTTTTTTGTTGAACTGCGCTGAAATTCGATAAAACCACTTGATAAATCGAGAAAACCGAGCGGTTACCGACCCAAACCGCCCGGTAACTGACCAATTAAAAAATGCGAGAAAATCGCTTGGTAACCGACCCAAACCGCTTGGTAACCGACCAAAACCGAGCGGTTACTGAACGGCTAAAATCGCGATTTTTTTTTCCAAATTTCAAATTTTACCAAATGAATTTTCTCCGAATTTTTTTGAATTTTTGATCGGTAACCACGATTATCGCGCATTTTCGGTTACCGCCGGAGCTCGGTAGAGAGAAACACTGGATTTATCTCCAAATTCAGTTAGTACTCATCTGCTGATAACTGTACCTACATATCTACATGCAACAACAATCTGTTGATTCTGTTCTATAACTGTACCTACATGCTTCTAATCACAGTAGCAACTATTCTGCATCGTCTGCGCCCTTTTCTTCATCCATACCGGTACCAGCAAAGCCTGCATCTGCCCTTCAAGTCAGCATTTCCTTTTCTGAAGGTGTAACAATCATTGATTGCACGTTGTAGAGCTAAATGGCCGACGACGAAGCCGTGCCAATTGCAATAAACTTTCCCTTGTCGTGAAGCACAAGACATGTATTGTATTGCGACAGGACAAGCTGCTCATGAATAATGGCAAGATCCAGATCAACGATACCACAAAGCAATACAGAAATCAATGGAGAGGGGCCAGAGGGCACAGTGGCACACACATGATAGCGCTGCTCCTAACTAACCTCGGGTAGTTTATTGCACGCGGTCCACCTGCCAGTCCTGCACTCTAGTCTCTACCTTCCATTCGTCTGCTCCGTCTTTCTCTTCTTGGAAGTGTATAAATCTTTGCTTCTGCATCTGATCAGATCCAAGGTTTCCGTGAGCGGTTCTTGGACTCATGGAGGTCAAGACGAAGGACGTATGGGGCCTGCTGCTCGTGCTTCTCCTCGGCCAGCTCGTCGCCTTCTCCATGGCTGCCTCAAGCTTCACCTCCTCCCTCATTGCTAATCTTGGTACTCAATTTCTTCATTTTTTTTCTCATTGGGCTGATCCATATACACAGAATTATTAGCTGTATTTGATGAAATGTTTGATAACCATTAGTATCTTGATAGAGGTAACATCAGTTCATTCCCATGGTTCTGCAGGAGTCGATGCACCACTCACACAATCTTTATTCGCGTACCTGTTGCTGACCTTAGTTTATGTACCAATCGTCCTGCGTCGACGACAGAAGCTGCAAGTAAGCATAGCTGCATAAGAATCAACCCTGGAAACTGTTGCAATTCATAGCTCACTATTTTGAGTACTCTTGTCTTGCAGATATCTTGGTATTGGTATCTAGCCCTGGCTTTCATTGATGTCCAGGGGAATTATCTTGGTAAGTACAGGCACCACACAGTTACACTGATGAGTCCATACCATCAGTGGCTTCCTGTGAGATACTCAATGAAGTAGTTCTGTCAGATTCTTCTTGCTACTGCTGATAAGCAACACCTAAACAATATTATGTTGCAGTTGTGAAGGCATACCAGTACTCATACATTACCAGTGTAACTTTGCTGGATTGTTGGACTGTTGTATGGGTCATCATACTCACCTGGTACGCATTGGGCACAAGATATTCTTTCTGGCAGTTTGTGGGGGCAGGGACATGTGTGGCAGGGCTTGCCCTTGTCCTCCTTTCAGATGCAAAGTCTCAAGATGAGCAAGGTAAGTACGTAACCGCTTCAAACAGCATGACAGTTTAAATTAAGTCAATTACAAAGTCTCAAGAACAAACCCCAATACAGGAATCATTTTAAAGCTAGGAAATTAGAATTTCAGTTACACAGGAAAATTCCTGGTAGTAGTAGGGCTGTCCCTTCCGCTGTCCCTACCATCTCCTTTAAACTAAATCATGGCAAAAGAACAAGCAGGATACAAATTTTATTGGTAGCTAAGATGGCAATAGACCAGGTGTGAAATTTAAACATGATTTTGTGAACATCATTTTATCATTTTAGCATCTCCTTTAAAACAAATTTAATCCACAGAAAAGTTAGATGCATTTTAGCATCTCACGAAACATTTAACTTCCTGCAGATCCGAGTAAAATACCACTTCTAGGGGATACCCTTGTTATTGCCGGGACAGTTTGTTTTGCATTTAGCAATGTTGGGGAGGTTAGTTATCCATTATATATCTCTGCTGCTATCAGCAATATTTTTGCCATATTTCTAAAAAGCATTTCATTTTCCTTGTATATGTAGGAATACTGTGTCAAAAAGAAAGACCGAGTTGAAGTTGTTGCAATGCTTGGATTATTTGGGTTGCTAGTCAGTATAACTCAGATGTATCCTCTCCATCGTTCATTATTTGTTACAGCCAGTAAAATAAACTGGCATGATCCATTCGCAATGCCATCTATAGCTTTGCTCTCTGTTTTGCATAGTTAAACTGTCACCACAATGTTTTGTGGAACAAAAATTGTTCACTACGAAATCTTCTGGAAAGAAATGATTCATGTTACCTTTAACCTGATAAACCTTAGACTTATATTTGAAAGGAAGAGCCTAGAAGCAGTTACCTGGTCTCCAACAATGGTAAGAAAATACACTTTGAAACTCTTTTATCTGCCATTATTGAATCGATTAACTGGAAACTCGCTCCTGATTTTGCCTTTTCTTTTATATCCAGATAAGTCTGTTCGCAGGATTTGCAGTGGCTTTATTCATGTTCTACACAATCACTCCTTTTGTTCTTAAGGTCAAGTATCTCCATGTTAGGAATGAAATAAGCTCCACAAGTAGGAAACAAAAGAAACTTAGGCCCTGTCAAGTGGTTATGACTTATCTGAATAAACTAAGAACAAAGAAAAGCTGTTTCGATAATATTGGCTACTAACTAGTATCAGCCGGAAGAAAGACTCTCATATTGTCATTTCACAGTGCAATAATAGTTTGACCCTTTTTCTTGTGCCCTTTTTGCAGATGAGTGGAGCAACACTGTTCAACCTTTCACTCCTAACATCTGACATGTGGGCAGTCGCTATTCGAGTTTTATTCTATAAACAACAGGTGAAAATTTATGACAAAAACAACCGATCCAGATTATAACATATTACCCAATATGCTCACGTACTTTAGGTGCAACCCACAGATAAACTGGCTGTACTATCTAGCATTCACAGTTGTGGCCATTGGATTGATAGTCTACTCGTTGAAGTAAGTTTGTTCTAACATTCCTAGATCATTTGGCAGATAAGTTACTCATGGTTGCAGAAACCTAACAAATTTAATTGCTTGTAATCTATGAAGTGAAAGTTCTTCGGACGATGAAACAGCTGCAAGTACAAAAGCAGCAACGCAATATCAGCAACTTCAAGGTGAGGATAATTCAACAGGAAGTGGTTCTAATTCGGGAAGCCAAGAAAGGACACATAAGGAAGTTCACATTTGTAGTGGGATCAATGTATAAGGAAGCTGACATTTGTAGGGCGGGGGGGGGGGGGTGTCAATGTATAAGGAAGTTCACATTTGTAGGGGGGTCAATGTATAAGGAAGTTCACATTTGTAGGGGGGTCAATGTACAAAGACACCTCCTTGATAATATATAGATTCGACACAAATCAAATATGGCAACAGAGTTCTGCAGAATTTAATGTTGCCCAATTCATGTATATGCAAAACTGTTATTATCTCAAGCAAAAAAAGCAATTTGGATGCGGAAGGGAACCAGAGTTTATTTTTCCTCTATAGATCAGTCCAGCAAATATTTCAACATGCTGAAAAATACATAGGAATAAAAAGAGCTTTTGGACTAAGGACTTGAGAACCCATCGCAGCTGATTTGTATAAGAACTAGTGGGATAGCAACATATGTGCGAAAATATAATGAGAGCTCTAAGTGTCAACATACTAGTTACTAAAACTCCTTCGAGAATTGCCAGCTCCATAGTAATTAGAATAACATTGATCAACAGAATGGTAATTAGACTGCCTATGAAGGAGACAATTTATCTCTGAGTAATGTGTGAAATTGCTGCAGGGTTCAGTGAAATGTAAAATGTTGAACATGCCACGGTATTTCCTTGTTAGGTGATTTGTGATTTCAAAACCTTTCTCCCAGAATACTACATATACATTGCTCACTGTATGCATCAGAAACTTAGGGCAAATCACTGCTCAATAGGAGCTGGAGGGGCTAGTCACTTTATGGGAGGATCTCAGGGACATCACTCTTAGCCAAGAAACCCCGGACATCATACGTTGGCGATAAACAACCGATGGAGAATACTCTACAAAGAGTGCCTACACCATACAGTTTGCCGGGGCGGTGAAGAAACCTGGCATGTTGCCGATTTGGAAGGCTAAGACTGAGCCCAAGTGCAAGTTCTTCGTACGGGTGCTCTTGCAACGCAAAATTCTAATGGCGCATTACTTGGCAAAGAGAGGCTAGCCTCATGACTATGTCTGCAAGCTTTGCCGGCATGAATTTGAAACCCCCACTGAAAGGATCAAATGGCCCAAGAGGGGAGGTGAATTGGGCTATATAAAAAAAATTTACTCCTACCGAAATCAAGAACAAGTAGCAATCTTAGCCTAGATTAAATGAAATATGGCTACACGATCAAACTAGATAGAAGCACGAAAAAAAACAAGCAAGCTAGAACACAAAGTAAATGCGGAAAGAAAATCTTGCAAGAAGTAAAATGCTAAAATGTAAATACGGGAAACTAAGAAGATGGACAAAAGAATACCGATTTTTTCTTGAGGTATCGAGAAGTTGACACTCTCCCTTAGTTCTTGTTGGAGCATCCACAAAGGATATCGCTCCCCTTTGAGTCACAAAGTCTCAAGTTCTCACTCATAATTGTCACTTCTCTATCTTCGGATTGATGGACATCAAACCAAGCACATAGCTCTTCCTGAGGCTCCCACAAGAACTCTAAGAGCTCACCGAGACACCTCCAATCACCAAAAACCGGCTAGCTGTTGCCAACCACCAAGAGTAACAGGCCAATAACTTCACTTGACCAAGATCAAATCCTAGACTACAGCTAGATGCACACTTGCTACTCTTGAAGCACTAATGAAGTCCTTAACCTTCAATTAGGGACATAGAAATCAACTCAAGAGCTCTCCCTTGCTTCTTGATGATACACAGTGTATGAACTCCTCTGAGGTTGCCAGCAAGAGAAATGAAACTAAGTGTAGGAGTATTTATAGGCTAGAGATCCAAAATTAGCCGTTACCTGACCACCCACTATTTCTGTTAGCACCAAAAGATCCGATAAGAACCATCTCACACACAGCGGATAATCCGATGAGTAGAAACTTCAGAGATAACTGTGCCAGCTATCATTAGCCGTTGATCCTCGAGTGTACTTATCCGATGACCACTGAAGTAACACTGGACAATCCGGTCAAAAGAACCAGGATAAAACACTTGTCGCAAACCTTTCTGCAAGAATTAGTCCGGTGATGTCATCTTTGCCTACACCAGACCATCCGGTGAGTGAAGCCTATTCTGAACCTCTCTACAACATTGCTCCGGTGCATTTGTCCGGTGAGCATAACGTAAACACCGGACTATCCGGTGAGTAGAGATTCATTTCTCTGTACTTGTAATCTGCCTCTGCAAGAAATAGTCCGGTAATCCTCTTTCCATCACCGGATAATCCGGTGAGCTCAAATTTATTTTCCCTTGGAAATTTTGCTTATGCTGAAAAAAGTTCGATTCGCTCACCACTCTAACACCAGACCATCCGGTGAAACACTTCGAAAACTTTTAAACACATATCACCTGTAGCGAAAATTTCCCTATTAGGCCATGATTGTGATTTTGGTGATTAATGACAATATAGTCAATGGGTCTAATATGTTTGTCAAGAATATATGTTAGTAGATCTCATGGATACAATACATGAAGAAGCCACCACAACCAGGACAAAGTTTGATTGAATTAGAGAAGTCCCAAGAGAAATGAACTAACCGGATGGTCTGGTGCTCTGGATGTTGAACTCACCGGAGCATATGTGATAAATGGGAGAGAGGCCTGAAGACCTCACCGGAAGGTCCGGTGATCAGAGAAGATACACACCAGAGCATTTTGTCTAGAGAAGGTTGCAGCCATTGAAGTTGAAGATCAAAGCACCGGATGGTCCGATGATCAATGTGTTACACACATCAGACAATGAATAGTGCAAAGAGGCATAATGAAGATCAACGTATCGAATGGTTCGGTGATGAAGACTGTGCATACCGGAGTATTATTTCCAGAGAGGGTTACATTGGCTCAATTGACTGAAGTCAACTCACCAGATAGTCCGGTGATGAAGTGATGTGCATCGGATGCTTACACCGGAGCAATTTACACAAAGAAGACGAAAAGGCTCGGATGACTTAGGATAACTCACCGGATAGTCTGGTGATGGAGATGAAGTATACACCGGAGTGTCCGGTGTTCATAGAGGCTTGTGTGGGGTTCCGACAGCTAGTTTGTGAGAGTGTACTCATCGGATGATCCGGTGTTAGTACTATTGTTCTCACCGGATCATCCAGTGTTAACAACTTTTTTGAGTCGTTGAGTTAACATCTAGTGCGCGAGTTTGAGGCTATAAATACCCACCCACTCGACCATTTGAAGGTGCTGGAGTCTAGAGAAGTTCATGTACACCTTTGAAGACATCAAAGCCACCAAAGTGCTTAAAGTGATCATCCAAGGTGATTAAGCACAAGATTAGTGAGTGATTAGTGCTTATAGGCCTAGAGAGAGTGTTGCTAGGTGATTGCTGCCTAGAGAGTGGATCAAGGAGTGATGCAACCTTGTACCAAGTGGTACGCCAACACCTTGGAGTCTTGGCGACTCGCCGGTAAGCTTGTTGACCCTCCAACTTGGTGTGGAGCGGCGGCAAGGCGATTGTGCAGGGACACGGAGATCCTTGCCTTAGTGGCTCAAGCTTCAAAGTGATCATGATGGCAAGGAACCGGAAGAGAGGCTAGTGGTGAGACCTTACCTTTGTGGCTTGGTAGCTTATCTGAGTAAAGGCCTTGTCTTTGTAACTTGGTGGCTCAAGAGCTGTGACCTGGTGTCGACCGAAAGCATATCCTTTGTAGAGCTTCAACGTGGACTTAGGGTGGCATTCATGCCATCAATACCACGGGAAAAAATCCCTTATGTCGAGTTTGATTTGTACCTTATTTACGTTTCTGCATTTACATTCTTGCAATTTACATTCTTAGATAGGTTGCAAACGCTTTGATCGACAGAGTAGACACACTAGATAAACCTAGAGCACATCTAGATAGAATTTGATATAGATTTATCTTGTGTTGTTTTTGAAGCCAAAATAGTTATAAGTGTCCTAATTCACCCCCGTCTTAGCTAGTTAGACATTGGATCATCCTGTGCACTAAGTTCTCTTCTGATCTGAACCGAAAGAAGAACTCTGGTGAGAATTCATTTCAAGTCACCGGACTATCCATTGAGGTATATTTGTTGCTGAGCTCGTCCAATTCAACCCTCTTTAAGCTCTAACTTCTTGACGACTCAACCAAGGGATTTTATAAGCTACCTAGTGCTAAAAATTCATAATTGTGCATCAAACAAAGTCTAGACTCACTAGATTAAGCTACTACTCTTAGCCCCTCTTTATAGTACGGTCAAAAAGACTAAGAAAGAAGACATATACTACTCTAAGTGTCATTCGTCTCCTTTCTGATACTTAGAACTAGAAGATCCATAATCTTGATACACATGACATTTGATCATCCATATAATCAACTTAGGAACCAAGAATACTCAATTATTATTGTGAACTAAAAGTTTTAATACCCATCAAAACGCACTTGTTAGTCATAATGATACGGTTGTCATTAATCACCGAAATACTTACCACTTACCTAGAGGCCTAGATGCTACAATCTCTCCTTTTCTGGTGATTGATGACAACATAAAAGAGAATAAAGAGATAAAAATTGAAGTACACCCTATCACACTAGGCAATTGGTAACATATATCAATTAAGCAAGAGAAAGCCTAGGACTATAACAACCTGTCTAGTTAGAAGAATAAGAATTAAACAAGCAAGAAATTAAACACAATGTGATGACAAACGAAACACATCAAGAGAGAGAACCAAATAGCATGTCATTACATCAAAAACCATAAGATCCAACAAGCCGAACCTAACTACCCAAACTCCTAAACTCCCCCTGAAACAAAAGCTCTCTAGTCACTCATGCTAAGATTCTCTCTCCCAACTCCGCCTATCACTAGACTCTTTCCCCCTTTGGTATCTAAGTACCAAAAAGAGAACCCTACTAAGCATCTAGGGACGGAGGAGATGGAGGAGCCGATGCTGTCGAAGAAGGTCACATTACGAGCTGAGAAGCATCGAACTTAGAGTCGGAAGAGTCATGCTTTGCTAGAATGGCGTCAATGATAGGTGAGAGGGATCCTGCTGTAGGCTGAACAGATGCAAAAGGAGCATGAACCTCTATCAACACTGTGTCAGGATGGTGGTCGGAGCAGGAAGTATCGACACCCTAAGCTGTTGTTTGCTAAAGAGTAGCCTCAAGCTCGTCAAAAGCTAGCTGTATGATAGAAGATGGCTCGATTGGGTGGTGCTGATCAGGGACGGTCAGCTATGGAGAGTCCTCAAAGCTGAGAGATCCAGTGGTTAGAGGTGATGACAATGAAGGAAGAATTGGCCTCTGAGAAGTCCCGACAGGTAGAGAGAAGACTCTGGTGCTAAAAAGTGCTGAAAGAGGGAAGCCTGACGCCGGAGTACTCAAGAGACCACCAACACTACCTAGGAGAGAACTCAGGGCTGGAGCTAGTGCTATAGGTGCAGCTGGCAACTGAAGACCTATATGCTGAAGTAGAAATAAGAACATCTAAGCGTTGTTCTCCCTGTCTATCTGAAGCGCTGCAAACATGGCCTACTACTACTGGAGTGACTTCATGAGCACCATCTGCTGCTCCTGCTGGTGAAGCATATCAGCCTGAAGCTTCGCTTGCATCTCTACCTGATTTGTCATCTGTTGCTGCATCATCATCTATTGCTACTGCATCTGCTGAAAAAGGAGTGTCATCTCTAACGACGGAGCAGTAGGAGTGAAGGAGTCA
This sequence comes from Phragmites australis, assembly GCF_958298935.1. Lineage (NCBI taxonomy): Eukaryota > Viridiplantae > Streptophyta > Magnoliopsida > Poales > Poaceae > Phragmites > Phragmites australis. The sequence goes on from NC_084929.1 coordinate 27,873,947, forward strand.
TCTCAGGTGCTGAAGAGAGTGGAACTGTAGTCTGCGGGACATCCTGAGAAGAACCTCCTACCTTGGCGTCGTGAGACCTAGTGACTGGAGGGAAGTACTGGACGTCCTCTGAGTCTGAGTCACTATCGCTGTCTATGTCAAAGAGGGCATAAGGGAGCCCTGCCTCAGCCTCTGCAAGGACCTGGTCCTCAGCTACTTCTCTCTCCCTCTCTCCAACTAGGATCTGCTCCTGAGCGTGAACCATGGCATGGTGACCATGGCGTTTGTCTGTGGGAGCACTAGGGATATACTCCTAGAACTGAGTAGAGGTGTCCTCGTATGCCTTAAGAAACTCGGGATACCTGATCGCGTGAGCAAGCAAATGTGAAATAAAGTGAGCATATGGTTGTTGTCTGGCCACAGACATCCCTTATACAATGGCATCCTCAATATCACAAAGAATAAGGTCCACGATATTAAATCGCTAGTGAGTGAGGATAGAGAGGATCAACCACTGCTGCAAACTGGTGATAGCTTCTCCATAGCCGATCCTCAATAGCAAACTACATCTCAGGGCTAAGTGCATGGCCTTCGCCTCATGTGTCAACATGTCTGGCAGTCTCGGCGATCATAGAGCGAACGACTACCTAAACAATGGTCTTATTTCCAAATGCCCTATTCATATTTAGTAGAGCTAAACGTACCTGTACTCCTCACTTGCAAGAGCTGATGTACCACTCACACAATCATTCACATCATACCTGCATTTAGCCCTAGTTTATGGAACGATTCTCCTGCATCGACAACAAAAGTTGCTTTTAAGTTGTAAGCATAGCAGCGTAAGCATGGACTTCGAGAAGTTCTCTGACTCATAACTCACTGAATGGTTTACCTGTCTTCCAGAAACCATGGTATTGGTACCTAGCCCTGGTCTTTACTGATGTGCAGGGAAACTATCTTGGTGAGTAAACCATACAGGATACAGTTCGAACGATGAACCACCGATTGGCAATAGGCAATAGCTTCCCATGAAATATATATATATTAAAGAAAAAGAACCGTAAATATTTATCTCGTTCAAGAAGAAATTTATCCAAATGTGTCATCGTTATGACACTTGTGTTGCAGCTATCAAGGCATAGCACTGCTCATACATCACCAGCGTAAACTTGTTGGTCTGTTGGACCATTCCATGGGTCATGCACTAGGCAATTTGCAAGATACTCTTTCTGGCAATTTGTAGGAGCAGGGACTTGTATGGCAGGACTTACCCTGGTACTCCTCTCAGATTCAAACTATCCAAATGAGCAAGGTAAGAAGGTAGCTGGTCAGAACGCTAGTTACAGCTTAAAGAATTCATGATAATAGATGTAGGAACGAGATTGGCAACTAGAGGAGTGAATAAATGCATCAATAAATTTCTTGCGAAATTAATGATTTTCTCCTATTTGGATCAACCAATGCACCTCAAACTCAAGTAAAAGCAAAAATAGAGAGAAATTTTAACAGGAAAAAATTGAAGCAACATGACTACACGGATGATATATGAATCATAGATTCTATTTAAGATTAATGCATGTGTCTTAGCACTCGAAAGATCACAACTTGCAAAGAAACAAGAAAACATGAGCACCGAGTAACGAAACTCTCCAAGTTGATTGCCTAGATGCAAGAGAATTCAAGGCTCTATCATGTAAGCGTGTGTATGCGAATTTTATGCCACTAGCATCAAAAAGATGACCTCACAAGGTGCTGAAATTTTAGCCCAAAAACTAAAACGAAAAACATAATCGAAAACCGAAAAACTTACAAACTTGCAAGGGAACCAATAGAGGGAAACTAGAAAGGAGGAGAATTCAAGCATATGCAAAAATATAAACTTCATTACTCAAAAAGGTCAGCCCTATTTTAAACGGATTACAAAGATTTATCTCTCAAAACTCTCACTTATTACATATGCTAAACACTCATCTTCTTCTCCTCTAAAACACTAGCATAAGGCTATCATATAGATAGCTCAAGGGACACCTCCCCAACCAGTCATACCCCTCCATTTATAGCCTATAAAATTTGACCCCTAAGTTTCTTTGACTGTTCATAAAATACATCTATCTTGTAGTACATTCCTACCTACCACTAGGGGTATTTTGGTCTATTTTTTCTTCATCCATCGGACGATCGTGACGCCTTCACGACTTAACTTCGCCTCGATGCAAGCTTCACGATGATGCCACGTGCACCCCATCCGCTTGGTTTTGTGGCCAAACGGAAAACCGACTCGCAAGCTTATCAAGGCATGACTCACAGCTGCTTGTTTTGACCACAAGAAAGTCTTATGATGTTGACGTGCATCCTCCATCTTGCAATGTTGACCGCCGGCAAGTCTCTCCCACTCCTGATCCCTCAGACCGTCTTGTCACTTGCACAGGCATCCCTTTTGCTTGACTTTGTCAATACGCCGTCTTTATTCTTCACCTCATCCTTTTGCTTGACCTCCATATGTACAGTTAGGATCACTCTTGGCTCCGTCCGGCCTCCTTGATCGTCCGGCACCAAGCACCCCGTTTGACCCTGATCATCCGCCGTCAACTGTCAAATTGTATCCAACATCTGCACATTATTAGACAATCAAAAATACATCTCCAGAACCATATAATATCATCACATGTTAGTCCAAATCAAAATCAAGTTGAAAAAGATCAGACGTAACAAAAATATGAACATCGGATAGTCCGTCGTTCACACCAGTGCAACACCAGACCATCCGGTGAGTACAATTATACTGGAGCCCGGTTTGCATTCCACTTCTGGTGATCACACTGCCAACACCGAACCATCCGATGAGTACAACTACTCTTGTACACACATTTCAGCCCTTCTAGAAAATTAGTCCGGTGTGCACCCATTGCCAACACCGAACCATCCGACGCTCTCTCCAAATTTAGCGCCAAAAATCTTTCTCTGTAAGAATTGATCTGGTGCTCACTCTCACCCACACCGGACCTTTCGGTGAATGAATTTTTCTCTGCTTCTGCGCTAAAAAAACTCTGGTGTTCATAATTGCCACACACCAAACTATCCGGTGAGGTCAAACACCCTCACACCGGACTATCCGGTGAGTGTAAACTTCCTGCACCGAGACAAGGACATAATCTCCAATTCTTTGCTACTTTGGTTGAATAAGTTCGATCATCGCATAAATAACTATGCATTTGAAATCAGATGGACACTCAACCAAAGCCATACATTATCAATCACTCATCCCAAACGATAAACCAAGACACATTTTAACTTGGTTTCTTAATAGATTTATCCAAAAGACCCATTTTTAATACATATGTTTAATGTAACAGAACTTAAGGAGGATTGCAAGAAAACACTGTTTAGTGTCTTGGGATCAAAATTAACGTTAATGAACCTGAAGAACAGCATATATAGTTTCGAACTCCAAAGCAAAGTATAGATAAATTCATAATATTAAAATCTCAAGAATAGCTCATTTTTTCCTGCAGATGACGCAAGTAAAAGACCACTTTTGGGGGATGCCCTTATCATTGCTGCCACATTTTGTATTGCATTTAGTAATGTGTGTGTTGGGGGGGGGGGGGGTAGCGATGGCATTCCATAACTTCTGGCATTGCCAATATACTTGCCGATTTCTCATGATCTATAACAAGAATCCTTTGATGCATAAGAATACTGTGTCAAGAAGAAAGACAGAACCGAATTCCTTGCAATGCTTGGAATATTTGGGATACTTATCACTGGACTTCAGATGTATCCTTTCCATGATATCAGATTAATTCTTACTGAAAACTAGCATGGTCTATTGATTATGCTCAACTATAGACTTGCCTTTTATTTTATTTTATTTTATCAGTTCAATCATCACCGCTATTTGTTGGAACAAAAGAAGTTGGGTCTATACCCATGAAGTTTCATGTTACCCTATTAACTATCATAAACTACAGATCTCTTCTTGAGACGAAGAATTTGGAGGCTATCAGTTGGTCTCAAACAATGGTAACCAAACTATATTTGTTAACCAACCATAAAACTGTTAAATATGCCATACACCTGTTTGATTTCCTCAGAAAGTAAACTCACCCCCGCTTTTCCATTGTTCCAGATTGGTCTCTTCATAGGATATGCAGTAGCATCTTTTGTGTTCAGCACCATTAGTTCTTTTGTACTTAAGGTTAAGTTTCTTGAACCAATTCAGATCTACTTCCTAGGGAGAAAAAAGTGCATGTTGGAAACGAAAGAAAAAAGATGATATAATCAATTGGTTCTGTAGATTATAATACTAGTTCAGCTGGCTCTTCCATTGTCATTTAGCAGTGTAAAGTAACTTAGTTTTCTGATGAACCTCATGCAGATGAGTGGAGCAACCATGTTTAATCTCCCACTCTTAACAACTGACGTTTGGGCGGTTGCCATTCGAATTTTCATCTATCATCAGCAGGTAAATTTTTTCCAATTCTGAATGTTTGGTCAAAGACATTTCGGCTCTACTATTGTGCTGACACTAATTATGTGCAACCCATTTGTAAATTGGCTCTACTATATAGCATTTGCAGTTGTAGCCATTGGATTGATTATCTACTCGCTGAAGTATGTTGAATTCAACTTTCTCAAAGCATTCATATAAAAGGCACTCAAGTTACTCAAACCTGATATACCTTTTTCCCTGTTATCTATGAAGCGAGAGTTCTTCACATGATGAGACAGCTGCAAGTACGACAGAAACAGCAACTCAGTATGAACAACTTGCAAGTGAGGAAACGGATGGTGCCAATTCGGACTGGCAGAAAAGAAAACATCGGGAAGAAGATCACACCTGTTAGGCGCTCAAGTAACTGCCAGGCAACGAATAGATGTTGTGTAAGAAGATAACACCTGTCAAGGCGCCAAGTAACCTCCAGGCGACGGATAGATTACCAAATCTATCAGAACATATGCAGAGTACTTGAACCAGGGGTTGCAGACTGGAAAGCTTCGGTTTTCACCTAGTTCTCGACTGGTTTTCAATGTAAACAGTTTTAAAACATGCTAGTAATAATCATTAGTAGTTTGAAACTGAATAGCAACATACTGTTGGGGAGTAGTCCCACGCTCCCCCATGCGGCAAAGCGAAGCTACCCGGGGGACCCGTAGAAGCCTTTACACCAGAAAAGGCCTCGCCTCCGCCACTGTCCCGTCCCGGCTCAAGGAACACCGTCCCGTTGTTTTAGTGGTACCCGTGAGTCCATCGCTGTTAGGTATTTCCACGGCCCAACACAAACGCATTCCAACAGAATCTGCAATCAGATATGAGAATTCAGGGGGTGAACCAGGCCAACGTTCAGAATACCGGGAGGCCGGTTCTCACCGGTTTCCCAAATCCTGATTGTAAATAATCGTCTAACCATACATATTTCAAGCATATTGCTAAAAGAACATTTAGTACAGGTGATATTGTTCAAAGATGGCATTGCCAGAGTATTGTATCCACAGTCAAGTTATTCTGACCCTGTTCACCAGAAATCTCCACAGGAACAGACCCCCAAATTGAAGTGGTGGAACCTGCTGCAATCCCGCATTATAATCTCCCTATCCTCGATTTCAGAGACCATCTTGATCACCGTGTGGCAGTCCCCACACACCCGCAGATTTTTGACAATTTGAAGGGGTGTCCCTGGTGGGGTGGCTATCAAGCCAAAGGCGAGGGCTAGCCGCTCGCTATGCATAGCCAGCATAGCTTCTTTCTGCTCTTCTGCCATGTCATGAAGCACAAAGCTTGTGTCAGGACAATAACCTTTTTGCTTCAACCTAGCTGTCAATGCCTTGAGCTTTGCATATATCTGGTCAGATAAAGGATGTGACTTGTCCGAAGCTATAAAGGAATGAACTTTGTTCTTGATCTGAATCCAGCTGCATCCAGCTTCTTTCTTCACCTTTCTAGTGTCCATGAGCTTCCTCACTTCATCCCTCTCTTCCCACTTACCTGCAGCCGAATAAATGTTGGAGAGAAGCACGTATGTAGCCGAGTCAAGTGGCTCAAGTGATAGCAGCTTCTCTGCAGCCAACTTCCCAAGCTCAACATTCTTGTGAACTCTACAAGCACCTAGCAATGTGCGCCACACCATTGGACCTGCTGGGAATGGCATGCCTCCTATAAGGCTTATTGTCTCATCCAGCTTGCCTGCACGGCTATAGAGATCCACCATGCACGCATAATGCTCCATGGTTGGACTGATATTGTGTTCTCTGACCATCGAATCAAAGTATCGCTGGCCTTCTCCGACAAGACCAGCATGAGTGCATCCCATGATCACTGCAAGGAATGTGACGCCATCCATCTCCATGCCCTCAGTTTCCATCTGCCGAAATATATCAAGGGCCTTTTTGCTGTAACCATGCTGTGCATACCCTGATATCATTGAGTTCCATGACACCAAGTCTCTATCTGTTTGCCTCTCAAAGACACTCTGAGCACTCTCAATGCTCCCTTTCCTTGCGTACATGCTGACAAGTGCGCTGCTCACACAGATTGCATCCTTGTATCTGTACTTGATCGAAACAGCATGGAACTGCCTACCCAGGTCAACACCCGCTGTTGGACTAGCACAAGCATCAATGGCACTAGAGATTGTGAACTCATTTGGCTTCACTCCTAGCATGACCATCTTGATGAATACATTTGTCGCACCATCACAGTCACCAGCTTGGGCATAGCAAGTTAACATTGCAGACCATGCAACAACATCCTTTTGGTCAATTGTTTTGAATATAGATAGGGCTTCTTCAGTGCTGCGAAGCTTAGAGTAAGAGGCCAGAAGTGCAGTTCCAACCGTTGGTGAGCACTGGTAGTTTGTCTTGATAACCTGAGCATGAATCTGCAGAGTCAAGCTGGCCAGTGATGTTGTCAGCATTGCCGAGTAGGTGAACTCATTTGGAGCAACACCGTCTTCTCTCATTCTGCTAAAAAGAGCAGCAGCAAGAGGTGTATCGCCATTCTGAATGCACCCACTAATCATAGCAGTCCATGAAACAACACTCTGGGATCCTGGCATCAACAAAAATATGTTTAAGGCATTGTCCAGTTCACCACATTTGCTGTAGGCATCCATGAGGCCTGTCATTACATTGCCATCCGAATGGAACCCGTGTTTCAAAACACAGCTGTGGAGTTGTCGTACCATGCCAAGCTGTTTGAGATTTGCGCATAATTTGATCACTGTAGAGTAGGTAGACTGTGTAAGCTTGGCTATACTAGCTCGTGAATCATGGAACAGCTGCAGGGCTTCCAGTTCGCACCCGTTCAACAAAAGGCCCGCCATCAATGTGTTCCACGACACCCTGTCCCTGGTCTCCATCCCAGAAAACAGAGTCCTGGCTTCTTCAACTAGTCCGCACTTTGCATACATGTTCATCAGAGAGTTGCACACAAACACAGTCGAGCGGCATCCAAACTTAACTGATTGAGCATGCACGCGCCGCCCAAAATCGGGTGCGCCTTGGCTTGCCACTGCGGAGAGAACACTCGTAAAAGTGAATGGATTGGGCCAGATCCCCTCGGCGCGCATCCTGAAGAAGAGCACCATGACATTCGAGTGTGCCCCGGCCTGGACGTACCCGGTGAGCAACGACGTCCACGTGACGATATTCCTCTCAGGCATCCCCTCGAACACCTTCCTCCCGTCATCGACGCCGCAGCACTTCATGTACATGTCTACGAGAGACGTGCCGACGCTGACGTCGCCCCGATCATACCCGTACCTGACGCACAGGCAGTGCAGCTGCTCCCCGAGACCTCTGTCCGGTACCGACCCGCAGACTTTGAGGACGCACGACAGCATGGCGGCGCCGACGCGCCCGCCCCGGCGGCGGTGCACGTCCAAGAAGTGGTCCAGCGCCTGACGGACCAGCCCGCGCCGCGCGTAGTCGAAGAGGACGCGGTCGGAGCCCGCCGCGGCGTCCCGGCCGGGAATTTCGTCGAACGCCTGGCGAGCACCGGGAGAGTCACGGAGATCGTCGCCTTCCACCGACGGGACACAGGAGGCGAGCGTGGATAGCGGCTTCGGGGCTAGCTTCGGTGCCAAGGTCGCTGGGTTTCTTCCGCGGAGAAGTGCGAGCGCGGTGCTTGGCGACATGATACTGTATTCCACTGTGCTTCCTACTGATGGATCATGGACGTGCGGGGGGATGGCACGGAGATGACGAAGAGTTTGGTCGGTCTGATTTAGGCGGCACATTGCATGGCGCGCCACGACGTGCATGGACGCACAAGTGACAGGCTCCGTGCACCGGAACGACGAGGTCACGGCAAATGCGGCGGCCGGCCGGCCGGTGGCGACGGTCTGGGACTCTGGCTGGGTGGAGACTTGGGGCCCATTGGGTACCAACTTGTATGCAACGTGCATGCTACTCACTAGTGGATTGGGCCATCTAATACAATCTTGACACACGTCCTGCTGAGCCAGGCCTAGGCAAATTAAAGATTGGCCCAATTTCAAAATCACGCCTAGCCGAATCTGTTTAGGTAGCTAACATCAAGGATTTCAACTTCGTTTTTCATTTTTTTCGTTCAACTGTGAAAAGACCTAAATTCACTATTTTTGGTCTTTTTTATCGAAATTCATAAAATTTGACCGAAATTTCGATCATTTTTCGTCATCTTCTCTATGTGTCCTATGTGTTAGTGAAAAAAAAAATTCTGAAATTAGATATTTCTTTCCCTTCTGAAATTCATAAAATTTGGCCGAAATTTTGGTAAAACTTTAATCCCTAGGCCTAACATTATGTCTCAATTGCGAGAAAAGAGTGGTGCTAACATCATCTTAAAAAAAAACATGCTTACCTCATCTCGTAAAAAAAGAAGTTGTATACAAGAGAGTTTTTTTAAGGATCGAGAATAACGAATAGAGAGGATGTGAATGTGCCATTCAATAAATTTCTTGTAAAATTGATAGTCTTCACCTATTCGAATACCCAACTCACCTCTACAAGAGAATCACAATAGAACGCTGCTACACAAATGAGCAGCGGAAAAATTATACCTACCCAGAAATTTCAGAAACTCCGAAGAAAGATCAAAAACCAAACTAAAAGATTTAACAAAAAGTGGGTCTTATGGTTGGAATTGAATACTAGCTTCTATAGCAAACCAATCCATAACTCATCCCCACACAAAGGTTTAATCTTGAGAAAAGATCACTCACGGAACAAAAGATGAACACCAGGTGAAGAAGATCTCCAAGATAATGGTCTTAAAGCAAGAGAATTAAAGATCTTATCACATATGCATGTGCACGTGAATTTTATGCCTTTAGCATCGAGAAGAACTACCTCCCAATGTGTTAAAATTTCAGCTTAAAAAGAAAAATAAAAATCGACACCGAAGAAAAAAACTTACACACAAGCCAAGGGAACCAAGAGAGGGAAACTAGAAGGATGGGAATTCAAGCATATGAAATAAAATAAACCTCATTACTTTAGACGGATTATAAAAATTTTCCTCTCAAAACTTTTACCTATTACATAGGCTAAGCATATATCCTCCTCTCCTTTAAAACCTTAGTATAATACTCTCATATGGGTGGCACAAAGGGGCTCAAATGATGGTTCATTCTCTCTTAAAGCTCTACCTCTCTATTTATAGACCTAGGAAACTTGACTCCTAAATTTCCTAGCTTTTTTCCAAAATACTCCTCGCTTATAGTACACTTCTACCTATCACCGATGTCATTTTAGTCCATTTTCTTATCCATTCATCAGACGACCGCGGCGCCTTTACGACTTAGAACACCTCGATGCAAACTTCGTGATGTTGACACGTACTTCTCCAATCCTCTCACGGTTTTAAAGCCAAACCACGAAACCCTAGTACGCTTCTCAAAATGTGACTAGCTGCCACTTGCTTCCACATGAAGCAAGTGCTCCGATGATGACGTGTGTCCTCCGTCTTATGACCTTGACCGCCGGTAAGTTTCTCCCACTCTCGATCCCTCGGACCGTCTTGTCATTTGCACTGACATCCCTTCGTTTGACTTTGTCAACACACCATCTTCATCCTCTGTTTCATGTTTTGCTTGACCTTCATGTGTATAGCTAGGATCACCCTTGACTCCACTCAACCCTCCTTAATCGTTCGGTACTAAGCACCCGCTTAGCCTCGATCACCCGCCGTCGACCGTAAAGTTGCATCCGTCACCTACACACCTTAAAATAAGCAAACACATTTCTTCACACTCCAAAATATCTCTAGGTTAGCATTAAATCAAAAACTTCAACTCAGATCACATTCTGCAGAAAACGTGAACACCAGATATTCCAGTGTATTATACTCCTGAACACCGGACCATCTGATGAGTGTAACAGTATCTGTTCCAGAAAATTTTTGCTCTCTACAAGAAAAGGTTCGATGAAAGCTTTCGGTGATCTCATATCCATCACCGGATAATACGATATATGCCAATCCACCGAACCACCCTTATGCAACCTCTCTGCAACAAAAGGTTCGGTGCATTAGCTAGTGTTCATAATCTTAGCACCGGACTATCTAGCGTACATAATCAAACATGGTGCCAAATATCTCTACTCTGCAGAAAATACCCCAGCGCTCTCAAAGTCCATCACCTGATCATCTGGTGTTTGCTTTTATTTCTGCTTCAGCACTAAAAATGCTCTGGTGCTACCATCTGATGTAGCCACCACACTCACCGGACCTTCTGATGCATTGCTCTAATTTTGCTCAAAAAATTGCTCTCTGCAAGAAATAATTCGGTGAGTATACACTACCCACATTGGAACGTCCGGTGAACACCCGGAACATCCGATGTTCAAATCGGAACTTCTGGTGTATGTAATCTTTCTACGTATAGAGAATAATTCGCTAATTCTAAATACCAACAGCTCGAGTTAGACATGAACAAGAACAAGCATCCACAAACACATGCTAACGAAGTTCAAGACATACCAACTGTTGTCAATGCCTCATTACATGCAAACTAAGGCACTTCTCCACTTGGTTTCTCAATATCCCTCTTGATGAGTGCATTGACAACCCTCAAAGCACAAAGATTTGGGATAGAAGAAGTGAAGCACATCAAAGTGACCAAAAACTCGAGAAAGAGTAAACACAAATCACTTGGCATAAGACAGATTGCAAAAGACCGAAGATAGACAGCGACAAACCAAAACCTCAAAAGAGTAAGAAAAGCTCAAAAGCTCAAAAACAAATGCTCCCCTTTGATGAATGCACTTTTTTTTTCTTTGAGATTTTTGTTGCAAATTTTCTCATTTCTCCTCCTTTGTAGCATATTCTCTTCTTTGTGCATATGCTCTCCCTCTTTGTCAATGCAAACATCAAAGACAAAATATTATGCAATGTATAAACATGCAATCGTAGTGAGCTTTTACAAGTATACCACAAAGCATTTGCAAGTACTAGAAATGTCAAAAGGGCTCCGAAAAAGAGGGGATGAAGCTCACAATTGCACAGAGGCTCAAAAAGAGACGGTGACACTAGAACATGAAGCTTGACAAGCTAAACCCAAAGAGTTGGTTGGCGTATTTAATTTTACATAGCCGAATCATGTGCAAGGTGACCACCACATAAGCATCCACTTTTGCCGAGACAATACAAGCATTAAGAATTGGCCAACTTCCATCTCAAACTAGGCAAACAATCATTCATGATAGTAAACTTTATAAACACTCACATATGAAACCAAGACTTAGTTAGATCAAATAATTAAAATAAAATTGATTATTTAGGCACATTTATTTCATTTTTATCCTCATTGACTCTTATCTAAGCACTTGTCTACTTGGTTTCTCAGTTTCCATGCTTCTTCAAATTGTTTCCACATGTCATAGGATTTTTGTGACCCTTTGTAGATAGATATCAGTCAGGTTCATATGAGGTTGAGATGCATGCTAGCCACATCTGATCACGAACCAGTGTATTCAAGGTATAGATGAGATATCTATTGTCGTCTAATTTAACCCTATGAAAACTCAGGTAAGCTGACATTAGAAAAAATATGTAAGCTGAGTTTATTTAAAAAAAAGAGTAAATTTCAAAAACAAAACTATAACTATTTTGACATGTTTTGCATAAAACTATAACTTTTAGAGCATATTTCAAAAAACTACAACTATTTTAACATAAAATTACAACTTTTTCATCACACTCGTTACTGATGCCAGGGGCCACCCATCAGCCGCAATGGCATTTGGGTTTACATCAAGTTACTGGCGGTCACAACAATGTGATGATGTCGTTTAAGTGCAATTACAGGTTTGCTTATATTAGGTATTCATAACTAGCTGACCTCCATGCCAACCAAAATATTATGTCTAGTCACCATAGTTTGTGTCACACTGTTGTCCAGCTCAGCTTTAGGGGTCATCAGATGCCACTAAGGATGGCGAGTGGGTCCCTGACATTAGTAACGGGTGTGGATGACAAAGTTGTAGTTCTGTGAAGCGTAGTATTAAAATAGTTGTAGTTTTTTTAATATACCCTAAGAGTTGTATTTTTTGGTGACATATGTCAAAATAGTTGTAATTTTTTTTAAATAGACCCCAAAAGTTGTAGTTTTGTGTGACATATGTCAAAATAGTTTTTAGGTTTTCAAAATTTACTCAAGACAACAATACTTTTTTCCATCATCATCAATACACCATCTTGAAAGTGAAAATCACCAGTAAATGTACGCATATACTAGATAGTATATATTTGTGTGTAGGTTTAACTTTGTGAATAGATATAGAAACTGAAATGAAGAGGGCGATAAGGCTAGTTATGCAAAGGTTACAAAGTCTATTTTCAGGTGTAGGGACAGTATATGATGTAGTTCATGGATCAACATTTCATAACCTTTTCTTGTAGAGTTTTGAGCTTACTACTAAGTTTGTTAAGTCCTCAGTTTGTTAATAGTCTTTACATAAGAATGAGTTGTCCTCATTGCAGTCTATGTATAGAGCATTAATAAATCATGATGTTATTCAACAAAACTGCTTCTTGTGGAAACTAAAACTATTGGCAAGGTAGTGAACAATCCTATTTTTTAACAACAATGAGACTACAACACTTGTTTTTTCTTGCTAGTTGCTAAGTTTATTTGAAGGACAATATGTGCAGCATTTGGTATTGAATCACCTAAAAGTATTGCACAATTGTTTGGAAACTTGTCTGGGAAACATTGAAAAAAAAATTAGACCCCAAAATTTGGTTAGGGAAAGTGCTCTTTGTTGGATTATATGGTTAAAGCAAAAACAATATTGTCTTTGACAAGGCACAAACAAATTCTTATATGCATGTTATCTTCAAGGGGGCAAGTGCTCTTTGTTGGATTATATGGTTAAAGCAAAAACAATATTGTCTTTGACAAGGCACAAACAAATTCTTATATGCATGTTATCTTCAAGGGGGCCCACTAGACTCGCTTTTTGTCTTTGCTACAAAAGGAGGCTGCAAGGGAGAGGATGAAGTGGGCATGTCATACTTTGGAGAGCAAATTATGAAGATCTTTGCTAAGTGTGGGTGGAAGTTTACTAATAAAGTTTGTGCTTGAGTTTCTTTTAGTCATATCTCAAACTTTTAAATTTATGCTATTTGTTGACATATATTTATTCAGCCTTTTGCTTAAAAACCTTGTAATGATGAATGATCGAGTGCATGTCTTATATGGTATGAAATAAAGATATTTCTTTATTAAAAAGAGCTTACTACTAAGTTTACACGTTAAGGCTTAAAAAAAGTTTACTACATTAACTTACTGAAAAAGGTTTGCAATATATCATATGCAAGAGAGCTTACTGATGGCTCTTTTGATGGCATCTACTATTCTAACAGTGGTTGCCCATTGTGAAAAATAGGGATGAAAGTAGGACGGGAATATCCTGTTCCGTCTCGTGACCATTTTCCTTTTTTTCCTGATTGTTTTTGTTTTTCCGATTCTTACACACGAACGAGACGGTGAGATCCGAAAATAGGGTAAAAAATGGTCAAGCGTCTCGAAATCTTGTTTTTATCCCGATTCACACTTTGTACAAGCCCTTCTGATCCGTCAGTCCTGCCCGGCTGCTCCCATGACGTCGCCTGGCACCGCCCGTCCTGCCCAGCTGCTGGCTGCCCCCATGACGCTAAGAAGTTTTCTGGTGTAGAGCTTGCAACTGCGACCGAATTAGGCCTGCAAGTTCTCGATTGAAGTGCCTTGCAACTGCGACCCAATTAGGCATGCGGGTTCGCTTCCCCTCCACCTGGTCGATAATTTCGAGTGTGTCATATTCCCGTCGCTGCCAATTTGTGCTGCTAGGGCCATACCAAGGAAGGAGGTGGTGCAATGAGGTTGGAGAAGTCCTGGTTCTGCTCCTCCATCTACCCCGACCACGGCATCCAGTTCATCTGCAACGACGCCAAGGTCCGCTCCTTGTCATCCCCTTCTTGTTTTCCCTTAGATTTTGTTTTGTTTGGCATATGGAACGCGCCTACTGCGAATTTTTGCCCTGGTTTCAGGGTTTCAATCGTATGGATTGGTTCGTAGCAAGGTCAGTGAAGGAATATTTAGCTGAGGCAGTGATTGTTTTTAGAGGATGATTTGCTTGCCTTTCGCAAAGTGAAATAACTTCAGGTCGTGAATAGCGAGTGATATGTAGAAATAACTTTATGGTTTCTGCAATGGTCTGCTTTACTCCATTTCTGAACGCTTGATCTGCATCATGCTTCTTTCCTGAGTTACCGAAGAGAAATCCTTCCGAAGATGTGTGTCATTTCTGTAGAAGAGAAGGAGTCTGCATGTAGAGAGAAACAAATGTATTTGATTCCTGTCAATCATATTAAGTTTCTGTTGAATCCATTTCAGTTATGCTTCTGAAGATGTGTGTTATTTCATGTTAAGCTTGTGTAAAATCATGTTATGCAGAGCAGAGAGTTTCTGTTGGTTGGCAATCAAACAACACTGTATCATATTTCAGATCTACTTTGAGTCTTGGATTTGGTGTGTCATGTACTCATTTGTGTGCACTTTGAGTTTTGGACTTGTCTTTTAAGTGAGCATGCATGTGTGTGCGACTGTCATATTTATATATGGATTCATGCTATCATTATTTTTATTTTAATGTTTCAAGTCATTGACTTAATGTTCTGACTTTTGGTCTTTTCAATTTTAATCATTGTTCTCCGTCCGGTACCTATATATTTCCGTTCGGATTAATTTGTATTTTATAACTGGTAATCTCTCATTCGTTTTTGGTTTCTTTTTTTTTCCTATTAGAAAATATGAAAGTAAAAATTATTAGGAAGTTTCTCCAACCTTCCCGTTTGTTTTCAGCTCTAGTGACAAACCAGTAATCATCGTGTTCTGGAACCGCAGGGCACATAGACTGAAACACACCGGCCCGAGGACAATTGATGTCTCAGCTGCCAGCCTAAATCTCTGCAGCGTTGGACCAACTCCTGGAGACCCCAGGCCCGGGTCCGTACGACACAATCGCGACAGCCTCGTGCTGCAGGACGGGATCTTTGCCGCCTCAGGCTTTGCCGCGGTGGTTGCCGCGAGTGGGGGTCACGAAAAAACCGCATCTTTTGTGTTCCCGCAAGTAGACATGGAACTGACGCTGTGCGATTCAGGGGTGGATCCATGGGAGCAGAGGACCCCACCGCTTGACGCACGTGGGAGTCTTAAGTCCTCTAAAATGCAAAACCCCTCAAAATCGTTTGGATTTTGACTTTTACTACCCAAAAATTATTTGGTTTTGTTGCAAGCCTCCCAAAAATTAAAAAAATCATAAAAATTCTAAAAAAAAACTAAAAACAATTCTAAGACCTTCTGTGGATTGTTTTTTTTTCAAAAATAATATCTTTTGCATCATATTTAATGGAGAGGAAATTTTAAAAAAAGAAAAACGTACAACTCATTTATTAATTCGAGTTAAATGCATAGTTAATTATTTACTAATCCAAAGATCATGAAATTAATTTTTTAGTCTTCTTACATGATCCTCTATCTTCTAAAAATACATGAAATCTTGAAATAGTTATTGTAAAGTGCAGAATTGAGTAAATGTGTTGCAGATAGATTAATTCATAACTAATCCATAACACCCTCAAATTTAGTGAAACCACTTTTATTAGTTTAATTAAACAATGATTTGTGTAGGAAAAATAATGGTACACATAACAAAGTTAAAATAACATGAGTTAATAAATGAGCTGCATATTTTTCTTTTTTTTCAAACTTCCTCTCCATTAAATATGATGCAAAGGATATTATTTTTGAAAAAAAAAATCACAGAAGGTCTTAGAATTTTCTCTAGTATTTTTAGAATTTTTTGTGATTTTTTTTGGAATTTTGGGGGGTTGCAACAAAGCCAAACTTTTAGGGATTTTTGCAACAAAATAACTTCTGAGGAGGAAAGTCAAAATCCAAGTGACTTTTGGGGGTTTTTTTACATTTTTCCTTTATTTTTTTAGTATAAAGGATGAAGAAGAAAAAAAGAAGAGGAAAGGGAAAAAGGCTCTTTATTTGGTGATTATAGATCTACTACTGATATGTACTAATCTATTACCAGATAGGGTCATGTCTGGATAGCAATGTTTGATAAAAGAAACCATGACTGACACAATTGACGAGTGGTAGAAGTTCATCGACCCACATGATTGCTCTCGAGCATCTTTGCTTCTGTCATGGAGTGATGAATACTGAGAAGCCATGATATTTCCTTCCATTTTTGATGTCCCTTTCTCTGCCCGGTCCATTGCGTTCATATTGTATTCTTGTGCCATGCTCACTGGTGCAATTAGATGTCGCCGATAGATGTACAGAAGCAACAAGCCATACAAAAGGTACTTCGATGGAGCATTCACCGGTCAACGTCTCCTGATTATGGACCAAACAGAAATTTTGGAACAGGTTTTGGCCTCTGAAAGACTGAAAGGTCTTGAGACTCGAGACTAGTTTTAGGAGGCGGTTAGTCTGATGTAATTGTACAGGATGAGTAAGTGACGTCGTTTCTAACACGTAGGGCTCCATGTGTCAAAGATGACAACACATGTAATTACGTCAAAAGATCTCTTTCCATATATCAGCGATGACATTACCTAGTACAGTTAAGTTAGTGAATCTCTTTCCACGCAATACGTGCATGAAGTGATGCCAGAATTGGAAAGAGTGTGTTAGGAACATGGCTCCCCAGGTTGCAGCCGGGGATTCGAGAAGCCAAAAACTGAGCGGTGCAACTACAAGCGTCGATTCCCGTTCATTTAAAAAAAAGTAAATTTCACTTTAGAGCATGTATTAGTGTACTTTGTACATTTTGAATCATCTTTAACAATAACTTTCACTTCAAATGATATATTTTATAATAATATTTTAATTTGCATAATATTTAACGAATCGATCTTTGATTATGCTCACGTGACGAGCAGTTCCATCCAACTCAGCTTTATGTATTTATCTAAGATGGTGGACTGATGTTTTCACATCAAGCTTTCTTCCTCTCAGTTCATTCTTAGTTGTCGGCTTCCCTTTTCGTCTCGAGTTACTAGAGCAACATCTCCATATCACGTAGGATGATATCGAGTTTATGGCATCGACGACCATCCAAAAAGTCAACATGCTACATGTAATTTGACTCTTTTGATTACCTGTTTGCTAGCATTGCGGAGATAGGGCGTCAGACCAATGGCGAGGTAGATATGGCTGGGATGGTGCGACGATGTAGGTGGTGACTTAAGAAGAGGTGGTAGCAATGTAGATATGGTTGGAGAGAAGCGGTAGTGTAGGCAGCGACTTTAGGTGGCAACATCAGAAGAGTTGGTGGATCGAGGAGGCAACATCAGAAGAGTTGGTGGATCAAGGACGAGGACATCAGAGAGATATGGGATACAGAACAAGGGTTCTCATGCTGAGGAATATAAACAGATGATAAAGTCTACGAGCGGTGGCACTTGGACTCTAGAGGCTTAATGAAGAGACGACTCTAGCAACGAATAATGAACTAAGAGAAAAAAAAAAGTTTGGGCTAAACATAACAATCCACCCTCCCAGTTAAATCCGTATAGCTGAGGTTGATGGAACTACTCGTCACATGAGCATGATCAAATATCCAATCCTCAGACATGATACAAACTAAAAGATTAACATAAAATATATAGTTCAAAGTGATATCTATTATCAAATATGGTACTACATCTATTTCCGCTTACTTGTCATCATTAATTTACTGTAGTATCTTGACCTTGCATTTTTTATACGAAAAATGTATTATATCATTATATTTGTTATAAAAATATATTTTATTAGCATTGTATACTTTTAAATATTTATAATTTTTTATAGAAACGCACAATATCAAAATTACTGCACTAAAACGGAGGTGGTAAAAAGTACACTAAGCGTACTACGTCCAAAGTGAAATTTGTTAAAAAAAAAGTTGTTTTGCGAGACGAAGCAGGGCGTGGAGAGAAAATCTAGATTTGGCGTGAGCGAGGCCGTCGTGGCACGCGCCGACGGGTCGACGATGTTGCACCGCGGAGTGAGTTCGTCGTCGCATGCCGCTGCCGCCGGATCAACGATGCTTCGCCTTGGAGCGAGGTCGTCCTTGCGCGCAACCGCTGGGTCGACCGCCTGCGCAGAGCTCGGCCGTCACTCCATATCGACTCAAGCTGCCACCGGATCGAGCCCTCCCGTCACTGCTAAAGCCCCGCCTCCCGCCGGATCGAGCTCATCCGTGCGCCATGGACGGAGTCCATCGCAGCTCCAACCTCATCGTCGCTAGGGTTTGGTGGCGGCATGCGAGATGCAATCTTTGGACAAGAAATGGTTGATGGAGTGGAAAGGGGCTGGTAGGACTCGTCGGCGCCGAAGAGCATGCCCGGAGGCAGCAAAATCAACGTTGGCGGCGCTACTGCGTGAGAGAGAAAGAGGAGGGAGAGCGCTGTGCCGCTGTTGGTGCGAGACGTTTTATTTTTTTTCTTTATTATCTCGGCGGGTCCCACAAGTGATGCCACACGTTGTGCCATAGGTGTGACCATCTGTGGGTCTCAGTTTTCATTTTTGGCATCGCTCCACTATGGAGGATTTTTTTTTAAATGGAAACATATTTTAGCGTCTTTATGTTGAGATGCACATAGCATATTTCATTATTACATCATATCATCACAATGCTGAGAATTGATCAAAGCAAATAATAGACTAGAGACAGAGAAAGAGGGGGGCGGCCAGGGGCAAGGTTGATATGGTTTCTGCACTAATTGCTTCACTAGCACGGTAACTGATGTGGTGTTGTAGCTATCCACAGTGACAAACTCACAAAATCTGTTTACATTTAGAGTATGGTCATCTCCGGCAACGTTAGCTTCACATTAAGTAAAGCTACAGGATGTTTGCACGCTTTGTAGTAACCTTGTAATTTGGCAGCAAAAGAAAGGAGGAAACAACAATCACCACCCTACACATAATCATTTTTCCATCTCCGCCACCAACCCCTATGCTTGATATGTATGTATGTAATGAGCGGTATATAAAAGCTAAAGAATTTAAGACCTCACTGCCATACAAACTTATTTTTATCTATTATCTATGTTTCAAGTATTATATATCTTTTTCCTGAATACATTTCAGGTATTATATGTTGTCAAGTATAATTTACTATCCATGGTTATTGTGAATACATGAAACAGAGTGTTTTTTCTTAGCAAACTTTATCAAGTTTAAATCATTTTATCCTTAATGATCATGATTTATGTTCCATTACTTTACTTTTTATTGATATGAGATCTAGTTATTTTCAGCTATATAGATTTTTTTAGTAACTTCTATGATAGGCTCATACCGAACTAGTAAAGGAAATATTAAAATGTTGAATGGATATATATCATCATCCATTATATGAAATGTCATACATTTGCTAATGTGGGCAAATTTGTGGATGGATAAGTAAAAAGATGTTTTAAGCTGATCATCGAACATGGATTCATCGCAACACCTATATTTTCTTTCTTCTAAAGAAAAAAAAGACTAACCAATATTAAGTGAAAATTATACTTTTTTATAATGATCTATTCAATAGCTTTTAGGACCGATTCAAATTTATGTCATCTCGCTCCTATCATTCAATCCTGACTCTGCCCCTGTAATAGACTATACGATGTAATAATCATCTAACACAAAGTCTATTATTAAACTGCTAGATGACGAGGATATATCATCATCATCATCATCATCATCATCATCATTATTATTATTATTATTATTATTATTATTATTATTGTATATCTATAAGGGGTATATGATGAGTCTGTATATGTCATGTCCCAAACACAGGCCCACGCGATAGTCGTCAAATAAGTATGGATTAAAAACCCATAACCATATTAAGGAAAAAAAATACTCAAATAAAATCAGTAATTTACATAGCAATTAGTGGAAGCTTTATTTGTATGAGAAGTCATAATTTACATGGTTAAGTGTCTACTTATACAACTTATTTTGATGTAAACAAAATATTAAACACTACACTATTGATATATCCCAAAATTTCCTGCGCATATCACCTAGTTGTCAATATCTTGATCATGAGCTTGAGATTCTGCGTTTAACACCAAGGCAAGTATGAGTATAAAATACTCAGCAAGTTAAAGATATTGCGTGTATAAATAAACTTGAATTATTCTTATATCCAAACTTCATTATTTATTATCTCTGCAGAGATTTTCTAATCACTAATATCATGTAGTGTTTTGTACCACGATGAGGTCTGATACTTTCAAATTTATTTATACACGCAATATCTTTAACTTGCTGAGTATTTTATGGATAGTCCCAAGTGATACTTTCAATGCATGTGCCACACCATTCAGTTGAATAAGATAGTTTGAGCTACATGGCTAGATCTTTCACTAGGCACTCCTGGTTACTCAAAATGTATCGACTATCTACGTCAGTATCCGCTTTACCATTAGTGATCGGTAATATATATATTTCTACTCTAGAAATACAAGCATAACTTAAAATGTAACATCAAACTGCAATATTTATGGATAATAATATGTAATAATGGAAAATATAATATTGAAATATAAACAAACAATAATTTTGATATAAATATGTTCCTCTAAGAGGGTGTCAACGCAGCTTGCAGAAAAAAGCATAATAGTAATAGAGTATAGCTCTCAAAGAAATAGATACACACTTAGGTATTATAGCTTGTTGAAAGCTATAATACCAGATATAGTAGAACTAGAAATCCCAGAATACCACTAATTATCTTGCCCTCAAGGTATCCACTAGAGCTTATGTGTGAGACTATGTCTCAAGAATAAGGAGAGGAGGTATGATGAATGGAGATCTATCATGATCCTATTTATAGTGTTCAATTTCTTGAGAGTCAAGTTATCTTGTTCTTATCTATATTATTTTTCCTTAAATAAGAAGAAGAGTTTCCTTTGCTATCAAGAATGGGTTATTTGGCTATCAAGAAAGGTTTATATAGACATTAAAAAATCTTATCTCGGCCACTAAGAATGTTTCTTTGAGTGCAAGTTAAGGCAAACTTTTAGGGATGAAGTCAATACGTGAGTCCCACATGCAAGTCTATATTCTTATTTTATTATAATTAAATATTAAGATTACATTAGCAAAGAATTATTTTAAACTAATTACAATACTTAAAAAATAAGAGTTATTTTGATAATGCAAGCTGCTATTATTCTTAAGCATTAAACGTATTTATTGTCCGATTCAATTCTTAAATTAATTAGTTAGCCAAACCTCTAATTATCTTATAATTAATTAATCGGTTTCTCACATGATATCTTTTTCGATCCTATATGATTTGTAACCACCATAAAGAAATGTGTGTAGATAAAGTATAATGAAGGTAACAATATCAAATAGTGAGGCCATCTCCTATTCAGGGGTCTCCTAAATATCCAAGAGATCAATACTTTGAAAAGTATTACACTCGAAGGAGTCCGAGTAAGGTACACTCTTATTGCCCCGACTATAAAAGAAGTGAAAGGGGTACGCCCAAGACACGTCAATCAACAAAAGCACAAATTCCAGAATATCAAAGCAACTCGCGAATTGAGATCTACGAAATCATGAAAACCCGAGAAAGCCTAGTCGGATAGGAACCATCGACACCCAATGAAGATTTACGATAAAAATAACCGTCATCTCACCGGTGCTTTAGCAGTAAGAACACGGAGAATTTTGCCTATATTCTTAGGACTATATCTACACACATCTGTTGTAAACTTTAATCCTAAAATTAATTAAGGCAAGATATGATATATGGCTATTATCCACTCGAAGGTCCGAACTTATATAAATCTTATATCTTCTTTGTGATACTCTTTTACGACCATGCAAACATTCCTATATATAAATTACAAATATTAGGATTCGTGTACAATTTCTCAACACTACCTATGATTATCGAAGAACTCCATAACAACTGTCTCCAATGCTGGGCACTATAGAGGGCCTAATATGCCTATTAAGGCTTCACTCAAGGAGGCATAAAAGGCGACGATCCGGCTGAGGGCGAAGGCAAATCGGCCAAAGAAGAGAGGGTCTGGCAGAGAGACACCCCAGCGACGCCCTCATCTCCCAGCTCCTGCCAGCGCTGTCATCGGTCGCCGTTGTGGTGGTGGCGAACCCAGCGGAGGCCATGCATGCGATGCGGCGGGGAGATCGATGGCTCAAGGCCGGATCCGATTGGCGTGCTTCGCCAGGCGTGCGGGCGGGTTGTAGGCCGGACTCGAGAGGGGAGCCAGCGGCAGCAGGTGCTTCCGCACGTCCGTCAACTGCAAATCCACTGACTAGGATGGACGACGGGGACGACGGCTTCAAAAACAGAGGATGGATTTGGACCGTGGGTGGGTGGATTAGATAGAGACTTAACCCTAACTCTAATCAGACTCTATATTCCTAACACGTATATATACCGTGAAAGGCCCTGAAATCTGAAATTGATGAGCAGATATTTCACTCCTATTGAGCAGACATCAATCATCTACCCATAGTTTTCAGTAGAACGAGTCTAGGGACAAGTGTGTAAGAAAATGGAGAAAAGGATAAAGAAAAAGAGATTTAGATCCTACTCCATAACTCACACACACAGTCATCTACCCATATCTTTTTAATATAAAACGACAATGCTCCTGCTTTTAAGTTAAAAAAAGAAATGTCCGTGCTCATCGCCGGGAGAAATAATGCGATCGTACGATAATTCAGAAAAAAAAAAGTTGCAAAAGATGACGGCTAGACTCGTGTTTTTTTTTTTTTGGCAAAATTAGCCTGGTATGTTCTACTTAGAAGCTGGTCCGTTCACTGATGCAGCTTCTCCAAAGACTAATCAGCAACCATCTCCAATCAAAATGGAATGGTGTTTGCGCATATGTAGAAACAAACTTTCTGAACTTCAGCATATGCAGTGACACCTATGTTTTTTTCTCTCGAGCTGCAAGAATGCAGAAGGCCGTTTCTGCAATATTTACGTTTCTCTTTGGATAGGTCGCGCGAGAACACCACGGGAGCAGAGCGGTGCTCATGACCCGTTCCCCGCTCGACACGTAGGGTGCATTTTGGGTCACTGGTGCACCTTGCTTAGCTAGGCCAGATTAAAGTAGCTCGTACGTGTATAGCCTCCAGGAAAAGGACTCTTGTTTAGCGACACGGATTTTCTGTAGTACCGCAGAGAATCCCAGTGTCTGGTTTGGTTGCTCAGAGCTACAACACTGGAAGCGAACACCAAAATTCTACTAGGTATGTTGTGACGTCTTCTAATCCAGTCATTTAGCATCCATGAACATTATAATATTTTTAAATTATGTTTTAAGTGTTCAAAAATATTTTAAAAATGTATCTCTTTAGTTTATGTGCGTTTCTATCATATTTACTTTGGATGAAAATGATTTGGCGGTGGCTAGAAAGACCCAAAACCCTTTAGGAAGAAATCGGGAAAAAGACCCCTGGCGGTCCAACCGCACACCTACCGGTCTAACCACCAGAGGCGTGCAAAACCCATAGAGCCTCTGTTCCTAGGTGGTATGACCGAGCCTTCACGCGATTTAACTGCCAGAACCCAGAATATCTACTTAAAGTCATTGACTAACTCTTATCCACTCACCTACTCCTTGTTCGTTCTTCCCTAACCCGAGTGAGAGACAGAGGGAGAGAGAGAGAGGAGAAGAGAAAAGATCCATCACCTCGAGCTCAACGAAGATTGAAGGAGATGGTCGTCCACGAGTTCCCCCATGTTGTCCCCGAGCTTATCCCCAAGTTTTCCCCTCGCCGAAGCAAGACCCAAGCCGGAGGAGAGAGAAGAGCTCCACCTCGACTACCACGACGGACGGAGATAGATGGATACGGCTTCCTCGAGCTTCACGAAGGATTCCACGAGTTCATCCCGCATCATCTTCCCATTGGTGGAGTTTCATCACGACTTCTTCCACCTTTTGGCCAGTCGGAGCACTCTGAAGCCGATTCCCAAATTAGAGCTTTCCCGGAGCCGGTCAACCCTCAAAGAAGCTTCCCTACACTAAGGTGAAGCTCCCCAATCCCTTTCCGCTTGTTTCCCTCGAGTTTTCCCCGCTCTCCTAGCTTTATTACCGAGCTCAACCCTAGCTTAGATCCCATCCACGGGGTTTTGCGAGTTTGGCCCCGTGCAAGCCACCCAAACCTTTCTAGAAATGTTCCCCCAGTCTCCTAGAGCGTCTTTGTACCCTTCGTGTTTGAAGGTGTCGCTAGAGCCTTCGCCAGCGGGATGGAAACTTAGCCGGTTAGTTTCAAGTTAGACTCCATAGTCAGGAGTTAGACCACCATTCGACCGGTCTTACCGCCAGTTGTGGTCTGACCGTCAACCCTCAGACCCACTCAGAACCATTTTCCCTCTCTGTCTGCATGTGGTCTGACCGCCACCCTGCCCCCGTCTGACCGCTAGCCACCCATATCACACTACCCGTAGGCTGTATTATTCGATGTTTAAAACTCTTCTAGACTAATCGTCTCAGCGTTCTTTCACAAATATTTTCATAATAACGTATCATATAAATTATTTTGTAGCATTTCACTATGCTTATTGCGATACATTCTCCTACTTTAGTGATCGTCGAGCCGGAGAGTAGCGGATTTTCACGAGAAGGTTTTGTGGATTGATCTCGTTTTGAAGTAGAGCAGCAAGGCAAGCATAAGCATATTTCCCCTCATAATTTGGATCATGTAGAATCTAAATTGATAAGTTACTACTTATGTAAGTTATGCATGTTAGATTTTCAATGTCAGGTTATATAGGTAGAACCTATGTTGATGTATTACTTCTAACTTGAATTGTTGATGATCCTTATCCTTGTAATCTGGGTAGAATATTGTTGATGTCTAACTTAAAAGGTTGACCGAAATGCTTAGCTGTGCATAGGTCCTCGGTAGAAGTCGAGCAGTGGTTCAACCATTGTTCGCGAGCTTAGGGCTTGAACGTCACGGGTGTGGGATGATGGTATGATATGTTGAGAAATGGTTGGTGATGTTTATTATTGAGATAGGATGGTTCTGTTCCAAATAGGTTAATGATGTTGATTTCAGGATAGAAGGGTATATGTGACTAAGTGTAGATGCTCACATCTTTGGGTCAAAACTTGGTTTTGAATATGAATCTACTTAACCTTGTGATTGATTCCTTGCTAACTCATCTAAATGCATAATCCTTGGAGTCAGGTTATTATATATACATATTATGTACTAAGTCTTGCAAGTACCTTCATAATCACACTGTTTATTTTTTTCAGGTGAAGTTACGTGCTAGCTACTCAGCTACTTGTCTCCCACCGAGAGCATGTGGTGGCGAGTAGCAGCTATGCTACTCTAATCCAGGTTGTTGGCCTTCTGAGGAAATGGCACCACCACTTTTGTTTCTTTAGTTGTATTTTCCACTGCGATGTATATATATTTACGCTAGATGAAACCTTGTCTTTTGTTAAATATATCAACTTGTAATCTTTTGAGTCCTAGTAAATCTTGATGTTGTGATATTCATATTGTTAAAGGTATGTATGGGTAATAGCTTTCCTGAGAGTTATCAACACACACATACCGGGACTACTGGAATTGGATTCGGGCTAATCATTGGTGGTTACGATCTTTGTGATGAGATGTGGGTTAGTACGTGGCGCGTTGAAAGACATGCGTGGGCTAGCTCTCACCTTATCAAATGATCACCCTGGTGATTAATTCAAATTCAATTTTGACGGGTCCTCACATATATGAACATATAGTTTATCAGAACCATTCATTTATGTTAAGATTCGTATAGAAGTGGTAGGTGAAAAAACTATAGAGTATGTGAGAGAATCAACGAATGAATAATGGTGCATTTAATTGGGATCCAGATTCTCCTGAAATAATTTTAGTTTCAAATTATCCCTGGAAATGTTTCTCTAGTGAATCAGAATCACCGAAGGAAACCATTTGACTAGCTGTCAGGATTCGAAGAGGATAGTGGTGTAACTGACTATTTTACCCTTTACTAATATGCTATTTTTTATTTGACTTTTCTTTTAATACAAATAATATTTATTTCACTTTTCTTTTAACACAAATAATATATCTCTATTGATTAAAGAATAAGGGGGTTCCCTGTTAGGAGGGCCTAGGCCAGAAGACGCCAGCTGGTAGTTGATATTTTCAAAACCATGGCCCCCTTGCACAACCAGGCGGGGCTCGCGCGACCAGCCCTTTAGTCGCAGATGGGAACCCCGCGCCCAGCCCCTGCTAATCGCAGGGTAGGTACTCACCTAATCAGTCTAATCGCATTTAATATCATCTACTCATGCGTTTTCCTTCCCTAGGCATCCTTTTAGCGGGCGAAGTCATGGGCCGGCGTGGAGACGGTGTGACTTGTCATGTAGCATTTAATGCTACAGGATGGCCTGACAAGCGAGCGTGATGGCCTGTTAGGTGAACGCGATGAGCGTACAACATGCGCAATGTTGTTTTGCAGACGGGACATGGCGTGTAGGATGAATAGGACATGCCAGGCGCACCCACCCCATGCAATGATGGCCTAGGAGTTGTTGTTTTGTCATGTATAGAGCAACCATCGTATGCGGCACAGTCTGCCTATATGTACATGGTACACCTCGCCTCCTGGTATATAAAGGGGGGAGGACCGGGCTTGTAAAGAAGATACTCTTGATAAGTTCATCCAACCCATAAGAAAATACATAGTATGTAGGGCTATTATCCAAAGGGAGACCTAAACCTAGATAAACACTGGTGTTCTTGAGTTCCTTCGACACACATGCCAACAACCACCAAAAATGTTGATCACGCACCTATCATCCGACATACCTCGGATACATTATCAGGGATTAACCCTCGACAGTTGGCACGCACGGTAAGGGGGACGCGTTTTCACATTTCAGTAAGTGTTAATAACTTGATTGGGCTACCCATGGCCGGATCCACTGCAACCGCTTAGTCCTGTTCCGAGGACCCCAATCGCCGTGAGGTGTTCGTCATGTGGTATGATCTAGATGAGCCCGTTGGGGTCCAAGTTTGGGACACCGAATCGGAGTCTGAAGGCTTTGAGACTCAACATGAAGTTTGCAAGGTACACCATGCAGCAGGGAGTAGCAGAGGCCATCGTATCCTGGACACCATTGGTGAGTCTCAGGCCTTACGCCCAGAGGGAAACTAGCCTGGCCTCGAACAGGGAGGCACTTTGGTACAACCCCCACATAAGGCGCGGTCATTGGTGGCGTCATCGTCTAAACTGTCACACCACGAGAGCACCAGAGACTCCCCTCTTCACAATATGTCACTGCTCCATGCTACGTACCTCAACTATGATACCATGATGCCCGTGCAGAATCTGTAGACCATACGAATGCTTCTCAGCCACCCACCGGTGGCCGTGTCGGAAGGTTCACCAGTAGCACCATGGCTATGACAACTTCGCACTCTTGGTAGAGACCACCCGACACCAAATCATGGCGGCAAACACCACGTCCATCGCAAAGACTAGTGAATGTCGCGACCGCCAAGAAAAGCAACATGCTACATGGTAGGAAAGATCTCATGCTCCCTCCGTGATAGGAAGTACTCAGAGACCCCTACCGCATCAGGACGGCCGACCTATTGAACCGCGTGACTCTCTTCACCAACACGACCTCTGTGGCGTGATCCAGGGCCAGAGGGCTAGCTGAGAGCAGAAAGATCATGCTCGGCGGAAGCAGGAAAAGGGCAAATGTCTCTACAACTCACCCCCCAATCGTAGGGAGGCGTCAGACTCCTCCACCTAATCGCTAGGGCTGTGAGACCGCCATATCTCTCCCCGAGCAAGTGTCGCCGCCCATCAGTGAGCGACTCCCCGTTACGGTACGGGGTGCAACGCCTTGTTCACCTGGCTACGAGAGGTGAGCTGGCTGGATAAGTTCCGACCAGTTCTAGCCAAAAAAATACGATCGCTCGACCAATCCCAAGGAGTTCCTACAGATTTACACTACCATGGTGCAGGCCGCGAGAGGCCATGAGAAAGTCATGGCCAACTATTTCTTGACCGTCTTGGCCATATCAGCATGGTCCTAGCTTATGAACCTTCCCCGTGGGTTAGTTCACTCTGGGAGGACTCGTGCGACTAGTTTGTCGCCAACTTCCAGGGGTCCTACGCCCGACCAGGGGTCAAGGATGACCTGTACCAAGTCAGGTAGTGACAGGGTGAGTTGCTGCGAGACTACATCTGATGTTTTACCAAACGTCAGAATACCATTCCAAGGATCACAGATGAGTACGTGGTCATAGCATTTCGGAGGGATGTCAGAGAGCATAAGATGGTCGAAAAGCTAGCCACCAAGGAAGTCTAGAGTACCACCGAGCTCTTCGAGCTCGCGACAAGTGCGCAGAGGCCACTGAGGCCTGAGAGCACCAGAGCGACCCAAAGCCTCAACCGACCTCTGACTAGCCCGCCTCTTTCGAAGGGGTCGGCCAGAAGAAGAAAAAGAGCAAACGCAAGGTAGGACCACTCGACGTCATGGCGATCGAGTAGATCGACCAACCGCACTGGTGATTCGAGAAAAAGGACGGGAAGAAGGGCCTAGGCTACTGCCCGATCTACCGCATAGATGCCCACGACCTGACCGAATGCACGGTCATGCGTGGCATCATCGATAAGGAGCTTAGGGAGTGTAAACCCAGGTGCAACGACAGTGGTGAGGATGGGGCTGACCCTGACCAGTCAATGCTAGGTTTCCAGTAGGCTGATCACATGGCGCACCTAAACGACTTTGACCCATCTAGGAAGGTCCATATAGGGGCCGGCCTGAACCCCAAATAGGAACTCACACTCATCACTTTCCTCCAGACGAACACGGATATCTTTTCTTAGAGTTCGTCTGATATGCTCGGAGTCCCTAGGGACGTGATCGAGCACACGTTGTTGGACCTGACTTATGACCAGTATAGCAAAAGGCGCGTTAGTTCACACCCGACAGAAAAGAAGTACTTCGTGAGGAGATTGAAAAACTCCTAAAAATAGGTTTCATCCGAGAGGTGCAGTACCCGAAGTGGTTGGCTAACCTAGTCATGGTCCGAAAGCCTAATGGTAAGTGGAGGATGTGTGTCAATTTTACCGACCTCAACAAGGAATGCCTGAAAGATCTCTTCCCTCTATCCTTAATCGACCAGCTAGTTAACTCAACCATCAGTAGCGATCTGCTAAGCTTCTTAGATGCTCGCTTGGGGTACCTTCCGATTAGCATGTATAGGGAAGATGAGTAGAAGACAGCTTTTGTAACACCCTTCGGGGCCTTTTGCTATGTAAAAATGCACTTTGGTTTGAAAAATGCCGATGCCACTTAATAGGGTTGTATTCAGCTCGTTCTATGACCACAACTAGGTAGAAATGTCAAGGTGTATGTGGATTATGTGGTCGTGAAAAGTAGGACCAAGGATGACCTGGTGGCAGACCTCAAGGAAACGTTTGACAACCTTCAGAAGTACCGTATGAGGCTGAACTCAGAGAAATGAACATTTGGGGTATCATCAGGGAAGTTGCTCGGCTTCCTCGTATCTAGCTGAGGAATAGAAGTGAACCCCGACAAGATCAAGGCCGTCGAACATATGATATCCCCGACTAGATTAAAGGAAGTCCAGAAACTAACGAATGTGTGGCAGCTTTGAGCAGATCCATCTCAAGCCGGAAGACAAGGGGTTATGCTCTTTAAACTTCTGAAGAAAAATGACCACTTCCAGTGGATGTCGGAGGCCGATTTCCAAGATCTCAAAAGGTACCTCTCATTGCCTCATGTACTGACCGCTACTTGACCAAATGAGGAGCTCTTGCTACATGTTGCAACTACCCCCAGGTCGTGAGCGTGGTTCTGGTCGTCGAACGAGAAGATCTTTAGCGACCAGTGTACTACATCTGTGAGATCCTACACGATGTGAAGGCTCAGTACCCACAGGCTCAGAAGTTGTTATACGTTATAATGATGGTCTCTCGCAAGCTCAGACACTATTTTCAGGCCCATAAAATCAAGGTAACCTCATCGCTCTCCATTCGAGAAATTCTCCATAGCAGGGATGCGGCAGGAAGGATTATAAAGTTGGCAGTATATTTTA
Source organism: Phragmites australis (assembly GCF_958298935.1). Classification (NCBI taxonomy): domain Eukaryota; kingdom Viridiplantae; phylum Streptophyta; class Magnoliopsida; order Poales; family Poaceae; genus Phragmites; species Phragmites australis. The sequence continues at coordinate 27,904,540 of NC_084929.1, forward strand.
GAGAGATCGATATTCAGTTCGTCCCCTGAACGACTATCAAGTCCCAGGCATTGGTTGACTTTATGGCCGAATGGTCGTTTGTTGAGCCCGAGTAGGATCAGCGACCAAAGGTTTACGAGCACCAGACCATGCATTGCGACAAATTATTCACCTGAAGGGAGCGGGGGCTGGAGTGGTCCTAACTTCATCGACCAGTGACATTCTCAGGTACATAGTTCAATTATGTTTTCTCTCCACTAAAAATATTTCAAAGTACGAGAGCCTCTTGTCCAGAATGTGAGCAACCACCACACTTGGAATAAAGTGCCTGGTACCGATAGGGGACTCGCTACTGGTCATGAACCAAGTGCAACAGGAGTTTTAATGCTCTGATCTGACAATAGTAGCATACCTCGCTGAAGTGAGAAGGCTGGAGCAATACTTATCAGTTTCAAGGTCAACCATGTACCTCGCAAGGGCAACCTCCTAGCCAATGAGCTGGCCCATCTAGTTTCTTCTCGCAAACCAGTCCTGATCGAAGTCTTTGAAGAAGGCTTACACGACCATCCACAACAGCCTTAGGCCAAGGTGAAGGGGATATTCTGCTTGGAAAGGGAGCACCAGAGGTAACACCTTTTGAGGCAACGCCTCCTTTGGTGCCGTCAACCTTGGGTGGCTATCATGTGGTCGCCTTGCTCAATTCGAGTATTACCTGGATGGATCAAATCTTGGACTACCTTTATAATCGAGTTGTCCCTTATGATGATGCATCAGTAGAAAAGGTCACGCGCCAAGCCCGTAGATACTCCCTGGTAGAGAGATGCCTTTATCACAAGCGGAGCAACGGCCTTTCGCTGTCTGGGGGCTTGATATCATGGGACCGTTCCCTAAAGTTCCATGCAGTTTTGAATTCCTGTTTGTGGCAATCGACAAAGTCACTAAGTGGATCAAAAAGCTGAGATCGTTAGGAAAATCACTGCTGTAGTAGCGATTAAGTTCATACAGGGGCTGGTAGTGCGGTTTGGAAGTCCTAACCACATAATTACGGACAATAGGACTCAGTTTGCCAATAGTGTCTTCTGAGACTACTATGAAGATATCGAGATCTTGGTTTGCTATGCATTGGTGGCACACCCTCAAAGTAACAGGCATGTTGAAAGGGCAAATGGGATGATACTACAAGGGATCAAAACCCGAGTCTTTGATCAGCTTAAGAGCTATTCAAGACGCTAGGTGGACGAGCTCCTCACAGTACTCTGGTCACTGCAAATGACCCCGAGCTGAGCCATGACCAAAACTCCTTTCTTCCTGGTCTTTGGCGTGGAAGCAATGCTCCCCTTCGAGATCGCCCTTCAGTCTCTTTGAGTGACCAGCTACTCGGACATCGACCAGAAGGTGCGACGAGAGGATGACATAAACTTGATCGAGGAGTTCCACAATTGTGCTCTAATTTGAGCATCCTGATAACAGCGAAGCCTGAGATGCTATCATGACCGTAAGGTGCGAGGGTGGACACTGATCATAGGAGACATCATCCTTAGACAAATCCAAAATAAGGCAGGCCAGAATAAGCTCTCCCCTAAGTGAGAGGGGCCCTACAAGGTGGTCGATATTACTCGACCTAGTGCAGTTAAGTTAGCCATGGAGGATGGTCGTGGATTACACAACTTCTGGAACATAGATCAGTTGCGCAAGTTCTATATATAGGTTTACTCGAAGACAAGCCTGTTTCTCTATTTTGCATGAGCGTGGAGCACGGCTTGTAAGTTTTCCAATCCAAAAATCAGACTATTTATTTTGCAGGATTTCCCCGGAAGGAACAGTCTTCCACTGGCTTGTAAGTTTTTCCAATTCATTGGCTTGATCGCCTGGTTTCCAGATATTTGCCGACCAGACAGTCGAGGGCTAGGATAGTTTAGATTGTGTAGTTTTTGTTTTCCAATTTTTTCCTATTTTTCATGTTGCTAGTTACTTTGCCTATTCGCTCATGTGGTGAGTACCAAACTGTTTGAGTGGGGACTCAAATGTCCACTCGTGCAATTTAAAGGATATAGGCGGCTGGGGGATAATGACCACGAAGCCACAAGCCCTAACTCAGGTTGAGCGCTGATCACCACTGAAGGGCTTGTCGTGCCATGGGTTGTCCTAGGCGCTACGAACCTAACTAGCGAGCAGTACAAAGGGCCTTGGTCCCCCCCCCCCTAAATGTAACAAGCACTCAGAACCTACTCATCACATGAACATGGAGAAAGTTTATATAAAAGCATGTCCTTGCTTTACAAAGTAACCGCTCGAGTAATGCTTGAGGGCTGTTTCTAGCGGTTTTATTCAATATCCCTAGGATCCAAAGATGCCCCTCTGCGGGTCAAACAATACAGACCAAAGCAGAGACTAAGCCGTAAAAAGAAATGACCCTGTAAGGTCGTGAAGCTCCTCTGTGGCCTTCCGGACACCGACGAAGCCTTCAGAGATTTCTGGAACAAGATCCAAGTCAGGGAAGTGCTCACTGACACAAGCGGAGGCAAGGCATGTGTCGTGGATTGCGGACGCAAACATGCGGCCGCTAATATTCCCGTGCAGCCTCTGCTCGAGCACACCCGCCTCCTTGGAGGCAACCAAGAACCAGTCGACATGACAAGTTACGGTGTCTCCAAGAGTGGGGTGGATCTAAATGCCGGCACCTTGGAGCAGTGAGTCGAAGGGGTTGAACGTCTGACTGAGACGATCATAGAAACACGCCTACCGCTGGTCATCCTCCCTCTTTAGTCGCCACAAGTCTCTTTTCACCGCCAAGAGCTCCTCCTCACAAGCTCGTCACGGAAACAAGTCACAAACCATATAGGAGTTAGCTAGTCGAGTCTCACTTGGCTAGCTAAGGACTACACGTGGCTTAATTGTGGTAGGGAAATGCACCTTGAAGATCACTTTGCAGGATCTCTCGCTCGATCGCAAACCTAAGCTCGCACTTGGCCACAGCTTCCAGACTACACTGGTTGTCGGTGTTATCAACAGGAGTGGTCGAGGGCTCGGAGCGAGTAGGAGGTGTGGTCAGGGCACAAGCTTATTAGAAAATTTAAAAGCTTCATTCATGCAAAATACAAGCCTAAATTATAGTTTGAGGTTTCCTCTTTTTCTATGGCCTCCTCGATGGTCTCCACCTTGAAGATAGACCCTATGAAATCTGCCTACCCTTGACACTCCACATCCAGTCTATCCATGGCTACGGGACTGACAGATACGACCCCCTCCAGAACAGTCTCGAGGTTGAAGCTAGGGTCGCAACAACGGTAGCACTTGAGAACATACGCTGTTGTGGCCTTTGCCGCCGTCGTCACGTCCTCCGATACCCACGCTGCCAGGATACTTGGCAGCTAGGCAAACTTCTCCATCATGACATGGATGGCGTAGGCCCATCCTAGAGTGGCCATATCATCCTTCGGGTCGGTGGCGTTTAGCCCAACGCTCCTTAGGGGTCGTCAAATGCCTTAAAGGCTTTCTTAAGAATACCGTGGGTCTTTTGATCATCCTCCATGAGCTGAGAGCGTTCAACAGTGAGCGCAACATTTTCATGTTGAAGCTTAGCATTTCCTACTGAAGCAAGTGCCTTGCCTCCTTCTCTTCGACCACCGGCCTCTCCAGCTCGGCACACCTACTGCCCGCCGCCTCCTTGCTGAGGCACCAGAAGAATTGTAACTGGGGCCTGTGGTGGGGTCGAGGACCTCTAGAGACAACAAACTACAGATTCAAGAAAGAAAGATAACTTTCAAAGCATCTACACCTAACTAGGAAACTTACCGTGTGGGCAAAGGGGTGAGTACGAGGCTCGTTTAGTGAAGCCGTCGGTGACCAGTGTTCTACAGGTGCATTTGGACGCTTCCACGGAAGCGAAGTCCTCCGTTGCTCTCTTCTCTGATGGCATAGGGCCTTGGCCAGCAGTAGCCCAATCACCCCCTGCCTAGTCAAAGTGTGTCTGGTCGATGCCGGCCAGGTTGGAGTGAGTCTGGTCGGGGCAGGGTTGGTCAACCCTTTGCCATTCGATACCACTCGTAGAATCTCCACTCGTGATCACTGCCTGGCTCTGAGCAGTCTGGTCATAGCCACGACCAGGTTGTTCTGTACCATGACCAGATTGGCGATCGGCTGGGGTGGTGCTAGGCGATGGGGTGGTCGTTTGGGCAACCGGATTGATGTCCCAAACAACCTTCATGACCTCTTCTACTATTGGACGTAGGACATCAACCTTAGAAAGACCTTGTAGTAGCCCAAGTCACAAATCCCTTTTCCAAGGACAAGGATTTAGGCGATGATTACGGGGAGAGGCCGAACTTACTAGTTTCAGTTGAGCCCTCTCTGACGAAGGAAGGTCATATAGCGGAGGAGTGCCGCGTGAATGACCATCTTTTCTCGTGGTAGTCGACATTAGGATTTGGACTCGTGAATCGATGGCCTCATTGGTGAGATCTGGACAGTATGAGTATGTAAAGGGTCATGTGCCTAGCATAAAAGAAAAGAAAAAACTCCAAAGAAACGGCTATGATGTTAACCTTGGAGCTCTCCCAAGTGTCATCATCACTCCCAGTGTTCAGGAATGCAGGATGAGCCCTGCTCCGCAAGGGGCACAACCGACGCTTAATGAACGTCCGATATCAGTAGCCCGGCTTCCCCAGCACCCCCAATTTTTGGTGACCAGCACCGGTGCACTCAGCACCCGTAGGTTGCCCAAGGCATTGTCTGCCGATAGGTAGGACCAATCCTCTGTTCCGTCCGACCACGATGATTTGAGGCCCATCTCATGGTAGGAATCCTTGATACCATCATGGAGACATAACTCACAGCTCTCGGTGGCCGATCCGGTCACCGACCGGGACGAGTAGAAAAATTGGAAGAGATTGAGACATGACTCAACCCCCAATGAAATTCTCGTACATGTGAGCAAAGATGCTCAGCATACAACATCATAATAGAATTGGGGTTAAGATGGAGGTGGTGGATATAGAACAAGGTAATGATGGTGGTAAAGAACTCGGAGAAGGTCGGCACGAGGCCAGCCGGGAAGAAGGAAACAAACATGATGACCTCCCCGTGGTGGGGAGCAGGCACGCTCTCCCTGAAGCGGTATCCAGAAGATAGGTGGCAAGGAAGCAGGCCAATTTTTTGCATCTATTTGAGACTCACTGCATTGCACATGGACTTGGAGAAATCGGGCTCGTTGTCGATGCGCGACACCATTGCGGGTGCAAGAACGGGGACGAAGAAGAAGGGCTCTGAGGGCAAAAGGTCTGGAGACTATGGAAGGTGGCGAAAGGATGGGGAACCTTGGGCTTTCCGATTTATAGGGTCCACGCAATATCCTAACCATCGCAGAGTCCAGCCACCACGAAATTTGAAAGGATGCGTGTGGGGAACCAAAACTCCCTCAGATCCAACTGCAATTAATGTTTCTCTCTCCCACGATTCTCTCCCACTCATATTTTTCTCTCCCCCACATTTTCTCTCTCTCTGTTGACGTTTAAACCACCACTCGGGATGGGGTTTCCTGAGTTGACCACAAAAGCGGGCCGCATCGATGACCAGTCCCCAGGTGAACTTCTGCTCACACAGGGCACAAGTGATTCGACCAGGCCCAACCAAAGCCAAATGGTGTCCAATGACTTCAAAACCATATGGTGAACCACTCAGCCCACCCCATCCACAATGGAGCTTGGGGCTACGACAGATGTAAAGAATAAGGAGTCCGTTGAGTTCACCACCGTGCCTGAACCCTTTCACCGTCGTTGCCCCCTGTCGCAGGTGCCAAATATCCTCGTTCCTCGGATCCAATCTAAATAGCCTAGATTAAAAGGATCCCATGCCCCTTCATTGGCCAATAGCAAAGCACCATGTGTCATACTTGATCCCAGTCAGCAACAGAGCCTAATCAGCTGCCATCTCACCTTGCCACATCAGTAAATCTGCTGATGTGTGACGCCACATCAGCCAAACAGCCCAGTTAGCGTTCTTTTTCTTTTATTGCTGTGATGACATTATAATGATTAATTATTATGCAATAAATGAATTTTCATTGTAATAATAATTCTGAAAAATAACAAGAAATAGGAAATTAATTTTCTAATAATGTTTTATACGTTTATTCTGTTTAATAGTTTCATATATAGTTTTATAATTCTAATGATCCCTTAGTCGAATAAATCCAACAAAATATATTCTCCAAAATAAAAATAATTCTAAAATTAGGTTTTGTAAAATAGTTTTCATGATGCTTATAGTGTTTTTGCTTTATGTTCCATAATTCAAATAAATGTTTGCTAATTCTGTTTAATGTTTTTCTTTCTATGGTTTAAATAATGTTTGCTAGAATAAAAATAATTTCATAAATAGGATAAAATCTGAAATAGTTTTAGTGTTTTTAATAATATTATTTAATTATGTTTAATGTTTTAATAATTAGAGTAATGCTAGTAAATTCCAGAAAATCCTAGAAAGTCCTATAAAACAATAGATGACTTTGGAAAATTCTAGAAAATTCTTAGAAACATAATTTCATTTGTATATAATCTTTTTAGTCATACTTTGATCTTTAAAAAAAATCATAACTTGTTAATCATAGCTCCGTTTTGACCCATCCTTTCGCCAGATTATCCAGAAAAGCGTGATCTTGTATGTGATGATGTTTGTTGTGTGATATTTGGTTCTTTTTGTATTTTGTTGTTTATTGGCATGTTGCCTTTTTGCTTATGTTCGCGAGTAGACGCTAACGTTCTGAGGAGTTAGAAGGACTTCAAGACCAAGACTTCGTTGAAGACCTAACTGAGTCGAGTGAAGGCAAGTTGTGTTCTTGATCATATTTATTCTAATTTTATAAAATTCTTTGTTTTTATAAACATGCATACTAATAATTTATTGGGGATCCCAAGTGTTAGGCTTTACCCTAGTTTTCTCTTATCATCCTTATCGTTTTAGTATGGTTTTGAGTTATGAAAGGGTAGATGATGTTTAACCTTGTTTTGGGATGGTAATCATGATAATTGTTTCACGAACTTGATAATGGTCATATGCAATAATGATATATGATGAAATAATTTTTATAGCAACATGGTATAGGGATTTGAGCAGGTGATATGATGAGATGTATGGTTAGGAAAGTGGTACTCTTGCTCAAATCTAAGGATCGGTTCATGGGGTGATCTTTCTGTATTTATAGTACAATCACAAGGTCGGTATGAGACGAGCCTAGCCAAGTAATTTACTTAATGTCAGCATAGTATAGACCAAGCTGAAGAGCAGTGAATGGACGATATCTTGGGATCTGAATGGCGCAAGAAGGGGCTTCCATTGTTGAGGTGGAATCACATGGTAGTGAAACATTAGCGTATAGACATGTGCTAAGAGGAGCATTGTAAAGGCTTTATAGTGATCTCCTGGCCACAAACCTCGGTAGTGTAAAGTGTACCTGATCAGTATGGGCAAAAATAGAGGCTTAGTCACCTGCTTGCGGGTGATGAAATCACAACTTGTAGGTAAAGTACAACCTTTGCAAAGTTAAAAATGAATATTCAGTCGTGCTCACAGTCTTGAGCGGCATAGAAAACCTACCATAGTTATAACTTGATGGTTTAGTTAGTGTGGTCAACTATGATGGTGAGAACCATAGTTGAGGTGTGCGTCAGTCACGATGGTGGGAATCGAGGTTGAGGTAGTTTGTCTGTAGTTCAACTTTGGCAGTGGGATCCATGGTTGATGTGTTTGTTGTTCAACCTTGGTGGTTAGAACCTTGGTTGAGGTGGTCAGTTAGTTAGATCAATATGGATGTAACTTTGAGGTGGTTGGTTATTCACTCAATTATTATCGCTTTTCAAATTATTTTACTTAAATGTTGTTGTATGCAAAAGAGCCATTTAGCCATATTCTTGTTAAAGCCTTCGTATGCATACTATTTCATTCACAATTTGCTGAGTGTGATATGTAGTCACACTTACTATAATCAAACACTCAGTTGGGAATGAGTTGGAAGACTTCAAGGAGGTGAAATATAGGGAGGTGTTCTACTTCAATCGGTGAAGATGAAGACTATGCTTAGGATCCGCTGCAGAGTTTTATTTGGTTCTTTGATCTTTTGAGGTCTTTTGTAAGATGATTTGTCGATTAGGGTATGGATATTATAATGATTACATCAGTGAAGTCACTATGTGTTGGAATTGATTGGTCAATTTTCTTGGACCGGTCTCAACAGAGGTGGTATCAGAGCTATATCAACCTAGAACACAACCCTAGATAGCGTGGACAGCCCTAAAATAAGAGAGATATGGAATCTTAAAAGATATGCTTGAAGACTCCTCTTCTCAATCCTTCTTTCACTTTCCTAACCCTCTTTACACTAGGGAAGCCGAAGCTATGCTACTCCTTTAGGGAAGAATGACTTCTTGAAAGAGGAGATGCCACCCCACAGGAGTCCAAAATCTACTTACCCAAATGTGAGGAACAACCGCACAGAAGAGGCGAATGCAAGAACACCAGCTGGAAGGAGCCCCATCACCGCCACTCCCTATCCAGAGCAACAAGGATATGAAGATAAGTTTTCTCCGCTTCTGGCATTATCATCTTAGGCTTCAAAAAAGCAATTCACCCTTGGGTTATGCCTCGGATCCCTGTAATTTTAGGAGTTAGGTTGGACCTTAAAGCCAATGATCAAGTAGTTAATGCTTTAGGTCATTTTTGCTGCTTTTGGTTTCTCTTGGTTTCTTGTTTGTGAGTGTTAGATGTTGGCTGCATGATCGCCTGTGGACACCTTGTCCGTAATCGCATCTTAGAAGTTAGGAAATAAAGATAATAAATGAACCAACCAGAGTGTTGAAAATCAAGTTTACCCAATCATTCCCTCGTAAAAAAAATGTCCCTATACCTATCCCATGACCCCCTAAACCAAATGTTGAGCACAAGGAGCAACTCTGGGAACAACAACAACTATGCTTCGCTTCTAAAGAGAATAGAGCAACTTATGGTGATGCAGACTCAAAACCCTTAAGGAGTGTCAGAGACAATGATTAACAATCAGCAACCGTCATAGACTCAACCCCAGCCACAGTCATATGACCATCAACCAGATCAAGCTGAGGGAGAAGTTTACGAGTACAAAGCTGCTAACATTTTCCCACACCACTAAATCACTAGCTATGGATGCTTGGAGCAAGAACTATTGAGAAGAAGCAATCACTATGATAGGGGAGAAGTTTCATAATCGAAGGCAAGGAGTTAAGTTAGTCAATGACTACAAAATAAGTTCAACGGGTCGAGAAATGAGAACCAGACTTTTTGCCTTAAGGGAAATCTTAAATAAGGGGGGTAGTTTCCCTGCAAATCTGGCAATGCAAGAACCTGTTATCTTTGGAAAGGATGCGAAAGCAAAGTTCAAAGGAGGGTTTGAGTGTACCAGAAGGGCAGTCACCCTGGTTAACAGAGTAGGAGTTAAGGACGAGCTTATGGCAAACAGTTAAGCAATAGTGATGACAATACTAATACGAATCGAAGGATAAACATTGGAGCATATTTAAATAGATTGAGAACATACTAAAGTATTGCTTGAAGAAAGATGGAAGCCAAAGGTTACACATAGATTGCAAAGCATTACCATCAAGAACAAGTGTCCTATACCAAGAATTGAGGATCCGATTGATCAACTCATGGGAGCTTGAGTTTCTAAATGATAGATCTACGGTTAAGTTATCATCAGTTGGAGATTCGAGCATTGGGAATACCCAAAACAACACTTATCACTCGATATGGATTACATGAGCTTGCGGTCATATCATATGGATTGACCAACGTCTTGCCTTATTTTTCGTACCACATGAATAAAGTTTTTATGGAGTATTTGGATAATTTTGGGTAGTGTTCATTGATGACATACTGGTTTACTCTAAGAGTAAGGAAGAACATGATGATCACCTAAGAAAAATTTGGGGGAAATCTTGGAAAAATCTACGGAATGCTAAGCTCAACAAGTGTGAGTTTTGGTTAACAGAGGTGCCATGTCTTGGATATATTCTATCTGCCAGAGGAGTTTTAGTAGACCCGAGTAAGTGAAAGATGTGCTAAATTGGAAATAACCAACCAGTGTTACTAAAGTAAGAAGTTTCCTTGGTTTAGTAGAATATTATCATCGGTTCACAGAAGGATTCTCGAAGATAGTCAAGCCACTCACAGAGTTGCTACAAAAGGAAAAGAGGTGTGAAGGGACAAACATTTTTGAAGCAAGTATCAATGAGCTTAAGAAAGGTTAACTACAGCCCCAGTGCTAGTGTTGTCGGATATCCAAAAGAACTTCAATATATATTGTGATGCATATCGACAAGGTCTTGGATGTTTTTTGATGCAAGAAGGACAAGTAATAGCGTATGTTTCGAGACAGTTGAGGACTCACGAGCAGAATTATCCGACTCATGGCTTGGAATTAGCGGCAATAGTACATGCTTTGAAAATATGGAGACATTATCTTCTTTGAAAAAGATGTGAGATATATACGGATCATAAGGGTTTGAAGTATATATTCATCCCAAAACGGATCTTAACCTAAGGCGACAAAGATGGCTAGAGCTAATCAAGAATTTTGATGTGGGAATCCGTTACCACCCAGGAAAAGCAAACGTGGTGGCAGACACGTTAAGTTGGAAAGTATACAGTACCACGGCTATGTTACAAGAAACTCAACAAACTCCATTGAAAAATTTCAGTGCCCTAACCTAGGTCTTGTTGCAGACTTAGGAGTATTAGCCACGGAAGTGGAACCTACTGTGGATGAGGACTTCCAGAAAGGATAAGTGGAAGATGGAAATATTAAGGAGATCAAAGAGAATATTAAAACAGGAAAAAACCCAAAAGTTCTCGGAGGACAAAAGAATGCATAGTATGGTTGGCAAACGCATCCGTTTACCAGACCAGAAAGGGATTAAGAAGATAATCTTAAAAGAAGCTCATGAGTTAGCTTACTCTATTCACCCAAGTAGTACCAAGATGTACTAGAATTTGAAGGATCGTTATTGATGGCCTGGTATGAAGCGAAGAATAGTCGAGTATGTGGCAGTGTGTGATGTGTGCCAGTGTGTGAAAGGAGAATATCAGAAACTAGCATGATTGATTCAGCCTCTGAAGATACTATGGAAATGGGAAGAAATTTAGATGGATTTCATAGTTGGATTACCGCGTACACATTCAAGCTATGATTCAATATGAGAATATCACACACAGATAGATGGGCAGACAGAAAGAATAAACCAATTACTTGAGGATATGCTGCGAGCATTTGCCCTTCAAAATCATAATAGTGGGACAAGAACTTGTTGTAGGCAGAGTTTCTGTATAACAACAATAATCAGCCTAGTTTACAGATGATCCCATTTGATGCATTATATGGAAGAAAGTGTAAAACGCCTCTGCATTGGAGAGAGACTGAAAAGGGTCGAGTGTTGGACCGAATATACTCAAGGAAGCAAAGGAACAAGTCAAGGCAATACGAGAAAGTTAAAGACAGCTCAAACAAGACAGATTATGTGTATCTCAAGGTCTTGCCTGTAAGAGGACTGTGTCGTTTAAGGTTAGAGGCAAATTGGCACCCAGGTACATTGGACTGTGTAAAGTGAGTGCCAGATGTGAAAAGGTGACCTACCAGTTGGAATTGCCGCCCAAGCTGGAAGACGTGGACAATGTGTTTCATATATCATAGCTGAAGAAGTGTTTGTGAGTACCAGAGGAACGGTTACCCTTTGAAGAGGTAGACCCACAAGAGGAATTGAATTATTCAGAATTCCCAATTAAGATTTTGGAGATAGCAGAGCGAGTGACTCGGAGAAAGGTCATACATATGTGTAAGGTACAATAGAGTCACCCTATCAAAGATGAAGCAACCTGGGAACAAGAAGAAGAGTTAAAGATAGAGTATCCTCAAGATCAGTCTGAATCTCGGGGACGAGATTCCATTAAAGGGGGTAGGTTTTGTAACAGCTCAAATTCTTAAAACCAAGAAAATTAAAAACTTTTTCAAAGAAAATAAAAGGGTTTGCAAAAAAACTAAATAAAATCCTAAGTGTGTATGTGTACTTTTATGCATATACACATATATGTGAGTATGTGTGCTATATGTATAAATACATATGTACATTGAGGGCTATGTTCCTTATAAAATAATATCCATATATATATATATGTGTGTGTGTGTGTGTGTGTGTGTGTGTGTGTGTGTGTGTGTGTGTGTGTGTGTGTGTGTGTGTGTGTGTGTGTATTTGATTGTTTGACGATTGTTGATTGATTGTTTATGCGAGCCAATATAAGGTACACCGAGAAGAGTATATGTTGTACAAGTATATGTACATGTGTATACTAGTATAGGTGTGAGAGAATAGAAATAAAAAAGGAAAAAAGGAAAAGCTTTTAGAGTAAAGGGGCTGAAACCCTCCAATCTAGCTAAGCAATCTAGCCCATCCCTCCCTCTCCTCTCCTCTCCTTCTCTCTGGGTCGTAGCCCAACCTGTTAGTTGGCACCAGCCTATTCTCTAGATCGCACCACATCCCAGCTTCGCTCGCCCCCCCCCCCCTTCTGCCGCTGACCACCTGAGCTCACTCTTTGGCGTCATCCCTCACCTTTAGCCAAGCCCTGTACACCCCCGAAACCTAGTCGTCTACCAAGCAAGACCGCTCAAGTCCGAACGGAATCCAGAGGAGAAGCTTCTGGAGGATCGACTAAGAGATAAACCCTAAGTCGAACAATCGTGTTGCTCCCTATCTCCAATCGAATCGTGGTTAAACAAGGAGTCCGAGCCAAGCTTGGAGCACCACCGCTGTGACAGAGTCAACTCGATGCGTCTCTATGCGAATCCAGCCCGAGCCTGAGTTGTCGTCGCCCTAGCATGATCCCCAAGTCGAGCCGCCCCTATAAATAGAGGCTGGGACACCCTATTTTCCCGCACCCCAACACAAAACCTAGCCCGCCGTCACTGCTGCCATTGCCGAGCTCCAATCGAGCTCATCGATCTCGCTACCTAGGCCATGCCAACATCCACCTGCTCGTCCACACCTTCGCCGTGACCTCCTAAGTGTGCCGCCTCTATCGCCTTTGCCTCTTGATTGCCGGAGCAGCGCCGACAACGAGGCATGGGCTCCACTATTGCTCCACCGCCAGCTCATCTCACCGTTTCTCCGACGTCATCGAAGCTTGAGGTAAGACCACCACCCTCTTGTGATGCTTCGCTGTCGCTCGCCATCGAGTCCCGAGGCCAGTGACAAGGTTTTCGCAAAAGTCCAGCTAGTTTGTTGCCGTGCCTGAGCCCCTTCACCATCGTTGTCTCCCTGTCGCAAGCACCAAATGTCCTCATCCGTCGGATCCAATCTAAACGGCCTAGATTAAAAGGATCCCATACCCCTTCGTTGGCCAATAGCAAAGCGTCATGTGTCTTACTTGATCCCAGTCAGCATCAGAGCCCAGTCAGCTGCCACCTCCCTTGCCACATCAGCAAATCTACTAATGTGTCATGCCACATCAGCCAAATAGCCCAGTCAGCGTTCTTTTTCTTTTATTGTTGTGATGATGTCATAATGCTTAATTTCTCGTGTAATAATAATTCTGAAAAATAACAATAAATACAAAATTAATTTTCTAATAATGTTGCATAGGTTTATTCTGTTTAATAGTTTCATATATAGTTTTATAATTCTATATAATGATCCCTTAGTCGAATAAATCCAACAAAATATATTCTCAATAATAAAAATAATTATAAAATTAGGATAATCTTTTGGAAAATAGTTTTCATGATGTTTATAGTGTTTTTTTATGTTCCATAATTCAAATAAATGTTTGCTAGTTCTATTTAATGTTTTTCTTTCTATGATTTAAATAATGTTTGCTAGTATAACAATAATCCATAAATAGGATAAAATCTAAAATAGTTTTAGTAATTTTTAATAATGTTATTTAATTATGTTTAATGTTTTAATAATTAGAGTAATGCTAGTAAATTCCAGAAAATAATAGATGAATTTGGAAAATTCTAAAAATTCTTAGCAATATAAATTCATCGGTAGATAATCTTTTTAGTCCTGCTTTGATCTTTAGAAAATCATAACTTGTCAACGTAGCTCTATTTTGACTCGTTCTTTTACTGGATTGTCCGAAAAAGCGTGATCTAGTATGTGATGATGTTTATTGTGTGATATTTGGTTCTTTTTAGATCTTGGTGTTTATTGGTGTGTTGTCTTTTCTTTTATGTTCGCGAATAGACGCTAAGGTTCTGGAGGAGTTAGAAGGACTTCAAGACCAAGACTTCGCTGAAGACCCAACTAAGTCGAATGAAGGCAAGTTATGTTCTTATCATATTTATTCTTTTTACAGAATATTTTGTTTTTATAAACATGCATGCTAATAATTTATTGGGAATCCCAAGTGTTAGGTTTTACTATAGTGTTTTCTTATCATCCTTGTTGCCTTAGTATGGTTTTGAGTTATGGAAGGGTAGATGATGCTTAGCCTTGATTTGTGATGGTAATCACGATAATTGTTCACGAACTTGATAATGGTCCTATGCAACAATGATAAAATATGATGAAATAATTTTTATAGCAACATGGTATAGGGATTTGAGCAGGTGGTATGATGAGATATATGATTGGGAAAGTGGTAGTCTTGCTCAAATCTAAGGATCGGTTCATGGGGTGATCTTTCTATGTGTACAGTACAACCACAAGCTTGGTATGGGACGGATCTAGCCAAGTAATTTGCTTGTTCTCAGTATAGTGTAGATCAGACAGAAGAGTGGTGAATGGATGATGTCTTGGGATCCGAAGGACGCAAAAGGGGGTTTCCGTCGTTGAGGTGAAATCACGCGACAGTGAAATCTTAGCCGGTAGATATGTGCTGAAGGGGCATTGTAAAGGCTTTGTGGTGATCTCCTGGCTACATACCTTAGTAGTGTGCAATGTGCCTGATCAGCACGGGAAAAAATGGAGACTTGGTCACCCACTTGCGAGTGATTAAATCATGACTTGTGGGTAAAATACAATATTTGCAAAGTTAAAACTAAATATTTAGCTATGCTCACGGTCATGAGCGGTATAAAAAACCTACCATGATTATAATTTGATTGTTTAGTTAGTATGCTCAACTGTGATGGTGGGAAATATAGTTGAGGTTTGTGTCAGTCACGATGGTGGGAATCGTGGTTGAGGTAGTTTACCTGTAGTTCAACTTTGGTGGTGGGAGCCATGGTTAATGTGTTTGTTGTTCAACCTTAGTGGTTAAAACCTTGGTTGAGGTGGTCAGTTGGTTAGGTCAAGATGGATAGAATATTGAGGTGGTTTATTATTCACTCAATTATTATTGTTTTTCAAATTATTTTTCTTAAATGTTATTGTATGCAAAAGAGTCATTTATCCATATTCTTATTAAACCATTTATATGCATACTATTTCATTCACAACTTACTGAGTATGATATGTACTTATAGTTGTTATAATCAAACACTCAGTTAGAAAAGAGTTGGAAGACTTCAAGGATGTGAAATCTAGATAGGTGTTCAACATCGATTTATCCTGTGGAGTTATCGGTAAAAATGAAGAATACGTTTAGGATTTATTGCTGAGTTTTATTTGGTTCTTTGATCTTAGGAGGTTTTTTGTAAGACGATTTATCGATTAAGGTATGAATATTGTGATGATTATCATTAATAAAATTATTATATATTGAGATTAACTTTTAGGCTTATGGTATAGATGAGATTGATTAGTTTTATTGTACCGGTCTCGATAACACCAGGTAGCCGCGCGAACCCACCAGTCCCTGGCTTATTCGTGCCAGCGTTAGTACGGTGGTCGATGATGCGTAGCACACGGACCGTGTGGCAGACGCGGTCACGAACGTACGAGCGTGGGGTCAGGGGTACCGGCGCCGCGTCATGCGGGGAATGTATGATGCCTTCGTGGCGCGGGGTCCGTCGGGCGGTATGTCAACCAAAAACAACCGGCCAGAGTGGCAGCCTTGGGGTGGTACGGTGCACCCTGCACACCTAATTCGAGGGAGCTCGCAGCACCGACAACTCCTATCTTTCTATTATTGGAATCTTTTTCTCTTCTCGTATTTTTTTTAAAAGTTTGGACGAGAAAATTTTAGCTCGAAAGTTTACACGAGAGGAAAAAATTAAAAAAAATTAAAGAAAAAGTTAACATTAAAAAAATTTCTCGGAAATATTTTCAAAAAATATTTACTTGAGTCTCATGTTACAGTCGTCCACCATTTGATCTCCAATGGTCACGTCGCGCGAAACAGGATTTCTGCTGCAGCACGGTACATGCATGATGGATGACTGATTGGCTCTCGCCTCTCGGCCTTTTTCGTGCATGTGGTGCTGTCAGCCGTGTCCGCTCCGCGCGCGCGCGCACGTCCGTCCGAGTCACCTTCACTGCGGTCGGCACGGGCGATTTCTCCTCCGTCCTTGCAGCACGAGTAGCACGTTTCCACGGAAGCTTCGTGTCGAGAGGAGCGAGGGCACGCAATGTAACGGATGTGTTTGGTTCTATGTATCTATCCTATCATAATTTAGTAATATGTAAAATTTAAAATAAATATTTGATTATCTATATCTACTGTTGCAGTTTGATACGAGGAATACAAATATACTATCGTATCTTGGTGCAGAAATAAAGCTCGATTCGAGTTTTACTCTGCAGTCTGGTCCAGTGAATGCAAGTTTTGTATCTACTCGTATAAGCGGATTCACTTGTTAGTGTTACAAAATTATCTTTATATCAACAACTAATTATAATCTCAACTCTTATATATGTTCATGCAACATCAGATTTAGTTAACCAAATAGAAACTCAACTCAGCCTCTCCAGACAGATACAACTAATCAAACATTATTTTTTCAATTAATATAACTCCGCTCAGCATACTTCCCCTTAGTCTACAATTTTAACATTAAGAAGATCATTTAGTAGAGTTCACATTAAGAAAAATATTAACATAAAAACATTTTTTTTATACTTTAAAAAGATCTATAAAATTAGTTTCACTTCATTTAGAGTTTTATTAATTTCTCCATAATTTTTACAAAGTTCATAAGTATAAAGCGAACATGTTAAGAAACATCATTGTAATTAATTTTTTCATATCTACTATTATTTTTCCTACATAAATAATAGTATAAGTAAACTAATAAAAATGGTTTCATTAATTTTGGAGGTGTGATGGATGGGTTATGAATTAATCTAGTTGCAACACATTTACACCATTCCATATGTTATAATAACTATTTCATGAGACATGTATTTTTATAAGACATATGATCATATAAGAAAACTAACAAAATTGATTACATGATTTTTGGATTAGCAAAAAATTAACTATGCATTTAACTAGGTTTTTTCTCACAGATAATATTAAACTTTTTATGATTATAAATATTTTTATATGTAGATATATTACAAGGAAAAAAATTGTTTCACTTGATTTGAATGTAAGATGAATTAATTATTGATTTTACAAGGTTGAGCTATTTTTAGTTTTTTTTAACTTCACTGAAATTCGTGAAATATGCTCGGTAAATCGGAAAATTCAACCGATTTTCGACTAATTGGTTCAAAATACGTTCAATACGGAAAATGTGATTAGTAAATCAGAGAATTCACTCAACTTTCAGTGGAATTCGATCGATTTTCGCTGACTAGATTCGATCGGTTTTTATCTTCGATTTATAAATTTGATCAAGTGAATTTGTTCGAATTCTCACCAAATTTAAACCAATTTTTTTAGTTTTCACAAATTTCGGAATATCGGTGGGTAGCGACTTTCGTTGCCCAAACGAATTTTCGAACCTGGTCCTCAATCGAGCAAATCGGCTTACTAAAGTACAGTAGCAGGTGTATTATTTTGGTTTCCTTTTGCAGAAAACGTAACTTTGCTTTTGAGAAGTACATCTACTTGGTCTTGAACATGTGACACTGGGCACCAACTCGGCCCCCAACCGCAACATTCAGTCACTCCCCCCGTCTTTTGTTTTTTTGAAAATGTCATTTGGGATTTATCTAAGCAGCACAGGTTTTTAAAATTTTGGTTACTACTACATATAAAAATAGGATCTCACATAGAACTTAGCTAAGGTTCTGTTTGAGACATCCTCAACTTCAAGAATTATTGAAGCTATCTAGTGAGCTGGAGCTGGTGCTAGACTGATGTATTTGGATGAACTATCTTATTTTTATTTTAAATTAAAAATAAAAACAAAAAGTATTTTATTTTAATCTATAAAGTCCATATTTTACGAGAGGCCCGAAGTATCTCAAAAACAGACTCTAATATTATTTGGATTTGCTGTCAAAGTTACATCATTTCATTATTGGAAGAACCTTTTTCTAAAATGAAAACAGGCCATGTTTTTCTTTACAAATACAAACAAAGTTACTTTTCACCGTACCACTTGTGCTTCTGGATGTCGGAATCATACACCGTAGCTAAACATGATTGGTTGGCAAATCTATCATGCTGTTTGTGCATAACTGATTGAAAGATGATCGTTAGGAATCTGTCT
The DNA here is from genome assembly GCF_958298935.1 of Phragmites australis. NCBI lineage: Eukaryota > Viridiplantae > Streptophyta > Magnoliopsida > Poales > Poaceae > Phragmites > Phragmites australis. The sequence goes on from NC_084929.1 coordinate 27,923,084, forward strand.
CACATGCTTACATTGACAATGAATAATTGATATCTAGTATGTGCATGAAATTTATTTGTTAGGACAACTGGGTAATAATTGTGGTGGTAGAAGAAAGCGTTAAAAATTTATTAGAGCCATCCTCGTCACACCTCACCTGCGTATCTATGTATACAGAGAGAACTAGCTTGTACTCATATGATTATATACTTCTCGTTTGATTTATAGTTAATCTCGTTATAACTGAAATATATATTATTTTCTTATATATATATATATAAAGTATTTTTTCTTTTATATATATATATATATAAAAATATATATATATAAGGGGGTGTTTAGACAGCTCGTACAACTGCACCGATTAGTAGTACTAATTATGTTATTGTTGTTCGTGGTGACCAACTAAGCAGAAAAATAAGCACATGCAGTCGTTAGAAACAATACTACTAAAGATTGAAACAGTTGCTTCTTCATTCATCTCACTACTTTTATGAAATCTATTACCTGTGTCATCAACAAAGATATTGCATTCAAGCAAAGATTGGAATCAGTTTGTTATCGTTATAGGTGTTGTACACGGTTGCCATGGCATTGCTTAGCATTATGGATCAAACAAGAGGTTTAGGGTTGCAACCAAAGCAAGAGCTATCTGCCTATTTGATGGTAAAACTGCATATTTGGCTGAGTCAACTGATATTAGCCCTATAGTTACAGGCTACCTCTACCGCTGATCCCTGTTGAAGACATCAGCTACTCATGCGAGGTATCAATGTAAAGATTAACTATAGCACTTTGCCACTCCATTTGTTGCCACATTCCTTTCTCCTTCCTTTCTTTCTTCTCCACCGTCGCCCCCCCCCCCTCCTCCCCAACAACACATTCTCCCACCATGGTGCCCACTCTCGAGAAGCCCATGGAACGTGTTGGTCGGCAAGCGGCCATCAACAATGAGGTGCCAGACGCACAGTGTGCCACCTCATCCGGCATGGCTTAGGCGAGCCTAATCAGACAGTCTAAGGCGAAGCATGAGTTCGTGAAGGGGATGGAAGCCGTGAGAAAGATGGCATGCATGGATGTTGTCCAGGAGTCGCATGGTGCCAGCGCTGGCACCGGAACATGATGAAATGGTTGTCTTCACATCTTTCTTTGGGTCGTGCTAAGGCTCCTGGCCGTTTCGCTCCTTGCAGTCATCCTGACGCTTTACCACTTGTAGCTACCCTAGCTCACCGCGAAATGGCTCACCTAGCGGTGTTTGAGTGGGCCATGTCAGCAGGGGCGTCAAGGGTATGATGAGGAAATCACTCCTTCGGATACACATAAAATAAACTTGTTCCTCACTGTTCATATTTTATGGGGCATTTCAGGATTTGCCACTTTTAACACCGAGTGGCAGGCAATTTGCCACCCGGACCCAGTTTCATAGACTCGGGATGGCCCGCATGTCAACCTCAGCGGAAAATTTGCACCTGTTAAGGGTGGCAAATCCAGAAATTACCCATATTTTATTGGTAAAAGATGGGATGCTGCTAAATTCTTGTGATATTTTTATTGCTTAGGAACATGGAAGAAGCACCACAGCCTCACATGGACGTCATCCCTCGAATACCAAGTCTACTCAGATTCAAAGTCGAGTTCAAGTCAGACTCCAAATTCGGTTCGGAGTCTAAAGGCACCACATCAATAAAATCGGTATAACTTTCGCATTTGAAGTCTAATTGATGTGTTCTTGGACGTGCTAGAAAGCTATGATGAGCCATTTCTAATGGATTTAGTCTCTCACTTAGATTCATTACAAATTAATTAGAGTCATTGAAATAAAGTATTATATCACCGTTTTGGGCCTTATCTGGTCTTGTAAGTGTGTCAGAGTTCGAGTCCAGGTTGTGTACATCTCTCCCCATAGCCTCACAACCTTAGATTGACATCCTTATGTCCTCCTATATATATACAATAGTTGTCATAGTTTAGACTCAAATCTTACTTAGATTATTCTGTATTAGACAGTTTCGTCGTATATCGGTTTGTGAAACCCCAACTTTGAGTTCTTCATTTGTAATTAGTAATATTCAGATTGCATCCACTGTTTTCTTGCTTGTGTTCTCGATTCGCTTGTAGGAAAAGCCTTCTTAGCGAGGTTAACCACGTTCGGCCCGGCTAATAACCACGAAGTAGTGTAGTAGTTGCAAGGATTCTCGATCTGTTCTAGTCGAAGCCTTTGGATCATCAACATTGAATATCTACCAAATCGACTTAATAAATTACTTTTTGGAAGATCGGACAATAATCCCACCAAGGCATCGTTGCCATCTTTGCTCTAGTGCATGAAACACACTGTGAGCAAAAGTCGGTCCCGACAGACTAGGAGTCAAATATCCTCAACGACACAAGAGTCAACTTCTAAGTGCAGAACGATCACAAGGTATGCTTCCATTTGAAGGCCACGAAGAACAAGAGTGACTCCGATCGGTGGTCTATGAGTAACCGTCCAAAAGTATTCGAGCTAATCATTAGGACGATCATTTTTCATAATCACACCCACAATGATTAATCGGAATACCATTCCGGTAGTCCCGATATGTGTTTACTTACATAATTGGAACACACATCTTTGTAACAAGTATATCATCACAAGACATAATAAAGAGCGAGTAATTAAATTAAGTTACAAGTCCTTAAGTAGATTAAATTTTACAATAAAATACATAACCCGAACATATGTTAGAGTAGTTACACAGCGGAATAAGTTACATGACGATAAAAGATTGGTAACGTCGTTTTCCCTAAGGCGTCACCCCAAACTAACAACACACAAGTAGAATAACACTACTCTTGCCCGTCACCAACATCGATGAGTGTAAAGTAGCCAAAAACTAAATCTTTATCAACTGAAAAGCAAACAAAGCATGTGAGTACCTTTGTACTCACAAGACTTAATGTATAATTGGTACTTATAAATAGCCCAACTTCAAGGAGAATGCATATGGGTAATTAGCAAGGACTCAGCCACAAAGGTTAAGTAATTTTAAATGCAAAAGCGATTTAGACTCAAGTATAAGTATCAACACCTAACCAAAACACTCTTGTATCATGATATCATCAATATAACAAAGTTATAACTTGTACCATATCAACTCCTTATCAACAACACCAACCAATTTCCAACATACCATCATAACATCCTGATATCGAAAACTCTACAACTGATGTAAATGGATAAAAGCATGCTCATAACCGAGAGTGCGACAAATCAAATTGATCTTACACCCTGCAAAGAGTACATCTTTACCCACACTATACGAGGACCATTCAGTTTGTGCTACCTGCTAAATTACACACATGGGGTACTTGTGACAACCTTTTTCAATTGGGTCCCGACCATTTGAACATACACCTATAGGTGCGAAGGTCCACTAGGGCTACTCCTGGAGCACCTTAGTTACACTTAAAGGTGTGGAGGTAGGTAGAATTATTCCTGAGCAAACTAGATACCTCTACAAGCCTATTATACCCACAAACACATTTACAACGTTACCTCTACAAGCTTATTATGCCCACAACACCATAGGCCAAAAAGCCAAATGTCACAACTACAAAAGGTATTCGGCTTATCTTACAATTATATCGACATGTGGTAAGTACCAAAAGTGTCAAAGTCAACTACAACAACAGTCTTTCCTTAAACGATTCAAGCGGGCCTATAGCATCCGAGACTCCCTTCTCGAGTCATTCCTATTGCCCGCTCAAATCTTTGCCTCATCCTTACTAACTTACACATCCTTCCATCATCATTGTCTTTGTGAATAAGAGTAAGTCCTAAGCTCGTGAACGATGGTCGAACCACCGCTCGACTTGTACTGATGACCTAAGCCTTGCTAAGCATAACATATTCATTTTAAATTAGACCATTAAATGCTATTCTATGGGGTTACAATGGATCAAAAGATAACAATACCAAGGAAGCGTAATGCAATAATTAGGATCTACTCCCAAAAACCCAACCTCGACTAACTATCATGCGAGACATGCATATAGCATACTTTATCAAATTAAAGCAACATATGATCCAAAGTAATGTGTACAAAATGCTTAGATGCTTGTCTTGCTCAAGTGATTCACACACAATATCACAATTAGGTTCCACCTCAAGAATACCCCCATTACTCTTTGATTCGTCGATCGCTAAAAGAAAGAACGGTGCATCACAATTAACGTGATGAAATGCTATGATACATGCACTAAATGCTATGAAAATTGAATAGGATATGAGGTGCTGAGTAAAGAATATGAGGCAACAAGAATCATATGAATTGAAGTGCGAAAGCTCTTGGTATAAAATATTATTTAAGATATGTTCAAAAAGGATTGTAATTAAGCTAGCTATGAAGATTAAATGAGATTTACAATTTAAACAGCACTTTCATACCAAAGTATATTTCCCCTAGATATTAATGATCATAATATAAATATTCCAAGTGGTTTTATAATTTTAGAACATGGTATTAATTAACTATGATTTAATTAAGTTGAAACACATTTAATTAATTAATTAATTTTTAAAAGTATTTTATTGAGTTTTAACATTTTTACATGTATTACATACTCATACAAAGCTCACCCAACTAGTTTTATGATTTTTGGAATTTGTATGAATTAAATATAAAATATACAAGCTATCAGTAAAGTTTAAAAAAAAACCCTCTAATGAATAGTAAATCCGGAAGGTCCGGGTTGAACCCGAAACCTCTAAGTGAGGGTTCTCTGTTAAAAATTGCTTTTAACCCAGAACCTTCGGGTTATAAACCAGTACCTCCGGGTTGTAATAGAATGTGACTTTTTCGATGATTCATCGGCCGATTCAACTTGCATGTCTCAACCCAACCCACATACGCATGTATAGAAACTAAAGCATGGATTCTAAATCTAATATATACACTCTACAAACACAAATCACTAGCTCTACTCATTCATTCATATCATAATGTCTCCATTTCATTAAGAACGAAATGGTGCTTCGCAATCTTGCAAACATAGCTCTAAGACCTATCCAAAAACCATCTAAAACATGCATTGCTACTAAGAAACACTAGAGACTTAACTCGGGTCCTTTGCCAAAGGTTGTGACCATCAATTTGGGGAAGAATCGGTAGGAAAAACTTGAAGAAGGGAAGAAGTCTTGCTGTTGGAAATTTTAGAGCAAGGTGGTGACGAAAATGAGTTAGGAATCACCCAAAACCTCACGCATGCAAGAGATTGTTGGGTCGATAGAGAGCTAAGAACGTGGGGAACATCATGGAAACACATGCATATCTCAAATGCTTGCTCTTGAAGGGGATATTTGGGGGAGATGAGAGAGGGAGGGGGAGTGCTGCTCTTCTCTACTCTTTGGCCGGTTGGGAGAGCAAGAGGAGTGAGAGTGGGGTTGTTGGTGAAGAGAGAGGAGGGGGTGTGGGCTGGCCAATCTCAGGGGGTGGGGCTGCTCTTTGGCCGGTTAGAGAGACTAACAAAATTACATCTGAAAAATAATTCCATCCCTCCTCAAAAATCCTCCTCTCTTTTATTAACCCAAAGGAGGTACTCTAATGCCCAAAAATTCTAGGAAAATAAATGTGCAGCGATTGCAAATGAGATAAACCCATTTTATATAGATTCACCCAACAAACCTATGCGAGACCTTAAACTAACGAAAACTCTAACATCGGGTTATAACATAACTCAAAGAAATTTTTAAACAACCATATGAATTAATAATACTCAATAATGCCTAACAATTAAACATGATGCTCATGATGCATGATTATGCATAATATATGATTATAAATTGGGATGTGACATGGTCCTATTAGTTCTACCACACAGTGAGCCCTGACACACGGCTTCCAGCCATTAGGTGAAACATCCATTACATCTACGCACTGAAGATGGAGATGAGAATGGGGAATATCAACTCACAGAGGCAGTTGTTGATGAGGATCGCCCGCAAGATGAGCATGCAGGACCTTGTGGAGGAGTTTTGCATGATCAACATATGGTGGAGTAGCCAAAGAGCTACGCTAGTTCTGGTGCCCCATCGACAATTCAGGTGAATCCTCATCCCTTTCTAGTTTTGAGAGCATGAAAGTGAAGCATCTTTTTTATTGAAGGTGTGGTGATGCCCCAAGAAGATGCGGAGGTGGCCGCAGAGGTATAATTGGGTCCTTACAATAAGGATGAGCACAAAGACCATGTGAAAATGGTGATCAACTCATGCCTCAATCGGATTTGCATACTCCTTGATCACAACATTTTGGAGTGCCACGTGTCGGAGGAGTGGCTTCGAAAGAATGCAGAGTGCGTGGGGAAGAGGAAGAGGAAGAGGAAGAGGGGCAGCCATAGCGGTCGTGACCTCTCAACATTCATCCCCTCACACAGATCTTCCAGTAGCGGTAGTTCTATGGCGGAGTCTACGTCAGAGAACAAAACGGTGGCTTTCTCCGGCAGCGTGGAGAAGAAGGTGTGAAGAGGAAGCAGGGGTGCACTCTTCGGGAGCGAGGATTATACCTTCAAATTCTGGGTACCAACCACAAAGTTGCTTGTGATCTTCGGGGACTCGAATGAAGAATACTTGTCGCTCGACTTCACTAGCGTCACCAAGACCTTGGTCCAAGGTTTGACCTTCCAACTCTTCTTAACTATTATTCTTTTCATCTGTTGTAACCTCCATTTGGTTTTGGTTGATGTAGGTACCTTAGTTGCAACCTCGCATAGTAGGGTAGCAAGCCTCGTTGTAGTTGCTCTGCTGGTGGCTGTGGTCCTAGCCCCTGCAGACCAGGAAGGGATGTTGAGTCCTATGTTGGTCGTTTCTTCGAGGCATGAAGCTCCACCTGGCTCTGGTCTGACCGAAGAAACAATGACAATCGGTCATGGCTCACCCTATCCCTGTGCTACCTTGGCACCTTCAGCCACAGCTACCGATCCTCAACCAATCAGCTTTGACATGATAAGGGTCGAGGACTTTGAGCTTCGCACCAAGGAATTTGACTCCTCCTCTCCTTCTGGCACTTTGACTTCATATTTTTCTTGGTGTTATCCTCACAGCAACTTCCCCTGGTGAGGACCGCCCACTATGCCCTCACCACAAAGGTTCATGGCCTTAGGGCCAACCTTGATGACACCACCAAAGGTTGCTAGGTGGCAAAAGCAGTGAGGATGATTGTGGAGCATGAAGCATGAACCCTCTTGCAGGCTTATAACAAGGTAACATAAAAGCTAGGGAATGATGAGGAGATATTTGCCATACTGGAGAAGGAGGACCCAAAGGCAAACACTACCCAGGCAAGGTTAGAATCTGATATGTGTACCCTTCAGGAGGGGAAGGAGAGGGCGGAGGATGAGCTATGTGAGGATCATCGGTGTCATGCGGATCGCACCAAGGTTGTAGGCGAAGTCATGACAACAATGAAATCCACGATTCAGGGCATTAGCTCTAGCACACTGGAGTTTCATCAGCTGGAGGGGGATTTAGATGCCTCTTTGGACTGGTTACGCCAGGCAGGTGCCATCATGTCTGCCTTGGCCCACTCCTATGGCAACTACTATGCATGGATATCCTGCGACACCACGTTTGGACTCCTTCACAGTAGAGGGTGTGCCCATATGGATGACTTCGCACCTCTGGATTTCACCATTCCTGCTAATGTCAAGGAGATGTTGCAACTCATGAAAATGGAGATAGGGGCAGGTCACGTGTTCCGAGGAAAGATGTGGGTCCCTCATTGGCTTCAATGGAGACCTCATATATCTTGATGAATTGCTTTGGATCCAAGTCCCCCTAGAATCAGTCAAATTTTAGGCAACTGGAAGCATTGGGAGAATCCATGATCCTGGAGCTCTGGCACGAGGGGGACCCGGGGTCGTAAGTCATCAAGCCGCATGGTTCGGTCCAGAGAGAGGAGCAGTGATGTCAACCCCCTAGAACAGACTCCTTCACGACTCTATGGCTTGGCTTTGCACTAGCCTCATGAGGCTTTGGAGTGGAATGGGCCATCGATTGTCACGCAATGACTCTAGTTCCACCTGAAGGCTTAGGACTTTTGCCGCTCTGCCTCCACGGTCCCCTCTGTGGTGAAGGAACCCGATGCCCTAGGGTCGAGGATCTTGTTGGAAGCTAGTGCGTCAGAAGCTCTACCATAGGCGTTCACGCTCCTAGTGACACAATGATCCTCGGTTGTCCAACCTGGGGTGTGAGGCTCAAGTTTCTATTGTAGGCTAACTTTTTCATAGGGTGTCCTGCCACTAGCCTTTGTGCCGATGGACTCATTGTCCGTCGGGCGGAACTTTGCGGCCTTATGGCTGGGCTTCTTCTAGCGCTTGGAGACCTAGTGCTCAACTGCCGTGTTGGTGTCCTCGTTGGGGGCTGACAGATCACCCGCCAAGCCAACCGTTGCAGCCACCGACGCTAACTTCTCCGGAGCGGCCTTCTTGGGCACCATCTTTACAGGGCTTGCATGTCTCTCCCCACAAACATCGTCGTCTATTGTGGCAGAAAGCCATGATCATAGGGTGGACTCTCTGGTGATCCCTAGTAGAATCGTCGAAGAGTTGAAAGAGATAGAGTACATGTCTTTTTCTTATTAGGCTAATTATTGTGAGGGCAACCCCTTGTTATACTTTGGGCAGGGTTATTTGTACTTGCATCACATTACAATGTACCACACTGTCCCTCAAATCTGTGGGCGAAACTGGGGTGTCCAAGGGTAGTTTGGTCCTTTCACTCCCTTGGTAAATTACATTCCTACCCTCGTTAACAATTGCCCTAGAAATCTAGCACTCTGCCCAAGATCCTTTAAATGCATCAGATATGCCTTCTCCTCGGGTGAAGCTCTTCATTCCTCTTGGCCTCTCCACCCTTGGTAGCGAAGCCATGGCCCTTCGGTGCAGTGAAGTGGTTGCTTCTGGCTTTGATTTAAGGCCTTTTAGCCTCCTTCTTCCTTCAGCGATCCACTTGTTCTCTAGACGAGGATAGCGGAATCTAGTGAGGGCCCTTGCAGAGGCCATGCCATACTTAGTGAAGGTGACCTCCACAAAACCTTCGCTCCCATCTTCGTCGCCTTCGTCTTCTAGGTCGACGTGGCGTGGCTGCAACGGGGGCCTGGGCCCACTCCCCTAGCAAATACAACACACAAAAATGATGTTAGCGGATTTATCATGAAAAATATTATTGCATCATTATCTTTAAACATTTTTTTACTAAGCAACGATTATAAAAAAATAATTATCAAACATGTGTGTTAGAGACTTTATCCATGCCTTAAACGACAAGTAAAAAAGAATATATGTAGTAGTAGATAACCAACATGTAGTAATAAGACTTGCAGCATGTTTAAGGTGAAAGCAAACTTTGCCACAGTTATCGAGGCAAGGTGGTTAAGTGTTTGGTTCAAACTTTGCCTCGGTTGTCTAGGCAAGGTCGGTAAGTGTTTGGTCCCTAGCCACGTGTTAAGTACTCTAGTACTTTTTAATTGGGTCTTGTACATTAGAGAAACGTAAAGTTATGTCCCTTGATCAATTCAAACTGTCGCGGCATTTTTGTCTTCCACAAGTTTGGCAAATTAAGCAAAACTAATTGAAAATTCTAAACAACCTTAGGTTTTGCAAACCTAGGCAACCAAATACGGAGTATGTCTTAAGGTTTTTCAAACAACTTGGTTTGATAGAGAAAATCTTGCCACAACTCTGTCTCTCAACGCACGGGACAAATTGGAAAAAAATGAGAGCGCACTCGTACTGTGGCTATGAGAACTATAGCAAATTTTGGCTTCCAAGCAAACATACCCATAGCAACTCTAGTTTGCGTACAAAACAGGCTCCCGCGGGATGGCAACAGATTCGTTTGCAAGAACGTCAATAAGCAAACGGAGAACTAGAACATGCTCAAGGGGCGAAAGAAAGAGAGAATGTGCATAAAGGTTTAAGTAAGCAAGGGTAAAAACCAACCATAAAACAGAACCAACCATAAAACAGGGGTACAAAACCTGGCACATACTATTGTATGTTGCACTGCACACCTCTTCGTACAATTTTTCAACAGTTTTAAAACATTTGTTTTCCTTTATAAAAGGGTGCTCTGAGACTGCCAAAGCACCGCCGAGCGCGCGCACACTCACACGCACGTAAAGCACACCTCAGATAACACGCGCGCGAAGTCAGAGAGAGGAGACGAACCCGAGGGAAGCTGCTCTTCGTCATGGGCGCGGACGCAGCCACGTTACACGTCGCGGTCGACGCCCTGGCGAGCTCCCTGCGGCCGCAGGTGGCCGCCGTCTTCTTCGCCTCGGCCGCGTGCACGGTGACCTTGGCCGTCCTCCTGGCCTCGCTGAGGCTGCGGCAGCCGTGGTTGTGCGCGTGCGCGGTGTGCGAGGCGTACGTGACGGCTTCGTGGGCGACCGAGTTCGACAACCTCTGCGACTGGTACGCGCACCTCCTGCGCCGCGCGCCCGGGCGGACCGTGCACGTGCACGTGCTCGGCAACGTGCTCACCGCCAACCCGCCCACCGTCGAACACATGCTGCGCGGCCGCTTCGACAACTACCCCAAGGGCGCGCCCTTCTCCGTCATCCTCGCCGACTTCCTCGGCCGCGGGATATTCAACGTCGACGGCGACTCCTGGCTCTTCCAGCGCAAGCTCGCCGCGGCCGAGCTCGCGTCCCCGGCGCTGCGCTTTTTCGCGGCGAAAGTCGTGGCCTCCGAGCTGCGGTGCCGCCTCATTCCTCTGCTTCACTCTGCATCCAGCGGCGGCAACGGTGAGAAGCTGCTTGACCTCCAGGACGTGTTTCGCCGCTTTGCTTTCGACTGCATATGCAGGATCTCGTTCGGCCTCGACCCCGGCAGCCTCGAGCTCGAACTCCCGATGTCGGCGTTGGCGGACGCGTTCGACACGGCCTCGATGCTCTCTGCACGGCGCGCGACGGCACCCACGCATGTGTTCTGGAAGCTGAAGCGGTTACTCAACGTCGGGGAGGAGCGGAAGCTCCGCGACGCGATCCGCCTCGTCGACACGCTTGCCGCGGAGGTCATCCGGCAGCGTCGAAAGCTCGGCGCCGCCGCCTCAGGCGACGACCTCCTATCGCGCTTCATGGGATCCATCAACGACGACAAGTACCTCCGCGACATCGTTGTGAGCTTCATGCTGGCCGGCCGGGACACCGTCGCCTCAGCTCTCACCGCCTTCTTCTTGCTGCTATCCGACCACCCGGAGGTGGCCACTGCGATCCGGGATGAAGTCTCCCGCGTCTCCGGGGACAGAGACGTCCGCCTCGGGGCAGCTACCACCTCCGACAAGCTAAAGGACATGCACTACGTGCACGCGGCGCTGTACGAGTGCATGCGGCTATTCCCGCCGGTGCAATTCGACTCCAAGTTCGCCGCCGGCAACGACACTCTCCCGGACGGCACGTTCGTCGCCAAGGGCACCCGGGTGACCTACCACGCCTACGCCATGGGACGCATGGAGTCCGTCTGGGGCCCCGACTGCGCCGAGTTCCGCCCCAACCGCTGGCTCCGCGACGGACGGTTCGTGCCAGAGAGCCCGTACCGGTACCCGGTCTTCCAAGGCGGCGTGCGCGTCTGCGTCGGCAAGGAGCTCGCCATCATGGAGATGAAGGCCGTCATCGTCGCCGTCGTGCAGAGCTTCGACATCGAAGCGGTCGACCGGAGCTCGCGCCGGCCCAGTTTCGCGCCAGGCCTCACCGCCACGTTCGCTGGGGGCGTGCCCGTCAGAGTGCGCCGGCGAGAGCGTGTCAGCGCGCACCGCCCACCAAGTTAACTTGATCGATTGCCGCGTCACCACGGCACGCGCGATTGATTCCTTCTCCTCTGGTTTGAAACGGAGCATTAGATTATATCGTTCCCATGCGAGTCGCCGTGATCTCTGTGTCACTCGCGGCCGCTCAGTTTGGCGAGTGCGCTGGGTGCTGAGCTGCCATTGGAGATTCCTCTGATAGGTCATTATGGCCTTATGGGGAGATTAGTCTAATGCCACAAAAGTCCACTCTGCATGTCAGCATATGTGTTATTCTTTCCCACTTTGAAAGCAGAATGCGAACGCCCGATGCCATTCCTGAAAAGAAAAATTGCAGATTCAGAGTTCGAGAATACAAATCTAGATGTTCTTGTGACTCTTTCATGTGAGCAGCATCAATTATTGCAAGGTGGTCGGCCATTGAATTGCAAAAAAAGAGGGAATGCGCAGAGGACGTATCGCGTACTCCTATCTTTTCCTAAAGGCAAAAATAAAAAATAGACAACATACAATATCGTATTTATTAAAATAGATAATATATTAACGTATTTACAAATTTAGCATATGTATTCGATACTCAAATTTCGAAAACCAAATTTTGGCACTTGAGACACTGAAAAAGCGTGAACCCGGCAGTATTAGGTGTATTCGGTACCTCAGATGCTGAATACAGCTGCCACCCAGTGCTGCGCCGTCGTAAAGAAAGAAGCTAGTAAGTTATGTGCGTATATGTGTGTTTAAGTTTTTTTATTTAACTCATAATTTTATTTGGGAGTAAAAAATAATCTAAATATTCTAAATATTTTTATGAGCAAACTAGAGCTCACTAGTAACATATTTTAATTAGTTTGATCTAAAAAGCATGAGTCAATATTTAATTAAAATTCTCCAAATAAAACTACTTTTTAAAATTCTAGCAATTTTTAATACCTCAAATAAATTTCCAAAAATCTAGAAAAAATCACTAATATTCTTCTCCTGTGATGTACTAATTTATAAAAATATTTCTAACCCTAGGTTATTTGGTGAAAAAATGAGTTCCTTTATAATACTCTATTTATATGTATTTTTATCATTTCATAATTCAAGTTGAATAAAAAAAATATACATTCATATTGAAACATAGAACCCAAAAAATCAAAAATTCACTAATATTCTTCTCATGTGATACATGATAGATTGACTACTACTACTACTAAGATGATAAAGCCAGACACTTAAGAAGCATAGAATCCAGGAATTACGAATATATATTTATATTCATTTTTTCAAAGCAGGTAATGATACGGCAAGTTTTAATATTTATCAATTAAATATGACAAATAATATATCTAAATTTAAATAACCAAATAAGGAGCATACTGATAGGATGTTATCTCTCAAAGCAAGAAGAGAAAAAGGAAGAAATAAAGCATAGAGAACAGAAAGAAGATGCTTAATATTAATATGAAAGGTTGCCCATCGTTTTTAGCTTGGTGCCGGCAACATATTAAATGGAGCATTTTTGAATTAATCTGAGAACCAAGGTTTTGTACATATTTGATTTTTTTAAATTGAATTAAAAAGAGAATATCACATGAAATGATAAAAATGCATATAAATGTAGCATTACAAAGGCTAAATATTAATATGAGAACCAATTTTTTTGCATGTTAATTTTTTATTCAAATTTCATTAAAAAGAGAATATCACATGAAATAGTTAAAAAAATATATAAATGGAGTATTACAAAGGAACTTACTTTTTCACAAATAACCTAGAGTTGAAAATATTTTTATAAATTAGTACATCATATGAGAAGAATATTATTGATTTTTTATAGATTTTTTGGGAATTTATTTGAGACATTAAAAATTGCTAGAATTTATAAAAGTAGTCTTATTTGAAGAATTTTAATTAAATATCGGCTCAGGATTTTTGGATCAAACTAATTAAAACGGGTTGCTAGTGAGCTCTAGTTTGCTCATGAAAATGTTTAGAATTTTGAACTATTTTTACACTCATAAATAAAATCATGAGTTAAATAAAAAACATAAACGCACACGTACACACAACTTGCTAGCTTCTTTCTTCGCGACGGCACAACACTAGATGACAGTTGTATTCGACACCTAAGGTATTGAATACAAATCATTTTTGGCACCTGAGGTGTCGAATATGGTGTATAATGCCATATTCGACATCTCAAGTGCTGAATATTGGCTTTTTGGAATTTAAGGTGTCAAATACATATGCTAAATTTATAAATACATCAATATATTATCTATTTTGATAAATACGATATCATATATTATCTATTTTTAAATTTTTACCTTTCCCAAGAAAGGGCAGAGACTTGAGAACTTAAAATCTGAACCATAACAATTCCACACGTGCGTCTAAAGACGAAGTATTATGTACAAAAATTGCCATATTACATAAAAGAAACTAATCTCAAAGTATGCGAATGGCAAATCTACATGTAGGCGATCACATTAAGCATTAACACGGAAATGTACTGCAATCTTCACATGAAGTATGATCCTAGCCCGAGAGCTTTACTCCATAGCTTAGCCTGGCAGCTACAGGTTATATATCTGTTTATGCAGACGGATCTCCTTATCAGTGTTACAAAATCATCTTCATACGAGTGACTAATCACGATCTCAACTCTTATATTCGTTTATACAATCTTAAATTCAGTCAACCAAATATACTGAGCTCAATCTATCTAGACAGATATAACCAATCAAACATTCTTTTTTCAACAAATATAATTTCACTTAATCTACTTATACGATACAACTCAAACCTCGTAAGAGAACCAAACATACCAGCCAGAGCCACCAATCACTTCATCTTGCCCATCCGCTCTTCCACATTGTACTCACAGAGAACTGAAACTTTTGACTGACCTACTTCAACTTTCATTTCCTACTGAAAAAATAAGAAACTAAGGAGTCGATTTGGATACGAAAAACGGAGAAAATGGTCGAAAGATCTCTTGCCAAGATCAATGGTGAATCGAGCATCTGTTGCTAGCGTCTATAATGAGGTATCGTGGACTAATAATTTCCACAAAGTAAAGTATCGTGGCGTAGCGCTAAGATGTATTGCTGATGGTCAGAATAAGATGCACGCATGAGCCGGTGTTTTCCTGAATGAAAAAAAGAAATGGATATGCATGAGTCAGAGGGAAAACAATGCACATGTGGTCGGGCCTCGTGGGGCTGCTACCTTTCTTTCTTTCTTTTTTGAAACGAAGAGGCAGGAGAGTACCATGTAATTCTTCTTCGGAAACTCTTGCCAACTACTAGCTGCAATTGTGATGACCATGTGCTCCAATCGTTGATGAGCTCGTTTTCATATACTCTACGTTTTCTTTAGTTGGGAAAGCAACGAGAAAATATAAGTCATCATGTGTTTGGTACCACATTCGTATACATCGATCTGTCCTGTTGCGGGGCAGGGCATAAATCGGTTGGATTTGGACACAAATTCGATTGCTATGTGAATTGATACTCGAAATTGAGTGGAGTGGGGTAATGTGTGCGTGTCCAGATTCTGAATGACAAACGAAATATGTGCGTGTCTATATTCTGATCGACAAGTACATTGGATGAAAAGGAAAATAATTGTATGAGCATCTGTAACGAATGTGATTTCCATACCGGCACCACGCTGCAGATACAATTTTACCTGCCATGCAGCTGACGCGAACACTAAACAAATCAATCCATCCTGCAGAGAACAATCGAGACAAGACACTCCAACAGTGCAAAACAGGGCGGCAAACTCCGTCCGGTAGCCAAGCTATCGACGATCGATGGTCACGCAGCAGGATCCAAATCCTCTTATTTAAGGCAGAGGCGAACAGCGATTTTTATGATGAGTGAACAGTTTAAAGACGAACACTGTAGCAACAGGATGGAGCGATTTTACTGTTCGCACTTGTGTAGCGTCAAACCAACCTAGCTCAAACAGCTCACGGTGTAACGAAGTAATCGTGATTTCACTCCTCGGTAAGATCAAGGAATCTCATTCATCGTACATAAGAGAATCTTTTCTAGATCTGTGTAGTGTTAATTAACTAGGTTATATCTATTAGGTCGGACTGAGACTCACTACTGTAGGTACCATCTAAGTATGGTATGACGTGAGTCATCGGGTCGTGCCTAGGTCAAAGTTGTGGCACGTGGTGCCGGCATAGCCCAGCTCGGTTACGTCCAGTCATCGCCCCGCCCTAGGTATGCCCTGTCGCCTGATTGACCTATCCCTGTATCGTCGATCTGCCCCGGTCGCCTCGCCGCCGTGCCGTTGGGCTGATCGTGCCACAACCGTACCCGAACCGACCCGACACGATATAACCTGTTAAACTTACCGAACCTATCAGGTCATATCTAGTCGGGCTTGTGCTTGGCCGGTCCGATATGCCCATTTAGACCAGTCTCATCTACGAGAGCATTCTTTTATTTTCTTAAGAGGGAGTCTTTCCGACCATGACACTAGCAATGCCATAGTCCTGGTTATATTATTTTCTTGAGAGGGAGCCTTTGCGAGTATTGACGGACTCATCATAGTATCATTCTAATAACAGATGTATATAGTTAAAAAAATTGTTAGATAACTATAAATATTTTATAACGATAACAAATTGTTTGATAACTATAAATATTTTATAATGGCAGAACTTTCTGATTAATCTCCGATCTTGATCAGAACTCCCATGAAAGAAACGAAGAGAGGAAAGCGATGCCCGCGCGCATTGATGTCCTTGAGATGGCTCAGCGTGCGCTGCATATTCTGAAATCAAGCCAGAAGAAAAGAAAGAGGTCGACTTTTTAGATCGACTCTTGCAAAATTATTTGGATGTACAGCTAGCTATACACCATGACCTGACGTGGACCCGCCCCTGGGTGCGAGATGCCATCGCACACATCCATTGTATTATAAAACTATAATGTGATAAGCAGCTTATAAAACTCCGTGCGTGCTCGGTGCAAGATTCGCACTGAACTGTGGTTTAGTATGACTTCCAAACTAATTTTGTAGTTACAGTCTTGACGAACACAGCAGTACTGCCTAGCTGACACTTGATTCTGCGTGCTCCAGTCCACTGAAATGAGAGACCGATCGTGAGCGCATCAACGTTTCAGAACAAAAGCATTGCAGCTCTGCACACACGTGCTTGCGTGAAACAGAAAGCGTCTGCGTTCTGCAATAGCTTGTTTATTCTCGGATGCTCGATGAGTGTCCATATGTCAAAAACTTTTGAACGGAACTATCCATGTTTTGGATAAGTTTTTTCTGTTGATACGATGCATTTTGTTGGTCAGAGTAAACGTATTTTTAGCACATTTTAAATAATATTATCTTTTAGAACGATTGTATTTATTGCAATTAAATCAATAAAATAAGGTCCTGTATGATTATATTTTGATGAAAAATTAAATATATGATAAACGGATCCTATAAAATTTAGGTTAATTCCATCTAAATTTTATCCGTCTAATCAAATAAGAAATTGAATCATCCTCTTTATACCACCAAATCGTATCTAACAAAACATAAATGGTCATATCTCCTCCAGTCTTATCCCCTAACTAAATACATCATTAATCGTATAAGCTAAGTGCTTAGTGGGCCGGATATGCTAAAAGAGTGGTGCAATTAGGCCGGTGTGGTTGGTAAGTGAAGAGATTTTGTTTATATTGCTGCACTATCTTTCTCCTGGGCACAGAGATGATGGCTGCACGATCATTACCAAGCCGAGCCCAAGGCACGGTCGACGTGACCGCTCCGCGCACGGGGACGGCGAAACCCGGCGACCAGCCAGGCGATTACGCGACGGCGGGTTCGGGAGTGCGATTTCTGATTGTGGGTGACGAGTAACGGAGCGGGTGGTTGGGCTGGGCACCACTGCGGCGCATGCATGATTACATCGAAATGATGGCGGTTTTGCTTAATCTGCCCGTAAGGCTGTGACTAATCTAGAATCATGCGATTGTGGCTGTTCCTTAGCTCTCGGACGAGCGCTTTTCTTCCATCTGATATATTAATGCTGTCCAACTATGAGCCCCTACCACTTTGAAGCAAAGCTAATTAATTTATGTACCAGGTGGATAGCGGCGGATCTATCAGGAGAGGTGAGCCACCCCGGGGGCTGGTGAGATAAATCCTTAGCACTCCATCCTGTATCTAAGGTGGAATATAATCAATTAACATGTCTTCTCTTTGTTATTGGGATTAGTACAATGTCTGTGCTCATGCTACGACGATATTTGGTAATACAAATGAAATAACCAAAATGTGATATATGTTTTGGGAATCAAGTATAAGAATGAGATAGATTTAAGATTCACGAAAAAAAAAAGAAGATAGAGCTTTTAGTTATCATCTTATTGCGTAGGGAATTGCAACATGATAAATAATAAAATCGTTTTTAAATAGAGCTTGCAACTTGGATTACAAATACAACTATGAGTCAACTTTGAGTACAAATAAATATGTCTATAAAAATACATTTATTTTCACAACTATCTTTTTCAAATCGTCTTGCCTGTGATACGGCTAATATATTCTCGTAAATCTACAGGTATTACATATTAACGTGAATTCCCGTCATACATCAATAGGCTGATCAAAAAGTACCTCCTCAGTACTTGACCATCCTACACGTGCATCATATATATGTAAATGTAAATATATCTCACGTGTAAAATATAGTATTGTAACTTGAAATATACATATGACAGTGTGATAAAGTAATATGCTCACCGTGCAGATTGGCATGTGTAGCTTTTTACCATTCCATACGCACATGAATTACAAAATGAAAAAATCAGATAATAAATACCTATGGCGGAATGTATTATAAACTTTGTGTTAGATAAACATATTTATTATTTATTGTTTCTAATGACGTTCAAAGCAAGTTAAACCAACTAGGAGTATATGTTGCCATATATAAATATTGTTGTTCCGCCCAAGGCGTGCTACTCTCATGGCAAGCATATAGTACTTGGCAATATGAATAATTTTAGAGCGTATTGCTTGTATGGCATATCTTTACATCAATCTGAAATAGGATTAGAGTCAAGTACGGTCAGAGTTATGTCCTCCTGATCGAACATAAAAAGCAAGAACATGCCAGTTTGTGCAATTGGCATAAGAACCTGCAAAAAGATAGGCATTAGGATAGCAAAAACAACGGCACCCATAGACAAAGGGAAGCAGCCTTATAAATTTGCAACGTGAGACATCATAGTTCATAAAAGGTCAGCTTTCTAACGATTTGGCCAACTCTCGAACATCGAGCTCTTTTCTATACTTTGGGTCTCGTCTAAAATCAGACAAAATCTAGGAGAAAACAAAGATTTTTAGAAACATTAGCAAAAAGAGCTTACGAGAATATAAAAACTCACATAGAACTACATATCCATATAGTGCTTTGAAACAATTTTCTTGGAACTTTTCAACATCTTGTGTTCTGTGTATACGAGAATCTGAACACCCATGTTGAAACAAACATTCTACATGGGTTGATCCATCTTTAATGATGCTTGGAGTTGCTTGACACTTACACAAATCTGGTAAGGCTTGAAACTTCGCACCCATTGTGTCCTGTAAAACGATCAATTGCGACTAAGTATATGAGCATCAAAATAAAGTAAATTATATTGTTAATAAATGGAACATAAGAAGCTTATTCCAATGTTTCAGCATCATTAATTAACATGATATAGTCACATATGATGTATGTCAATTCTTCTTTGCCCATCGGCATGTCCACCATGGAAAGGGCACATAATGAGGATTGATCTCTAGTTTTATCGGTGGACTCATTTGCATTCATGACTTTAGACTGAACGGATTGGTGTGACCTTTTGCATAGATTAGGAGGACTTTTTAGCATCACAACATCATCTGGACTTCCACTTTCTTCATCATTCTCTTCAACTAACGGATGTCCTTTCCTCTTGTTTAGTTCTGATAATAACAAAATAGCAGCTAATTTTGTCTTGAATTGTATCATATCATCCTACACATTAGTAATATCATTACTTTTACAGAATATATGATTAAACATGTAACAAACTATCATGACCCTGTATGATATACCTGAGTTACATTGTCGGACAACACATCCCCTGTCTAGTATTCCATGTAGTTTAACATGAAAAGACCGCATGAACAGCTATAATATCGGAAAAGAATGTCATGCACATATTCATTTAATCAGTGGAAGGAAAATTTGGGTAAATTTTTTTTTTTGAGATGTGCCTGTCCGTCTGCATTATATTTTCGAATTGTATCTATCTAACCAGCCATGAAGCAACCTGGAGGTTCTGCCACTTGTGGTTTTTAAGCTCCTTGAGCTACGATACAATGTCTATTTGCCTCTGCAATCCCTTCAGCTATCCAATCAGTTCATGAGGAATTGCACAGGGACGAACATGCTAGAGATTGAAGAAATTAATTACCAGAAAATAGTAGTCATGAAGTTGGGAAATGATCAGAGAACTAGCCTAATTAGGGAGGCAGTAGCAGTGCCAGTAGCGATAATACCAGTAGCAGGCCGTCTGTTAAATGTTTCTCGAGTTAAAAATTACAAACAATTCGTAAACTTGACAATTCGTATTCCATGAAACTGCACTTTGTTTTCTTCACATGAAACTACACTCATTTGCTTCGCATGAAAACTCCATGATGATAATTCAACTTATTACAGTTATTGAGATATCAGAGTCGCAGCACAAGAATTCAACATATTATTTGATTTATGCACATCATATGTATGTTATATAATAATTCAAGCAAATAACCAATGAATGGAATAATAACTCAAACAAACAACCAATGAATGGTTTGGCAGTTCATCTGATTCAAAAAATCTCTCACTTAATTTACATAAGTAACCCTCGAGCCCACATATACATTCTCAACATCTGATTTCTAGATTCCAGACCTTAGATTCAGCATATAAACATGCGATCATATGCACATTTAGAGTAGATCGAAAGTTTAAAAGGATTTTAAAGTACGTAACATGAGTTATGCATGTTCGCTACTGACAGCGAAGATGCAGTTTGACAGTGCAATTGAAAAGATGTATATGTTAAAGTAGAGAGCAGAGAACTGATTATGCCAGAATGGAATAACTATAAATCACAATTCACACCAACTCAAAATCATGATGCGTTACGCGGACTAACTGAAGTATGGTTCAAGTGTCAAGGGAGATCACAAGCAACAAGAGAGTGAACAAACAGGACCACCAAAAGGGAAAAAATCATGAAGAACAGATTAGATGTGCAACTTGGAATAACAAATAAAGCGCGGAAACATGGGATGGACATGCTTTTAGTTGCTCGATTGTAAGACCCTAGACATCATAGAGACAAGTAAGAAATAGAAAATTACCTAATAGGAAAGAGTATTTTTGCCACTACCACTGAGCCCAAATAGCACTATGGTGTTTGGTTTCAAGGATTTCAGACAAGAAGCTGAGGGGAAAAACAAGCAAGTTATTGCTTATACAAAAGCAGGAATCTGAACAAGTAATGTGACAAGCTTTCAATATGCAGCACTACATCTCGGCTCACCATCTATCCTCCCATAACTCCGTGTGCCTTGTCTGTGAAGCCCTTTCTGTTCCAGGTAGCATGCAGAGGTGAATTAGACAAACAACAGAAATATATCATCAAAGAAGTTTGACCAGCATACATGAGATCATTTAAGCAAACAACATGTTATAACAATTTCAAAATTCTACAATCATTTGACTGATTGACCAATGATGAAATGATAGGATCTCTACATCAAAACAAGTTCATGTCCGTCAGTTGTAGAAAGTCAACTTATCTTTCCAAACAATTATTATTTTTTTAGGCTGGGATTAGATGGATACATACTCACTAGAATTGAGATTGCAAGTTGGATAGCTAGCGATAAAGTGCAAAGAAACAATATTCCCTCTCACACATTGCAACTTTCAATTTGAATAGGTTTGAGCTCTAAAGATATTGCGAAAGGTTTGGAGCTGACAACAAGTTAAGTAATTGTCGATGTGCAATTAGAGTGTTTGGAACAACCGAGGTACATATGGACTTGATGTAATAAAACCAAATAGCAGAAAGAGAAGAAACATGCATGGCTGACATCAAAAGATCATTAATCATGGACACATAAGAAACAAAGAAAAAAAGTCCAGTTCAAAAGACAAGGATACACGTCATTAATCATGGATTCCAAGTTTGGCAAGGTTTCTTGCTGAATATAAATATTATTTTAGCACTTTTGAGTCTACTTATTTTTGGTACTTTGAGCTTCTCAAGGTGGTGCATCCTGCAATATTAGATTATTCTTTTATTAACTAAACTACACAATTGAGCTTTTTGAAATCCTAGACGTGGAGAATTTATCTAGTTTAGCCATTTTCGTTCTTTTTGCCCCTATTAAATTTGCTCACTGTAGGGCACCTTTCTGCTGCAACAAAAATGGATGACAAAAGAGGCTCAAACCAACATCTTCTGTACTCTGCTCTCTAAATGTGGACCTTCACAGGCCACATGGTTGCATAGTTGGGCCAGGTGCCTAGGTTCTCAGGATCCAGTTCGAATGTTGGCATTTGATTATAGTCCAATTTACAATGGCATAGGGCTATTCGTCTCAAAAAGCAATCAAATATTATAACTGCGAGCTTGAACTTATATATGTGCTACATAGAACTATTGAGTTTGCGTCCAATCAAATTTTCAATTAAAATGTGATGATTGAACCTTAACTGAAAAAAAAAACAATATCAAATTCTGCCAACCAGATTATGTGACAGCACAATATGTCATCTGTACGCTTTCATATGTGATCCATAGGAGAACTAAAAAATGCATAGCAAATCAAAAACATCTAGGATTATTTTGACGGATACCTGTCCTACTCCAGATTTTTAGAACGTTACTGAAGCAGTCCTTTAGTCTGAAATATCTACAAATAAAAAGAATACTCCATGAGGCATTAAAAAACAAACATATAGCCTTATTGCTAGGCACAAGTGAAATGTGGAGTTTTAATCTCATTGAAAGCTACATGCAGTTGTTACCGTCCACCAGATCCCATGAATACGCCCCATCCGATCGTTGAACCATTGCAGCTGATAGGGATTTGGATGTATGACAAAAGAGGATGGGGAGCGAAAACTCACGAGCAGTAGAATTTGTGCGGCAGCACGGAGCTCCTGCCGTTGCCACGGTTGTCGAGGTAGCAGACCTCGATTTCACCACTATCGGCCTCGTTATCCGCCCGCACAGCCTCGTCGTCAGTGGGTGTTCAACCGACCGGTCAAAGAGACGGTGCTGGCAGCCGGGTAATTGGAGGCGCAGGGGTGGGCGACCAGGGGAGGGTGCGGGGAGGAGGAACAGGGGGGGAAGAGGGCCCAGGGGATGGCTGGGGGATGGGTGATGCAGGCAAGAGAATGTCAGGGAGGAAACCACGGGCAGATTGGGTAGGCACGACAACGCCGGGAGGAAATCACGGGGGCGGTTTGGCCTATATTTTTTCGGATCGTTCGCATGTGCCCATCTATTAGCGCGGGAGGGGAACGGACGGACGCGTGAGAGGGGAACATGTGGACGAAAGGTGGCAGACGGACGAAGGATAGGGACAGTCGAACTAATTCATTAGGAACTTTTTAAATAGAAGAGATATGTGATTGTGCATTCGTACTGGTCCTTTTGTTTGGCCGAGAAAGGGGATGGACTTGACGAATGGAACGCAACAAGACAGCAAAAGGACTTCTTTTTTTTTTGGATTGTCTATATAATAGTCAGCTATTTTTCTTTTGGATTGCAGTCAAATTTTTCAGCCAATAGCAAAGTTACACATAATCCAACACATTTTATTGGAGCCACAAAAATCAACTGATTTATTTTTGCGTTTAAGTCACTTTTTGGACCCCAAACAAGTCAAAAATTGACTGCAATATATTTGAATTGCAGTCAATTTTTTTAGACAACTGAATTTATTTGATATTGCATTCAAAAATCATACATTCATTCTGGCCACAAACCAAAAAGGGAAATAAACTACCAGGTGTGTAAACTACCAGCAAAAATTCGAAAACAAACAAAGAATCTATTCTAAAATTAACTATAATTTTAGTATAAATGAAACTGAGATTACTTGAAAATTTATACTACCAAAATCTCTTCACCTCCTTAATGACTCTTTAACTTGCCAACTCAATGGCAGGTGCGCGTTCGGGTTCATAACCAACTAGACATGAAACTTGAGCAGTTAATCAATTCAGTAATTTGCCTTGCCGAATATGTACTTTTTTTTAACGGCGCTTCCCAAACTGCACGAACTTCTTGGAGATCAGGGGGTGCAGGCGGGGGCTCGATTCCCCGCGGGTTCGACTCCTCCTGAGGAGTCTTACCACTGGGCTCCATACTTATCCGCACCTCATCAATACCCTTCAAAAGAGGTTTGCCCTTATCCTAAACTACTTATACTAAACAATGTTTTGACCTAGAAAGAAGAAGGTTAACTTATGTCTTAATAATTGTGGACCATCCCCAACCCAACATATTATAATAAGTTTTTTCAAAGTCTATTTGTTGACGATTTGTAAACCACCGATCTAACGAACTTGTTGAAGAAATAGGGGATGCTTAATTGGTGCCTAATGAACAGTGATTATAACGGGTTTGAATTTCTTATTCATTGGGTGAATAGGAACTACAACAAACAAACAAGAAATTAAAAATAGAAAAAAAAACCATCTGAAATATAAAAAAATCAAATACAACAAAAATACTAACTAGAGATTGAGACGAAAACAGAATTAAGGTTTCATTTTGCTTGCAAAATTATTGAAGTGTCAGTTTCAAGGGTTAACAAACAAACATTACCAAAAATAGAAGCCCCAACAAACAGCGTGAAATCACCACTGTCGGTGACACAGGAACCAGGGGTCCCCGAGTCCCGAGGCCAGAACAGCAGAGTGCCACGTGGCGCCCTCCCTCGGGGGTTGTCTCCCTGAGGTCCGAGAAGACCAAGTTCTGGGAGAGGGTGCTCGGGGCCATGAACAGTGGTCCCGAGTACCTGAGTTCCCCGATGATCCGAGAAGACCAAGTTCCGGGAGAGGGTGCTTGAGGCTATGAATAGTGGTCCCCGAGTACCCGAGTTCCCCGATGACCCAAGAAGGCCGAGTTCCAGGAGAGGGTGCTCGGGGGTCATGAACAGTGCCCTCGAGTGCCCGAGTTCCCTGATGACAAAAGCAGTCAAGTTCCGGGAGAGAGTGCTCGGGGCCGCGAGTAGTAGCCCCCGAGCACTCGAGTTCCCTGAGGACCCGAGCAGTCGAGTTTCGGGAGAGAGTGCTTGGGGCCATGAACAATGGTCCCCGAGCACCCGGTTCCCTGAGGACCAAGAGAGGCCATATCCGGGAGAGAGTGCTGGGGGACTAAGTCTACGAGCACTCACAGTTCCCTGAGGGCCTGAGAAGTCCTTTGCCGGTAGTCCCCGCAGGGGCTCAGCGGTGAGGTGTCAACTGGTGAGAGGCCCGATGCTGTATTTAAGAGGGCGCGTGGCCTGTCACTTCCAACCACTCCCCCCACACCTGCAGAGAAGACGGAAGACCTAGAGCACATCGGACGAACTCCGATCGACCGAAGAACAAGAAGCACGAAGCTCTAGACTTAGACAAATATTCTTGTAACACAGCAGATCCTCAAAGAGACATTCTCAGAGCATTTATAGCATACACACAGGAGTAGGGTGTTACGCTCAGTGTGGCCCAAACCTGTCTAAAAATCCCCTGAGCATTTACTTCCTCCTGCATCCGATCATTCCACCCCGCCTGCATCTCATTTACTCCCATTTATTTCACATACGAAGCGGATTCAGAATCATCCCCCGACCGAATCTCAAAGGGGTCCCTCCGGATCCCCGCTTGAGGAGTTCACCCTCCGACAACCACCCTATCTCTCTCCCGTTCATAACTCGTGAAATCACCACCCCAGTGTGACGATTTTTTTGAATTTTTTTAAGTCAAATTCAAAAACCGATCGAATTCAGAATTCGATGGGGACTGAATTGACTAGTTTTGCGATATTCAACCGGTTTTCGATGAATTTTTGGAACCCTGTTATCGCACTCTCATATCTATAAACAGAAGCAGCGACTCAGCTCATCTCTCACAACCAGACCGTAAACAAAAATATAAAAGCCCACACATGGAACAGAAAGAAAAGAAAGAATCAGCCCACAACGTGTAGCGAGCACGCACAGGGGGGCGTCTGCGGCACGAATCATCAAATGGCATCGGACAGACGGAAAATCGACTGCAAACACAAAAATAAATAGCTAACAACGGTTTAGCATTCATGTTTTTTAGAGGGCATAGCAAAAGCAGTTGTGTGCAATTTCGAGAGTTTTTATATTTTTATATTTTTTATTAAAAATTTAAATAAATAGATTTTTCGCAGGAGAATTTGCAAAACTAGGCGCCTGCAGCCCTCTGAGAGGGCGGTTAGAGGTCCTAACCGCCCTCTGAGGGGGCAGTTAGGGCCTTTTTTTCCTCTAAAAATGTAATTTTTTGTGTAATTGAAGAAATAAAAAGGAAGGGGTGTAAGGAAATTAAGAATTTAAATTTGGAGTACGTTATGTAATAGTCGGAGAATAAAAAATCAGTAATTAGCAGTCGCAGCATTTTACGTGGGTATATGGTACGAACGAGGACAAACATAGTATTAAACATAGGGTGAAAACATTACAATACACTGTAACCGCGACGACACGATGAGGAAACAAAGGTGGCATGTACGGTTCGCACTAAGACCTACTTATTAGTGCACCGATCCTAATCATAACATGCCTTAGGGAGGGAAAGTATGTCGGGTTACATTAGGTACTCTCTACTGAGTGCATCTAGGATACTTTCTTTTTCGAAGGGCATCGGGACCTGCTGTCTTAGCACGGTGGGCTCTCTCCCGCTTCCTTTCCCTCTCAGCCTCCTGAGCCTGAGTCACGGTACGGTCGTGCGCCGCCTTCCTCATGTGCTCTTCTTCCTCCCGCTTGAGGCGAAGTTCCTCTTGCTGTTACTCGTACTCCTGACGTGCGTACGCTTCCCTTCTCCACCTCATGTTCATGTCGACCCACTGCTTCTGTGAGTTATTTTGCTCATTGTCGAGCTATTGAATAAAATCACAGAGCGGTGGAGGGGACTGAATAAATGGAACAAGATGAGCGGTTAGTAAAAGAGGGTGCGAAATCAGAAGAGATGAGACGGATATCTGTTACCGTACCGGTCGATAACCAGTTGTTGCATGTCGAGGCTTGTCATACTCGTAGTTGGCACACATGAAAAAGCGCAGCTCATAGGTGTATGAGATGTCCTGCGACTCGCGGAGCTTACAAAGGTCACTACAGGAGCACATTGGTGGTTCGAGACCTTCAGGTATGATAGTCCCCTAATGTTTCTTTGGTGGGCTTGATGGAGCTGAGGAAGACATTGCACTTGAGAGATATGAGAAATGAGTGATGCTTCAACGTAAGGAGGTTCGGCTATTTATAGTTGAGGGAGGCAGGAGCATTGGATTCGCTCGTGAAGAAAGGAGTGAGGGCAGGGGCGTAGCTGGTGGCAGGGGTATCGGATTCCATCTTGAAGAATGGAAAAGTTGTGTCATTAATCATAGTCAGAGATTCTATATTTATTGGTACCTGTGTTGTCATTTATTGTTTGAAAAAAGCTGAGTAGTGTTGTCACGTCGTGTTAAAAGCCTGTGCTAGGAGGCATGTGTTGTCAAGTATAGTTAAAGTTTAGTAGTGTGGTCACTTCTTCGTTGAACGTATCTGAATACGAAATGTATTTACGACATGCTAAGTCGACCATACAAAGTAAACATGTCTGAGGGGGCGGTTAGGCCTACCGCCCTCTCAGGGAGCGGTTAGGATCTTTAACCGCCCTCTGAGAGGGTTGCAGACGTCTAGTTTTGTAAATTCTCCTACGGAGAATCTATTTATTTAAATTTTTAATAAAAAAATATGAAAATAAAAAAACTCCAATTTCGAGGGGAAGAGATAGAAGAGACCTCATGTGGCCCAATTGCTTCGAGCTGTCGGCCCGTACACGAACCAACCACTTCCAAGGCCCAGGCCCTCGTGTTTACGCTTGGGTCTCTATCTACAGCGTAGCTTCGGGCCCGTGGGCTTTGTGGCTTTATGGGCTTCCGTTCTCCGCTAACCGTTTGATCGGAATCGATCGAGATCCCGCTGCCTCGGGATGGTTGCATCCTGGCCGTTCCAACTGTGTATATATAAGAGGAGAGGAATGTTCGGGAGACACGCGCGTACAAGGGTACAACTCCCCTCCGCCGCCGCGGGCTTGCATCCACTTCTCCCGTTCAGCCTCCGAGGTATGCGTGCACCGACACCCAATCCTTCTTCTTCGCCTTCGTTCTCCAACGATTTTCCTGTGTAGTTCTGATTGGATCGGGGGTCTAATGCAAAGGTTTCCCATAAGACTAAAAAAAAGTTGTTGTTCTGCGAGTACTCACGTTTCTTTGGTAGGAGAGTTGTTTTTAGGATGGCAGGAAAACTTGTGTCGGTGATCTATGGTGGCTTTGGACCCTATAAGTTGATAATCGTTCTCATCGGTAGATCTTTAGCTGTTGGCTTCCGGAGGCATTCCGTAACAACTCCGTTTTCCCCATGTTTAAGCTCAATTTTATCTTAATTTCGGTTTATTCCTGCGTGGTTTTGATGGGAGACAGTAGTAATATCCCGTGGCCGCTGACGATTGTCGGGACGTGAGATGATAGCTGGAAGGGATTTCCCGTGGTCGCCGGCGAGGAGCCGCGACGTGAGAACAGATCATCGAGGACGACGAACCGGAAGACAGGGAAGACCTGTTCTCAATTGACTTGCTCCTCTGCTCGTTCTGACCCTTTGCAACTTATAGCCTTGTCTGGCCTTCCATCTGAGTCCCACGGTTGTTGGACTCACTTGTCAGTCAACGCAGTGGACCTCTCCATCACGGGTGTTACACTATCGCCCCCTGAAAACTTTGCTTGTCCCCAAGCAAAGGTGTGTCCTCGACCCCTGAACTCAACACTTGAAGGATCATGACATGCACAACCTCCACTGGAAAGAGCAGTATTGATCAAAACACCTTGATTAATGGCCTGCATAACCTCTGACCTCACTCTTTCAAGCTGAACCCTCTCGTCATCAGAGTTAGCAATATGAATCTCTCTCAACTTTAATCAAGAACTGACTTGCATGCTCCATGGCAAGTGAGCCAACCGTGCTCTTTGTGATCATGTAAACAGGAGTAAGCTTGAGAATACGTGGATCATCTTGTCCATCAGAATCAACCAGATAAACAATAGTAACTCTCCCAAGGCTGAAACCATATGTGAAGTCTGAATTCAAGTCAACAGGTTGGACTATTTGCAGACTGAACATTTCGGAGAATTTCTGAATAAACTGAAGTAATGTTGATATGTTACCCATCCTAGAGGCCAATCCCATGATAATATATCTCCAAATACCAGGATCCCATTGCCTAATAGAAAAGCATGCCCTCTTGTACTTCACATACATCATATAAGCATCAACAAATAATTCAGACTTGGAAGCTTTATCACTGAGCTGCATGCCAGAATCCATGCTTGAATGCCTTTTGTTTAGCTCACTTTTCGGAGGACTAAAACCATTACGCCTCCATGATGGCATGTGAACGAATCCCTGCTCCATAGACCTCTGCAGCTCCATCAAATTGCCTCCATGCTGCCCCTCGACATGAAGCTTTCCGGCGCCAACCCCTTTTCCAGGAAAACTGGCGTTCCCTCCTATGCCATACTGTTCTAGTTGTTTCAGGTCATAAGCTTGTGAGCAGAGATGGTGTAGCATCACTCCAGGCAACTCCTCTCCCATGCTCTTGTTGTGCGTTTCATTCAACACTTGGTTTGCATCAGCCATGCTGTGCTCAGGCATTTTCTCAAGCATTTGGTCTGCGGCGTCCACACCAAGCTCCCGAAATGGCGATGAGCTGCATACATGGGTAAGCACCTCATTGGTGTTGAGCTTGATCTGCAGTTTTGTCTTCTCTTCAACCATGTACTCTCCACCCAAGGCTAGTCGTTGCAATAATCCATCGTGCACGTCGAGGTCAGATGCCAGCTCCTTGTCCCACACAACCTCGCTAGGCATTTCATTAAGCACCTCCTGTGGAGCACCCTTTGACACCACCCGAGCCTTGAAAGTGAACTGCTCAGCCTCAGCTTGAATTAGCTTCTCGTTGATGTCAGTCTCGGCAACTGGCTTCCTCTCATCCTCATACAAGTTCTCTCCACCCTGAGTTACGTGCTGCAATAAACCACCGAGCGAGTCATGTTGCACAAAAATTGCTCATCCCGCACCACATCCATCTGAGGCATTTCATCAAACACTCCTATGCAGCATCCATGAATGCCTCTGGAGCCTTGAATGCGACCAACTCAGCCCGCGTTGCCGCATCATCCACACAAGGCATATCATCGAACACCTTGTGCTCAACAACCTTAGACACCACCGAAGCAATAAGCATGTCATGAGTATGACAAACCTGGTCCATCGCCTTGGATGCCAGATCAAATTGCCCTGCCACCCGCTGTTGTGTGGTGTCAATCAATCCCAGGTTCGTGTACAACTGATCGAGGCCTTCATGCAGTCGCGTTTCTGTGCATCGAACGGCGCCGCCGTCACGCCTGTCGCCTTTAAGCTGAAGCCGAAGTTGACCAGACCCACGCCGAGGAAACGCCGGCTGATACCATATGTAATATCCCGTGGCCGCCGCCGATTGCCGGGACGTGAGATAATAGTCGGAAGGGATTCCCGTGGTCGCCGGCAAGGAGCCGCGACGTGAGAACAGATCGTCGACGACGACGAACCGGAAGACATGGAAGATTGTTTTCAATTGACTTGTTCCTCTGCTCGTTCTGACCCTTTGCAACCTATAGCCTTGTCTGGCCTTCCATCTGGGTCCCATGGTTGTTGGACCCACTTGTCAGTCAACGCAGTGGACCTCTCCATCATGGGTGTTACAGAATAGTAAGTGACATAGCATGCCATCTCGTGAATTTAATCTTAATTTCTTAGATAATAAAACCTGAGCACTCGATGGCGCGGATCTATTATAACAGGGAAATATCGTATTTAGGGTTTGTATGGATTAGGGGTTTCCTTTGGGGAAATTTCGGATTCAATTCAAATTTAGAAGGAGGAGAAGGTCTGTAGCGGCTGTTTGCCTGAGAGAGATGGCTTCAGGAATGTTTACGGTTTAGTTCAAATTTGAATTAATCTACTAGAATTCTAATGCTTTGGATCCAATTGGTTCTTACATGCCTTTACATGCCTAATTGAAATGGGTTTGCTTGCGTAATTGCATTCATATGAATCTCTTGATGTATATAAATTGTTTATTTCTAGTCCCTTAGAGAAAGGATGTCTTGTTAGTGCTTTCATGTTGTAATCACTTCCTGTCCCTCATTAAGTAAATGTACTGAGCTAACGCTGTGATTTGTCTTTCAAAATGCTTTAGGCATTTCTGTAGTTGTCACGATGAAGCTGATTGCTGCCTACCTGCTCGCTGTTCTGGGTGGGAACACTTCCCCGACTGCTGATGACGTTAAGAACATCCTGGAATCAGGTATTTCTGCTATTTCTGTTGGTATATATTCTTCTAACTGGGCCTGATTTGCAGCTAATCTTTAGGTTTAGCTTATTTTTCTTGTTGCATGCGATAAAAGTCACTGATTCTTCTGTTGCATAACATAAATAGACACTTAAATTTTTCCCCTTATTTTGACAAGATTAATGTCAAAGACACGTAGAGGGAAGTGCTCATTGTTGGAGGAATTATGCTAGAAAATGTACGTTATATGATTCTGTATGTCATTTGCCTTAACAAATTCGTCTATTTTCTTAACAGTTGGGGCTGAAGCTGATGAAGAGAAGCTGGAGTTCCTGCTCGCAGAACTCAAAGACAAGGACATAACAGAAGTGATTGCAGCTGGAAGGGAGAAGTTTGCCTCTGTGCCTTCAGGTGGTGGTGGAATCGCTGTGGCAGCTCCAGCTGCTGGTGCTGGTGGTGGCGCAGCACCTGCTGAAGAGGCAAAGAAGGAGGAGAAGGTTGAAGAGAAGGAAGAATCCGATGAAGTAAGTGTTTTTCACCTAGCAATTGTTCTGCAGTTCACGTAGTTCTATGCCCATAAGTTCCTATAGCAGGACTTATCCTGTTAGCCAGTTACTCATTTCATCCACCAATCTATTTTATTCGTCATTGCAAGTTTGTTTATTCAAGTTTGGCACAATAATTCCATTTTCTAAAACACTATTATTCGCCGACTACCTAGTGTAAATGTATAACTGCGTAAACGGATGGTTTCATATCTTTTTAAAACTTGAAGTAACACTGAACAACAATGGAGGGTTTCATATCTCTTTAAAACTTGAAGTAGCACTGAACAAGCAATACAATAATTTGTACCATGCTATTTAATTTAATTTAAGCTATTCATGCTATTGTCTTGTGTGTGTGCATTGCTGTTACCTTACAGTTTGATATTCCTGTTGAACTTCTTGCAGGACATGGGTTTCAGCTTGTTCGACTAACTGCTGCCCGCCTTATAGTTCTTTCGTGTGTGGTCTGATACGACGATATCCCCAAAGTACGAACCATGTCGATATTCAATGTTTGTGTTATTTTGCGTCAGACTAGTGTATATATTTAGTACGTAACTACCTGTATCACGGTCTGCGAGTATGTGATATCTTCGGACTCTAAAGAAATTAGAATTGGTAACGATTCCGGGCAGGAAATCGGTAAGGAATAGGACAATCCCGGCAGGCCGAGCGCTATTTTTCGAATTGGGGCTTGCAATTTGATTTTCAAGGAACTGGTCAGTTTACAACGGGTTCCCTTTTCCTCCATCGCAAAAAAATTCCCTTTTCCTCAGAAAGCCCGATAACGACCTGCGCCCGTATAGCCGGACATGTAACAGTTTTTTTTTTTTTGATGGCCGGACAGGTAATATTGCCTGATAGCTATTCTGGGATTGGCCTGGCCTGGAATTTTTTTTAACATTAGTTTTTTCGGAAATTATAAAAATAATACAGAAAATAAAAAGTTCAAAAATAATACCTATTCGTCAAACGGTTTGGCGAAAAAAAGATAGGGGAACATTTTTAATATTTTTACTACAGTAATAGGATATTTTGCCGAAGGGTTTGGCGACTACTCCTCGGATGAACAGTATCCAGCATGTTTTTCGATTTTTTTTTCACACTTTCTCTATTTGAACGGTGGGTTGCCGTGCTCTAAAATTTATGAAATTTTTTCAATACGTTCTATAATTCATGTTGAATCCATTTTAAAAGAATTCACCATAATACCCTGTGTAGGTTTTAAAATAAAAACTCTAAAGATGGCTACTTTTAGAACTTTTAGTAATTTTTAAAGCCTCAAATTTTTTTAAAAAATTTAGAAAAATTCACTAATATTCCTCTCATGTGGCGTAATAATTTCTAAAATTATTTCTAACCCTAGGTTACTTGGAGAAAAAGTGAGTTACTTTGCGATGCTCCGTTTATATGTATTTTTATCATTTAATGTGATATACTCTTTTTAATTCAATTTGAATTCAAACAAATTCAAACATGATTAATTTGTTTGAATTCAAATTGTTTGGAAATAATTTTAAAAATTAATCATGTTTGAATTTGTTTTGGTTGGCAGTCAACCTAGTCTCGGTGACGATCAAGCTAGCCGAAGTCGGATATTGACCACGGGTGGAGGTCCTATGTGCGGTGTTAGTCAGCAGAGGGTTGACCAACCCTGCCCCAACCAAACTCTCTCTGACCAGGTTCGCACCGAACAGACCCACCCCGGCCAGAGTCACCCTGACCAGGCCCGTATTGACCAGGTTTGTCCTGACTAGACTCGCTCCGACCAAGCTAGGGGCGACTAGACTGCTACTGGCCAAGGCTTTGTGTCAGCAGGGAAGAGAGCGACGGAGGACTCTGCTCTTACGAAAGCGTCCAAACGCGCTCATGGGACATTGGTAATGGGAAGTTTCACAAGGATAAGGCTCATGCTCACCCCTCTGCCCACGCGGTAAGCTTCTTGGTTAGGTTTAGGTGCTCTGATTTATCTTTTCTTTCTTGACTCTATAATCTATTACCGCTGCAGGTCCTCAAATCCCCCACAGACCCCAGTCGCGACTCCTCTGGTGCCTCAGCAAGATGCTCCAGCCCCCCAGCCTCTAGTAGCTCCAGCATCGCACTGGTTGTGACTTCTGCACCTATGGAGCCGGTTGTGGAGCCCACTCTAGCCTCTGACCTGCTTTCCTTGGTTGTCAGCCTTCCCGCCTCCATCTGAAGACTGATCGCCGAGGAGACGACGGACAGCAGGTACACCGAGCTAGAGAGGCTAGTGGTCAAAGAGGAGGCGAGGTGCTTACTTCAGTAGGAAAATGCCAAGCTTCACTAGGAAAATGCCGTGCTCATTGTTGAACATTCTCAACTCAAGGAGGGTGAGCGAAAGACCCATGGTATTCTCAAGGAAGCCTTTAAGGCGATTCAACGTTCCCTGAGGAGCGTTGGATTGGATGCACCCAACCCAAAGGAAGAGAGGGTTGCTTAGGGCTAGGCCTACGCCATCCACGTCCTGACAGAGAGGTTTGCCCAACTCCCGGGCATCCTAGCGGCGAGGACCTCGGAGGACGTGACGACGGTGGTAGCGTATGTTCTTAAGTGCTACCACTGTCGCGACCCCAACTTCAACCTCAAGATCGTCCGGAAAGGGGTCATGACCAGTGGTCCCGTAGCCATGGAGAGGCTGGAGGCGGAGTGCCAAGGGTTAACGGATTTCGTAGGGTCTATCTGCTAGGTGGAGACCGTCGAGGAGGCCATCGAAGAAGAGTAAACCTCAAACTATAATTTAGGCTTGCATTATGTATGAATGAAGCTTTTGATTTCTCTAATGAGCTTGTGTCGCTACTATGGTTGTAGAGCTCAAGAATTGATCGCCCCTCCTGCTTGCTCCGAGCCCCCGACCATGCCTGTTGATAGTGCCGACAACTAGCATAGTATCGAAGCGGTGGCTGAGTGCGAGATTAGGTTTGCGGTCAAGTGAGAGATCCTGCAAAGTGATCTTCGAGGTGCGTCAACCCTACCCCCTATTAAGCCTCATGTAGTCCCCAGCTAGCCAAGTGAGCCTTGACCAGCTGACTCCTGTGTGGTTTGCGACCTATTTCCATGACCAGCTTGTCGAGAGGAGCTATTGGCGGCAAAGAGAGACTTAGAGCGAGTGATGAGGGAGGACGACCAGCAGCGGACGTGTTTCTATGATCCTATCAGTAAGGCATTCACCCCCTTCGACTCACTGCTCCGTGGCATTGGCATTCAGATCCATCTCACTCTTGGAGACATTGTAACTGGTCATGTCGAGTGGTTCTTAGTGGCCTTCGAGGAGGTGCGTGAGCTCAAGCAGAGGCTGCACAAGAACATCAGCGACCAATTGTTTGCGACCACACTCCATGGCATCTACCTTGCCTTTGCTTATGTCAGGGAACACTTTCCTGACCTAGACCTTGATCCGGCGATCTTCAAAGGCTTTGTCGACGTTTGGAAGACTACGAGGGAGTTTCACGACCTTACAGGGTCATTTTATTTTGCGGCTTAGTCTTTGTTCTGATCCGTCCGGTTTGACCCGCAGAAGGGCATCTTCGGATCCTAGGGATACTAAGTAAAAACAGTTAGAAACAGCCCCTAGGTATTACCCGAGCGGTTAATTTGTAAAGACATGACTTGCTTTTATGTAAACATTCCCTGTGTTCCTGTGGTGAGTAGGTTTTGAGTGCACGTTACATTTAGGGGGGACCAAAACATTCTATGTAGCTCACCAGTTAGGTCTTTGGCGTATTGGACAACCCTTAGCGTGACAAGCCCTTCGGTGGCGATCAACGCTTGACCCGGATTAGGGCTTGTGGTACTCTCCAGCCGCCCATATCCTTGAAACTGTGCGAGTGGCAACTTGAATCCCCACTAAAATGGTTTGGTACTTACCACAAGAGCGAAAAGGCAAAGTAACTAGCACCACGAAAAAACAGGAACAAAAGACTACACAATCTAAACGGCTATACAGCCCTGATCGCCTGGTCGGCAAAAAAGCCATTGACCAGGTGGTCAAGCCTTAGAAATGAAAATACTTACAAGTCAGTGGGAGATTGTTCCTTTCCGTGAAATCCTACAAAACAGAGTCCGATTCTTTTAAATTGGAAAAACTTACAAGCCATATTCCACACTCATCCGGAAGATCCTGCAAAATAGGAAAACTAGCCCATCTTCGAGCAGCCCTAGACATAGAACTTGCACAGCCAGGCTATGTTCCAAGAGGTGTGCAATTCACGGCCGTCCTCCATATCTAACTTGACTACACCAAGCTAGGTGACATGGACCACCTTGTAGGGTCCCTCCCACTTGGCGGAAAGCTTATTTTGGCATGTTTTATGTTGAACCTGCGCTTACGACCAGTGTCCATTCCCGCACCCTATGGTCGTGGTAGCGTCTGAGACTTTGATGATATTGGGCTTCTCGAATTAGAGCACAATTACGGAAATCTTCGATCATGTTTATGTCATCCTCTCATCGCGTCACCTGGTCGTTGTTCGAGTAGTTGGTTACTTGAGGAGACTGAAGGGTGATTTTGGAGGGAAGCATTGCCTTCACGCCAAAGACCAGGAAGAAAGGATTTTAGATGTGGCCCTGCTGGGAGTCATTCTCAGCGACCAGAGTATTGTGGGTAGTTCGTCCATCCAGTGTCTTGAATAGCTCTTAAGCCAATCAAAGACCCATGTTTTGATCACATGCAGTATCATCCCATTTGCCCTTTCGACTTGTCTGTTGCTTTAGGGGTATGCCACTGACACATAACAAATTTTGGTCCCGATCTCTTCACAGTAGTCTCAGAAAGAACTACTGGTGAACCGAGTCTCGTTATCCGTAATTATAGGGTTTGGACTGCCAAACCGCACTACCAATCCTCATATGAACTTGATCGTAGTTGTGGCGATAATCTTCCTGATAGGCTCAACCTCAGTCCACTTAGTGAATTTGTCGATTGTCGATTGCTAAGAAGTTGTCCTTGCGAGGGACATGCCTGACCTCGAAACTGATAAAGCGTCGCTCTAGTCTTCTCACTTTTGTAAGGTATGCGGCCATTGTCGGCGCAGAGCACTGAAATTCCTTTTGCACTTGATTTACAACCAGTGGCGAGTCCTCTATCGCTAATAGGCATTTTATCCCAAGTGTGGAGGCTACTCGTATTCTGCAATATTATTAGTGGTCGAAAAACATAATTGAACTACGTACCTGAGGATGTCACCAGTTGGTGAGGTCAACACCACTTCAGCCCCCTCTCCCTTCAACATGAACGATCCATCGAAGTGCATGGTCGAGTGCTCGTTTGTCTCTTGTCACTGTTCTTGTTCGAGCTCAAAGGACGACCACTCGGCCACAAAGTTGACCAGCGTCCGGGACTTGATAGCCATTTGGGGAATGAATTGAATATCAAACTCCCCGAGCTATACTTGATAGTCGTTCGGGGAATGAATGAAATATCTAACTCCTCGAGCTCTAGTGCCCACTTTGCAGTCGTTCCTACAGCATCCCTATTGTGAAGTATTTCTCTAATGTGAAGTGAGGAGATCAACTTGATTTTATGGGCCTGGAAGTAGTGTCTAAGTTTGCAAGAGGCTATCAATATGGAGTATAGCAGCTTCTGAGCCTGTGAGTATTGAGCTTTCGCGTCATGTAGGACCTCACTGACGTAGTATATTGGTCGTCGAAATCCTTCTCGTTTGACGACCAGGATCGTGCTCGTGACCTGTGTGGTAGCTGCAACATAGAGCAAGAGCTTCTCGTCTAGTCGAGGAGCAGTCAGTACATGAGGGGAAGAGATGTACCTTTCGAGTTCCTGGTAGGCCATCTTTGCTCCTATCGTCCACGAGACGTGATTGCTTTTCTTCATGAGCTTGAAGAGCGGTAACCCCTTCTCTCCTAGCCTTGAGATGAACCTGCTCAAAGCCGCCACACATCCTTTTAGCATCTGGACTTTCTTTAACCTGGTTGGGGATTTCATCTAGTCAATGACTCTGATCTTGTTAGAGTTTGCCTCTATTCCTCGACCGGGTACGAGAAACCCGAGCAACTTCCCCGATGGGATTCCAAACGTGCACTTCTCTGGGTTTAATTTCATGCGGTACTTCCGAAAGTTATTGAACATTTCCTAGAGGTCCTCGACAAGGTCGTCCTTAGTTCTACTTTTCACGAACACATTATCAACATATGCCTCGACATTCCTACCGAGTTGTGGTCAGAGAACGAGCTGAATGCAATGTGTGTAAGTGGCACCAACATTTTTCAGACCAAAAGGTATTTTTACATAAAAAAAAGACCCCAAAGGGTGTTACAAAGCAGTCTTCTACTCATCTACTCTACACATGCTAATATGATGTTACCCTGAGCGGGCATCTAAGAAGCTTAGAAGATCGCCGACCATTGAGTCAACAAGATGGTCGATCCAGGGCAGAATAAAGAGATTCTTCAAGCATGCTTTGTTGAGGTCGGTGAAGTCGACGCACACCCTTCACTTACCGTTGTGTTTCTGGACGATGACTGGGTTAGCCAACCATTCTGGATATTGTACCTTACGGATGAAACCTGCTTCCATAAGCTTGTCGACCTCCTCTCGAGGTGCTTCCTTCCGATTGGCAGTGAACCGACGCGCCTTTTGCTTTACTAGTCATGCTGTAGCGAAAATGGCCCTATTAGGTCATGATTGTGATTTTGGTGATTAATGATAACATAGTTAATGGGACTAACATGTTTGTCAAGAATATATATTAGTAGGTCTCATGAATGCAATACATGAAAAGCCATCGAAGCCAGAAAAAAGTTCGGTTGAATTGGAGAAGTCCCAGGAAAAATGACTTCACCGGATGGTCCGGTGTTCACTGTGTTGAACTCACCGGAGCATTTCTGATAAAGGGGGACAAAGGGTTGAACACCTCATCGGATGGTGCGGTGATAGGTAAATGTGCTCACCGGACTAATTCATGCAGAGAAGAATTCAAGCGCGGGAAAATGAAGATGAACTCATTGGATAGTCCAGTGTTTGGCATTGTTCATTGTCCGGTGAGCTTTGCAGCAGAACAAAAGAAGTTGAACCCACCGGATGGTCCGTTGACCAGAGGAGATACACACCGGAGTAATTTCAGCAGAGAAGGTTCCAAGTGTTGAAGAAGGAAGATTAACCCACCGGATAGTCCGGTGATGAAGTGATGTGCATCGGATGCTTATACCGGAGCAATTTACACAAAGAAGAAGGAAAGACTCGGATAGCTCAGGATAACTCACCGGATAGCCTGGTCTTGAAGAGGATGTATACACCGAAGTATCCGGTGTTCACAGAGATTTGAGTAGGGTTCCAACGGCTAGTTTCTGAGGATGTACTAACCGGATGATCAGCTGAGAACAGTAGTACTAACACCGGATTAGTACTACTGTTCTCAGCGGATCATCTGGTGTTAACAGCTTTTTAGAGCCGTTGGGTTAACAGCTAGTGCGCAAGTTTGAGGCTATAAATACCCCTCCACCCAGTCATTTGAGTATGCTGGAGTCCAGAGAAGTTCATATACACCTGAGAAGACATCCAAGCCACCAAAGTGCTTAAAGTGATCATCCAAGATGATTAAGCACAAGATTAGGGAGTGATTAGTGCTTATAGGCCTAGAGAGTGAGTTGCTAGGTGATTACTGCTTATAGAGTGGATCAAGGAGTGATCTAACAGTGTACCTCTTGGTACGCTGGTATCTTGAAGTCTTGGTGACTCACCGGCAAGTTTGTTGACCCTTCGACTTGGTGTGGAGCGGCAGCAAGACAATTGTGCGGGGACGCAGAGACCCTTGCCTTTGTAGCTCAAGCTCCGAAGTGATCACGACGGCGAGGAACCGAAAGAGAGTCTAGTGGTGAGACCTTGCCTTGGTGGCTTGGTGGTTCATCCGGGTAGAGGCCTTGTTTTTGTGACTCGGTGGCTCAAAGGTCGTGATCGGGTGCCGACCGGGAGCATATCCTTTGTGGAGCTCCAACGTGGACTAGCGGTGGCATTCATGCCATCGATACCACGGAAAAAATCCTTGTGCCGAGTTTGCTCTCTCTATATTATTTATGTTCACGCATTTACTTACTTGCAATTTACCTTCTTAGATAGGTTGCAAGCGCTTTGATCGGTAGAGTAGACACACTAGATAAATCTAGAGCACATTTAGATAGAAACTGATATAGGTTTATCTTGTGTTTTTTGGAGCCAAAATAGTTTTAAGTGTCCTAATTCATCCCCCCTGTTAGGAAGTCACCTATCACTACATGCGCGTCTGTTCGTGCAGATGACTTGTGCATGATCACGTCCCTACGGACTCTAGGCATATCAGACAGACTCCATGAAAAGACATCCGTATTTTCCCGGAGGAATGTGATGGACATGAGTTCCTATTTGGGGTCCAGGCAGACCCCTATCTGGACTGTATTGGATGGATCGGCGTCATTTAGGCAAATTGCCTTGAGCCAATTGTTTGGGTTGGCGATGACGTGGACCTTCATCGGGCGACCATTCGGTCCGGTGTCGTCAGGCTGTGATCTAGGAGTCAGCTCGACCATGTCGAGGATCCTCTTGTCGCAATGCAGGGCTATCTTCTCGTTGCCAAAAACAATGATGGCTCCCGTTAGATCTGGGATCTTGATTGCCTAGTATGCGTAGTGGGCAACGTTCATGAACTGGGCCATCGCGGGTCGCCCTAGGATCGTGTTATAAGCGGTCCCAATGTACGCCACATCGAACAGGGCCCTTTCGGTCCTGAAGTTATTTGGAGAGCCGAAAGTGACGGGCAGCTCGATTTGCCTCAACAGTTTAGCCGAGGAGCCAGAAGTAATTCCGAAGAAAGGAGGAGACGTCCTCAATGCACTCCTCGGAATATACAGGGCATCCAGCGCATCGGCGAGGAGAAGGTTGATGGAGCTCCCTCCATCGACTAGTACGCAACCTAGTTAGATGTTCTGTATCGTGGGTTCAACCACAATGGGGTAGTGACCAGGGCGCTTGACGTACACTGGATGGTCTGCCTAGCTGAAGATGAAGGGCACCTCCGACCACTTCAGACGAGGGCCTGGGCCCAACGCGGTTGCCCACACCTTTTGGACCACCGACTTCTACTCCTTGTTTGAGGAATAGGTTGCGGCGCCTTCAAAGATGTGGTGGGCCATATGGACGGCCTACTAGAACCCTAGCACCGACTGGTCAGGAGCGGCCTCGTCCTCGCCATCATGGTGGTCAAGCTCCTTGTCGATGATGCCCTGCGCGACCTTACACTCGGTCAGGTCGTGGGCATCTGTTCGATGGATTGGGCAGTAGCCTCTGCCATTCTTCCCATCCTTTTTCTCGAAATGCCGACGTGGTTGGCCGGTCTGCTCAACCGCCATGACCTCGGGTGGTCCTGCCTTACGCTTGTTCTTCTTTTTCTCCTTCTGACTGAACCCTTTGTAAGAGGTGGTTGGTTGGAGGTCGACTGCGGTTTCGTGCCACTTTGGCTGTAACGCCCTACTTTACGACCAATCATAAAATAATTAAAATTTTAAATTTTTGACAAAGTTTCCTCTAAAAATACGATATAACTGACAAAACAGTCAATAATCATAGGTGAAACATATGTAATATAAACAACGTATAAAAATTCTCACGACGCAACCAAAAACATACGACTTTCTACAGTATATACAAGTTTACATCTTCAAACGCATAACTTATTACAACACCGACAACTACTAAAAACATAGTGTTAGAAACAAGTTGGGTTATTAACATTGTGATGAGGTAGCACGTACAGCTACCGAGTTCCATCCCCAAAAATGCACGTCAATAGCGAGTTAGGGGGATGAGACGAGCTCATAAAGTATTGGCTATGAATATAAACACGTCTTATTTAGTTAAAGAGTATTTTAGAAAGACAAACATTTTCTTCACATTGAGAATTTAAAACATATGAGTTTGAAGAAAGTATCCTTCCGCATGACGACATATTCATCGACAAAACAATAACGATAACTTCCAATTTAATTTTCCCGTATGTCATGGCATTAAACTCTCCAGGATTCTGTATTCTTTAAATATTTTACAAATGTATGAATGCCATGATGCAACTCCATTTGAGAGTTTTACGCTGGACAATGCCGACCTCTCAGCAACTCCATGTACCAATACGAGTCACGCACGATGGTAATGATCGTCCTTTATCACTGTATGAAGTGCATAAATGCAAATGTATGCATGTGAATTGACGTCAATTCTTATATTTTTATTTTGATGACTCATGACAAATAACACTACAACTGATTTATGACGCCAACGACATAATCCAAATCAATAAGAATGGCATGGATTTAATTTGTCAAATGCAACATCATCCATGGTTTGAATGAATTAGAAAATTCTATATACTTCAATTTTATTTGCAAAGGAAGTAAGACATGAATATAAACATAGCACTAAAATTTACCCCCACAATACTTGCCTTTTACTGAAGGTGGCGAATAAACCTTGCTTATGTACGCTCGGAAGTACTACCACCTGCACAAGTACATTTTTAGCACCAAAATATATCAATAACGTATATAGTACAAGAACGTTCTTCCTATGTTTGAAAACATCGCATATATGTCTATATTTCGGAATATGCCGGACAGAAGGTGATAAAGCATGAGTGTTGATGGTGCATCTAGCCCTTAAGTGTGGTTTTGATAATTAATGATGATACCTATAGACTAATAATTATGTTGAGAATTGTTACTAGATTGTTCCATAGGTGATGCATGGAGAATTAAACATGGATTCATTAAAAAATGTCATGTGATAAAGAGAAATGTATCGAGATGAGTGAGCTCTAGGTTATGCTCGAGTAAGTGATGACAATATCTATGAACTAACAATTATATTGAGAATTGTTAGTAGGTTATTCTATAAGAGATGCATAAATAATAAAGTATTGATTCATTTAGGAATGTCATAAGATCAAAGAGATACATCGAAGTAATTGAGCTCTATATGATGCTCATGAGATGAAGGAAGAAACTCAAGAAGATTGATAATAAGTGTGAAGGCTAAGTCACTTATAGAGATTAAGTGACTCAAGGTATAGAATTGTCAATTGATATTTATAGATTAACCCATGTGCTATATGCGTGAGAGTAAGTTAGGGTTAAGTTCTATATGAAGGCAAATATTGAATTGAGATATTAAAT
This sequence comes from Phragmites australis, assembly GCF_958298935.1. Lineage (NCBI taxonomy): Eukaryota > Viridiplantae > Streptophyta > Magnoliopsida > Poales > Poaceae > Phragmites > Phragmites australis. The sequence continues at coordinate 27,966,213 of NC_084929.1, forward strand.
GTGCTGAATTGAAAGAGCAAAATCGAGACACGCTTAGTGAATAACTTGTGTGCTTCATGCTTACGGTTCATGCCTTGGTGGTGAACTGGATGAAGATGATGTGAAAAGACAAATCTTCCATGCTTGGTGTATGGAAGCAATCAAGTGAATTTCATCGAGCTTGATTAAGAGAGGATCTAGATAAGAAGCGAGAATGAACATCATCATCAAGCTCAAGTGAAGAGTTGATGACAAGCCTAGAAGAAGCATCGAGACTCAGATGATGTGTTCATCAAGTCCAGCGGGATGGCTAGCTCAAGGCAAAGGTATAAAATATAGGGCATTTTATTTTGCCGATCAATGGTGATTAGAGAAGAGAAATGATCAGATTGATAGGATAAATATCGTACTATTAAGAGGGGTCTTAACGATTGCTTGAGTTTTACCATGTATTGATAAGTTCAATCTTGCATGTACATACTCTCTTTGGTAGGATGCTATAGTTTGCAAATGGGTTTTGTAAATAGCTCAAGTTCATGTTTCTACTCCATGTCGCATGCCACTAAGTTTGCAAAGGTGCTTTACAAGTTGTCATATTGAATGCTTTAACCCTTGGTCGTATGGAACCTTTAGGTTGCAAATTTGTTTTACAAAAGATTAAGATTTATGTAGTTTTCATTGTGGTGGATCTTCGGACTATGTTTTAGGTTTAATTCAATGTGTTTAAGATCAATGAATCAGTTGAGATGTGTAGCCCTCTAATTGAGCTTTTCGTAGAGTCCAAGATCACCTAAATCGGACATCGCGTTTAAAAGTTATAGTCGTTTCTATCAGTGTTGGTAGTGCTATTCTGGGAGTGACGGTCCGACCGCCAAGAATTCCGGTCTAACCACCAAACTGGGTGGTCTGACACCTGAAACTAACAAAGAACTCTCATCTCTCTGGATTGGGTGGCAGTCCGACCGCTAAGGAGGCTGGTCTAACCATAGAAGCTTGCAGAGAACCTCCGTTTTCCTAGAGAGGATGGCGGTCTGACTGCCAAGAGGGTCGGTCTAATTGTTGGAAAGGTGAAAAGGTTGTAATGGCTGGTTTTAGAGTCGTTGGTCCAGTGGCGATCTGACTGCTAGGTGAACTGTGGTATGACCGTCAGATGTGTGGAGAAGTCAGACTTTGTGCAACGGTTGCATTTCGGGTTGTGGCCTATAAATCTAGCGGCTTGGGCAAGCACTCCTGTCACCATTGAGCATACTTGAGCTAAGTGAATTTCTCCCCAAACATTTGTGCATGTGTTGCACATAGAGTGGGTTGTGAGGCAAGAATCAAGTACATTTGCATTAGTGATTGAGCTTTAGGCACTTAGTGAGAGTTGAGTTCGTCTTGGTTTGTTACTCTTGGTGTTTGCCAACACCTAGACGTCACGGTGGCGTTGTGATCCAGTGATCTTCTCAAGGAAGCTTGTGAGAAGGCCTAGTGTGATTGTGAGAGGCTTTGTGCATGCCTTGCCGCAGTGGTAAAGTGCAACTCTAGTGGAATCGAGGTAGTGAGTGGTTCGTTGGATTAATCTGGCTCAAGATCAAGTTGCTCATGATGAGACTCTTCTTGTGATGAGAATTGCATACCTGATAGAGGAGCGATTAAAGGCTTGAACCCACCTTAACGTGGATTAAGGGAGACCGACATGTCTTTGAGACCATAAAATCCGGTGTCTCCTCTATGGTTTATCTACTTAAGCTTATTTACTTTGAGCACTTTACATTTCTAGAATTATAATTGCTTACATGTCACATTAGGTTGCAAACCTTGACATAGATATAGAATCGATCACTTTCATTGAGACATAAATTTTGAGGGGTTTCATATGTGTTGTAACTGATTGTTTTAAATTTCGCATCTTTATAGGTTATATCTTGCTAGAATTTTTAGAACCGTCTATTCACCCCCTCTAATCGGCCTCCTTATCCTACAAGTGGCATCATAGCCCGGTCTCTCTTTTTAGTAGACTTAACCATCCTGAGAGAAAAAGGATGATGACTAGTTGTATAGAACACCCCGATGAGACACCTTTATTTGATGATACAAATTATACTCATTAGATAACACACATAATTTCTTATTTTAAAACTATTAGTTCAAAAATATGGTGGATCGTAGATATAGGCTTTTCTCATACTTTGGATAACCATTCTCCAATAAAAGGGCAAGAGAAATGGCTATATCTCGATGCTATAACTACTAATGCTTTATTTAGTGCTTTGAATGTAGATGTGTTATATGAGATATGCAATTTAAAGAGTGTTTATGACATGTGGACCAAATTGCAAGAAAAATACGAAGGATCCAACATGATAAATGATGATTGCATTGATGAGTTGGTGATTATGGATGATTCTTCTATCTCATGCTCTCATGATGAGAAAGATTATTTTCCTTCAAGTGCTTATATTGATGAGCTTTCAACTCCATCTGTATCACCATATTGTTTTATGACCAAAGGTAACAAGAAGGTAAAAAGTGATGATGATGATAATTATCATGAATATTCTTATTATGATCTTGTAGAGATGTAAGAAGGCATGTACGAATATATTGGCAAAGAGAAATCTAAAATGAGAAATTTAAATAAGGAAAATAGTTCTTTGAAAGACATATGTGAGGAGCTAAAGCAGTCTCATGAGGATCTCAAGGAATCTCATGAGAAGCTAAAAATGCCTCATGAGATTCTTAGTGAAACTCATGAGAAGCTCAAAGAAGCTTATGATTCTTTTGTTGTCAATGCATCCAAAAATGTTAAAGTGGACATAGGCATTACATGTGATTTAATTGATGACATGCTATATGTATCTAATTCATGCATTGCATCTAAGGTTGAATGTTCACTTCTTGTGATGAATTACTAAATATACCTTGTAACTTAAATTTGGATGCTAGTTCTTTCTCTATACGTGTTGATACTAACCTTGTAGAGGAGAATAAAGAGCTACAAGATGAGATCAAGAAATTAAAGAAGAAACTAGAATGATGCTACAACTCGAAGACCACTCTTAATGATATCTTGAATTATCAAAGAAGCATAGATAATAAGAGTGAATTTAGTTTTCACGCCAAGAATAAGGAAAACAATTGAACAAGATATAATAGAAGGCATCAAAAGAAATATCAAGATACAAAGAAGATGAGCAGGATAGAAGAGAAAAGTCTCGCTCATATTTTGTGCTTCAATTGCAAGGAAATGGGACACTTTGTCTCAAGTTGTCATAGCAAGCTTGATAAGAAGTCAAAGACATCAAAGAGACAAACCAGCATGAAGCAAGACAATATGACTAGAAGTAAAAATATGACTTGTTATAATTGTTAAGAGAAAAGGCATATTGGTAAGAATTGTCTAAATGGTACCATAATTGTTTTTAATAATCATTATTTGTTTAGGAAGACTAGAAATGGTACCATAATTGCTAAGGTTGTTAGTTCACATAAAATTCATGCAAAGGCGATTTAGGTGTATAAATCTCTTGTGACTAACATTTAATGACCCAATATGATTTGGGTATCACAAGGTGCTTGAATTATTTAATAGGTACTTGAAGAGGAATTAAAGGCTTGTCTCATTTGCGAAGAAGTAATTTCACACCTTATGCCAAAATAGAGTCAAGTATAAGGACGGACTTTCTACATTATGAACCAATGCCATCTCGGTAATAAGTATTTATATTAAAATATCTAGTCTCTAACCTTGAGTAGGTTACATTGTTTAGTTGTGCATAATATTATTGTTTGTTGCTTTCTTATGCATCATGTTACGATTTAGATTTTGAAGCATATTTGTTTCGATTCAGAACACTCAAAAGTGTTCCTAGTTGAATCTCATAGTTATTTATCCAATCTTTATGATAATCTTAAGATTAAATATATTTATTTAATTGACAAATTAGATGTCATGCCTATAGTGGATTTAGATATGTCATGTCCTAATTTTATTTCTATATCTATGGATAAATCTACTAATTCTCATATTGATGATGCTTGTGCTTCTAACTCTATTTCTTATATAGCATCTTTAAAAAAAAGAAAATATTGAGCTAAAGGCTCAACTTGAGAAGCTAACTAGCAAATATGCGAAACTACAATAAAATCATAATGAGCTTTCTTACACTCATGGAAGTCTTGTATCTTTTCATACCGAGCTTGAAATAGCTTTTGAGATAATTCTCACAATGGTAAAATCATATAAAGCTCGTATGGACAATAACACTTCCTTTGCATAACGTAGATTTAACATGTACTTGTCCTAGAATTTCAATTGATGCGAAATTTATATCCAATGATGAATTTCCTATTATTCTTTGTTGTTCTAACAAAAATGTCTCCTCTAGTTCTACTTGTGAAATTAACCTTGTAGAGAAAATTAAGGAGCTCAATGATCATATCAAGAACATATATGACAAGAGGCCAATCAAATGATCTATAGGTGAAAAGAAGGGCATTGAAGATTTGGCTAATTGTTTGAAGATTTATCATATTGTTGAAAGTGCCAAGTCATATGAAAAACATTAATCATCTATCCAATGTCACTCTAGGTAACACTCTATCACAATGTCTTTAAAAAGATAAGTGTTCTTAAAATTCATATTTTCATCTTTGTGATAGATACATAGTTCAATAGGATTTTTGAAACTATTCACATATTGAAACTTCCAATTAAAAAATTGGAATATCCGATGGTCCAAGAAACCATTGAAGGTTTTTAACCCTTTGTATGTGTAGGTTTTGTATCTATGCATGAATAAGAGTTTATGCTTTTTGCTTATCTAGCATCATATCATGATTTACATTCTCATATTTCTATATGCTATTCATTCTCATGATCATGGCAAGTTGATGCAAAATTTCGAATTGAGCCACTTCATCTATGATTATGTTTGATTTGAGTTGCTAGTGGAGTTGTTAAAAATCATCTCATTGGAATTGTTTTTAAAATCAAGATCTTAACTCAAATTTTTTCAAAGATTTCTCAAATTTTTGCTTCTAGTGGTCTGATCGTCATGATACCGGTCCGACCATCAGAGTTATATAGAAAAGTTTCTGAGTCCTCTGCTTCCAGCAGTCTGACCACGCCTTTCCCCGGTCTGACCGCTAGAGTCTCATTTAATATTAGTTGTCTTTATTTGAATTCTATTTGGTTCTTTCGAGAAATTAATGGATTATCAGATCATTGGGGAGTATAACACTTTGTGCATATTACTTACTCATGAATTGTGAATAATTGTGGAATACTACTTAGAATTAATATTATTACTTATCTAGTATCTATGTGGTATGTCAAGCTCATTTAAGACTCAATATATCAAAATATCTATTAATTGATCCTCATTTGTTTTTAATTGAAACTTGAAATCTTCATTGTGTTTATGCTTCTCTTTCAATCTCAATATTTTAATTGGAATCATTTTCTCATTCAGATTAAATCAACTAATAGTCTTATGAAAATTTGCATATGCTAGTTGATCTTGTGAAGAATGTGACATGAAGCATGGTGCTTAATTCTAAACTTTCATCACATGCTTCGTTGAAAGAAAGTTGATCTATGTTATCTTGCAATCAACATTTTAAGATATCTCGATGTACCATTGTATTTACTTATAATTGGTAATTATAAAAATAGTAATATTTGTTGATCATCTTTCTTTCAACCTTATGCTTCTAATAATTGATTTCTTTTATGAAATTTGTTTATAGAAGCTAAGGTTAAGGTATCTCATCGCTTGCATCCTTTTTCAATATACTAGGTTGAGATAAGCTTTTTGAGCATGAATGGAATTCTTTTATTTTTATTATATGCTCAATTTTATTGCTTAGTTCATTTGTTAGACTTTTTGAATGATAATTTGTTGATCTTGTGCCTTAGATGTATTTTGGACAAGCTTTCATGATTTATATGCTATTTTATTGAAATTATATCTTTATTGGATCCTAGAAGTAATGAGCATGCTTGCTTAATTTAATTGTTAATATCTATAGTAAGTTTTGGCTTTCTTTGATCCAACATATAGAGTAAGTCTCTTTCAAAAACTCTTAATAGCTAAAAGGTGCATATTTATTTCAATTGATATCTAATTCATATTCATATGCACCGTTTATGATAGAATTTACTCTATGTGTTGAGGTTTTTGCTAACTTTTATGGACACAATAAGTTTGGGAACTAAATTGTACTTGAATGAGTTTTAGGTATAATAGAGATGCAATGGATGCTTGACTCATTCATTGACAAGAAGGATCATGTCAAAGTAAAGCCAAACGAGGATGAGCAAAAATCTACTACATCAATCTAATGCTTTTAGGTAACTTATTCTTAACTCATGCATTGAATGTCAAAGATTCAACCTTGTGTAGGTTGTATTATAGTATGAAAGTAACTTACGAAAATTTATTTTTCTTGTAAGTGACTAAAAACTTTTTTATTGTAAATATGAGCAATTTGAAATAGCATATTTTGTGGGAAGTCTATAATCATATTTATGATCCATCCAATTCCAAATATGTAAAAGAATTCATATAAAATGTTTTTGTTGCTCTTATATATAATATTGATGAAGATTGCAAAATTTATATTTTTTTTCTTGAAGTTTATTGGCTTTGGTTAGAATATCTCAAGTTTTGCTTTTTAAGTTGGGTTGTGTAGAACTCTTTCATCTTGGTCCGTTTTGAATGGTTCTATTGAACACTTAGGCCTATAAAAATGTTGGCATTTTGTGATAATCGAAATTTTATTATAAAGTCAACAAATTTTCTATGTTCAAACTTGAGCCTAATCCATTACACTTGTGTTTTGTATATTGATTTTGGACTCATGTTTGACTTGCCTTCAATTAAATTTCTATCAATTGGCATCTCTTTCAATTGCTATGTCTTGGATTTTCAATTGACATCTCTTTACACCCCTTGAGTCCATTGAATAGTGTGATCTCCTTAAATTATTCGTAATTGGATAAGTGCATTTGATTTCATTCAATCTATGAGAAATGCACACTTTTGAGGGAGCTCATACTATAAGTGGTAGTGCATTAGCTTTTGATGATTTTTTTGTGGGATATGGCTATTGAGCTTTAGAAAGAATTTCTTTTTAGGCAAGTTCTCTCTATTTGTTAAGTTCTCCAAAATTCTTACATTTTAGTATTGATGTCAATTGGAGGAGAAACTGTAGATGTTATATTTGCAAGAGGGGTTTTGCTAATGGGTGAGTTTTAAACAATATGCCTTTGATAAATGAGGTGAATGTTTTTGCATGCATAAGTTGCATATTTTGCACGGTTAAGTTCCATGCATACTTACTTGTGATATGCATAAGTATGTCTTTATGGTTGTTATGTATAAAGAAAACTCCGTCTAAAATTTGAGATAAATAATATATGCAATGATATTCAATAATTATTCAAAAATGCATAGCTTGTGGGGGAGTTTGCTATATACATATGTTTAGTTTTATTGACATCAAAGTATTAGTGATGTTTGATACTAGTAAAGAGGATTTTGGTAAACTTAAACAACTTTGTGATGTTTGATACCCAAAACATGATCTTAATATATATTGTATCTTCGGATTAGATGTATATTAAGAATTTTATCTTTAAAATACAACCATCTAGTGAGATTGTCATCAATTACCAAAATTAGGGAGATTGAAGGTGTATCTAACCTCTAAGTATGGTTTTGGTAATTAATTATAATACATATAGACTAACAATTGTGTCGAGAATTGTTAGTATGTTGTTCCATAAGTGATGCATGAAAGATTGAGCATGGATTCATTAAGGAATGCCATGTGATAAATAGAAATGCAAAGAGATGAATGAGCTCTAGGTGATTCTCTGGCAAGTGATGATAATATCTATAGACTAACAATTATATTAAGAATTGTTAGTAGGTTATTCCATAGGAGATGCATAAGTGATAAAACATAGATTCATTGAGGAATGTCATAAGATCAAAGAAATGTATCGAAGTCATTGAGTTCTATATGATGCTCATGAGATGAAGAAACTCAAGAAGATTGACAATAAGCGTGAAGGCTAAGTCACTTGTGGAGTGACTAAAGCTATAGAATTGTCAATTGAGATTTATAGACTAACCCATATGCTATATGTTTGAGAGTAAGTTAGGGTTAGGTTCCATATGAAGGCAAATATTGAATTGAGATATTAAATATGTCAATTTGGAAGAGCAAGATCGAGACAAGCTTAATGAACAACTTGTATGCTTGATGCTCACGGTTCATGCCTTGGTGGTGAACCAGATGAAGATGATGTGAAAAGACAAATCTTTCATGCTTGGTGTATGAAAGCAATCAAGTGAACTTTATCGAGCTTGATCAAGAGAGGATCAAGATAGAAAGTGAGAATGAACATCATCATCAAGCTCAAGTGAAGAGTTGATAGCAAGCCTAGAAGAAGCATTGAGACTCGGATGATGTGTTCATCAAATCCGGCAGGATGGCTAGCTCAAGGAAAATACATAAAATATAAGATATTTTCTTTTGCTGGTCAATGGTGATTAGAGAAGAGAAATAATCAGATTGATAGGATAAATTCTGTACTATTAAGAGGGTTATTGACGATTGATTGAGTTTTACCATGTGTTGATAAGCTCAATTGTGCATGTGCATACTCTCTTTGGTAGGATGATATAGTTTGCAAATGGGTTTTATAAATAGCTCAGTTCATGTTCCTACTCCGTATGGCATGCCACTAAGTTTGCAAAGGTGTTTTGCAAGTTGTCGTAGTGAATGCTTTAAGCCTTGGAATTTGTTTTGCAAAAGATTAAGGTTCATGTTGTTTTCATTGTGGTGAATTTTTGGACTATGTTTTAGGTTTGATCAAATATGTTTGAGATCAAGAAATCAGTTGGGATGTGCAGCCCTCTGGATAAGCTTTCTATAGAGTCCAAGACCACCTAAATCGGACATCGGGTTCAAAAGTTATCGTTATTTTTATGAGTGTCAGCAGTGTTGTTTTGGGCGTGGCGGTCCGACTGCCAAGAATTCCGGTCTGACCATTAACCTAGGTCGTCTGACTCCTGGAACTAACATAGAACTCGCATCTCTCTGGATTGGGTGGCAGTCCAACCAAGGAGGCCGGTCTAACCACCGAAGCTTGCAGAGAACCTCCGTTTTTATAGAGAGATTCACGGTCTGACTTCCAAGGTGGTGGTCTAACCGCTGGAAAGGTAAAAAGACTATAACGACTAGTTTTAGAGTCGTTGATCTAATGACGGTCTGACCGTCAGATGCGAAGAGAAGTCAGACTTTGGGCAATAGCTATATTTCAGGTTGTGACCTATAAATACCCCGCGCCTAGCATCTTGGGCAAGCACTGTTGCCCCCATTGAGCATACTTGAGCTAAGTGAAGTCCTCCCCACATATTTGTGCATGTGTTGCACATAGAGAGGGTTGTGATGTAAGAATCAAGTGCATTTGCATTAGTGATTGAGCTTTAGGCACTTGTTGAGAGTCGAGTTCATCTTGGCTTGTTAATCTTGGTGTTTGTCAACACCTAGACGGCGCGGTGGCGTTGTGATCTGGTGATCTTCTCAAGGAAGCTTGTGAGAAGGCCTGGTGTGATTGTGAGAGGTTTTGTGCATGCTTGCCGCGGTGGTAAATTGAAACTCTAGTGGAATCGAAGTAGTGAGTGGTTCATTGGATTAATTCGGCTCAAGGTCAAGTTGCTCATGGTGAGCTTCTTCTCGTGGTGAGAATTGCATACTTGATAGAGGAGCGGTTAAGGGTTTGAACCCACCTCAACATAGATTAGGGGAGACCCGCAAGTCTCCAAGACCACGATAAAAAAAAATTGGTGTCTCCTTAGTTTGCCTACTTAAACTTATTTACTTTGAGCAATTTACATTCCTAGAATTATAATTGCTTACATGTCACACTAGGTTGCAAACTTTGATATAGATATAGAATCAATCACTTTCATTGAGATATAGATTTTGAGGGTTTCATATGTGTTGTAACCGATTGTTTTTAATTCCGCATCTTTATCGGTTATATCTTACTAGAATTTTTAGAACCGACTATTCACCCCCTCTAGTCGGCCTCCTTGATCCTACAGATGTGACATTTCTACTTCATAGTCGAATTAGAGTTCTCTTACTGATTAAACTTTGCTGAATTAAAAGAAATGGATATTTCATCCGGATATCACATCTTCGCCTCAACAACGATTATTGTAACCAAATCGGATTATTGATCATATATCCAACAGGAATTGACTAATCCAATTCAATCACGAACGCCTAGGATTATATAGGAATTACCTTCGAAGGATTGACGATGAATCTGACAAAATTGCGGAAACTTCCAACTTTTCCCCTTTTCCTTCCCTTCCTCCTCCCTTTTCTTTTCTATTCTTTTCTTCCTTTTCTTTTCCTTTTTTCTTCTCTTCTTTCTCTTTCCTTTTTCTTTTTCATTTTCTTCCCTTCCTTCCTGGTTCTTGCCTCTTTTCTCCCTCTCGGTAAACACACATACGCCGAGAGAGAGAGAGGAAGAGAGAGAGCATTGAAGGAGCATGGCGGTGAAGCAAGCAGCAGTGCACGACTGGGTGGGCGATGGCCGACGAGCTACAGCGGATGGTGGCACGCGGCAGCGCATGAGGCGGTGGGGAGTGGCAGCATGACGCGGCAAAGGCAGCGTCGTGCGGCGGGGAGACGGTGGCCGACGACGACATGGTGGCGGGCGACGGCACGCGACGATGCACACGGTGTGCGGTTGTGGGCGGCAGAGTGCGGTGCGGCGGTGCGATAGTGAGGGATGGCGGGGAGGCGTCAAGCAGCCAAAGCAACAAGAAGCGGCTTGACTCGGGAGGTTCTGGATGGATCGGGGTGGTGACCGATCCATCCAAAGCTTTATCCCTAATTTTTTTAATCAATCAACGGTCTATATTTATTAGACTTGCTACGGGTCACAGGGTGTCCGAAATGGACATTTGAATAGCAAAATAGGTTCGTCTCAACGAGATCTACACAGTTGCGATCTCTGATCGTTCATATGAACAACGCATTAAAAAGTCAACATTTGGTCAACATTCCTTTTTCTTTTTTTAATATTCGGCATTACACTGGTGCTCTCGGGCCTCAACGACCTGTGCGCACTTGTCTGCGAGTTCGAAAAGCTCGATGGTGCTACGGACTTGCTTAGTGCCTAGCTTTTCGACCATCTTCTGGTCACTAACCCCCCTCCGGAAGGCGATAACCATGGATTCACCCGTGATCTTTGGAACGATGTTCCGGTGTTCGGTGAAACACCGAATGAAATCTCGTAGTGACTCATCATGTCACTGCCTGATTTAGTACAGGTTATCCTCGACCTCTGGTCGGGCATAGGTTCCTTGTAAATTGGTGACAAACTAGTCGCACAAGTCTTTCCATGAGTGGATCGACCTGCGGGGGAGGTTCATAAGTCAGAATCAGGCTAAGTCAATCAACACAGTAGAGAAATAGTTCGTCATGACCTTTCCGTTGCCACCCACGGCCTGCACCATGGTGATGTAGATATGTAGGAGTTTCTCTGAATTAGAAGAGTTGTCATACTTTTTGGCTAGGATCGGTCGGAACTTGTTCGGCCAGCGTACCTCTCGCAACCATATTGATAAGGTGTTGCACCCTATCTCGAAACGGGGAGTCACCGTATGATGGGTAGTCGCACGTGCCTGAGAAGAGAGACGACGGTCACGAGATCCTGACAATAGGATGGAGGAATCCGACGCCTTTTTTTATGAGAGGAGGCAAGCGATAAGACCGCCTGCCCTTATTCTACTCTCATCGGTTGCAGTGTTGTACTCTCGTTTAGCCCTCTAGCCTTAGATCGCACTCCAGAGATCGCGGTGACAAAGAGTCACCAGGGCTTCGATCAGGTTTGGAGTGGGTGTATCGCCAACCTGCGATGGGAGCTGCTGCTGCTGCCTCCTGATTCCTGAACTGGAGTGAGCTCGCGCTGCCAACCACGCCGGACCGGGAAGCCGGAGCACCGACCCCGAGGTCCTACAGGGCGGACACCGTTGGCTTCATGTCGTACCCTGTCCGTTACGGCGAACCCGCGCCACGCGCCCGGTGGGCACGGCCTGCGGCGCCGTTGCGTGCGTGAAGGGGAGAGGGGAGCGACGCGAGTGGTCACGCGGTAGTGGGCTAGTGGCGTAAAGCAGAAGGGTTCAAGGCAAAGCACCGGCCGCCACGTGACCGCACACCGTGCCCCACGGGTGAGAGCCCCACACCCTTGCACAGGTGCCGCACCGCACACGACGCGGCAGGGCAGGCGCAGTGGCGCACTCGCACGGGCGGGCGGTTAGGTGAAGCAGCGAAAGCGATTCGGACGGTGGCGGCACAGAGTCCTCGTGCCGCTTTGGATGCTGCGACTGGACCGGACGCCGCTCCCGAGACTTGAGAAGATGAGAGAGGCCGCGCTGAGGCCTGAGGGTGGGCGGGCCGCGAGACTCCACGGGGCTCTCGGGATGGCGGCGGCGGACGCGACGACGGCCATGACCATCGACTTCCTCCGCGCGCGGCTCCTCTCCGAACGCTCCGTCTCCCGCGCTGCCAAGGAGCGCGCCGACCAGCTCGCCAGGCGGGTAAGTGCGCGCGCGCGCATTCTCGTCGCTTCCTGCATCCGCGTTTCCGGCCTGCTGCCTAATTACCGCTCACGTTGCTGCAGGTCGCGGAGCTGGAGGAGCAGCTCCGGATGGTGACGGCCCAGCGGCGCAAGGCGGAGCGGGCGGCCGCGGAGGTGCTCGCCATCCTCGACTCCCAGGGCTTCGGCGGCCTATGTGACGCCGCGGCCGACTCCGGCTCCGAGGACGAGGTCGACAACGGCAGCCCTGATGCCGCCGAAAGTGACCGCGGTGGCGGTGGCAATGCCCGCGGGGAGGCGCCGGAGGACGCGTTGTCGGGGTCGGAGCTTGGAAGCCAGGCGGCCGCGGCTCAGGCCGGGCGGCTGTCGTGGAAGGGCCGCGCCGCGAACCCCGACTGGGAGAGGCAGCGACCGCAGCAGCAGCAGCAGCAGAAGGGTAGGCAGCTCAGGCAGAGGCACAGCCATGGCCATAGGAGGGGCTGCATTTACTCACGCGCCGCCGATTCGTCGCCTAAGTACCATCCGGGGCAGTCGTGCCGGAAGATCAAGAGGAAGGAGCTGAGGTCCAAGCATTGCACATTGCTCAAATTCGTGACAATTGATGATCTGTAGTTGTGTATTGGCTACCTGACTTAATGTAGTCATACTGTTTCGATTGACAGATCTCAGACAGAAGGCGGGGAGGACAAGGAGGATGTTGCTGGGGAGAGCACAGAGGGGCAAGAGATATCCGATTGTACCGTTTGTACTGATGAGCGGCCAGATTTCGATGGTGAGGTAAGCCATGATGAGCAAGGTTCTTCGAGCAATGGAAGAGTCGAGGATGGCGGTGATCGGTACAGCATGGATTATGAAAAGGAGGGGGAGATGGAGAGGGTACTGGAGAAGCAGGCTGAGCTCATTGGGCAGTACGAGGCTGAAGAAAATGCTCAGAGGGAGTGGGAGAAGAAATTCAGGGAGAGCCAACATTCAACTGCGGTACCCACTATCCTTTTCAGATATGATGCATCGTCGATTAAGTAGTTCTTGTGCTATTATTCTCACAAGTATGCACATTGTTCCATGTTCAAAGATTAACATTGCATGTTGCTGCCGTTTATTTATTTCAAGAATACACAGGAGAGTGTATCTTTTGAATTAAGATCTAAGAAGGGAACAAAACAAACGAACAAACAAGTAACTTGAAACAGCAATAAACAAAAGGAATAATTTCATCTATACTACTTTAGATGCATTTTTCATCTATACCACCAGCTCGTGTCATTGACATATAGGACTAGACCTCACGTGTCATTGACACCACTGATAGTATAGATGAACAGTGCATCTAAAGTGATGGTATGGATGCAAATTCCCCTAAACAAAAACAACAAGCAAGGCCTAGACCAGAAGAACAGTGCCACAAGACAATGTTAACATATTTTATAGCCTTGCTATAAGATGTCTTAAGAACTTAAAATGGACTTTATTGCGCCAACATTTTATGTTGTTGTCAAATACTTTGTTTTAATCATTCAAAACATATCAGGTTTTCCTTCTTTTTTCTTTTGGTGTAGTGCACTGTGTGTTACTGTGTTTTCCTTATTCTATTATTTTTACTGTGGTTTCCTCCCGTGAAACTTGCTTGTTGACCTGGTGTGGAATAATTAATTTACTCTTAACATGAAATGCTTGCTGTCATGTGAACCAAACAATTTGTTTTTACTTTATTCTTTGTCTTGAGCTTTGCATTTGAGTGGATAAAAAAAACTGAAATGAGCTAATATTTCCGTAATTTGCACTTGTGCTCTCCAACTTCCAGGATAATGTTAGCTTAAGCAATAAGCTAAATCAAACCAAAAATGCTTGTGGGAAGAGGGAAATTGCACAGATTATGGATAAAGGAGTGGTCTGTGAACAGGCAAAATCAAGCGAGAATAATATCTTTGGCATCAGAAATCCTTCTGAATATCTACCAAAGGAATCTGTTTCAGAGTTGCCACCAAATGCAGCAGAAGATAGTGCTATTCAGCAGTGCAAAGTTGATGACTACCATGATTTTGGAAAGACTACTGCAACAGTTGCTTCAAGCAATGGTGAATTGCAGGTTACGAAGGATGTGTTGGTAAATATAAGCTGTCTTGAAATTGTTGAAGGAAGTGGTACTACTCTTGGAAAATCATCTCTCTCACCACAAGGAAGCTGTGATAGCACCCTAAATGCAAGACATAATAAAGGTCAAGGAGATGAAAATTCAGACAGTGGTTCAAGCTACCATGCAGATGCTCGCTCTTCTGAGCGCTACATAAATGCACCATTAGTTGGGAGCCCTTTAAGTGATACCCCTAAAAGCGAAGTCTCGGAGTGGAGTTCGTCCTTCTTTCATAACCATACTGATAACCAGCTTGATGCACAGCTGCATCAACCATCAAACGATGATGTAGGAGGGGTGCTAGTAGCCCTTCGACGTGCCAAGATGTCTCTCAGAGAAAAGCTGAGCAGGCCAAGTTCACCCAGCCAGAACATATTGGCACTTCCAGCACCGGAGGATTGCTACGCAAACCATGATTTGCTAGTCAACGACATGCAACTTTCACTCAGCAGGTCAACTCCTCTCAGCCAGGAAATATTGACACTAGCAGCACATTCAGACTACCTTAACAGGATCTTACCACGGGACGATGTGAAAGTACCAGTAGGCCCTGCTGGTTTGTTCCGTTTGCCAATAGACTCGTTTCCTGGAAATGAGATGGCCTCAAGTGATAGCTATGGTTCAAGGTTCAGTTTGACAGCAACAAGTCGAGTCAACATGACATCAAGCTATCCTACCAATCATATCATGTCAAATCCATCGTTCTCTCAAGGGTTCTCACTGGATCCATATTATGATCCTCGTAGTTCCATGATGCTAGCAATGCCTACTGCTGGTGGGTGTAGCATTCCAGTGTCAGATTTCAGAATAGGGGGTGGTTCCTTCCTCCCTGAAGTTCCGAGGCCGGGCAACGATTTCAAAAGGGTTATTCCTTCTGGAGACGCAGTCACGCACTTCCAGTACGGTCATGATTAGAGCCTCGATAAGTTGAGTTGTAGCTGCGCATGCTTTGAATCCCACTAAATCTATTATAGTGTTGAGTTAGATGCTATTTGTTGCATCAGTTTTGCCTATGGTTTGGTAACAATGTTTGTCATGTAGTATTGCAATCTATGAACAAGTTCTGTTTATAAGCAGTATTGGTGTTTGAAATATTCTTCTGTTATATGTCATGACAAGGCACTAGGATGCCAGTACTAGTGTTCGAAAACAACGCTGTCCTGTGAGCAAGCATTTCCTCCGAGTTGTATATGAAGAAACAGGCAAAGATACCTACCTGAAAGCTCTGAAGTCTGCGGTCTTCTGAAGGATGTTTTACAATACGCAGTTACGCATCCATCATGGCAGGTATTTCTTTTTCCTGGTATTTTTGGGCATCCGTTCTTTGTATCATATATTTTATGTGGCAAGAGGGCCTTTTCATCATAGCAAGTATAGCTCGCTTGCTTCTCGAGCAATCCTTATTTTGCAACTCTCATTACAATGCTAATATGCTAGCCATGTTAGTGCCACCAGCCCACCACCATTGCTGTCCATCATCGTCCCAACACACCGCGTGATCGTCATAATGATTTCACCAAAAACCACACTGAAAAACTATTGAATCTAGTTAAGTCCCTTACCGTGAAATTTGCAAGTTTCGAAACTACTGGTTTGAAAGGTTAATTTTTCTGAATCGTTAGTTGATCTTGCGACTCAGAAGTTGAACCTCTTTTATGTTGAAAGTTATTGTTTGTTATTTAAGTTATGAAGCCCAATACAAGTTTAATTTTTGGGAGCTATGGTGCGCCGGAGTTGGACAGGAATCTCAGCCACCAGCAAAAAAAAATGTCTCGGACTGGAAATACATAAACATCCTCTAGAAACCCCAGAGCTTCTGGTAAAATTTCAAAAAGAAATAAAAATAAAACACAAAGTAGTAGTCAAGTCCACAGGACGAAATAATAAGGTGCTGACAATTTTATTACAGCATGCCCGCTTGCAGCAAACTCTGATGACATGACACTGTTCGTTCGTATCTTCCAGATGCACGAAAACAGCTAGTTGTGAAAATCAGTGATGTAGACAACATGAATATACAGGTACAGAAACAAGGTTTTTGCCAAGCTATCCAGTGATGAAACAAATGGTGTGTAGCACACAACATGATACCAGTACATAAATCTAGTACATGTACAATTGATAAACCAAATGAAATGCTAATAAGATACAAGTGTCTCAGAAAGGAAAACAATGGCATCCTACACAGATTAACAGGTAAATGATAATTTACATAAAACTTGCACCAGCGGTGCATACGAAAACATTTGGTGCTTTCTCATGTTGAATTAGTTTCCACATCTGAGAATTAACAGTTTCCAACTCCATGGTTTATTACCTCGAAGAATGGCCTTCGTTCGGCAGGAACTAATATGACCCATGAACAGATCGAGAGTGAATGGTATCACCATAAACATAATGTTTATAGATTTGATATCTTTGCTAAATTAGAGTGCTTGCTCAGTTGCTGCTGTCTTGCGGGATCTTGGCCTTGCTACAACGTGCAAATGGGGGCACAGAGGCCTTGGTGCCCTAGTTTCCATCTCAAATCCTCGCACACAGACAAATCCTGCATTGCATTTTAGTCTTTCCTAAGGAAACACCAAATAGATCATGCATGAAGGGTAAAGATAATGGGTGCAAATACTCAAAAGAACATGTAAACATTGTTGAACCATGTCGACCCTCACAAGCAGACAATCATACACAAATATTGAATACCAAAACACTTGCAAGATCAAAGATACTGAAGTAATAAAAGATTCCAGCAGCACTGGCCGAAAGGCCATGTGAAGAATAGCTTTCTTAGGTCACAGTCAAGTTATTTTGCTAAAAAAGTCGTAGTTAAGTTGACACCTAAAAACTGCTTCAGTCCGCATTTGAAAGATAGTTTTATGGATAAACATACACATACATTCTGTTCCACTTATCAATATCATTAGTTCATTTCTCTAAAAGAATTGCCAAAACGCGCACTGATCCTCGTGGGATCGTGGTCTTTATATAGCAAGAGAGTTACAACGATTACATGGTCTAAGATCCGAAATAGCAGCTATGATCCTGCATGTAAGCTAACAGCCACCCGACGTGGTCACCATGCGCGCCTGACGCGGTCACCGCGCACTGGACGCGGTCTCCATACATGCACAGCGCACACATACACATACATGAATACAGTATTTCTAACAGTCCCCCTCAATCACAACGGGAGCAACGAACGTTGAGATTGCGACAATTAGCGACGAACGGAGCTCTTGAGAGTGGCTTCGTCAGAACATCTACGATTTGATCTTTGGATGAGATAAACCGTACCTCCATCGCCTTGCAAGTTACTTGCTCTCGAACAAAGTGGAAATCAACCTCAATATGCTTAGTTCTCGCATGAAACATCGGATTAGCTGTTAGATAGGTGGCCCCAAGATTGTCACACCAAAGCCGAGGTGGCTTGTGCTGAAACACACCAAGCTCTTTTAGTAGAGACTGAATCCAGATTAGTTCTGCCGTGACGTTGGCTATGGCTTTACTATATTATCACGAAGTCGTGTTCGCATTGAGTGCTGTCTGGTGCGAACACGACTTCGTGATAATATAGTACAGTCACGGCAGAACTAATCTGGATTCAGTCGTGTTCGCATTGAGTGCTGTCTGGTGGTCTCAAGCGGTTGAGATGGACCTGGTTCTTCTCTGTCCTGATTTGGACTAACACTGTCGGCCGAACTTGAATCAGCAGAATCCTGAGCTGAGACACCTGCAGACAATGGACTAGCACTCGAGAGATCATTGTTAACAACAGGACTAGTTTGACTATCACTCAAGTGAAAGACATCTATTGCTGGTTCAACCTGGTTGGGGTTTTTGGTTGTGTTTAGATTGGTGAGAGAGGTTTCAGTGTATTGGATGGGTTTGGTCAGAATTGGTAGAATGGTTGGATGGTGAGAAATCCTTGGTGACTGATTCTTTTCAGAGGAGTGAATAGCAAAGGGAAAAATGGTTTCATCAAAAACAACAACCCGAGAAATGTAAACTCGACCAATTGTTCGATCAAAACATTTATAGCCTTTATGTGAGGAACTGTAACCAAGAAATATGCACTACTTAGTTCTGAAATTCAGTTTCCTAGAATTGTAAGCCCGAAGATTGGGCCAACAAGCACAACCAAAAACACGTAATCTTGAATAATCTGGCATTGTGCCAAGAAGCTTATGTAAAGGAGTGTCATAATTTGTAGTGCGGCTGGGCATTCTATTTATCAAATAACAAACTGTATTAAAAGATTCATCCCAGAACCGCAAAGGCATTTGTGCCTGAGCAAGCAGTGCAAGACCGGTTTCCACCACATGGCGATGTTTTCTCTCTACCATGCCATTCTGTTGGTGAGTGTGAGGACAAGAGAGCCGATAGTCGATCCCAGAATTTTTGAAGTAGTTGTGTAGACGATGATATTCACCCCCCCCCCCCAATCGGATTGAACCGAACAAATTTTGGAATTCAGCATGTGCTCGACATGCTTCTGAAACTGAAAGAACACCGGCTCAACCTCAGATTTACACTTCAGAAAATAGATCCACACATATCTACTATAGTCATCAATGAAAGAAACATAGTACTTTGAATTATTGACTGATGGGAGAGCTGATCCCCAAACATCAGTGTGAATCAATTGCAAGGGAGCTGTAGATACATGTAAAGAAGAATTGTAAGGGAGCTGATGTGCCTTACCTTGTTGGCAGGCATCACAGACCAGAGAAGGTGAGATATTTGTGTCTACACCTATGTTATTCTCTTGAAGAATTCGCAAAGTAACTGGAGAGGCTGGATGCCCAAGTCTTCTATGCCATTGCTCTTGAGAAATTCTGGCCGATAGCAAGGCTTGACTGGAACTATTATTTGGCAAAACATAGAGACCATTTCTACATTTGCCTGTGAGAAGTGTGTTCTTCGTGGCTCGGTCCTTGACAAAGAAAGCATTGGGGTGAAATTCAACAAAAGCATTATTATCAGAAGCTAATTTTCGGACAGAAATCAAATGCTTGTTGATTTTAGGTGCATACAGGACATGGTTCAGATATAAGGGTCGAGTTAAACCAGCAATTGATGAGTATCCAACATGAGAAATAGACAGACCTGCCCCATTAGCAACTTGAATTTGATCCCCTCCAGTGTAGCGGTCCTTGGTGGTTAGGCGCTCAAGATCGTTGGTGATGTGATCCGTTGCTCCGGTGTCAACGTACCAATTGGAGTCGACGGAGTAGCCATTAGTGACAGCAGCAGCTTGCTTGACATTGTCGTCGGATTGGTAGGCTTGATCAAATCTATGCCAGCAGCGAAGTGCATCATGACCAGGTTTGTGACAAACCTAACAGAGGACATCGCGTGGCACCCCATTGTTGATCTGTCCTCCGGAAGCTGGACGACTGCTACGACTTCCTTGGGATCGTCCGCCACCACGACCGCGTCCACGGCCATTTCGGCCTGAATTGCCACCACCGTGACTGAAATTTCTGCTGACATTGTTGGCCGAAGAAACCTGAACAACAGTGTTGTTATGTTCTTGTCTCATCTCATAGCTCAACATGTGTGCATATACGTCGCTGACGGAGTACGAATCAGCACGCGTGGTGATACTTGTCACCAGTGGATCGTAGTCTGGACCGAGGCTGCGTAAGATGTACGCGATTAATTCTTCATCTTCAAGTGGTTTTCCGATGGCGGAGAGGGTGTCGGCGAGTCGCTTCACCTTGCGGAAATAATCCACAATGCCAAGATCCTTCTTTTGGATTGTGGCGAGCTGCATCCGTATCTGCATGATACGTGAGCGAGAGCTCGACGCGAACATCTTTTCCAGAGTGCGCCATGCGTCGCGTGCGGTGGTGATTCCCACCAGGTTGCCGAGGACGTCCTCGGTGAGAGGAGAGAATGGCGCTGAGCACGAACTGGTCCTGGTGGTACCAGTTGGTGTCCTCGGGGTTGACGGCGATCCTTCGCTGGTCGCCTTCTTCAGTTGGTGTAATGGTGATGGTCTGGCTTGGTGACGGCATGGAACCTTCGACGTATCCGATAAGCCCTTGGCTTCTGAGGTAGGGGAGGATTTGAGCTGACCACAGCAGGTAATTTTCCTACGTAAGCTTCACATTGATCATGTGATTGAACGAGGGCGCAGGCATTTGGCCGGATGGAATGGATGTGGAAGAGGAATTGGTGAAGGAAGATTGTGGGCTGCCGGACATGGCATGAACTCAGTGGTTTGGATCGTGGCTCTGGTACCATAAAAGAATTGCCAAAACGCGCACTGATCCTCATGGGATCGTGGTCTTTATTTAGCAAGAGAGTTACAACGATTACATGGTCTAAGATCCGAAATAGCAGCTATGATCCTGCATGTAAGCTAACAGCCACCCGACGTGGTCACCATGCGCGCCTGACGCGGTCACCGCGCACTGGACGCGGTCTCTATACATGCACAGTGCACACATACACATACATGAATACAGTATTTCTAACATTCTCTATTCATATTGGCAATCTACTACCTCCGTTCTTTTTTACTTGACATTTCTGTGCACATGGATTGCTAACACGGGAGGAGTTTGTAACGAGAGATTTGAAGGAATGAAATATCCCCAAATAACTATCCACGGATAGAAGCGTGTGGAAGTTAGCAATCCACGTGCTAGAACCATATCCTATACTTCAGTCTCCTTGTACTGTTATTACTTTATTTTTTACTATTACTAATACATTTATTATCATTATTATTTTCTCATCATCTTTTTAGTTAGATCTTGTGGGTTTCATCTCTAGCCTACCCCAACTTGCTTGGGACAAAGGCTTTGTTGTTGTTGTATTTCCATGCCTTCAACCTTTCTGAAGTTTGACCACTTATATATTTAAAACTACATAGATTTGTTATATGAAAATTGTATCATTAGATTTTTCACTATAAATGCTTCCATAATATTACATTTTTTATTACAATTTGATGTATTATAAAAAGTAATGGCTAAACTCGCATCTCGAAGACCGTGAAAAGTCAAAAACATCAAGTAAAAAAGAATGGAGGCAGAGTTTTTTAGCCATAATTATTCCGTCGTTCCAAGACGTCTCCACCTCCACTATTCCAAGGTTATCTTAAAACATAGACTAGGTCCAGATCAATCATATAGGCAGCATGAAATGTTTTCTTCAATACTGAATGGACACCTCGTGACAATCAGGAGTCTTCTATAACTATTGAGACACTGTAAACTGTGATTGGATATGTTATGGTAAAAAATACTGGTCATATCACAGGATCTGCATTCTGAAAACTGTTTGATGGCAAGAGGCAAGATGTTTCCCCAGAATAGCATGTGTTGACAGAACAAGAGAAGTCTCGTTCATACCTCTCCAGAAGCAGTGTTGTATTTCTTCTGTTGTTAGACCTAAGTGATCGAAATAACTGTTGTTGGTACCATTAACAGATAATATTTCTTTGAATTGTTTGTGCAAGGGTGACAACCTTTGAATATAGTAGGTACTGAAGTCCCAAAGAAGACCATGCGCCTTTGCAAGTTCCATAACTGCTCCCTTTCGACATGTATGGGGTTTTGGCTAGATTTGTGGTCAGCAAATACCTGCATGAACAGATCCACGAAGACTGAAAAAGTCTAGTCTAAAGAGATTGGACACTAACAGGCAGCACTTGTCTACCCTTTTATTTATAAAAAAAGAAAGACGTACACAATTAATGTAGCTTGGCATACCTCATTAACTTGAAAATAGGTGCCATTAAGTGGGAAGCTACCCCTCATAGCTGTTCGACAAGGAACCTGTTCATGTTCCAGTAACTTGTCATTAGCTGAAATATGTTATGCATCTTAAACCAACAACAACAACAACAACAAAGACTTTCAGTCCCAAACAAGTTGGGTAGACTAGAGATGAAACCCATAAGATCTTGCAAGTCTAGTCATGGCTCTGGCACGTGGATAGCTAACTTCCACGCACCCCTGTCCATAGCTAACTTCCACGTGGATATCTTAAACCAACAATGTATTATTTATATTACTCATATCTGTTCATATTATCTAGCTAACAAAAAAAAAAATTGTATGAATATTTTAGCCCAACAGCAAAAATATATGTTGCTCTTCTTCTTGGAAGTGAAGATTATAAATTATTAGATAGAAGTTTTATATCTCTACTTTGAACCAAACTGTAGGTAAATAAAACTATGGGATAATTTTCTCAGTAGCACCAAAAGATGGGCCTGTGGCCACATGTCCATGAAAAATCTTTATTGTGCTACTGAGCAGGGATTAAAATTTCCCCAAAATTTCACGAATTTCGGTAATTTCAGTGGGGAACGAAATATCTTATTCTGGAAATTTCTTTCACTGACATGTGGGACCTACAGAGCAGAGGACGAAAAATGACCGAAATTTTGGCGAAATTTCGCAAATTTCGGTCTTTTCACCGGTGAACGAAAAAATTGTAAAACGAAATTGAAATCCCTGCTACTGAGCAACTTGACCAAAAACTAAACAGTTGATTCTCCTAAACAATTTGTTGTTCTTGGAAGTGAAAAATCTTTGTTCCATGTTCTGATATGTTCTGATATGGCTGCTTTACCAGAATTGTGCCTCTGACATATCTAGATTGGATTTCTCGTTCAGCAATACAATTATGACACATCCCATTATTGCATAAGCTGCCTTCCATTTGAGAGTCACAGCATGGTATTGGTGCCTTGCTTATTTCCTTTATTTCACCTACACAGTAGTCACAAAATTAGTGAAAATCAACTTGTATGTGTACTCATGCGTCTCAAAGAAAATAAGCTTGCCTGGTGTCCATATGGCCAATAAGTACGGACTTGGATCATCAGGTTCCCGTTGGTCAAGTCCTAACTGTTAATCATTTGCTGAATCAGGAACTGTAGTTTGAAATGCTTAAAAGAAAAATGACAGCATCTCACCTGTTGTACAAGAGGATGTGAATCTGGAAGTTCGTATCTGCAAGTAGAGAAATTGCAGTTAAAGAACTAAATGTTATCTTGATGAATGGCATTATTTACATTGGACAGTAACTATGTTGTAAGTTAGTGACGCATGTTTAACGTAAAGGAAAAGAGCACCATTGCTGGTGGAAATGCCGTACAGGTAAACATTAAAGGTGGAAGCTTCGAAGAATTACCAGATGTAGTGGAAGGCATGCTCTATATCTCTTCAAAATATCAAGTTTAAACTTGATCACATTTGTGAGGTGCAAAAGACGCAAACACTTAGTCTTGCATCTCGCAAATGCGATATAGTTCAATCTTGAACTTCGTCATACATATAGAACATGCCCCACCCAAAAAATTTTACTTTCAGAGAATTTTTTATGGAATCCTCCACGATTGGTTTTCATGCATTTTCACCTGATATCTACCCAAGCAAAAATTGGCTCTCCACTTACACATAGTGTTCTGTTCGAAGCCTATGCACATTCTTTAGTTTAGGTACAGGAATTGAAGCTGCTTCAGTGCTAATAGCAACCAATGCTTTTGCAATATCACCAGATTGGAGTTCCGTATTGCTTTCTTTAATGCAATTTTCCAAGTTATGTGCAAAAGCTTCCATGTTAAGCTTTATTGTTGGGATTTCACCGTCTTCATAAAAATCTTCAATATCATTTTCCATAGTTTCTGGATATTCTTGCTCTCTTGGACTTGATGGCTCCTCGATTATTGGCTCTGAGTTCTTAGGAAGAAAATCCCTTGCATGGATACTCCCCTCAAGGCGAGGCAGATGAGTAGAATTCAGAGTGTGCGTGCTGCTATTCTGGAAAGCAAATGGATTGCTTGACTTCACTAAGCTTTTCTCCTGAGGAGCAGGAAGTGCAAGCCTTGCACTTCATTGCAAAAGCAATCAGAAAAAGAAAGAAACTGTCAATATGAAGAGGTAAACAAAAGTAAAGCTCCTAGACAAGATCAACCAAAGTGCCAAATATGTTTGAGCTGCACAAAAAAATTGATAGACTGTGCATAAGGACTAATAGATCACAGATCCAAGTGCAGCACCGGATCAAGTTGGCTCAGAGGTATTGCACAGTGACTTTTCTACTATTGTTATATTGTGGTAGTGGAGGTAATTCCAGTAACTCTCAACCAATGGAAGTGATGTACCTATCACAAGGTTTATGTGTGCACACTGAAAGTATCAATTATGCAGGCCAATTGGTGGCGATTTGAAGTCCCCCAATTGCCCCATAAAGCTATTTTATACTCGTCACATATAAGCTATAAGGAGTACAGCAAGTGGGACAATACCTTGCAAAGGCACTTGCAAAATGCTTGCACTCACTCCTCATAGGGCATGCATTGCAATTTGGCTTATTTTTGGTACAAAAGACCTGCATGATTGATTGGAAGAAATCTTTATACATACGTGTGTGTGTGTGTGTATGTATATATATATATATATATATATATATATATAAGCAACAAGTGGGATTCAAGGTGCCTCTTATTTTGCGATTGAAGTGTAAGAAAAGAAAAAGGGGGAAATCCGAGATTTTTTATGGAAAAAAAATAGAAATATCTACACCTCTTATTTTGGTGGAGCAAGATTATGTATGTTAAGGGTATAATAGTCAAGGGTATTATGGTAATCTCCTAATCTAAGGTTTTCCTCATGTACTCTATATTTTGTTCTCATAGGCTACCATTGAATACAAGTTGTTATTCCTAACAATCTGTACAATCATTAGAGAGAAGGTTGTATAACAAATACAAGTATATATTAATCATAGGAATTCGAATTTTATAGCGAAGGCATTAGAATTTTATAGCGATTACAACTCTATTTTCCATCAAAAGCATTAGAGTTATATAAGACTGCAACTGTAAATTCACATTTGACCAATGTGCAGGCTATTCGGCTTGTTTCAAAAGGCAAATGCTCATGACATACCTTTCCAAAAGTAATCATATGATAATGTAGCTCATACCTGTGAAATAGTGATAATTTTGTTAATTATACATGATATACAGATACTGCAATTTGCATGGATTCACAAAATCTAATAAAAATGTATACTTGAGTTTTTGGAACTCACAGTGTTTGTTGATCAAGTTTACACAGGCGAGGCCAAAGATACTTTTGTATAGTCTCCAAGACAGGATACCTTTGCCAAGGTGAAAAGAATGCGGTGAAGTAAGATTTTAACTGAAAAGGTAAAAACAGAAATGAAATAAATGGTATGAACAATGCAGCACACTTACAGCTCCAGGAGATGTAACTGTAGAGATTCAGGGAGGGGTTGAATGGGCACCCATCCCAGTCTAACACATATGCGACCAACATTTGTGTCAACCTGAGTGGTCAAAGCATTGATGTGTAAATATTAATTTATGACAGGCAAATTAATTACTCCAACAGAAACTTACTGGGAAGGCAAGATGATGCAGAGTGAGAAGACGAACACACTCAACACTTTTCAGCCCCAGTCCACGTATACTTAGCAGGAAATCCCTGACAATAAACCAAATATGTTTCAATATAAACACTTGTCACTTGTGAACTACACGAGGCTCATATGAATGCGTATATTGTTCTAAGGAATCCTTCACTGCTTTAGTCTGCATTACAACGTAAAACCTTTTGTGTACTAGTAATAAACTTGGCATTTTACAGAACTTCTATGTTAGTGCACAGTGCTGAGTTTTAGATACTAATTTCCAGTGCCAACTTCAACATGTTGCACCTCTTGCTCCATTTAATTGGCCCACACACTTTAATGATGGTTGACAGTCATTTCCAGCACTGGAAAATGTCATCACCAAGGGATGAGTAAATACAAAACAGAGTATCTTACTTTGCTGAGTCTGGGGGAATATCCCTTAACCACTCAAGATCAATGCTCCCATGATCTCTGACCAAACGATTCAGGAAACTCTGTAAAACCATCAATTTTACCGTTAGGAAAAACTATAGGAATGGCAATTCCCAATTCTACAGTAAAAATCTCCTTATGGTTCGATCATCTCTATAGTAGAGCCTTATGATAAAAGACCAAAAAAAAATACTGTTGACAAAAACATCAAGTGCATATAAAACCTTTTAACTGTTCAAACATAGAGTTAAGAAATAACTATTAACTCAATCATGCAGAATTCTGAGGAAAACAAAAGTTTAAACTTCAACCAAAAATAAGCAGTGCATATAAATCATAGTTAATCCTAGTAACTGTTCAACTATTACCTGGATTCGCTCTGCTAAAACATTATTCATTCCCCTTTCCCGAATGGCATGAGCAATTCTTTGCACATCTGCGCACCTTATTGCGTCCCAATCTACAGAATCTTTTCTTTCAAAACTTCTTTCTTTCATGTGGCCTTCACTACAAGCCCGCCTTCGCAATTTATCCCAGTCGAAATTCTCCATATTCTTTTTACTTGTGGTTCTTGTTTTCTTTGGCCGTGATGCTCGTGCTGCTGCATCTGGTACTCCATTGTAGGAAGTAAAACCAGATTTCAAAGTACATTCATCTTCTTTTCTTATTGTTCCAGCTGTCATTTCACCAGTGACAAAGAGTGATTCATGCTCCTGCAAGTCTGATGCTTCAAAACTAGTCCTTTTGTCATGGTGTAACTTTACTGCATGGTTATCAAGTTTTTGTCAAGCAGTTAACAGACAAGCATTGCATTTTAATTAAAATTATAGAAGAAAGAGATGTTTGCTGACCTGGAAGCTCTGTGCTTGTTTTTGGAGAGTTCAGAGTAGCACCAGCGGTCTTACCACCCATTTCTGCCACATCAGAATCAAATGGCATGAAAAGAGTATTTTTCATCTCGATGGTGCCATTTATGAAGTTTGGTGATGCAGAACCTGAAGAAATGTTGGGAGATGTCGAAGAAACATTTGGCTCGTTTCTCAAATCTACTTGTTGAGGATCAATGGTCGAGATAAATGGCATCGTGTTACTAGAAGGAATCCCAGGTTTACTGATACCATCATCCCTTATTGCTGCTGTTTTGAGCCTCTGGCATTCCATTTCACTGGTTGTGGCACCATTTCCTGTTAATGATTTTCCATGATCCATATTGCTTCCCAGCTGCTCATAAGTTGCAGCAGAATCAACAACAACAAAATTTCTAGGTATCCCAGAACTCAAAGATAATGTTGATTGAAGATTTTCCAAAGTTACACTTTGGGAGGACGAGATCTCCTTCTGGAACTGTATCTGTTGCAGGACTTCTGAAGACGCGGTTAATTCTACAGAGGAGAAATTTGAAAATTGCTGTGCTTTATGTTCTATTTCTATCCCTTGGTGATTACAAACACTTGCATTTGCTAATCTGCAATCAAAAGAATAATTTTCAACTTTAATCAATTCATCAGCGCAAGAATTGTCCTTTGGTTCCATGTCTTTATTCTCATAGGTCATTGATAACTCCTCACAACTCACTCCTAGATCAGGTCTGGCACCATAATGAAAGAGGTCAAACATGTTTTTTTCTCCCGGCGCACTTGAGCTGATGGTTTGTTCATTGTCTTGGGTGGTAGTATCATCCTTACAATTGCTATTGACTGACCGTGACGGAAAACTTGCAGCAAGGGCCATAAAGGCAGAGCTGTAGTTTGTCAAAATAGTAGTCATAAAGGGAGCTTGTACATAAGATCAATTCATTCATCATCATTTTGTTTTAAAGAATTGAGTATTGTTGAAGCATACTGATTGTGAATGCCATACCTTGAAAGATGATCAGCTACGTTCTGAGTGAGGAAGACTCCTACTACTGAGTCAACTACAGATCCTTTCCAAGGAGAAAAGCGCCTGTCTCCTGATAAACGAGTGGTTGAGAAATTAGCCACAAGCTTCAACCATGGATTTAAAGGCAATTGAATTTTTTAATAATAGACAATGTTCTCGTACTTCTTTTCATGTGTACTGTTATGGACAAACCCAGAACAAGATACAAGTCTACATGGTTGCTATCATATTGTTCCACTGGTATTAGTGTAACATGAAAGTTTCCCGCATTGTAGACATATTTTTGTGGAGAAGAAAGCCAGAGGCCAAGTTTGGAAGCAAGAAGTTAGCTCCTCAAACTGCAAACTCTGAATGTTACCTACTAAGTTGGTACAAGAGGTAACTGAAGTTTTGAGTGGTTGATCACTTGTCAGAGATGAGCTCGAAAATTATTCATCATTGTATGTACCTCCACATTGAGGAAGATGAGTTCAGCATTACAGAGGCTAGATAATTCCTTCTCTTTCAAGCTATAAAACTATTTGGCACATGTAAAGCATTTTCGAAATTAGGTGGTTCAATAATGGGTAATATGAAAACATTTCAAGGACTGTAAACCAATTCTCTTTGGCTAGCGGGCTCTTGGGACAGGTGTTAGTAGTAGAAAGGGCAACTTATTTCAGCATATTATAGACGTTCGAAATTATTTGCAACAGTACCTTGAACAAGTCGCATGCGTGCTATAAATGAATTAGCACGGCCTTGAAAAACTTCTCTTTCTTGCTGCCACCATCTCTCCTTCTCAACATCAGTCCCATCTACAGGCTCAGCTGTTTTCCCCATTAAAAGGTTCCAAACTCTTGTTGTCTCAAAATCCAAGTCAACCTTAGCTCTAGGGCGCTGCCTTTTGACTAACTGCAAGGGCCTCTCGTATGGAACCACCATCCTACCACCATATGGGACAAGAGCATTTGACAGACCATCTGTTCCTCCAAAAGAAATAACAGCAGGTGTGGTCAGAGATAAATGCATCTCAGTTCTATGCACCTGCTCAGTGTTCAAATCAAGATGTTTCAGCTTTGATGCAACTCCTTGAAGGTAATCCATATACGGTACTGTTGATGTATTTGCTGAGATCCCTTCTGGTACTTCGTAATGAGTGTCAAGGTTGACTCTTTTATTGGCCAGGGTCTGCGGTGCAGAATTTTTTATAGTCTCTTCTGATACTTTTGATCCATCAGATCCACCATAAAAA
Organism: Phragmites australis; assembly: GCF_958298935.1. Taxonomy (NCBI): domain Eukaryota; kingdom Viridiplantae; phylum Streptophyta; class Magnoliopsida; order Poales; family Poaceae; genus Phragmites; species Phragmites australis. The sequence goes on from NC_084929.1 coordinate 27,995,889, forward strand.
ATGCTTCCAACTAGTGGCCTGTTTTTCAGCTCCACATTTGGCTGAATGGAACTGGGACAGTGCGATCGTGCCTTTTGTGAACGTTTCTTGGTCATAAACTTAGTGTAGGAACTTTCATACAGAGCATCCATGCATGCCTGTGGCAATCTTGTTGATGCTTGTAAAGCATTATTCTCAAGATCCATAACAGAAACGAAGGAATTTCTACGGACTCGGGCTGATCTCTTCCTTTTATTACCACCAGCTTGGCAAAATTCTAGCATCTCAGCTGCAGTCCTCAAGATAATGGAGTCATGTGTACCAGTTAGGGATGATTCACCATCGTTATGGTGTGTGTGGTTCTCCACTTTCGACACCTTACTCTGACTTCTTGTGGACTCCATTTCAGTTAAGGACCTAGCTGAGCAAAGAAAACCATCTGTATTAGAATAGTTTAATTCCAAGTCTTTTTTGTTCCCTTCTATTATAGCCATCCCCGCCGTTTTTTCAATACACAACCCGGACTTACATGTGGCATCAGGTTCGCAAGTTTGTCCTACATTATCATGTTCCCTTGTTAGTTCCATACTAAATGATCCAGAAGTTGCATTTGAAACTTCTTGGGTAGGTTTTGGTGTGACCTCTGGCAAATGTATGTACTCATCTAACAATTTGTTCAGTTTCAGACTCATGCCAAAAGCTAATCCTCCTGGTGAATTTTCCATATCTACTTGCAGTCCATGTCCAATCTGCACTTCCGATCCAGTCATTGAGCATAAAGAACTTTGAGCATGAATGAGTTTCTCATAGTTGTGGTCGTGTGAGTTGGCTGGCAATGAATGGTCTCCCCGCACTCCTTGTTCCTCGAGTTCAAAATGCAGACTTCTTCGAACTGATGCATTTCTGCTTCTAGCATCAATTCCTATTTCTCTAGAGATTGATTGATCACTAACATACCCTGCACACTTTTCCAGAGAGCTGAGATTTCTTTTCTTCCGGACGTAACTTCTCTTGACCTTTTGATTTGGAGATTTTCCATCTGGTGTTGAATCTACACGTTTTTTCACTTTTTCTAGCTTGTCCTCTCGTATTACCTTTGGTCTGTGTTTTTTCCTCCGAGTCTTCAGTTTTCGTGCTGGGGATTCCTCATTCCTGAATGCTTCAGTTTTCTCAGCACCTGAAATCTGCATCTCTATCTGAGTTAATGTTTTCTCCTTGAGTACAGCTGGTGTTGACAAAGGTGTGTGCTCACTCTGATTGATTTGTGTCTTGGGCTTTTTTTGCATCGGCTGGTACACATGCATGCTGTCGTCAGCGGATCCTTCTGCACGAAGGGAAGTTGATTCTTGAGAATGCTGAACTTGTGTTTCCAAGGTGTTTGCAGGAATCACTGATTCCAAATTACTGTGGTTGTCACAGAAAATTGTTGTTGCGGATTGTTGCAGTTGGCTAGCTTCTGTTCCATTTCCAGTCTTGGATGCTTCGTCATCTAAACCATTTGGCCGAAGATGTATAGGTGCATGCTCAGAATTGTATTTATCTGGAGTGGCTAGTTGTGAAGGATTCATTGCCATATCACTTGTAACAATGTTTGATGCTCTTCCAAGTGACAAGAAATTACTCCCAGCAAGCTGAATAGAAGCTCCTCCTTCAGAATATGTAGAGCATGAGCATACAAAGGCATTCAGTACATTCATAATGTATGGTGATTCAGTCACATAGCTGAACTAAAATGACACCTCGAAAGAAAAACATCAAGAAATGCTTACCCTCTGAAACACCAGCCAAGGCAGGGGCTGGCATAAAACTATGACACAGTGGCAGCTGCGGTCTCGATCCCCTTCCGGTCAGCCGCCTATGGAACACTAAGATACTAATAGGCACCTGTGTGCATCCCTCGGGCACATTCCAGGATGGCTGGATGGAGGGTTCAGCGTGTTCTTCAGCTGCGCGGCTCATCGGACTCGAGAAAGCAGCTTGTGGGGCAGAACTCTCGTGCATGGCATTCAAGACAGACGTGGAGCATGCGGAGAATAAGGCCAGCAAGGCGATCAGGCTACTGTCGTCTGCTGCGGCTGTACCAGCAAGATTTTGACAGCCTAAGTTGGGCACCCCAGCGCTCAGAATAGAGGCCTATTGCCAGGGATGTTTGTATCGCCTCTCCCAGCCGACATGCCCGGGTCGAATTCCCCTGGTTCTCAGCAGGAGTTGCCTGCAGGTTGAGCCCTGAGGGGTGAATCTTTGTTTCTTCCACCACCTGCGTAAATAACAAGATCGCATGGCATCAGGGAAAGCATAAATAACACCAACAAAGGAAACGGAATGGGGTTAAAACCTCCCCAAACCCCTGGAAAAGAATTGCACAAAAAAACTTTTTACGAAGTTTGGTTAATTCCATTGCATCCGATAATCAAAGTTGCAGCGCTCCAATCAGAATCATCTTACTGTACAGAAAATCGCAGGCAAAGGAGAGATCAGCAGATTATTCTTGCTAGCTGCCCAAGGGAAAAAGAGGAAGAGAGGCACAAAATCACACACAAGAAGATAAGATCCCGTTCAGATGCTTGTTCTAGTAAAATGCAGAAATTTAGGTGTAACAACCAAGCTGTCCTTATAAAGAAATGGGGAAAAGAAAATTGCAGAAATTTTGGTGAAAACCTCGATTTTCTACTGCTCTCACTCCAGAGGCAGGCACCAGTTGAAACCGAAAAAAATCTCGGAAAGTAAATTTATTTTTATTAGTCCTTCACCACGCAGCAAACAAATCCGCAAAAAACTGGATGAATCCGAAAAAGATTTGTATATGTATTTGACTGCTCGCAGCAAAGAAATGGAAGAACAGAAGAAAACAAACTCTTAGAACAATTCCATCCAAGCAAGCCAATGTTTCTTACCAACAAAAGAAGATATCAATCCAGCCCACTCCAGTCGATTACAGGTGAAGTGGAGGAGGGGGGCTACGAGAGAAAATTCCTTCGAGGTGATGGTGTGCTTCGCTTCGGTGGGGGCAGAGAGGGTTTGACAATGATGCGAGGCGAAGCAAACGGGCCGGGGAGCGGGGAGGACGCGCCACCGCGAGGGGAAGGGGAAGACGAGGGCCCGCGAGCTGGGAGGAAGCGCCACCGGAAGGGAAAGGGGAAGAGGAGAGCCGGCGAGCGGGGAGTAAGCACCGCCGTGAGGCGAAGGGGACACGAAACTGGATGATTTGGAGTAGATTTTAAAAGGACGTTGTTAGCGCGCAGACGCACTGTCCGAGCGCTAACATACGATCGGACGGCCGTCACCGTCCGATTTTATAACCTAAAGCGCTATCAGTCTTTTACGAGTCAATTTACGTTTGAGCCGCAACAAAATATCACAACGGCTAGTTAAGTGACGGTATATGGATGTTATGAGTTAATATATGCTTCAATAAGTCACACTAAGGAAACATGATTGCTAATTGGTATGGAGATGTTTAAATTTAGAAGGTACAATTCAAGTTTCGAACTAAAACCTTTCATTTGAAAGATGTGGCTCAATAACTTTTTATTTGAAAGGTTCGTCTGGAGAAAATTTTAGATGAGCTTCAGCCAAATTTAAAACAGTTACAACAAAGTTTAAGATACTAAGGAGGAGCACCTACCAATATGGTTTACCCTTTTCTATTTAAAAAAAAGTTTAGTTATGTCCATTAAACTCAAACAGGTTAAAAGTAACTAAAAAAATTCATAAAATTATATTGACTTTGAAAACTATTGCATAAGGCAAAAAGGTTTGGAACATGTTTTTTACGAAAGATGTTTTAGTTTAGACGATAATGTTAGATACAAATATGATATCAAAGTTATCGACAGAATGGAGCCATTAGAGTGGAATCATGCCGATGACACACATATAAAATACACCACGGCCTCAACTACTACTCCCATTCACATCCAACATCATTATCATCCTAGAGGTCAATAGTGGTTATGTGGCCATCAGTAGCAACAGAGGCAGGCATTGAGTTGAACCTAGCGGTGTATGGGGTTCGACGCAAGCAATCCACAACAAGGTCGATCATGGGATCCAGCAGGCAATAGGTGGTCTCTAGTGGAGGAGTCGGCACAAGCAAGTGTGACTGATGTTGAGGGTGGGCGGGGATCCTCGAGCACATGGACCTATACCGGGGTAGTAGCAGACGACGAGCTCTCACGACTCGCATCAGGCGATGACGGGCCCATGTGAAGAGGGCATCGACGCGAACTTGAGCGTGGGGATGCCGATGTGGGTGACCTTCCACGCGGCTTACTAGATGCTCGGAGGCGGACATGGAGATCACAGTGCTAGTGATGTCCATTCCCCGTTGTCCTCGCATACCTCATCGGCGGTGATCCTAATGAACCACCATGGGCCGCCATTCAAGCACCCTTCATCGTCATCCACATCGGTCGCCGCCCTTCATCCTCACGTACCATGTCGGCGATGGCCCATGTGGATCGCCACGAGGTGTTGTCCTAGTGCCCTCCATCAACATCCACATCGGCCTCCACTCCACAACAATGAACTTGGCGTCGACTTTAAACCCCCTTGATGGAGACCACATGAACTCTAGGTTCAGGTCCTCCATGTGCATGCTAGAAGGCAGCGTGGGAGGAGACAAGAGCAGGTGGCCTGGAGCACCATGGCACTAGCTCATGCAGCCTCACACGCGGTGGTTGTGGATGTGCTAGAGGAAGCGGCGATCGGGAGCTAGAGGTCGCACAAGGACCAGTCGAGCCACAATGGCTGGCAGGCAGAAGGCGACGACCGGCATCAACTGTGGTGTTAGGTGGAGCTAGAGGGCGCGACGATGATCGAAGGAGACCTCGCGTGCGCCCTTGAAGCCAGCACGAGAGGCACGATGTGTGAGGCAATGAAACTAAAAGAGGAGATGGAGGGTGGACTCATCGAGAACTCTATCGTCTAAGAAGCGTAAACTAAAACCAAGTAGAGGCACTGACGATTGGTGACCTACGTTAAAGGCCAAGGTGGCATCGCGCCTTGGGTTGCCATAGGTAGTGATAGTGGTGCTGAGGCCAAAGGGAGTTATAAGGGGCAACCTCATAGAGAGTGTAGTTAGTGGATGAAATGACAGTGAGCCTAACAAATGAAGGGGGGGGGGGGAATCAGGAGGCACCGACATATGGATGGGCACGGGCCAGTGGTTCCATGCGCAAGGACCGATGTGGGTTAGTGGGTGAGGCAACACATGGATGGGCAGAGGGGCACGCGGATGGATGGGATGCACCACATGCAAGCATCGAACGGGTGTCGAGGGGCAGCGAGGCGTGATGGGCACCAACAAGAGGAGAGGCGAGCGACAAGCATTTCTATCTGCACGGGCAGTGGCATTTCATACAAATCAAATGGAGTGACGAAAGATGATCGTGGACCTCCTTAGGGCAAGTGTGAAATATTTGACCGTTAATGACTTTTAAATATTTAGTTTGAAAACATGAAAATCATAAGTCAAAAACGTCAAATATTTATGATCGAAGGGAGTATATTTGTAAGATTAGGATTAGTAGTATAGGGATCGTTGGCGTCCTAAGAGATGGGTGAATTATGATACTTAAAAACCTAAATAACTCTAAAAATTTCACAAGATAAATCTATATCAATTTATATCTAAATGTGCTCTAGATTTATCTAGTGTATCTACTCTACCGTTTAAAAGGTTTATAACCTACTCTAGAAAGATAAATTGTAAGTATATAAGTGCGGAAACATAAATAAGGTAGAGAGAACAAACTCAACACAATAAATTTTTATCCCGTGGTATCAATGGCACACAAGGCACCACTAATCCATGTAGTTCTACAAAGGATATACTCCTGATCGACAAGACTCTTTCGGTCACGGCTCTTGAGATACCAAGCCATAAGGCAAGGCTTTAAGCACGATAAGCCATCAAGCCACCAAGGCAAGGTCTCACTACTAACCTCTTTTTCGGTTACTTATACGTCATCTTCACTTCGGAGCTTGAGCCACTAAGGCAAAGGTCTCTGTGTCCCCATACAAGTTTTTTGCCGCCGCTCCACACCAAGTAGGAGGATCAACAAACTTGAGCCACCAAGGCCCATGTGCCGACGAGTCATCAAGACTCTAAGGCATCAACGTACCTCTCGATACACGATAGGATCACTCCTTGATCCACTCTCTAGGTAGCAACAACTCTTTCTAGACCTATTAGCACTAACAACTCTCTAATCTTGTATTTAATTGTCTTGAATGATCACTTTAAGCACTTTTATGGCTTGAATATCTTCTCATGTGTATATGAGGTTATTTAGACTCCAACGCCTTCAAATGATCGAATAGAGGGGTATTTATAGCTTCAAACCTACCAACTAGCCGTTGCCCTAATAGTTCAAATTCGATGTATACGTCGGATGATCCGGTGTAGATATCATAATACTCACTGGACCATCTGGTGTGTATATCTTCCAAAACTAGCCGTTGGAACTTCACTCAAAGTTTCTGTGAACACCTAACTATCTGTTGTGATCTTCATCTCTATCGCCAAACCATCCGACGTGTGTACTTGAGCCAATACAAGCCACTGACATCTTCTCTGCATAAACTACTTTGGCGTATTGTGCAGTGTATTCAATCCATAGCGTCGGACTATCTAGTGTGTTATTTGATCTTCTCTTCTGAGCAAATACAATCCGGCGTGTACTCTCTTTATTCACCAGACTATCCAGCGAGTAGAACTTCAATCTTTCAGCCTTTGCAATCTTTTTTTGCAAGAAATCCTCCAGCGCATCATCCGATGTGTACAACTCAGATCGCCGGACTATCTGACGTGTACACCTTCCTTTCCTTCTTCTGTCAGAACACTTCGATGTTCATCACTTTCATACGGTGGACCATCTGGCGTGTACTATTTTCATTGGTCGAAACATTTCAACATTTACAAATGCCTCTGCGTCAAACTTTCTGGTGTAGTCAATTTCTATGAGACTTCTCCAATTCAATCAAATTTTATCCTGGCTTTAATGGCTTCTTCACGTATTGCATCTATGAGTCCTACTAAAATATATACTTGATAAACATGTTAGTCTCATTGACTATATTACCACTAATTAATAAAATCATATACACATCCTAAAGTAAATACTACGAACTTTTTAAGAATATGTTTCCGTTGCATGGTGAGGAGTTGGCCCATGAGAGGTAGACCTGCGTTCTAGAAGTGGTCAGTGGAGGTTAGATGTGAGCAAAATGATCCAGCCTTTACCCGAATCGCAGCCTAAAAAAATAGGTCTAACGATCTTGTAGGGCTAGTCTGAGCAACCGCTACTGATCATGAGTTTTTTATTTTTTTTATTTTAAAAATAAAAAATTGTAAAAATAGGTGTTTGTTTAAATTTTTTTTTGCAAAACTAGGATAAGAGCGACATATTTTAAAAAATAACTCTTCCAATTGGTGACATGTTTCAAAAATAAAAAAAAAATTGTGTTCAATTGCTCTCAAAATTTAAAACACTACTGAAATAGTCATAATTTTTTTTGAATTGTTTTATGATGTAGAGGATGCTATGATCTAGCTTTCAAAAATATTTAGAAAAAACTATGATCAGTACAATGAGAAATAAAAAAGACAAATTTTAGTATACAAAGTTATCATTATATCATCTATACCACTAAATATTTTAGAATTTTTCATAACTATTTCAAGTGGCGGATCCAAGGGAGGCTTGATGGGCTCTCAAGTGTTCCCCTATAATTTTTGGATATAGAAGACAGAAGAAGAATGTTTGGACATAGAAGAAGGAGAGGAGAAGAAGATGAGGAGAAGGAAAAAGAACAGAAAAAAAGGAGAGAGAGGGGAAATAAGAAGAGATCGAACCTCTCGAAATATTTAGTCTAGATCTGTCATTGACTATTTTAGAATTATAGTATTTTGAATTTTGAAGTCATATAATACATCATTGAATTTTAAAATTTTAAGAGTAATAGAACGTATCATGCAATAGAACGTATCATTTTTTTTTATTTTTAAACCTATAATCCGCTTGTATATATGTAGGCGTGCGCGTTCTACTTCCTCCACGATATCCACGAGTGTGTGTTGATTGTGTCCTGAGTACGAGGTAGTTGAGCGATTTAGCTCCAACAATAATTGGTACCATTGGTGGAGCCAGCTGATTTTTGGAGCCCGGGCATGGCCAACAACGGCGAGCGTTTGGCCAAGAAAAATCAGCTTTACCCTTCATATAACAATGCTCATTAGTGCGAAGCACATCGGTGGAGCCCGGCCGTCTGCCCGGGGTCGCCGGACAATGGCGGATTGGTACTAGAGCTTGAAGATCCTCGAGCAAGGTGGCTCGACGTCAAGGTTCCATGCAATGATGAGGTTTTGACGCGAGACAGTTAACTTCAGTGTGAAGTCGTTGGTAATCACAAGGCTAGTTTGTGCGAGGCCGACGACGACGACAGTGCGAACCTATTTAGGGGCGACGACTTTGGTGTGAGGCCGCTTGGAGAAGACGACGGCGTGATGCTGCTACAAGGAGGCTGGTGCAGAGGTTCTCAGGGGAGGAGGCGACATGGCGAAGGTAGAAGACTCTTGAGGTGCGAAGACGACGATGCGTGAGACGGAGGAGCACCGTGATTCGTGAAGCGTTTTAGGGCCCAGCGTGCTCGGCCGACGTGTCCAGCGTTCGCGATACGCAGGTCCGGCTGTCATCATCGCAACAGGGTAGAGCACAGGATGAAAAGCCGCATACGGATCGCCGAGGACCGCGGGACCCGGTCTGTTGGCGAGCAGTTACAAGCCCGCGCGCGCCTCGATAACGGCCTTCAGGGGTCTCCGCTAGCCGCCGTTGCCTCCGCGCGCCACGCGGGAGGAAGCAACCAGCCCCGCATTCCCCGACGCGCCGACCCCATCCGACCATGTCCCACACGTCGGTGCGATAAGCCCGCGAGTCTCGCCGTCGACGGCGTCCCGTCGCCGGTCCTAAGGTAAAGGCGACACCCGTCTGCCGTTCCCGAGCCAGTCCACCGCCTCTTCTGGAGGTTAGTGCCTCCCATCACTTTTCTTCAGCATCTCTTTCTCTCTCCGCCTTTTCCTTTCGTCTCTCACCACTACCCAGAATTGAACGGCATCGTCGTCTTTTCATCTGTTTCTATCCATCCGTCCGTGGCCACACCGCCCTACCGCTGTGCGCCTGTGCTGCCAAGGCAGACCTGGCGTGTTAATGCTCGACTCACATGCAAGCTCGACAGCTCATGGGCGTGCCTCGGTAGCCGAGCCGAGGCCGGAGTGCCGGTGAATGGAGAAATCACTGTGACAAAGCGAGAATCTTCGCGTATTGCCATTAGTTTCGGAAAGGTGACTACGTACGTTAACTTGCCGAGTATTGATGTAAGGATAATGTACCAGCGCCTCTTTAAAATAAAGTAGATGTCGAATCGAATAATTCTCAAGTGATTATGTCTTATTTGGAGCTCGGGATTTCTCATGAAATCCAGCAATATTTCTGGGCCTTCGCTGACCGGCTGATGTTCGGCAATGCCCACAACCCCTGTGCGCCACGCACGAGGTTAGCGCCGCGGATGGGGGGACACGCCCCAGCGGCATGGCCAGCAGCTGCCCCGGACTACGCGCAGCCGTGCCGTCGGACGATGCCACGGCCCACGGGGTACGCCATCCCGGCATGTTCGCATGCGCAAAGCAGAAGCCACGAGGCACCCCTCTGCACCACTGCATGACCGCGGCACGGCCCTGCTGAGTGCCGGCGCGGGTTTTCTAGAGTGACACGACGATGGATTGTCTAGTGCCTCGGCTGACAAACGGACCTTCTAGCTCACTGAGGTGTCATTTTAATCAGTACTGCTGCTACGCGGACAAGGTAGAAGAAGCACATAAGGCATAAGCTTTTGGACATCGTAGATCACATTTCAATGTCGTCTTTATCTTCCATTCTACGGTTTCAAGAAACGCATACCATTCTGGTAAGTCTCGAACGGCGCATTTCGCTCTTCAGGTTCATGGTGATAAGAAAAGATGACTTAAATGGCAAAAGAAAAAGGTGTCATGTCATGTCAGTCTCCATTCTTATTTCTTGGAATCTTTACAACATACCGATGCGCTTAAAAATACTACAGTACCAGGGTTCAAACGCTCTTTCCGAACGAGCAAGAGTTCAACTTTCAGGTGCACCTCTCATAGAACTGTCCCCTCGGACATAGTTGTGTATCAGGTAATGGAATAGACCATTCGATCAGATAGCTCCTTTCCAACAGCTTTGGCGTATCTGCTCAATTGCCCTTCTAGTGCATTGAGGTGTCGCCTCTCGATTGGCCCAAAGACTTGCTGAAGATCCTGAAAGGCAAAGTAGGGCTAATTCGACAAACTAAAACAATCTAAACTGCCACAGATTAGTACACCCCAAAGAATAAAGGCACATATCAAGAACTACAATTTCCTAGAGACATATTATACGATTCTAATCATTATGCAGCATATTAAGTTAGGTAACAGAAAAGAGAGAATTTTCAGTATTAGGTTCTGTAGAATAGACTTATGAAAAGAGAGATGATTTAATAACAGCAAAAGCAAACAATTTCATAATAAATACCAGAAAAGCTCCCCTCAAAAAATGAATACTTAGAAAAAGCAAAATTAATGCCTGCCTGATGATACACCCCCATTTCAGTGCACAGACAGTCTAGTAAAAGAATCATCCTTTAGGTTGGAGGTCAAATTTGTGTATATACCTTGTATTTAACTCGAGAATCATTCAGGTCTAGGATGATGTTTTCAATGTCATTTATGCTGGAACTATCTTCAGTGGTATCAGCCTTTTCTGAATGAGTTATCTGTTCATCAACCATCATACCCGTTTCATAGTCGTTCAAATCTTCTTCATCCTCATCACTGGGAGACTCAAAGTGGTCAATTTTTGCTGAAGAGTCATTATTAGGACCAAAAATCTGTGGTTGATGCATTTCATCTTGCATTGTAGCAAAATCAGATAGAACGGAATACAAACTTCTATCTAATAAAGGTTTGGCTAAATCATAGCGAACCCACCTGCAATGTTAAGAGTTAAATGTTAGAAGAATGAAAAATTTGCAGACAATAATAATTCCTCCTACATTTAAGCATGGAATTTAAGAGAAACAAAACTAACGCCAAGCATTAAATTCTGCATTTAAGCCTGCGATTTGAATAGTTGGGAATGGAAACATAAAAATAGATAACCAGTAGTTTCAATAGTTAAGCGTGAGACAATATTTTAAGCAGATGAAAGTTTTGTAAGTTTTCAATACTAATACTTTTCTTTTGTTTTTTTATTTCCTTTTTTCTTTCTCTTTATTGTTGGATCATGTGGATTTCATCTCTAGCCTACCCCAACTTGCTTGGGACCAAAAGGCTTTGTTGTTCTATGAAAGTTTTGCAAGTTTTCAACTTTTCACTACCCATGCTCAGTCAAGATGACATGTACTTGAACTGTAAACAGTGGTAACAGCAGTCTCCTGCGAATTACTACTCTAGAATGATCACCAGCACCGTTATTAAAAGAAGATGCATCCTAATCCTACCCATTTTTAAACCACATAAGCACACCAGCACATAATTCAGTGTACTTCCAGTAACTTCCCTAATGTTTGACTGTTGTTGCATTTGCGTTAGAAAGGATATGCATTGCGGAATATAGTAAGAGGAAAAACAACTTACTCATAACGGACTGGACAGAGCAGTTCTGATGGTCGATATGCAGCTTTGTATCTCATCTTATTGCAAGAATGTATATAGAAACCAAGATAGTAGTACTGAAGGCTGGGACAGTGCTCCTGTGCTGTCTTGACCCAATCTATCTCCTTTAGAGCTGTATACTTTCCAAGAGATAGGAAAGCAAGGTCAGGATCCCAGAACAAGTACTTGCTTGACAAACATTTAGGAAGGATATCAACTACACCAACAGCCACAAGTTTCCCATCAATTCTGTACTGCTGATGAAAAGACCCAAACCCACATGGTGGAACTGTATTATCACCACTCTTTGGGGGAACAAACACAATTGGTGTATCTACTAGAAATCTCCGGTACGAGCTTTCCGTAACTATCTTGTCCTTGTGCACTTTTGTCTGATACTTTTGATACAAAGCAAACTCCTCAGAATCAAAATGTGATATGCTCATCCTAATCTCTAGTTTTCTTCTTTTTTGAGGATGCCTTGCATTATTTCTGTTCACAGAGCTTTGTTTTGAGCTACTAGCCTTGTCTGAAGCTTGTGTAGGTACATAAGTGCTGGAGTGGTTCTGCGTTGCCTGATTGGTGGCTGAATAGAAATTCAGATGCCCATTACATGCTTTGACTTCAAAATCAGCTAGTTCTCCGAGACGTTCCATTGTCATGGCCAGCTTTTCTGCAACATAATTAGGAGAAAGATCTGCTAATACTTCAGTTTGATTAGTGCCCTTTTCTTTAGGATCTGCTAATACTTCAGTTTGATTAGTGCCTTTTTCTTTAGCCAATGCACGTCTAACTGTTGCCACTATTTGGAAACTTACATTACATGTATACACCAAATCTTGCACTGTGTTTTGTACTTTCTTTTCTTGCACTGCTTCTCCTACTTTCTTTTTTACTTGAGGTTTAACAGTCTTCACAACAGCTTTAGGGAGTTGAAGATGAGAGCCTAATATTCCCCCTTGGAAGCATGCATCTATTGCCTCGTTGATTTTGCTTGACAGACAGCTGGTGAACTCATCTTCTTTCAAAAAATTTGGACATGTGGCTGCTCGAAACTCATTTGCTGATACCTTGGACACTTTTGAGGTTGGTGAATTCATAGGTTCACTGAGTGAGCGTTTTGTAGGGCTTGCCTTACACTGCGGACTTCCAACCTGGGGATCAAGCTCGCCATCAAGGAATCTGTGCATGGATGGGGTGAAGACACAGCACGGAAAAATTTGAGGAGTCAAGTTATTAGAAAATAGATATTAATATATTATAAACTTAGTGGGTCACATGCAAACATCAAGGAATAGGAAAAACAAACTATAGTACCTTTGCATCCTTTTAAGTACACGACCTTGCTCTTTGGAACAACTGAACTCATTTGCCTTTAAGCGTATTGTATATGAGGGACAGCATGTTCTTTCCATCTCAGGTTTGTAAAGAAAACAGCCAGATCTCCTCCACCCACGATCAAGGAGAACTGTAAATTTTGAAATTATGGTCACAAGTCATTATCTTCAGGGTCAAAAATGGCATAGTTAGTATTGTATGGAAGAACCTGAACTAATAAAGGTATACTACTTCACCAACAAGTCAGCTTATTCCACCTCGCTTTCACTCTCCTTTCTATAAATCATCTAGTTAAATTCATATTTCAGGAGCACATGAATTCTTGTTCTGAATAAACTTGTTTCGCTGGATGCAATTTTTTCGATGTTCCAAATTGTTGCAACATGACAATTTATAGCGTACCTTTGTTTTTAATAGATCCAATTTCACATCCCAAGCTGTCGTTTTACATGTTATAGTTAGGAAGGGGCGAAGCTGGAACTACAAGGACAGGGGTGCCCCAACTCGATGAAGCTTTGCCGTGCCAATGTCAATCTGAGTCGATTACCACTAAAATCTTTCCTTAACGGGGTTCCTGTGCACCCCCCTAGTCTATCGTAGCTTCACCCCTGTAGTTAGGTTACATTTGTCTTTTCCAGTAGGTGAACTGATAGTCGAAAGTGAACACAGTATTTTGTATTGTGCATCATTGCGATTTACTAGTAAAATGCAATTGCCTTCCACCGGGTGAACATTGTGTTGCAGGATGTTGCACTTTTGGATCCTGTACAGAGCAACAAGCAAAATAGCAACAACATAAAGGCACTTCATCTGTGCACATGCGCACTCAAAGCAAACCAAATCTCAATATAATATCTGCACAGCTTAGATCCAGCATCAAGCATTAGATAAAGTTTTACTAAGAAAAAAACTGAAATTTTCAATTGAAGGAAACTTTATTCCCTGGCTTTTTAGAAAGCCACAAGGCCCCAAATTGAATTTATAAATTATTTATACCATCAAGTTATCATGAAATTCCTTGAGCTTATACAGGGTTCCAAATTGTCAGACCTTCAATATTCAGACATTCAGAGAAGTTCAGACTTCGGTTGGTACAAGAAGGGCGTGGAGGCGAAGCCGTGTGGGATTTGTCTTGCAGACGCCGACTTCACTTACCGCTTGGGAGAAGCTGAGATCAGCCATAGATGGAAGATCTGAGGGACTACTTCAAATTACCTTTATCGCTCAGTTAAACATACTTATGTTCCTTTGCTTCTGTTTAATTCACACGTAATCAGTTGTTAAACTCGATTAACGCTGTCCTAATGTAATCAGGCTGACGAGTATATAAGTCAGATGGAAATGGAATGAGAAGCACTTTTACCAGGTGTATTCCATTAGCATATACTTAGATTAGTTAGGGGTCGTCCTGATCTCTGGATGAATTCGATTTTATCCCAATTTTCTGCATCTCCGACCTGCTCGTCTCTGTAAATCCGTGTTTGATCCGATCCTGAACATTCAGGGTTTGACAATGGGTATTAGAGCCGAGACATCCTCGTCAAAGCAAGTTTGGCGAAGAATCCGATCGAAGCGAGGGCTGTGTGGCGCTTGTCTGTGTGTAAAGTTCCTGGAGCTGAGGCCAGATTCTTCTGCGATGGTGACAGAGGGAATCCAGATTCAGGCTTGGGTTGCTCGATACGTTCGTGTGTAAAATCCCTCGACCGATCTCTGGGCTCAGGCGGCGGTAGATCCTGACGAGGCATTATAGCGAGGGATTTCATCCCGGGCTGTCCTCTCAGGTGACGGATCTTGTCAGGTGGGCTACAGTCAACCGATTGGAGGAGACGATAGTTGGAGGCAAGAGCTGGATGATCTGAAGAAGGCGGTGGCAGATCTCAGGCATTTGAGGTTGGATCTGTCTGAGATCAAGAGGTTGCTGATGATCAGGAGTGAAGCTGATGCTGGTACACAAAGATTTGCTGAAGACACATAGAGGATTCCTCAAGCACTGGAACATCCAGGGTACTCAGGTATTGCGGTTCCACATACCCCTATTTCCAGATTTGCTTCGATAGCACCATCTCCCAATCTTGAGAAGCTAGATGTTCTTATGATAAACCCCAGTAGTTCTGCTAATCTACCTGTGTACACTGCTCCCACGGCACCCACTGTGAGGCCACTGAATGGAGGCAGAAACACATGCTTGCCCCAATACAACCCATATGGACTAGGGTACTCACCTTCAAGAAACAGCATGCATAGGAACCAATTACAACCAATGGGGGTGCAAATTGTGGAGGAAAATAGAGGTGTAGTGAATCATCCTTATGCAGAAGCAGTACTTAAAGGACAAAGGTTGGAGATACCATTGTTTAGTGGTGAAAACCCAACTGGATAGGTGAGGTATTGTGAAGGGTTCTTTGAGCTGACTGGAACCCCTTTTGAGCAATGGGTAAATGTAGCTACAACTCATTTCATTGGAAGGGCAGAAAATTGATTTTCTGGGTTGGATATCCCTTGGCAGCTCATTAGTTGGGAACAATTGAGAAGAATGATACAAGATAAGTTTTCTGTGTCGGGAGTTCATGAATCAATAGCTAAATTCCAGAATTTGAAGCAAGAAGGAACAGTCACAAATTATGTCGATAAGTTTGAGTAATGCATGTCTAGTCTCAAGAGGGAGCACCCATATCTGCCGGAGAAATTTTTCTTGAGCTGTTTCATTGGAGGGTTGAAAGGACATATACAACATCAGGTTACTTGCCATCAATCTGAAAATCTGCTGGAGGCTTATTGGTATGCAAACCATATTGAACAAGCCAACAGTTACAAGAAACCATACCCTATGGCCAGAAATATTCAGAACAACAACTGGCAAGGAAAACCAGCTATGGGGAGGAACCAGCTTCCACCTGTAGAAAAGAACCATAGAGAGAAAGGAAAATGCTGGTACTGCCAGGAGCCTTGGAGTCCACAACATCAATGTAAGGTTAAGAACAGACTGCATACCGTTCTGTTGGAAGGAGAGCAAGAGAATGCAAACCTTGAAGCACATGATAAACCAACTGAGATGAATGACTGTATAGCTGAAGAAAGGCAGCCCCAGGAACCAATAGTGGAGGAAGAGCAAGAACATGTTATGATGATATCAACAATTGCTGAAAATGGAGTCCTGGGTCCAAACACTTTCTCCTTGGTAGTTTATATTAATGGAAAAAAAGTTGTAACTCTAGTAGACAGTGGGAGTACCAATTCATTTGTTGACTACGAATTTGCTGTTCAAGCTGAATGTTCTTTGTCCTACACAAAACCAATGAAAGTGACAGTGGCTAGAGGAGGACAGTTACAAACTGATGCAATGGTGGATTCTTTATCATACATGACACAAGACTATCACTCTTAGGATTGTTTCAAATTGCTAAAACTGGGGACTTATCATCTAATCCTAGGAGCTGATTGGATCTACAAGTATAGTCCCATAAGTTTGGATTTGCAGCAAATATACTTAACTATCACCATGATGGCAAAGTGATCAAGTTTAAAGACGTACTACTCCATGACCCAAATGCATTAAACAGACTGCAAAATTGGAACAATTGATCAACAAGAAGGCCCAAGGATGTGTGATAGACATCAATTGGATACAAGAGGAACTTTCCCAGGAAGCAAATCAATTGCCTCCAGAATTTGAGAACTTATTAGCAGAATACAATGATATTTTTGGTGAACCTGATGGATTACTTCCTAAGAGAGTGTGATCATGCAATTGTGTTAAAAGGAGCAGCACCCCCTAATATAAGACCCTATAGAGTACCCCACTACAAGAGAGAAGCAATGGAGAACCTCATTCAACAGCTGTTAGACACACAAGCCATCAGACCAAGCCTCAGCCCCTATTTATCCCCAGCTGTATTGGTGAGGAAGAAAGATGAATCATGGAGATTATGTGTGGATTATATAGAGTTGAACTCACTTACTATCAAGAACAAGTTTCCAATGCCTATGATAGGATGTGTTAAATGGAGCTACTATCTTTAGCAAGATTAATTTGAGGTCAATATCACCAGATAAGAATGCAAGAAGAGGATATAATTAAGACTGCATTTAGGACACATTTGGGACACTATGAGTACATAGTAATGCCTTTTAGATTGACCAATGCTCGAGCAACATTTCAGGCATTGATGAACACAATTTTTGCCAAATTCCTGGGTAAATTCATCATAGTTTTCTTTGATGACATCTTGATTTTCAGAAGGAATTATGAAGATCACTTGAAACACCAAAGAACTACTCTAGAGATATTAAGAAACAATCACCTGTTTGCCAAGAGAAACAAGTGTTCTTTTGTCATTGATCATGTGGAATACCTTGGACATATCATAAGTTCAGAAGGAGTGTCCACAGGTCCCCAAAAAGTTGCAGATATACTACAGTGGCCAAGACCTACTGACATTACCAAGTTGAGAGGGTTCCTTGGGCTCACTGGATACTACATAAGGTCTGTGTAATGGTATGGTCAACGTGTAATGGTATGGTCAACTTTGTAGACCTCTATTTGATCTACTTAAGAAAGATTCTGTTCAGTGGAGGGATGAACATACATTAGCATTTGAACATCTCAAAAGGGTCATGACTAGTTGTCCAGTGCTGGCATTGCCTGACTTTTCTAAACCTTTTATGTTGAAAACTGACGCTTGTACCAATGGGTTGGGAGCTGTTCTAATGCAAGAGGGAAGGCCCATAGCTTTTTTTTTGCAAAACCTTGGGGGTAAGAGCTCAAGCTCAATCTGTTTATGACAAAGAGGCAATGGCAATTATAGTCATTAAAAACGTGGAGACATTATTTGCTAGGAGGGAGGATTATCATTAGAACAGACCAGCAGAGCCTTAAATACATTACATTATTTGCTAATTGATGGAATCCAGAACAAGCTACTGCTGAAGCTACTGGAATTTGATTTTTCAGTGGAGTATAAGGGGAAGGAAAATGTGGTAGCAGATGCATTGTCCAGAAAGGGAGATGAGTCTCAAGAACAGATGCCAAGCTGCAGTGCTATATGTGCAGTAGAACCCCAATGGATTGAAGAAGTTAAACAAAGCTATGTAGAAGATGAAAAATGCCAGGAATTGAATTGATAAGCATGTCTCAGTTGCAGCCTGAACTAAATGGATACTATACCACTGAGGCTGGTATATTATATTACAAGAAGAGAGTGTATGTGGGTAATCATGGTGAATTGAGAGGCAAACTCATGGAGACTTTCCATTCATCAGCATTTGGAGGACACTCAGGGGTGAGAGCCACTTATCACAGGATCAAGGGGGTTTTCTATTGGCCAAAGATGAAGGCAGATGTGGAGAAAATGATATCTGAGTGTCCAACCTGCCAAGTGACTAAGTTAGAACATATAGCTAGTCCAGGACTGCTAGAGCTATTGGAAATTCCTGACATGGCTTGGGCACACATTACTATGGACTTCATTGAGGGTTTACCTAAATCTAAATTTTATTGATGTGATTTTGGTAGTGGTGGATAGGTTAACCAAATATGCACACTTCATTGCTCTTTCACACCCTTATACAGTCCAACAAGTGATTCAGTTGTTAATGGATCATGCGTATAAGCTGCATGGAATGCCTATATCAATCATTAGTGACAGGGACAGAATCTTCACTAGCAAAATCTCCACTGAAACATTCAAAGCATGAAGGTTAACTTAAAATTCAGCACAGCATATCACTCTCAGTCTGATGATCAGACTGAGAGGGTCAACCAGTGCTTGGAGTCATATTTAAGGAGTATGGTTTTCTTGGAACCTAAGGAGTGGTATACATGGCTACCCACAGCTGAATGGTGGTACAATACAACCTATCACACATCTCTAAAGCTTTCTCCATTTCAAGCATTATATGGCTATCCTCCTCCTCGGATTGGAGAGATGACACTTCTTTGCAATATATCTGAAGAAGCCAAGATTTCTGTCAATCAGAGGGAGAATATGATACTTAAGCTCAAGCAAAATCTAACTCTAGCTTAGGAAAGAATGAGAAAGTATGCAGATAAGAAGAGGTCAGATAGAAGCTTTGGAATTGGAGATTGGGTATACTTATAAATGCAGCCTTACAGACAAAATGCATTTGGGCTGACAGGCTCCCTAAAACTGAGATCCAAGTTCTATGGACCATTCAAGGTGTTGGACAAGATAGGAAGAAGAGCATACAAGCTAATGCTACCAGAGGGGACTGAGATACATCCAGTATTTCGTATCAGCCAGTTGAAGAAGCATCATGGTAAACATGCCGTTCCACTTCCAGGGCTACCTTCAGCGGGTTCTGATGGAATTTTGACTGAACCAGAGAGGGTGATAGACGGGCGCATAATTCCCAGGAAGGGGGCAGTGGTAGGGTTGATCAAATGGGTTAACTTGCCGGAAAAAGATGCCACGTGGGAAGATGTCCCTTTCATCACCAGAACGTTCAAGGATTTCAAACCTTGAGGACAAGGTTGATCTTGAGAAGGGGGGCGTTGTCAGACCTTAAATATTCAGACATTCCAAGAAGTTCAGACTTCAGTTGGTACAGGAAGGGCAGGGAGGCGAAGCCGTGTGGGATTAGTCTTGCAGACGCCAACTTCACTTACCACTTGGGAGAAGCTGAGATCGGCCGTAGATGGAAGATCTGAGGGACTACGTCAAATTACCTTTACCGCTTGATTAAAAACACTTATGTTCTTTTGCTTCTGTTTAATTCCCGCGTAATCAGTTGTTAAATTCGATTAATGCTGTCATAATGTAATCAGACTGACGAGTATATAAGTCAGATGGAAATGGAATGAGAAGCACTTTTCCCCGGTATATTCCATTAGCATATACTTAGATTAGTTAGGGGTCGTCCTGATCTCTGGATGAATTCGATTTTATCCCAATTTTCTGCATCTCCGATCTGCTCATCTCTGTAAATCCGTGTTTGAACCGATACTGAACATTCGGGGTCTGACACAAATCCTGGCCCGGGAACTGGAAATCCCAGTGGCTAACAGAACTTTAGCACCCAGTGAATGTATGTTACTCTAATGAGCTATTTTTGGTTGTTATGAATCTAGGTGCTATAGGACTTGTTGGAAGTTAGAAGTTGCGATTGTAGGAGGGGGGGGGGGGAGAGAGAGAGAGTGGCTGGGACTGAACCAAAAACTAGCCGGTAACCACTGGTTACCGGTTCAGGGCCTAGGCCCTGTAAATTTTGAAGGCGGTGTTTGAAACCCTGAGCTTATCGTCATACTGGTGTCGCCATTCGTTGTGTTGTGTTGGTTTTGGCGCAGTTCATCGGTGTTCAGTGGGTTTTATTGGAATCGATCTTGCGAGAGGTGGGTCGTAAGAACACACGCGAGTACAGACACAGGATTTTTCTCGTTGCCAACAGCTTCTAATGTTTATTCAAACATCCAAAAGCCTATACCTGTTAATAGCCTCTATATTGGATTTAGATCATCCAAAGGTGTATATTACAAAGGGATTACTCTAACATTACTCTCCCTAAGCCTTGTGTGTTTGCTCAAGTTTAATCTGAACCATTCCAATCCTAGCTCTAAGCTCCTGGAAATGAACTCGCCCTAATGCATTTGTTAAGATGTTTGTGAGCTGGTCCTTGGTGCTAATGAAGTCTACACTGACACTCATGTCATCCAAGCACTCCCTGATGAAGTGGTAGCGCACATCGATGTGCTTGATGCGCCCATGGAACACAAGGTTTTTGCTAAGTGCTAGAGCTGATCGGTTGCCAACCTTGAACTTGACGGTGTCGACAGGCTTCCCCTTGAAGTCGACGAGCAAACGAGTCAGCCACACACCTTATGTAGCTGCAGTGGTGGCAGCGATATACTCTGCTTCACAGGACGACAATGCCACCACCCTCCATTTGAGAGAATGTCAACTCACCATGCTGTCACCGTAGAAGAATAAAGTGCCAGAAGTGCTCTTCCGCATACCAATGTTGCCGGCGAGGTCGTTGTAGCTGACCAGCTGGCCCTCCTCTGATTTCCCGTAGCGATAGCCGTAGTTGATCGTTCCGGCAACATAGCGCAGGATCCTCTTAACGGCCGTCATATGCTCCTGAGTTGGTCGCTCCATGAAGCGGCTCACGAATCCGAAGCTAAAGGCAAGATCCGGCTGCATGTGGATGAGGTAACGGAGGCTTCCAACAAGCCTCCTATACTCCGTTGCGTCCGCTTCTGCCACCGTACTCTCGCGGCTGAGTTTGAGTCGTTCCTCCATCAGGGTGTGAGCGGGATTGCATTCTCTCATCCCCGTCATCTCTAAGATTCGAGCGGTGTAGTGCGCTTGGCACAGCGTGATGCCGCCGCCGCTGCTACTCTGCTGGACCTCGATCCCAAAGTAGAAGGAGAGAAACCCGAGGTCGCTCATCCTAAATTTAGTCTTTATCTCTGTCTTGAATCAATCGATCTCCCCCTTTGCCAATCCCATGATATCGAATCATCCACGTAGACCCCAAGGAGCAGCAGCGTGTTGCCATGATCACGTCAGTACGTCGCATGTGCCCGTTTTGCTCGAAGCCGAGCCCTCAAAGTGTTGTCGAGCTTCGCGTTTCATCTGCGCGGTGCTTGTCGCAGGACGTAGAGCACCTTCCACTGCCGCATGACCTTGTGCTATTCTCCGGTGATGACGAATCGCGGTGGCTGCGCAACATACACTTCCTCCTCTAATTCGCCATTAAGAAAGGCTGACTTCGCATCCATGTGATGGATCAGCCATTCCTCTTGGGTAGCTAGTGCCAGCAGCAGGTGCACGGACTACAGAAGGGCAACAGGTGTGAATACCTCATCGAAGTCCACGCCCAGTTGTTGCACATAGCCCTTGGTGACGAGGTGGGCTTTGTGCTTGATCACAGCCCCGACTTCGTCTTTCTCGAGCTTGAACACCCATTTGAGCCCAATTGGGTGCTGTCCCGTTCTCCTTGACGGACTTCATCTCTTCCAGCATCACTGCTCGCCAAGCTGTGTCACATTTCGCCTCGACGAAGGAGCTCGACTATCCTGCGCACGCCAGGTGCAACTCGGTGTCATCCAGGACACGGGTAGCGTATCTCGCCGAAGTTCCCCCCGTCGCTGAGCAGCTTATCGACAATGCGGTAGCATACTGGGTTGTCGTCGTGGTGTGCGTCGAGCCTAGCGTTGTCATTCGGCGGTGGCATGATGAAGTCCACCTCCTCAGTAGATTCGCCGCTCGACATTCTGGGCAACGCATCGGCCGCCGCTGGACTTGGTGCATGTGGTTCCGCTGCCGGTGTTCCTCCACTGGCTGAGGTGAGCTCGTCAACAACCAGGAGATGGACTTGACTCACCATGAACTCCACGGCGAAGTCGCTCGACGGAGCCATGCTCCTAGCTCCATCCGGTGTCCTCGTCGAAGATCACATCTCGCAACACGCGGACGCACTTGGTGCTAGTGTCGTAGAGGCGATACGCCTTTGCGCCACACTCTTAGTCGATGAAGACATAGGGCGTGCTCCTGTCATCAAGCTTCCGCAGATGCGGTCGTGCCTCCTTGACGTACACCAGACAGCCGAAGGTGCGCAAAAAGTTCACCGTCGGCTTACGACCGTTTCACGCCTCGAATGACTTCATGCCATCCAAGCTCTTCGTCAGTGTGTGATTGAACAGGAAGATGGCGGTGAGCCAGTGCTTACCGCCTCTCCCCAAAACTCCGCTAACACGCCCCTCTGTTTTAGGAAGTGGCGTCCAGTGACACTTCTCCGCACCGTACAACCCACAACAGAACATCGTGGTGGAGAGGCGCAATCAATCAATCATCGCAACGGCGTAATGGCACGCGAATTCAATGGATGTGAATTCGTCACCGTTGTTGGTGCGGAGGATGCGAAGCTTCCGACCACTCTCCACCTCCACCTCCGCTTGGATCGTCTTGATCGCCACCGCCGCGTCGCTTTTCACAGCTAGGAGCGTCAGCCACATATAGTGACTGGCATCGTCCACTCGGTGTCACCGACGTGACGGGACTGCAAAGATCTCCATGAACAAAGTCGAGGTGCTCTTTCGCCCGATACTTGGCTATGGCGGGAAGGGAGCTCGACGATGCTTGGTGGTGATGCACGTGTCGCACAATTGCTCGACGTACTCCAGCTGCATCAGGCCTCACACCATCTCATGGCGTGCCAGCCGTCGGAGTGTGTCGAAGCTTATGCGGTCGTAGCGCGCATGCCATCGCCAGGCGTTCTCGTTGTGGCATGCCGCGAGACAGACGAGACAGGCAACGTCGAGGCGTTAGATGTACAGCCAGTTGTGCCCGCAACGAACTTTGGCGAGAAGGCGGCGTTGGCGGTCCCAGATCCGCAAGATGTCGTCCTCGATCAGCACATTGGAGCCCCCTCGTCCAACTGGCCCACACTAATGATGTTGTTCTTCAGCCGTGGGATGAAGTAGACTCTGAAGAGCGCCTTGTGCTCTCCATTCTTTCCAGCGAAAGTATCACAGCCACGGATGTCGACCACCGAGCCATCTCCGAAACGGACAGAGCCCACCGCACCTTGATCGAGCTTCGCGAAGACATCGTGGCGACCCGTCATGTGGTTGGTGGCGCCGGTATCGAAGTACCAACCCTCCAGGTGGTCGCTGGCACCAAGGTGGACTTGTGCGCAAGGCTTGTCGAGGTGGATGTGGCTTGGTGATTGCTCCTGCGCATCACTAAGAGCGCATACCTGCGCCATCAGGAGCACAGGCTCGTCTTCTTCCTCGCCCTAGGCCTAATAAGCTTGTGCCTTCTTGGGCAATCGATAGCCATTGGCCCAGTGGCCATATCACCTGCAATTGTAGCACTTGTCGTGAGAGAGATCACACGTAAACTCCTTGCCATCGGAGCCACCACCTCCCCCTTTCTTCCACGGTGAATGCGCACGGCGACGAGCATTGCCACTGCCTGAGGACACTTTGCTCTGCTTCTGCTCCGTCATGTGTGCAAGCCATTGCTCCTCGGTGTGGAGCTTTCTGTCGACGTCAAGGGATTCTTACAGATCGAGACAATCCTCCACCGCCTTTAGCCTTCCAGACACTTCCTCCAGTGTGAGCGTCGAGAGATCGAGAAGAGTCTCAATGGACAGAGCAATCTGTAAAAATCTATTAGGGACTACTCACAGATATTTTTCTACCACCTTTTGTTCTTCCATCGTTTCTCCGAGCGTGGCGAGGTTGGTGACGAGGCCGGAGAGATGTATCGCGAAAAATCGTCAATCGTCTCCCCATCAAGGAAGGAAATTGCCTCAAATTCCTTCCGCAGTTGTTGCACTGAGGCCTTGCGGACACGATTGTCGCCGACATGCATCGATGTGATGGTGTCCCAGGCCTACTTGACACTCGTTTTGACAGCGAGCGTGCCGATCATCTCCTAAGGCACGGCGCGGAGGATGGCCTTCAGCGCCATACGATCTTTCTGGAAATTCACATCGCCAAACTTCATTATGTCCCAGAGATCATGAACCTACATCATGACCTTCATAAGCAGGCTCCAGTCAGCGTAGTTGCTCCGTGTGAGGATCAAGTACGACGCGCTGCCAACCTCCTTAGCCACACGTTGTATGACCACATCGTGTCCACCGATGTCTCGGTGTCGCAATCGTCATGGCGACGGTGATGGGGAGCTGTGACAGTTGAACTGCCTCCGGGGACTTAAAAGCCATATTTTTGCGGTGATAATAGCAAAATATTACAAGGACTAGTACAATTTTTCTATACCTAACCAGATTCCTTAGCGTAGTCCAACAACCACAAATTTCGCTTAGAACACTCTACAAGTCTACATTATGATTTATGACAGGAAACCACGACAAAGACAGGTGTCTCGATATTATTTTGAGCTTCACAAGCTTTTAGCCACGCTATATTACCTGTCGCCATTTCATTTACATTTCCAGATTCTTCTAGCTAATCAATTGAATGACAATTCTAGCAATTGCACGTATATTATTTGGGCATTAACTAAACTTGCTAAATCAGATTTTGAATACGGAAAGTATATAGGATTTTTCATATCATAACCTTTATAACCCTAGATTATGTGCACAAAAAGAACAACCAGCAAGCCTCCAAAATCCACATCTATGTATTATCTCTTTTTTCTGGAAGTGGGATAAAAAATAGTATGGTTCCAAGTAGCATAACAAAAGGCAAAAATTGTGTACCTTGATAGTCGTCAGCTTTCAGACTGTTAGCCCACAGACCTGCAAGATTAATAGGATATAAGGTAGAACAGTAAATGATGTGACAAAGTTGTCTATGGACAAGTATAGAGATGACAGATAGAACAAGAAGAAAAAGGGTAACAACGGAGAAAATGATGAAACATCTAATTTAAAGGTCAAAGCCATTCCCATCTGCTATATCTTATTAGCTCGTAAAACTGATCAATTACATAAAAGTTGGCTATATACTTTATAAAACCACAGATAACATATGTGATATGCTCCATATTGATCCCTCGATTAAAGAGTTAACAATCATGTAAATGGCCTATTTTCCATTTCACTTCCGAGACAGAACTGGATGGTCACTGGCTTGTTGCAAGTATTACAAGCTAAGTGCAACAATAAGGCGTTTGAAGCATTCGTAGACTAACGAAATAACGATCAGTGGTATATGTGAGTTAAAAAAAGATAACAACCAGCGTTCACAGGTTCATAGACCATACATGCCCCTCAATTGGCAACCACAAAGCCATTTCCTTACGAGCATAAGCTGAAGCAACCACGATTCTCCCTAACCTGAACAACGAAACCATCGTGCTTTTGCACTGCCCCTTGGCAGCAACATCTACACAGAAATTCACAAATTTCGCAGTGATCCGGAGTCAGACATCCTACGCGTGACGCGTCAACACCTCGAGGTACTAGAACCAATGGGCGATTCAACGAGATGTCGGGACACTAGAACCAACGGGCGATTCCACGCGCAACGTGGTGTCTAGGTCCGATCCAGCTCGAAGTAGAGCGAATCAGTTTCATCTGACGGGAGTACCGTGGGAGATGCTCGTGGGGCCGGAGGATCGGCAGTAGCCGCAGATGGTGCGGCGCCGGCCGTAGTCGACCACCACCGACTCGCCCGCGCCCCCGCGCCCGCCGCTGCTGCTGGCTCCGTCGGCCATCGGGGCGGCGGCGGGATGTTTCGTCGCCGCGCCGGAGTGAGGAGGACGGGGATGGGTTTAGAGGTCTCGGCGGTGTGGTGCGGCCGGGCGGATCGGCTGGGTCCCCGGATCTGGATGGGGCTAGCTGTAAAACACCCGTATGATACTTCCTCGTCCGTGTTTCAGTTAACCTTGTCTTCTTCAGGACAGTCTAGGCTGACCGCTCACCTCGTCGGCCTGCGAATAGAATGATTTTGAACGGGTTTACGCTGGATGAGATGAAGTATTGTAAATGAACTTATTTTCTTATCGTATAACCTTATAATATAGAGCTAAAAATAATTTTAAAAATTAGTTCATCACGTAAGAAGAATATTACTGATTTTTTCAGATTTTTTGAATTTATTTGAGACCCTAACAATGATTAGAAGTTGTAAAAGTAGTTTTTTAAAATTTTAGTTTCAATTCTACACATATTTTTTGGATAAATCTAATTAAAATAGATTGCACATGGATTACACATAGATTATAAAACATGTAAAAAAAATTAGAATTTTTTGAGCAACAAAAGACTATGTGTGGTACTCTTCATACGCCACGTGGGACGAGCGATCCTGGACGGAGTCATTCGACCGATTTCGTCATATGAAGTGGTCCAATATATTTGGGGAATATTTCATCCGCAGTGTCGCTTCCACCAGCTAAGCATCTCGTAACAGTAGTGACGTTGAATTAGGGTTTTAAAAAACTATTTGACTTAAATTAACATGATAAATCTAAATTAATTTATATCTAATTATAATTTAGGTTTATCTATTGTGACTACTCTGTAACAATAAAGTTTTATACCTAGATTCTAATTCTAGCAATTACACAATTCTAGAAAGAGTAAATACGGAAAATAAAACAGTACAACATAGAAGTGTTGAATGTAAATGAGATAGAAAGCGCAAATTTTGCACGATGACTTTTTTCGTGGTATAGATGAGTTGCCTCTCACCTCTAGTACATATTAGAGCCTCTCACAAGGATCAATCTCACTAATCAGATAATTTTGTGGTTCTTACTGTTAGAGCTCCTCACACACTGATGAATCTCCCACTAGGCACGTTCGGATGCTCACCCCCATCTTTACTATAGTAGTGTTTTGCTGCTCCGGCACAGGACACTCCCCTTGCTCACAAACTCAGATGGAGGGTCTCACAAGACTCACCCCTGCTAAACTGTTTAGATATAGGTAAACATCAAGAGTAACAAGTATGGATCATTCAATTGATCTAACTTTAGGCTAATCACCTAGCTCAATGCATACTATGCCTAAACTAGCACTAATCAAGTCCTTGATTTTAGTGCTATTTGTCTTAATCTTCAACTTCAACTTGGGTGACAAAAGCTCTCAAATATGTTCAACACACTGATTTTCAATTTTTGCAAATTCCTAAAGTTTTTCTAGAATTAATTTGGATTTGAATAATTGCAATAGGCAAAAACCTATTTTCTAAATTAATTCTAATTTTGACATAGGTTATAATTGGTTGAATATGCATTCATGTTGAGATTAGGCATGTAGGGTTTGTTTGATTTTTGTTTTCTTTTATTTGAAGTTGTTTTTCTCTAATTTGGAAATAGAATAGAATATAGAAAAGGGTACAAATAGAAATATAGTGAATTAGAAGAAAAAAAACTAAATCTACCTAGGCCGCCCCTCCTCTCTCCCTTTCGGCCCACCAAGCCAGCCGACCCGGTCTGCCCTACCTTCCCTCCCCACCTCCCCTTTCCTTCCCGCCTAGGCCACACCCTGACTCAACTCCTCAATCCGCCCGTAGCCATGCTTGCCAGCCCGTGTTGCCGCCTGCTCCCGAAGACGCCCCAGCAGCTTTCTATTTTCACCCCTGCGCCCGCGCCTCACATCCATTGTCTCTGACTCCAGTTCAGTCACGCCGCCATGTGCGAGAAGGACTTCACCGCCACCCTTGAGTTCTGTCCCGTCCCGAGCCCTTCACCCGACTATATAGGTCCCCGCCCCCTCCTCGTTCTTCCATCGCCTCAACTCGCTGAGATCCAAAGCCTGCCACCGCCATTAACGATGCCTCGCCGCTCTAGAGCCACCCAACGCCACCCGAAGCCACCAGCAGACGCGCCTACCTCCGTCAAAGCTCAAGCCGTCGTCGCCTTCGCCGTTTTTCCGCTAGAGCCGCCTCGCTGACGAGTTCCCGAGCCCTTCGTCGCCTCCGTCATCGCAATGCATCTTCCCGAGCCTCACCGACCTTGGTAAGCCTCAAAACGGTTTTTCGGTGAGCCTCTCTTTATTTTTTTGCCGCTCGCCATCAATAGTTGTGCACCGAAACATGATTCCAGCATCTCTCCGGCGAGTGTGCCACTGTCTCCCCCTCGGCGCCGCCGTGCTCTTTTTTCACCGATCGTCTAAACCTCTCCACGTCATCTGACCTCAAGCCAGCGGCCACGATTAGATTTAATCATACCCCTTCAGTAGCCACGTGTTGTGCACTTAATCACAATCAGCAACCCCAGCCATGTCACCCTGCCATGTGTGTGCCACATCAGTTGTCTTGTCTATGTGTAGTCCACATGTCAAGCCCAGTCTGCCCTACGAATTAAAAGAGGTTTTCAGTATAAAAATAATTCCAGTAATTTGTAATTTTGCTAATAAACCCTTGAACTTTTCTGTTTTCACAAAAGACCTTGTCTTTTTATAGTTTAGTCCCTAAACTTTTCCATAATTACACATAGTTCCCTCTATTTTTACAAAAAGATCCCTGAACTTTCTATTTCTTTGAAATTAAGTCATTTTCTAGATTAAACCCTAATATTATTTTTAGCATATCTTTTTTGTTCTAGCTCCTTTTAAGTGATTCTTACATCGTTAGATTCGTTTTTCAGAGCTCTATCTTTCTAGATAGGTTTTGTCTTATTGTTCTTTTATTTTGTGCTCTGTTCTTAGTGAGCTTTGTTTGTATGCTTTTCCAGTAATTGTGTGATTAGACATCAACGCCTCGGATCAGTTTGAAGAACATCAAGACTATGAGCTAGAGTTCATTGAGCAGTAGTAAGGAGAAGATAAGTGTCCTTGATCATCTTGAAACTATGTTTTTAAATATTTTATTTTACAAAATTGCATGCAATATCTATCAACTTAATGGGTAGTCATCTATATTAGGGTTTAACTAGTTTTTTCTTTACATTCCTTGAACCCTAATAGGTGGTTAACATGAGTCTTTTGGGTAGAATTGCTTAGTCATGCTGTCGAGGTGTTAGGTAGTGTTATATACATGATTAGTGAATATATGCAATGGTCATGGTAAACTTGACATGGAACCCTAGGACTTGGGCACATAGTTGGTAGGTTTTATGATGGTAAGTGTGGTAGGCATGTAGATTCGTTCCAAGCAGTTGTCTGTTTGGTTAGGATGGTCGTAACATCTGTTCTCTTTGGTTAGGATGGTTGTAACATCTGTTTTCCTCTCTCTTTCTGCTGGTTATTACTCTGTTGAGTAGTCTTTGCCCAAGTGTCAAATATAAGGACCGGTTCGTGGAGCGACAACCCAAGAAATATTATACCAAACACAAGGCCGATATGGGTAAGACTTAACATATCGACTAGACACCTGACTGGCATTCGTTAGAATACCATGACCTAATTGATGAACCATGCTTCATAGTGATTTCCTGGCGGCATACCACTAGTATATGTTAAGTGTCTTGCAAACATGACAACATGGATATCATGACTCGTGGCTAAAAGTTGGACAACCTCTATAGAGTGTAAAACTGTTATAATAGTTGTGTTTGTGGTTATGAGAGACTTGGATCATCATATGATTAGTTGGTTATGGTTTTGATTATAGGTTGGTGGTCTGGTGATGGTTGGATGGTTATGGTTATAGGGTGGTTAGCTTTGGGTAATGTCTAGTTGTTGGGTTGTTGGATTACATTCACTTAATAACGATTTAATGCTTTTGAATTACATTATTGTTTTTCTTACTCACATTTATGCAAATATAACATGTGTTATCCTATTCTTGTTGAGAGCCTATATATCATAATTTTCCCACACTGGTTGAGTACTTCATGTGCTCACCCTTGCTATCTCCCATAATTCATATGCTGCTCAGTGGACTTTGAAGATTTTTAAGATGACGATCTGGTGTTGTAGGAGCATGTCTTCTAGTTGGTGCATGTGGAGTCGTGTGGTTGTCGATGCTTTCATTCCGCTACCGTCGTTTAGTTGGTATAGTTTAGCTAATAAAGTTGATTAGGTGAAGTCTTTTTGTAAGAGTTAAATGGTTGTAAGTTGAAGTATTATTTTCGTTACTTTACCTGTGATGTCCTTATGTGTGTTAAACTTTCTAGGCACACATAAGCCGCACTTGGTTTTATCCGTTAAAACCAGGTTTGACGATATGTGTAGCAACACTCCTTGTAGTTCCATCAAGCTTCAAATAGCCGAGCGGTGGAACATTTATATGGCCAACTCAAAAACTAGTTGGAGAAATCTACCTAGAAACTCCAATCGCCATATGATACGATGACCCTCACTGTATGTAACATCTCAAAATTCGGAGCAAAAATCAAAAACCAAAATCAAGGAAAATAGAAAAATAGAAAAAAGATAAACTTTTCCATCCTTCTAGGCTTTTTCTCCCTAGGCCAGCCTCCTTTCCTCTCATACTGGGCCACCACCTCACTTCCCTCCCCTCCCGCGTGTCAGCCCAACCTAGCCTAGCTGACCACCCCCTTCTTCCTTCTCGCGAACAACAACAGCTCCCTCCCTTCTCTCTCTCGCATGAGTGCGCTTGGCACTCTCTCCCCTCCCTTGTTGACCCCCTGTTCCCACCCGTGACGGTCATGTCTCGTTGTCCACCGGCAACCGACAGCTGGCAGCCCCAAACCCACACTCCTCATGCTTTCTTCCTTCTCTCGATCATGCACATCGTCATCATAGCTCCCTTCCTATTGACGCATTGCTCCAGCATGATCTCAGGCACGTCACACCTGAGCCCACCTCCTGCATGCGGCAGTCGCGCCGCGCCATCTGCCAGCAACCGATAACCTAAGCTCACACGCGCACACCTGCTCCTATGCCAAGCCCATACCATGTCGTACCACGCCATACCTTGCAGCCCCCACCACTACACCAGCCACTGGCTATAAATAGCCCCCTTGTTGTGCCTCTCTTCCCCATAGCCCGTTGGCTTCCTCGAATAGGTAGCCTCTCTCTCTCTCTCTCTCTCCCCCCCCCCATCGAGCCCCGACTTCCCTCCTTCTCGATCTCCCCTATTAGCCCGACTCCACCATCGTCGAGCCACCCCGAGCACCACCCCAACCACTGTCACCCTCTCCCTCACTTATCTTCCTCTCCCTCGCCCTCCACTGAGCTCCCCACTAGCTCGACAGCCTATAGCCATGGCGACTCGCTGCCAGCCATCCCCGTCCCCTCCCTCGCCTGAACTCCGCGCAAAACACGATCCACATGCTCCCCTCTCTCTTCCGGTGTTTTCATCGTCATTAACGGCGCCCGGGAAGCCCGTTTCGGCGAGTCACCGATGACTCCTCCAAGCGGGCCAGAGATCGAGCGACGCCGCCACCAGGTACCTATTCAGCGCTGGCGTCATCTCACAACCGTCATCTTCCTCTCTCTGTGTAGACCCGACACGTGGGCCCAGCCTGTTGACACCGTCTCCTTCCATCGTCACCCCTTCCCTAGGCCTAACTAGGACACCTCAGCCCACAAGCTGACCCAATAGCCAGCATAGCCGTATAGTCCACATGAATAGTGCAAAGCCCAAAGGAACAGTATCCATCACAGTAACCTTTTTCCCTTTTTCCATATTTAAATTTCAAAAGCCCATTTCTCCTTCGTTTCAACTCCGATTCTGACAATTCTTTCACCAAAATTCATCTAAATTCAAGCTCAATCTATTCTGCTTAGACTCATAATTTTTGAACCTTAATTGTATGATTGCATATTTTTTATTTGTATTTTTTTGTTTGTGTGTGGTGTGCCGCGTAGTAGACGCTGGAGTGACCGAGAAGGAGGAGCCAAAAATGCAAGACTTGGAGTAGGACCCTGTCGGTGAATCAGGAACCAGGGGTCCCCGAATCCCGAGGTCAGGCCAGTAATCCGCCACGTGACGCCATCCCGCGGGGCCACCTCCGCGAGGTAAAAAAGACTAAGTCCCGGGAAAGGGCGCTCGGGGCCACAGTCAGTGGTCCTCGAGTATCCAGGTTCCCCGATGATCTGTGAAGACTAAGTGACGGGAAGAAAGTGCTCGGGGAGGTAAACGGTGACCCCCGAGCACCCAAGACCCCCAACGACCAGGAGCACCAAGTACCGGGAGGGGTGTGCCTGGGGCTGCGAACAGTAGCCCCCCGGGCACCCGAGTACCCCGAGGGCCCACTGAAGGAAGTTCCGGGAGAGAGTGCTTGGGGCGGCGTGCAGCGGCCCCCGAGCACTCGGTTCCCCGAGGATCCGTATAGCCAAGACCGGGAGAGAGTGCTCGGGCCGTGAACAGTGGCCCCCGAGCACTCGGTTCCCCGAGGACCGAGGAAGGGCATTCTCGGGAGAGAGTGCTCGGGGAGGTGAACAGTGACCCCCGAGCACTCGGTTCCCCGACGACCCAGGAAGCCCCCTGACAGTGGCCCCCACAGGGATCCAGCGATGAGGTGTCAGCCAACGAAAGGCCCGAGGCCGTATTTAAGAGCGCGCGTAGCCTGTCACCTCCAACTGCTCCCGCCACGCTCGGTGTGAGTTCCTGCCATATTCTGGCATAAGGGCGTGGGGACATTAAATGCACGGGTCCCATCCTGTGCCATCCGGCGCACCTCGGGATAACGTCGCAAGGGCCGAGGTGTTCCATCTTCCGCGCTGCTGTGGCAGGAGAACAAGACAGGGCAGGCACACCGGACCGCTCTACAGCTACCCGGTGGGCCCTCTCCACGGCGCCCGTTGCCAGTGCCATTATGGTGACTGATGACCGGGCGCGGGGCTCGTTTTCAACCCCCAGTCACTTCGCACAGAGGCTATGATGATGCCCTTTCCATTTATGGTGCCTTGGGACTCGTGCCCTCCCATTCGGAGTATGCTACTGCCGGCGGGTATTTAAAGCAGTCGGTAGCACGGAAAAAGCAAGTGGAAGTGGAGGCGAGACATAAGAGAAGATCGAGAAGTCCAAGAGCACCCAAAGCCAACAGATACACACAGACCGAAGAACAAGGAGCCCCAGGCTCTAGGATAGACAAATATTCTTGTAACCAGCAATATCTTTGAGGGACATTCTCAGGGCATTTATAGTATCCATATAGGAGTAGGGTATTACGCCTCCGTACGGCCCGAACCTGTCTAAACCCCCAGTGCATTTACTTCATTCTGCACTAGATCATTCCACCCCGCCAGCCATCGCATTCATACCCATTTATTTCTCCGGCAAACATATTCAGAATCATCCCCCGGCCGAATCTCTAAAAAGGGGTCCCTCAGGATCCCTACGACAGGAGTTAACCCTCCGACAGACCCCCTCGAGGACTTCGACGGAGGCAAGTTTCAATCCGTTTCTCTCGTTGATCATACTGAATCCATCTTTTATCACCACAACGCGTAGTAGTTGTTTTTCACCAAATAGATTCATGAAGTATTATTTATTGGCATGTCCATGGTCATGGTTCGGTTACAACAACTAGCATGGCTTGTGTGTGTTTTCTTGGAGTGTGAGTGGGCAGGGTACATCCGCTTTTGAAAATAGGTCCAGCGGTTACCGTGGGTTGCTATGGATGGAGTGTCCGGCAACATTAAAACTTGGGCCCTCATGAACTTTCACCACGGCCAGACCCCCCTTCATTTAATATTAATGATATGGTGTTTTCACAAAATCCGCCTTATGAAAATGAACCCTTGCATGTGTAAACTTGGATTTTTCGCAAAAGTTAAACTTATTGCCTTACACTTGTCAATACTGTATGCATGTATTTATACCCCTTGATGTAGGGCAAGGGTTGGGACTTGATGAGTATTTTTGTACTCACTCTTGCTTATGATTTCAGAGGAAGATCCAAACTTCACCAACGTCGATGGTGAGGCTAACTTGGTCGCATCTGCACCTGAGTTGCCTATGGAGTGACATGTTCCACATGTTGATCCTGTAATGCCCTCTGGTGATGTAGACTTTGTTGCTCATGCACCTTTGCGTAGTCCTTTATGTATTACTAGCTTGGTGGAGTTATTTCATCACTCCCTTTGTTATATGACTATAGTATCTTTTGTTGTAAGACTTGTATTTAACAGCGTCTGATCCAAAGCCTAAAAAGGATCTGATGTAGCCTAGAGGGGAGGGGGTGAACGTAACCTAAATTTTTTTAAAACTAAATGCAGCGAATTAGCAATATGCAGACATTTCACAATTTTTTTTGGAACCTACACAGATATACGAAGGTTCCGCATAAATCTACGGATACTTGGGAAATTTTAGGGAAAATTCAAGTAGATTCCTATGCAATTCAACGTGGATCAAATCCACGAATTACCCAGCACCAGTGGATGTATTCCAACCTATTTCACCAAGTAACTGCAGCTCAAACTCCACAAGAAAGTACATCAGAGCGAAAACCTAAAAATCAACGGATACAAGAGTATGCAATAAATCACAAGAAATTGACAAATGAGGCACAAGAATTTATTCACCAAAGTTCAGTCACTCCACAAAGAAGTGCATATGTCTCCTTGAGGAGCTCACAAAAAGTCTGGTCTCTTTCAACTCTTTCCTTACCCAAGCAACCACAAAAATCAAGTTAGGGTTGCTTACTCAAATCACAGGGGTAATACAAACGTCCATGGGGATCACCACAGGATTGGGAGCTCGACATGTGGCGCTTAACCGTCTAGGTGGACGAACCACCAAGAATAATAAACACGAAAATCACCATCTTGACAAAGAAAATGAGTGCTCAAATGATGAATTTGAATCTCACTAGCACTATTTCTTGATCTCACTCAATCCCACTCAAGATTTCACCTAGAATCACAAAGGGAAGTAGAGAGAGGAGCTTTGAATGCTTTTAAGTTGTGTGTCTCAAGTTAGATCGAGTAAAATGAGCTGCTTTTTTTGAGGAGAGAAGGTGTGAGGTATAAACACTCTACACATAAAAACTAGCCGTTATACCTATGAAAATATGGATAC
Organism: Phragmites australis; assembly: GCF_958298935.1. Classification (NCBI taxonomy): domain Eukaryota; kingdom Viridiplantae; phylum Streptophyta; class Magnoliopsida; order Poales; family Poaceae; genus Phragmites; species Phragmites australis. Next base: position 28,031,240 of record NC_084929.1, read on the forward strand.
TCCGCAAAAGTGCGGACACACCACAAAATCCAGTTAGCCTAAACTCCGCTCAACTGTGGACTATCCGCAAAAATACAGACCCTTTGTATTTGCACATCTCAGAAAGGTTAAGGCCAACCTAGGTGCATGTGTTATGTTTGGTGTATCTCTCATAGGTATGTTAGATCTTTTGAGTACTGCTTCTACGTAACCAAGTGAATTTTGTATCCCCTTAATAGTATGACATACTAAACTCAATTTCGAAGGATAAAAAAAATTAAATTTATAAGATCCATGTGTCATTTTCCTTTTTTCCCTTTTGGGGGATCACTATGAGTTAAATTTTCACATGATTGAATTACACATGTCCACACTTCATAAATCTCATTAGTTCTTTAATTGTTTTGTCATTATCACTAAAACCCACTGAGGGGGCCTAGACTAGAAGCATTTTTAAGGACTGGTATAATAAAGTTTTAAGCACTGGAGATAACCCGAGGCGCTTCACTATATGATTTGGTGACTAACACCGTATCATACGGTGGCCTCCTTCCAACAGTCACAAATTATTCGAGTTAAATTAACAAGATAAACCTAAATCAGTTATATCTAATTATGCTTTAGATTTATCTAGTGTGGTTACTTCGTAACAAATTTTACACCTTAGATTCACTACACATTAGTGCAATATAAAAATGTAGAATGTAAATAACATAGAGTGTAAATTTTTTCATTGTATTGTTGACTTGACTCTCATCCCTAATCCACGTTGGAGCCTCTTGTAAGGATCAAGCTCTCCGGTCGGATAACTCCATGGTCCTTGCCGTTATAGTTCTCCACACACTGGTGGGTCTCCCACTAGGCGCGTCTGGATACTCACCGCCATCTTTGCTATGATAGTGCTTCATTGCTCCGGTACGGACCGCTTTTCTCACTCACAAAGCTTACGATCACTCCACAAACACGGTTAGAGGGTCTCGCAAGATTCATCGCTGCCAAGCCATTTAAATGTGGGCAAACAACAAGAGTAACAATTATGGATTACTCACTTGATCTAACTCTAGGCTAATAAAAAACTTGAGATAAGAAGGTCTCCTCCCACTCACAATGCTTACAATCGTTCCACAAACATGGTTAGAGGGTCTCGCAAGACTCATCGCTAACAAGCCATTTAGATGTAGGCAAACAACAAGAATAATTATTATGAATCACTCACTTGAGCTAACTCTAGGCTAATAAGAAACTTGAGATAAGAGGATCTCCTCCCACTCACAACGCTTACCATCGCTCATAAACTCGGTTAGAGGGTCTCGCAAGACTTATCGCTGTCAAGTATTTAGTTGTGGGCAAACAACCAGAGTAACAATTATGGAAAGCCGTATTTGAAAATTCCAAACTCGATTTCATGGATCCTTATAGAATTATGTGGAAATCCGTATTCGATGGAAGTCATGGCTTCCAGGCAGCATGAACATCGTTTCTGTTATTTTTCAACTAATTGTTGTATCTAACAGCAGAAAAAAAATGTTAAACTTGCATGGTTTGTTCTCTTTGTATCGTAGGAGTAAAAGAAACCTTAAACTTCCTCCTTTCTCTCTCTCTTCCTTCTGTTCTATTTGAGGAAGACAGTGAAGCATTAAAGTTTCTATTGTCAAACACGGCAACACCAAAGCAAAGCAAGATTCTATTATATATTTTAGAAGTAAGATTTTATTAGTTTACAAAAGGATCTTCAGGCACACACTTTGGAAGCTTCTGGACGAACATGTTAAATTGATGATTCCACGTGACCACCCAATGAGTCCAATAATTACGAGCTCCTGGCCGGTCCAAACCGAGCTAATCTGGCCCAATCCAAGCTTCACGCAAACCCAACTTAGCCCTTACCCAGCCGAGTTCCAACGAAGTCCAAGCCTGTTCCGGGCTCTATCTCTGCCTCCAGCCATCTAGCCCCGGAAACACCCAATAGCAAGATACACTGCAGTCAGCTGAAGCCGTCGTTAACTTGATGATCAGCGCCCTTGGATTGTACTTGTATTTCTATTCATATAAGAGACAGAGACTGGTAAAGCAATCTACCACTATTCATGCGGACAACATCTGCAGATGTTGAAATCTCTCTCTCACTACAGGTATATACAGTGCGCAGACAACAACTGCAGACCAAAAACATCTTGAGCGAGTTGAAATAGGATAAGCTATTAAGCTTCGACCACCGACGGTAGATTATTGATGACTGGTTCTAACATCTAAGAAACAGAATTTCTGTGGCGGAAATATGCATACAATACCAGCAGCTGCTGGAGCGCGAGCCTTTCCATCACAGTCCAGGAAGGCAGTCTCCTAAGTGGTGAAATAGACAATCTTTCAAAACAACACACCATTGCATCCTGAACTGTGACGCACTGACACACACACACACACACACACACATATACATAGCGGTAGATTATGCTTCTTTCATGTCGTATCCATTTTGAAGCCCAGGCGCATCACCAGCTGCTGCAGGGCCTTCCAACCCCAAAGCAAATCATGTTCGTAATGACTGGTCAACCCATTCTCAACTGGAACACCATCCTCACACAAGATATTATCCTCTTCTGTTTTTTCAGCATAACTCTCATCTGAACACGAAGCACTACCGTTCTCCGTGTCTTTTTCATGAAGCTCGTCTAGAATTTTCAGTTTTTCATGCATCATTGACTGACCATGAAAAAAGAAGAAACATTATATGAGCACGATAATGACAGAAACATATCAAATGAGAAATAAGCCTTAAAATGGATAACTGAACTACCAGCCATAACCATCGGACGAGGTCTGTGCAGCTCACATTTGACAGAAAATGCTGGCAGCATTTTTTTCAGGAAACCCCTGACTTGTTGCACTTTACACTCCTTACACCTTCTAATGAAATGGGTAGTCTAAAACTTGATAATTCAGTTCCCACTAGCCCACTACTTTTTAAGGGTGGTTTCTACTAATTATCTTTCCTGATAATAGGAACCGGAAAACCTACCATGCTCCGGTAAATTAAACTAGTGCAGAATTGTTAATCCTTCTCATCTATAATCAGCGTGTTCACTTGCAGATTGCATCATCACTCTCTGTCTTGAAGCTATCAAGCTATTATCTTCCTACCAGAAATGAAGTGATTAATGAGATTGAAAGGTGCCACATTTTAGACAGTATGATAGAACATACACTGAACTACTTATTTGCAGCAAAACAGAACAGCGGATATACAAAATGCTTCTGGGAATTCAGTTAGCAAACAAACTATGTTTACTATATGCCATATGAAAAAGGTGCTGATGAACTTCACTAAATAGGTACCTCTTGTGGGTTAGCTTCATTTTCCTTCACCGATTGCCCTTGAACATAAACATTTGTGGCAACAGCTGGCTTCTCGTCATCCATGCCTACAATGGATTCATCTTCTTTGACCTCCTGATCATCATCCATTTGGAGCTCATCTTCTAAAACAATATCCTTTCCGCTTTCACCGTCATCTGAAACAATCGCTTCCTCCATCCTAATCGATGCCTCTCCCTCCTCTGCTATTTTCTGTTTCTTCACGTCACCCCAATCTTCATAGATGACCAATGTGTTTGCAGTTTCACCTGTTTGCAACCTTCTATTAGGCCCATTCTGCCAGTGCAACTTCCCCGATGAATCTTGCAGCAAGAACTTGAACTCAATCAGCTTGTTGGCCGGCAAATCCTGATGAAAACAGGAAAATAAAAAGCTGACGAGATCACTTAAGAAGAAAGCAAAACATCAAACAATGCGCACAATACGAGGCTCACTTTCTCTACGATCCAGTCGTGGCCTTCCGCCCACTCCAAAGCAACCGCCTTTGACGGATCCCAAAGACCGAGCGCCGGGTCGTCGCCAACGAGTTGGAAGCTCTGCCCGAACGGGCACTGCTTCTTTAGCACAAATCTGACAACCACTGCCTTGCCAGGAACTGGAAAGAGGGGGGGGGGGGGGGGGGAGCGCAGTGAAAACGAAAGATCCATCGCGATCAAACAGATTTAGCCATTTTACAACATGGCGGACTTACCAGATGGGGGAGACGAGGTTTCAGCAGAATCAGCAGCAGCGCCATCCCCATGGACTTCCTCCTCGTCAGCCTGCACAAAAAATTTTCTCTAAACATCAGTTCACCACAGTGCGCCGAAAAGAACGCGAGCACTCGATTCCGGTCTGATGCAACTCACCTGGGGCGCCACTGCCACGGCGCCCTCCTGCGCGAGCGACGGGGACGGTTCGAGGGGCTCCGGGTGCGAGGCTAAGGCGACGAGCGCCCTCCGTCGGCGGGGCGCGGCGAGGCCAGCGCCCACGAAGCGCCGCGGCCCCCGCGCGCCGCCGTAAGCGAGCGCGGCCCGGGCTCGCACGAGCGACCCGCCACGGACGGCGGCGGCTTCCATGGATGGTGCCCCCCCCCCCCCCGCTGCCTAAAACCCTGCGCCCCTACGCGCACCAGAGGACGGGCGGTGCTTCACGAGGCGAGGTACCCCCAACGAATGATGGTGCGTGCGCGGGCGGTCCTGGCCGCGCTGCCTGCGATGCGCGGAGCGGATGGTGGTTTTGCTCGCCGGATTGGCTGGGTCCCGTGGCCGTGGGGCTTTGGTGCCCTTCGGCAGCCAGTGGGGCAGCCGGCAGGGCAGGGCAGGGCACGGCACGGGGGTCTCGTCGGGTGGGAAGGAGAGTGGCGAGTGGCGACGAGAGAGGACGGGACAAAGTTATTGAGAATCATTGGGTTGTAATATAACAATAGATAAATAATGATTTAAATTTTATTTTATATTGATTTTTTACGAATATATATACAAGTGAGAATGTGTTCGTTCGGAAGATATTTCTCCTAAATAGATGCATGTTCGTTTAATAGGTAAGACAACTGTTTGACAGTTGTCGACGTAAATCATTTGATGTCTAATACTATCCTTAATAGATGCCGGTCCATATGTATATATATTATTTTAAAAGTTTCTCTAAAAACTCTGTAAAAAAATATGCTGTTAAAATTCTGTTAAAACTTAGTAAAAAATTAGAATAAAATGATACATCATATATTAATTATTATCTCTTTATAAACTCTTATGAGAAAAACTTTTTAAAAGTAAAAATACATAAACAAGTTTAGAGAATAATATATATGTCTTACATACCTATTTTAAAAATCCTAATATGGAAAATAAGAGATATGGCATTGATTTTGTGTAGATATTGTCTCGTTAAAAATCTTTATGAGTAACTTTATAAGTACAACTCGTAAAGGGAAAATAATATAATATGATGTATGAACAGGTTAAATTTAGGAGCAGACTCTCCTCAAAGTCGTTGCATACTAATATTATAAACATATTTTTAGAATGTTGAAGTTGATAAAAACTTTATGAATAAATATGCGAGGTCATCATAAAATTTAGTTTGTAAGATATTTATCTCTCTATTTTGTTGTAACTCATGAGGATAAAATAATATATAGACAATATTCTTAGTGATATTGCTCTTTATGTAACTCATTTGCATCTGAGCAACACAAACAGTATTATCTTTGTAGATTATGATGGGTGATTCAATGGAACTAATATCACATGACTTTTTATGTGGTTAATTACTCTGTGAAGCAACACGCAAGTATATGATGTTTCAGAATGATAGGTGGAAATAGCCACTGGAATCTATTTTGATGACTCCTATGAGAAAGCCATATCACCATGAAACCAGTCTATGATCTGATGTTATAGGGATCAGTTATATAGTCAGTATCTGGATATCACACTATAGTCATATCTTGATTTTTCTAATAGAATAAATATAAATTTTTGGTGCCATAAAGATATCAGTGGATATCTTCTTTGACTCTCACCTAACGGTGTTATTGGAGCTACGTTGTATGAGCTAGTAAGTTATCTGCAAATACAATATCAGGCCTGCTACGATTAGCAAGATACATGAGAGCTTTGATGACACTAAGATTGTAGAGAACCGTATAAATAGTATTCTAATTAATCTTTAAGTTAATTATTTATATAATTATAACCACAATGATTAACCATAATACTATTCCGGTAGTCCCGGTATGTGTTTTATATCTAAGATCAAAACACATACCTTTACAACATGGTTCACCATATCAAGACATAATAACGTCTATTTTCCATGTTGGGTAGTTGTGACCATCGAGTGTAAGTGCATTGAACTCTTTTTTGTTCATCTTGGCATACATGGAATTAGATCAAAGATTTGATTAATTTACTATAGATAAATTAAAAATCATCATGGTAATGTAATAGTGATGCAAAATTTTGTAAATTCTACTTGAATTACATAGTGTAGATCTCAAATTATGTAGCTAACACATTCAAAGTAATTGCCAAATGTGGTGTAGATCTCGCAATAGCATGAGGCATAATATGACATTTGTCAGTAGATGCATATGTTCTATTAACTTGTGTTATGCTAAGTTGAATATTTGGAAGAACACATTGAAGATAGTTAATAAGTCAAGGTGATAAAATGTAGACCTTACAGTAATAGTAGATAATCTACAAATATACAGTAGATTACATAGTTCTATTACCTTGTGTTTCTTAAATATTAAATTGAGGTAATCACTTAATTTAATTTTGCATTTTAATTTTGCTTGAATGAAGCACTATTGAGCAGAAGAGCTCTTTAGGCTTAATTAAGGTGAATTAATATGTAATTCTGTAAGAAAATAATCTCACTTGCAAAATTAACACGGTTGTTAATACAACTGCATGTTATACGGATTGAATAAAGCAAACACATTGAACATTACAGATTTTCTAAAAAAACATTGTCTGGAATGTAAAGTTATAATATAAAGTAAAATTAATATTAAAGTCTGAGACTTAAACAGAAAAGTACAATACTTGTAACTTTATTTAATGGAATGGACTAATATTTTTTGATGAAATATGAGGGGTTTATTGAAAAACAACCAGAAACAATGGATCTAGACCTTTGGATCGAGATAACTTGATCTAAGGCCTATTCGGCCTTTGGGCCCAATGTTGCAGGACAAAATAATCTTGAAATGCAAGTACATGTTACTAGGTATGCAGGGATGCATACACATAGAACATTAATAAGATCCGGTACTCATAGGGTCTAGAATTGCGTATTTACAGAAGTACACAAATAATACAATTATAAATAATATGCATGGGCTAATATAGAAATAATACTAAGCAGTGCTATTTTTGGACTATTCTGCAAATTTATTAAAAACCCAATGGGTTAAATGCACAATTGTCAGCCTCATGTGATGTAATTAGGCCGAAAAAAAAACAACCTGGGTCGAAGCTATGCGGCCTTTTCCGACCCAACTCAGCAAGTGAGGTGATTTCGTGCATGGTCCAAGCAAACATGGGCCTAAGCCTGTTTGGGCTTTTGGCCCATACGATCTAGGCGGGGACGCGCAAGATTGAGACAACTTGGGCCTTTGCCCAGGCGAGGGTCACCGCACGTCTTATAAGACGAGAGGGAGGGGGTAGGGCGGTGGTTAGGGTTTTGACCATCCCCTACTCGCCCACACTCTGTGAGCCGCCGCCTCCAGACCATGACAACAAAGCTGGGCCAAGACACCACTATGTATGGACATCGACCGCCGGTCGGCCTTGTAGAAGACGTCACCGTTGAATTCATGGAGAGGTCGGCTGCCATCGCAAGGAGAGCGGGCACAGGCCAAGGGCCGCCACTGCTGCGTGGATTTGATGGATCCGCTGTGTAGTGTGAGCGGCGGTGGCCGCCGAGTTGCGTCGAGCATCACCGGACAGGAGGATGGTCGATGCCGGCATCCGTCGACGCGTGCTGTCACGGCTGACCGCCAAGAGAGCGGGCACAAATGTCATGTTGCACCGGATCTAGGGGCCTCCGGCGCCACTGAGCGGCCATTTGGGTCATCGGGAACAACCGGCCAAATGGAGGTGAGGCTAGCATGGCCAACCACCGCTGCCGACTGATCCGGATCTAGCTAGTACGAGGTGGTCGAGCCACTGGATTCGGGCCACTACCTGAAGCCGCCTAGAGGACGGCTGGCAAGGAAGACACGTGGAACATCTGATGATGTACGAAGACTACGTCCAGGATGACGATGATGGCATCGTCGGCCAGTGTAAGACCGAGGTCGATAGCATGACAATGATCTTCAAGGGCCAACTTCTTTGTGTTCGTCCGTCGGTGTGCGTATCCTTTGTGTAGTGGCCATCGTGCCTCTGGTTATAGATGTTGAACTTCTTCTGTCCGTCATTCTCTTGGCGATTATTGCTCGAATGGAGAGCGAACGTGCTGATAACGTATTGAGAATCGATAGGATTGCAATATAATAATAGACAAACAATGATTCAAACTCTATTCTTTATTGATCTTTCATGAGTTTATATACAAGTGAGAAGGTGTCCGTTCGGGAGACACCCCTCCCGAACGGATGATTGTTCGTTCAATAGGCAGGGCAACTGCTTAGTAGTTGTTAGTGTAGATCATTTGATCTCTAACAAAAGTCACAAGCGTGGTGCAGACTGTGAGAAGGACAGGGCCTCGACTCCTCATCAGCCATCTGCCGTTGGAACTCGCGCGTTAGCAGGAGGGCATTTTGGCTTTCAGGAGAGCTTTGCTCTTGCCATCACGTCGTCCTCGCCCCATGGATCCCGCGGCCCCACAGCATGTCCAGCTCTACTAGGGATGGCAACGAGCGTACTTTTATCATGTGGTCGTGGGTAAAAATCTTAATGGGTGCGGATTTAAGATGTATTTTTTGTTCATAGGTCTAGGTACGAGTTTATATTAAACCCAACGGGTAGAAAGACATGGGTATGAAATAGCCTTATTCGTACCTGCTTCGCTTGTGTATCCACTTCACATATCTGGCATGTGGCCTTAAATTATTTGGTAGTATATAAACTAGCTGTCCTTGCTCCTTAGGATTTCTCGTTCTCTCATCTCATTCTAACCCCCATCCAGTCCGGCCACTTCATACCCCAGCGACCCCCGATGGCTCCATGTCCGCCCACCTCGTCGTCCATCTACCCCTGATGCCCCCGTCCGCCCACCTCGTTGTCCATCAGTCGACCCACCTCATCGTTCACCCCCGTGTACAGGTATACATACGTGTCTGTGTGTATATGATGCCCGTGGGCGGTAGGCACATGTGACATTTCTTACCTCTGATGGATAATAGATATAGGTGCAGATTTAGGAATTAGCTCCCGGACATAGGTTTATGTAGCCCTACCTGCGGGTTTTGTGCCCGTTGCAACCCTCCTGAAGTGTGGGTTTGGGCGTTTTTGCACAGTAGGCTGGCCTTGTCTCCCCGTTTTGAGCTTTGGCCCAAAGGCCCACTGCCGCGTTTGTTACACGAGAGTGAATGGGCTCGCAAATGCCTGAACGAGCTGTAAAAACAGAACTGGGTTCCGTGTCGACGTGAAACAACTGGAATTTTAGCATTCAGCTGCTGTAGCTTGCAGATGAAAATGCACCAACATGTTTACGGGATAGGAACGGCGCAGGCAAAAATAAAACAAAACAAAAACCAGCTGCTTGACTAGATGACAACATAGGAAAGTCTACAGTTCTCATACAGACGTTCTTTCCATGCCCAGCAGAGCCCACTGTGAATTTGTGAGAGAAGGTACGCTCCTAGTAACGTAAGAACAACTAAAGAAGAGTGCAGCAGAAGGGAAGCCCGAGCGTGTACAGCTAGAACTAAGGCTTGAATGGCTTGATGATGATAGTGGTAACTCTAAGCAATGGTGGTTATGGTGTCTCTCGGACTACCACCAGCTAACAAACACAGGAAGTAACAAGTTCGCAAGTCCTGTGATGCTCCAGGAGACATGGTGGAAGTCAAGAACCAAACATGTCATAATCCAATATTCAGCGTGCATAGGACATGACATGACTACAATATTACATTGATAAGGAGCATAGCGAAGCTTCAGGTTCAGTGTTTTACTGTACGATTTACGTACGAGATTGTTCTTAAAAATAGAGCTTCAGTTCTGATTTAACCATTTTTACTGAACTTTAGCCGTGTATTCAATCTGTTAACCTCAAACTCTCCTTTAAACAAGAACCACAATATGTTCAAGCAACCAGGCTCCTCAAAGAGCCTCATGTACAAACAGTACTTCCTTTGCAGGTCAGACCAAATAGAGTCTGCAAGCACTGTCAAGCAATAGATATTTGGATTATAAAACGAACAGCACATAGCAAGATAATTTTGTCATGTCGCCAGGATCAACAGAAGAGTAAAAGTTCCTACTTGGAAACATAAAAAGGAAAACAAGAAATAGCTTTGTTCGCAGCCTCCACCACGGAAAGCAGAGGTACCCGAAATCTAAAAGATTTGAGTTTGACTAGATGAGCATAAAAAAAGAACCTGCTATACCTAACACCAGTTGTAAATTGTAATAGCCACCCGAAGTCCGAACTACTCGAGATTTCGGATGCCATCACGAGAAAGAAATATTGAATAGATCAGCACGAGCTACAATTCTAAACTGTACATAACATGGTGCAACTAAGCAATGCTGGTATTCTAATTTACAGGGACATAAACTGATTGCACCTGGGAAGAGTTTGCTATTAAGGAGACAACCCTTATTTAATGTTTATACTTTCTTTCTTTCTTTTGGCGGGGAGGTTAAGGAGACAACCTGACTCCTACTATGTACTATACCAGCCTTCCTCGTCAGATCACAATATTTATATGGTTGTTTGACTTGATCACTAACAGACATACTGCTGCGCACACATCAGTATTCTACTTCCATTGGTGCTCTTCTCAATTTCTCGTCTAAGTTAATAGGTTATATAGGACACAAACTTCATAAGGATATTACAGTGGGGGTTATTTTATCAGAAAAGATCCCACAATATGCAACAAAAAATAGAGCAAATTCAGGCACAATGCAAATGCATTTAAACTAACAAACCAAACTTAAAGAAAAAAAAGACAGAATTTGATGGTTAAACTTTGTCATCTTCTGAAATTCGAGCCAAACTTCAAACTGTACAACCGCACAAAACTAATCTAATATCAACCAGTTGCAAGGCCAATACGTATCATAAAAAGAACAAGCTAATAGCAATACACAAAAAATACCGAACTTATTACCAGACAGCAATCGTTAATATACAAATAATCAAGAGACAGGAAACAAAGGAACATGGCCACAAGTTCACATTCACTTGAAGTACATATACTATAATTGAGAGCCATATAGAGAGAGTCACAGGAATCGCTGCAATCTTAGCACTAATTGGCACTAAAGCATTCTTGACTAAGGATGGAGAATTCATTCTCTTACTGTAGTAACTCTATGATGCAGAATTTCCATGAGTACAATACTGAACACAGCACACGTTGGCACTTAAGCAGTATTCCACACTTCAATGTACTGTACAAAACTTCCACTTGAGATCACAGATTCACAGTATTAAGCATCTAGATGTATGGTTGTTTGATTTCATCACTAATAAACATACTACTGCTGTACTGCACAGATGCATCAATGTTACTCCTTCTAGGACATAAACTTCATAAGAACACTAGAAAGGAGCTAGGAGCTACTTCATTGGGGGAAATATTCTAGTTATGCCATGCATCAAATAAAGTAGAGGCAATTCGTGAACAATCTTATGCGACTCAACAAAAATGTATTTCAATCGAACAAACCAAAATCAACAAAAGGAAAAGGAGAATTGGATGGTTAAAAATTTGCTGTGGTTTCCGAAATTGAAGCCAATAACTTCAAACGGGACAGCTGCAAAAAAAAAAGAAAAAAAAAAGAAAACTAACGAAAACATCAACCAGTTGGTAAATTATGCTGTTGCAAGACCAATAAGTAGTATAGTCGAGAAGAACAAGCTATACACAAAAAAATACCGAACTTATTACCCGACGGCCGTAATTAATATACATATAATCACGACACAAGGAAGAAAGGAACGTCGCCACAAGCTCACAATCACTTGGAAGTACATATACTACAATTGAGAGCCATATCGAGAGAGATGCATAGAGATCACCGCGATCTTACGCTGACGGTTCACTCGCTTCGCTCGCCTTGGGCTGCGGCGGGGGCTGGGGGCGGCTGTCGTAGTCGACGACCTCGGCGTCGGTGACGGATCGGGAGTGCTGGACGATGGACCGGCCTATGGAGTTGATCCACTCCTCCTTCTCCTTCTCGGAGTCGGCGATGAAGTACATGGTCTCGGCCGGAGTGGAGAGCTCGAAGGCGAACTGGCGGTTGAGCACGTCCTCGGCGCCCTTGACGGTGAGGCAGGAGGCGACGGGGATGACGCCGCGGGGCACCGAGGCCCGCGTCACGGCGGGGTCCTTGAACCAGAAGAGCCGGCCCTGCTTAAGCACGAACCACCGCCGCCGCCACGTCTTGATGTACTCGCCCTGCTTGTTTAGCCACCCCGAGCGCTCCACCCCGTGCCAGAACTCGACCCCGCCCGCCGCGTCGCCGCCCCCGCCCGGCGCCGAGGAGGAGGATGAGTCGCCCGTGCCCATCAGCGAGCGCCACAGGCTGGCCGCCATCGCGCCGGGGGATTTGGGGATCGGGAGAGGGGGCTGCGACGGGGGCGGCGAGTCAAAGTGCGTGGGACGGGGGCAGTTCGTTCAGGAAGGGCGTCTGATGTGATCGGATCGGGAAAGGGGAAGGCATTCGATCCGACGAGGATAAGAGGTTAAGGCCTGAAGGCCTAGATCCCATCGCTTGTTCTCCTCCATACAATCCTAACCGTTCAGGTAACCTTTTTTTTTCCTAGAGGAGTTCAGGAGCCTAATACGGTTGTACTCTATCCAATTATAAATACATATGTATTTGGTTAAGATATGGTTTTCAATACATATGTTTGATGGCTATTTTTTATTAAAATATATTTATAAAAACTATTTGTGCTATTATAGAAGATTTTTTCAAAACAAATATACACATGATTTTAAAATTTTCAAACTAAATATTTTGAAAACTATTATTAGTCAAAATTTTAAAAGTTTGACCGAATATTTTTTAACGAGATATATATTTATGATTGGAGGGAGTAAGTGGCTTGGCTGCTAACATAAGAATTAGGACCTGAGCAGCAAAATAGAATACATTTTGCTACAAGAAAATGTTGTTACGAATGTGAAATATATTTTGGTTGTGGCCCACCATCCACTTGTAAGAACAAATCAGTTATGTATGACTTTAGTGCACTCTAGGTTGGATCCAAAATTGGTGTTGAACTGGTAGCTGATATTGGAATTGGACTGTCTTACTGCAAATTCTTGCAATATCCTTAAATCTCTAAAGTAGGCCTCTGAGTGATGCAAGAGAAATGAGACCATAGATCAAAACCGATGAAACAAACAAAAAATGAGAATTGTACACGACATTCTTGTATCACACAGCATGTAACAAGAACCGAAGAACCTACGACCATGTGCAATAACCCAAACAAAGAAAACGACACCAACTGATGTATCAAAGCCACGCGACAAATCCAAGTCTAAGGCGGTATTTCTAGTCTGTGAACTCGCAAGCTGTTCCGCTATGTTGTACTCACTCTGGGAGGGTGGTATGTTACAAAGGCGGCGAGAAACCAGCAGCCCAAATGCTTGTTTTTACGCGCTGAGAAGCTCCCTGTTTCCGGCCGGCGCCGGCACGTTCAGCCTCTGGCACTCGCTAGTTAGTGGCGCGGCGCCGCCGACCCTGCCGCTGCCGGAGCGTGCGCCTTCGGGGGGCACTGGTAGCACTTGGCGAAGAGCCCGAACGTGTCGATCTGCCTGACGAAGTTGGTAACGCTGGCCCACCCGCCGAGCCCGAAGCCGACCACCAGCACCCACGCCACCACGAACGCGTTCACCACGAACATCCCCGTCCAGCTCGGCAGGAAGGACGGCGGCTTCTCCGCCGCATTCTGCAAAAGCACCGAAGAAAAAGTAAGCAGCCGGCCGGCGAAAACAACGTGACGAACGACAAGCAGATCGGTACGGCGCGGCGCTGTAGGACGTGACGTTTCGCGTGTGCGTTCGCACTGCGCTGATGCTGTCGCTCGCTAGTTGCACGCTCCTTTCGGCGTGCCGAGATGACGTCCCCGGCCGCCACGAGGCGTAGGAAAGCAGTGACAGCAACGCCCTTCCCGTCGGCCCGGCCGTCCCAGTGGGTTCCTGTCGCGATTCTGGCCAGTCGATCACCCGACCAACGTCGATCTGTGTAGCCGCGCCGTCGCCGTCCGGATCGCGACAGATGAGCCTGTCGAACTCAGGCGAGCACACCGGGGCAGCAACGGGAGGGCGTTTTCGGCATCAACGGCTCTGTGCGCGTGGCATGTCTTTCCTTTCTTCTAGTGGCAGCACGACAGACATGCCCCAACATCAGCTTGGCCCATATCTTCAGAGGAGCGTCAGGGACCAGCGTGTATGAACGCACTGACTCTTGATGTGTATATTTGTCAATGCTGTGTTGACGTGCCAGCGCCGAGTTCATGCACATATGGAAATCGAAGGAGTTGCACGCTTACCAGTCTGGCGGACGCCGAGCGGTACGTGAGCATGTGGGCGAGTGCGGGGATGATGTAGACGGTGAAACTGACGAGGAGCGCGCCGACGGCGGAGTTGATGGGCCCGAAGAAGGGGAAGATGATGGCGAGGAACCAGATGGGCACCACGACGGGGAACCGCGCCAGCGCGCGCAGGCAGACGCTCCTGGTGCCGTGCATGCCCACCACCTTCTCCCACACGAAGTAGAGCGGGGTGCACGCGAACCCGAACGTGATGAACTGGTGGATCAGCATCAGGATCACTGCCGCGTCGCGCCACCCGGTCCGCGGCAGCAGCGAGAAGGCGTTCGAGTGGTTCAGCAGCTGGTCGCCGAACGCCCAGTACATGGCCGCCGCCGACGGCAGCGTCAGCGTGAACACGTACAGCGTTGCCACCAGGTAAATGTACTTGAACTTCCGTGGCTTCCACATCGCGTGCATGATCTCGCTGCGCCCAAAATCACATTAAAGAAAAAAACTGCTCACTAAATTCTTACATGAATCGATATCAGAAATCAACATGCTCTGTGGGAAAAAAAAAACAGTTTGCTGAAAGCAGCATGTACTCGATTCATTATACAAAGAAAGATATCAGAACAATGATCTGCTAGCATATGAAATGAGCATCAATACTTGGAATTAAACGTACTAGGTACCCTTTCCACACATGCGTGCAAATAATTTAAGAACTTTTACGTTGATTGAGCGATAAGCCATCAAGGCGAAAAAGCCAAAAGGTAGTGCTTCTCCTAGTCAGTAGATTTACAAAGATTGGGCCTGAGGAATCTCTTCGACTGTAACAACGCCGTTAGGCTTGATACGAGCGCCTCCGGTCAAATTAGCAGCGGGGGCCGACAAATACGGCGAAATTAAGCAAATATCGATTAAATTTAAATACCTAACTCTCACAAAGTGATGCTATGATACTACCCTCTAATGGCGACTGTCATATCACTAAAAAAGCTGCAGAGAAATTCCTTCAGGCAAAAAAGTGGTGACAGGGCCACTGTAAAGTCAGCTCCAATGGTTAGAGTTCTAATAATTGGAGCTGCTCTAAGTTTGAGATGAAATTGTCAGAGTAGGCCTTTGAGACTTCCTCGCCCGTCTCCACTAACCAAAGGTCATCACCGAAAGATAAATCAGGATCATGATACGATCGGGTACTGAATTTTCGCAATCCGATATATATCTTGTCACCCCGCACGTGGGCAATAGGACGGAATGGGTTCACTTGATGTGAACTTCGCACTAGCTGAATTGAAACCAGTCCGTACGATGGCGGGTCAGGATTTTTAACTTGTGTATACATATCTATCGCGCTCCTACCAGCACCGTCACGCCCGTCTTGCTCGTGCCCACGTCACCGTCGCAGCCACGGCCCGCTTGGCTCGTGTTCGCGCACGTGGCGCAGCTTAGATCGATGGTATCTTTAAGCTTTGTGCCGTTGCATGACCTGGCTTCCCCTTTCTGTTGAACTATCATTTTTATCACTGTATTTGTGAACAATTTTTTCTCTTCTTCTTCAGAATCTCACCACAGCTGTTCATTATCCGCTTGCGCGTCAATCCAGCAAAAATTATCTAAGCTTTCTATCTTTATAGCCTTTTTACCAAAGCAGCAACACTCCGAATACGGTGTGAACGACGAAGTGCTGCCAGCTCCATGATCATATTGAGCATGGATTGAATCCAAATGTAGTTTAAACTGAACTTATCCGTATGTATTTCTCCTTAAAATTTCTATTTTGCTTATTCCATGTGGACACAATCGAAGCAAAACGCCCAGAAGGCATCAGAGAGGGGTTGAGAAAGAGAGCACTCACCGTCGAATGAGAAAAAAATAAAATAAAAAATAAATACACATACTATTTTTATGGACTTATTATAGGAGTGCAAGAAAACAAATAGATACATACGTATGAGTAAAGATGTAGCAAATTAACAACACATGAGCATCACTATATAGGACTGGCAATAGGTCGGGTCGGGTCTGGATGGAGTAAATCCATGCCCAACCTGAAACTCGATAGCTTCAATCTGACCCATACCTGAAGTATTAAACAGTTGAAAACTTAAACCTGAACCCAAACCCATCGCGCGCTCGTCGCGTTTCGGGCACCCATCGGGTTCATACTGCCGGGTGCGTTTCCCCTCCATGGCTCCACCTCCTCCGCATTCCTCTTGCTGCCACCCTCCTCCGAGCCATCACCTTCATGCTTTCTGTCGTCGTCGCCCACCCACCCACTGAAGCAGCCCGTGCTTGCTTCCCTGCGACTCCTCCTAAACCTAGCTACGAGATCCCCCTCGTTCGGCCTCTAAGCAGCTCCCATCCTCGGTTGTCAGGCAGTGGCGCTGTGGTAGTGGGGCAGTGTAGCAAGGCGGCCGAGCGACAAGAGCGGCGATGGGGTGACACGGTGTGGCGGTTGGGCGATGGGAGCGGCGGGGCAATGCACGAGAATGGTGGGGCGGTGTGGCGGGATGGCTGGGCGACGGGAGTGGTGGGGCATGAGGCGACGGGCGGCTAGGCTAAGTTGGCTTTTCAGTTGGGTTGGGTTGCAATGCGTTGGGCTAGGCTACAATGCAATGCAATACGTTGGGCTGGGCTGCATGCATATGCATCAACCGGGTGACCCGTGGGCACTAGCTGGCGAAATACAAAACTCAAGCCCGACTTGACCCGCCAGACCATGGGTGAAAATATTGACTCGAACTAGGACCCGTTGGATCCAAAACCCACAGGTACCTGAACCTATGGGTCCAAAGCAAATGAGAATAGTACCGTGCTCCGGCCACACCCTAGCCTCGCCGCACTTGCGCCCGCCTGCACTCGCTCCATCTCCTCTCGTGTGTGGCGCTGACTGCATGTGTTAGGACGACTTGAACAACTTAGATAATTAATTTGGGCCACAACAGGTAGTTTATAGTTTGGGTTGTGGGCTTGTTTCCTTAGTTCGGGTCTCTTTCTTTCTCCATTTTCACTGTGAGTTGTTGAATTTTTTTAGGCTAGATGATGTGTATGAATTTTTTTCACAAAAATTTAGGTATACATATATACACTCATGCCCCTTCTTCGGCCCGTCTCTGAGTCCACATCATCCAACCTCTGGAAAGAACAGTTATTTTTCTACCGCTACAGAAAAACAGCTGAATTTTTAAGATAAAGGACTCCCTAACAGCTGGGATCTGAACAGCCGCTTGAACGCCGATTATTCCTCAATTTTGGATGTAATCATCACGGAGCAAAGATCATCATAGCAGGTCTTAGACTAAGCACACGTAATGAGCAATGGGAATAAAGGATTGTTTACCAGGAATATTGAAATGCAAAGCGGCTAGCATAGACCTTCACTAGGCGAATGTAGGGCCAGGTTGATCATCAGAGAGCGTAGTGGCCACGCTACATTTCTGTCTAACCAATTGTTAGAAGATAACAAAGCTGGATTCCACCAACCATGGATGATTTCCTACTCCTTGGGATCTGTTTTGCCTCATCTACAACTACAAACATGTTTTTAACTACAAGATCTTCATTTGCCAAGGAGGGGAACAAAGATGGAGTAGAAACCACTAGCCGATTTGATTTTTCAAACCTAGCCTTGTTCTCCCCAGCACTAGGCAAAAGCTGCAAGTGGTGAACTGGTATGCAACACGAAGTCCGATTCATCCAAAAATTCTGGCTTGGATGTTGGGCCCACTTGTCAGTGACCGTTCATCAAATTCGTTGAGAGTAATGGCTGTATGGTTGTCGATGCATACAGATTGCAAAGTTCGTTCAGTACTTACACAGTGACCGCGTGGCCGCCGAAAGTGTAGAGGATGTTGGTGGCGCCGGTGAAGTACAGCACTAGTTTGTTCGGGCCCGAGTGCGTCACGCCGTCGACCTGCGACATCCATTTCAGCACGCGCCGCCGACGAGCGAGGACAAACATTGTTAGCCCATCACCGTGACCGTGTTGACAGACCAGATCAAGCAAAGCAATGATTGGCGCAATGAGTGAGCGACAGGGATCGATGGGCTCACCTGGCCGTGGACGGCCGCGGCGACGGTGAGGTACCAGGCGGTGTAGGTAGTCATGCCGAGGCCGAGGAAGGACCAGACGCGGTAGTTGTGGAAGGAGGGGATGAACACGGAGGTGGTGCAGCAGGCGCCGAAGATGTACGTCCACGTCCGCTTGTCCAGCCGGTCGTTGATGTAGTATATGTTGCTGCCATGGATTCCATGAACCTTCCATGAGCTCAAGAACAGTTCATCTCCCAGACACAAGGAATCTCACCTTGCGCAGGCGATCAGCTGGATGACAGAGCCGAAGAGCAGGAACGTGCAATTGAACGCGAGCCCGGCGGCCTTCCAATACGGGCCCAGGAGCCCATCCAGAACCTCGAACCACTGGTCAACGGCAGACAAAAAACTCAACTCTAATTTTTATCACAGTTCGATACGTGTACCGGAGTAAACAGGTGCATGCCGATGGCGTTGTCGCTTTGCTTAGTGTTCAGGAAATGGCTGGCAAGGTCGGCACAGCAAAGCGCCTTTCCGCTGGCCAAGCAGCACTACTTTTTTAGCACCGGATCTCCTAACCCTAGATCTTCTTTGAAATCTTTTAATTAGATGTAAACCCGAGATTCGAACCTCGGATCAGTGAAAACACATACTTGCGTCTTACCGGTGAGCCATACGCTCGTTTGCACAAGCAACGCTACTCATTAGTCATTACTCACTGCCCGGACTTCCAGAGCACACCACACAGCATGATCGGATTCCGGCGTGATCGATCATGGCCAGCGGATCCAATTCCGATACCGCGGAAAAGCAGCAGATGGACGCACAGAAACCGCGTGCCCGGGAAGCCGGAGAGAAACGAGGCTGAAACTGTTGCGGAGATGCAAGAACAAGCACTCGAGATGCTAGTAGATGCAGAGTGGAGTGCGGCCTGCGCGTGGGCTGGGCTGGGGCGGCGAGCGATAGAGAGCGACCGACCTGGATGACGTGGTTATTGAAGCTGACGCCTTCCTTCTCCTTGCGGGCGCGGTACTCGACGTAGAGGACGCTGATGAGGTAGGCGGTCCAGCTGCCCATGAGGCCGTAGAACACCTGCAGCAGCACGCCGGAGAGCATGCCCAGCTGCGAGAACGAGTACGGCAGCGTCAGCAGCACCTGCGCCACCTGCAAACCAGAACGCACAATTGATTTCAATGTTCCATCCAACCACCATGAGCCGCCGGTCCATGCAACGCTGCTGCGTGCATCTTGGCAAACGGCAGCGACAGCTCTCGTGAACGTACATACCTGGTTGGAGGCGCAGCTGAACCAGGCGTCCCAGACGGAGCCGCCGTGCCAGAGCAGGCTCTTCATGCCGAACTTGCCGTCGTGCTGCTCAGGATCGTCCTCGACACCCATCGCGCGCACCTCCCCCTCCTTGCCGTTGATGTTGGCGACGTCCGCCACGATGGCGTCCTCCGCTTGCTCGCCCAGCACCATCCTCCCGGCCTCCCCCGTCCCAAGCTAGCCGCGCGCTCACGTTCTCTCTACACCCAACCTGCCGCAGAGGAGCCGAAGTAAATAACGGCGGGAGGTTGGCTGGCGACTGCGCAACGCGCCGACGGAACTTACTGTGCTATGGATGGAAAAGGCCGAAGCGAGGTAGAGTCTAGAGTGGTGTGTGTTCTGGATGATCTGACGAGAGAATTCAGGTGCAAAGAGGGGGGACTGGGAGGGGGAACCGCATGCCAGTTTTATAGTAACACTCGAGAGAGCCGTCGCTGTCCCACGCGGCCTTTGCTTCCCTGCTGGCTGCTGCTGCCATTTCTTTCGTCGTTCTTCTCTCTCTGGGCTGCCTGCCATATCTTGCTCAGCAGCTACCGGCGTGACATAATTTTGCACCAGTGTTTGCCAGATGTTTTTCGGGCATTTTCGTTTTGATGACTTGCTGGTTCTGTTTGGGCGAGTCTTCCCTGCTTCAGTTTTGACCTAATCATTTCCTGGCCAAAATTGTGGGAGCATTAGTCATTGCTTAGCAGTGTCCAGCGAAGAATAAACTCATCACTAGTCCAAAAAAAACTCATCACATCTAGTAGAAGCAATAATTCGTTCTTTGAAAAAGGATAGCCAGGCTAGCTGTTGACGAAACCAATGAGCTCATTCAGTTTCGATAAGAAATCAATGTACTCATTCATTACTTCTCCAAAAGAGGCGAAGGGGAGTTTTTTTTTTTGCATGGAAATTTTTTTCATTACTTTTCCGAAAGAGGCGAAGGGGAGTTTTTTTTTTGCATGGATTTTTTTTTTTTGCAAGGAGGCAAAGGGGGGTTGCAATTGCTGTCGTGTACGGGGAGTTGCTTACGCGCAAAGGTGTCGTGTTCATGTACGTTGAAAATGTAGGAAAAAATTCAAAATTAGGAAACATACACGATTGTATTTACCGAAATAGATAATATATCGTCGTATTTATAATTTTAGTATCTATATTCGACACCTTATTTACCAAAAATTGATTTTCTGTATATCGTAAGTTGAAAAAATATGGATCCAACCATATTCGGCACATTGTCGCGTTTGCTTTTGTAGCGTCGCTGTCGTTTCGATGTTTACTTTTTCGCAAATGGCCGGCATGCATGCATGTTGCTTTACTTTTTGCGTGTGGGTGCGTCGTTTTGCTGCTTTTGGTACGTCGCGTTGCCTGCAACCCGCTACAAAATGAGAAGTGATGAGGAGCAACATAGGTGAGGAGCAGCAGAGGCAAGCAGCGGAGCGCGAGGTGAGGAGCAGCAGCGCAGCGCGAGGCGAGTAGCAGCAACGCGAGATCAGTTATAGTAAGCACTTAGATTATATAGGTGATTAATATAGATTAGTAATAATAATAATAAGAGTAAGTAGATTGTTTAAGCCGATCAATTAGATTTGATAAATTATATTAAGTTGATAAATTAGAGTAATGTAATGTATATAATTAATACTTAGGTTAATACTTAGATTAGTAATTAGAGTACTTAAATTATATTAAGTTGATAAATTAGAGTACTTAGAGTATTTGAATAGTTTGATTATATGAATTTAATTAATTGGTGTAACTATATTATTAACTTAGTTTAATCAGTGTAATTAGATTATTCTTTTAGTATAATTGTATGCATGTCATTAACCAATATAATTAGAGTATTTACGTAATTTAATTAGAGTTATATAATTAATCGGAGTAGTTAGTTTAACTGAACTAATTTGATTAATTAGCTTAATCACTTAGGTTAATGTATTTATTATTTATCGAGGGGCGTAATTAGTTGTGTATCGTACATACATCTATGTAATTATTTTATTATATGTACGTTTGTTTAGCAGATACGCTATAACTATTCATATTTATTATGGAGAATGTCCTGCTGTTTTGCACGGGAGGCTCGTATCCATTCAGAACTGCCAGTATATAAAAACTACAGTTGAGGTACCTATTGATCTAGATGGTCTGAAATCACATGTTATAAGCATTTTACGTGTGAACCGATAGTTCTATAATATTTTTCTAGAGGGTGTGCAGCTACGGCTTGTTCCAAACAGCTCGATCGTTCTCCATATGTTGTTCGAGATGAGAAGGAACAACGTATGAGTTTTGTACTCACGCAAGACATTGGAGGAGAACTTTGAAATGAGGGTGTACGGAAATATAGTGTCACGACTGGTGCAAGATGATGCAGTGACTAGCGTGGAAGGTTCAGGCCAGCATGTGATACATGAAGAGGAGGGAGGGCATGTTGGGGAGGGTAGTTCTGGTACAGAGGGAACTGGAGTGGACCCTTCTGAGGTAGATGTAGGATGCATGGATGTTGAAGCCGGTGGTAGCGGGGATGAAGAAGCTGTTGACAACGATGATCCGGTGCCGGTGATCCAGTACTTTCGTGGTCCTGGGCTGCTGGATTGTGTCGTCGTTGAGTATAACACCCTATCCAACTGGGGATACCATAATAGCAACATCTAGGTCGGACAACGGTTTCGTAACAGGGAGGAGGTCATCCACTTTATTAGCAACTATGCTGTAATCACAAGAAGGGACCACAAGTGGAACTGGTCTAACCCTACAGAGTATGAGGTCAGGTGTATTAAGCACCCAAATTGTCCTTACTTCGTACGAGCACATAAGCCAAAATATGAGAACTATTCTGTGCTCAGTAGGCACACCTCACATACATACATCGAAAAGGCTATTAGGAATGTGAGCCACGCCGTTGATGCGAGGTTCATAGCCTAACTCCTCATCATCCTTGTTGGCACGAACATATATTTGTCGCCAAAATCCATTATGGAGGAGGTGCAGACTAAGACGAGTATGCTGATCAATTACCACACCGCTTGGCGAGCGAAGCAGAAGGCGTTGAAGATGTTATTTGTAAGATTCGAAGAGTCTTACAACTATACTCCAAGGCTACTACAGAAGATTGCCATGACGAATACAGGGACTCAGTGGGCCATGGCGGATGAGCCGATCAAGCTGGAGGATGGGTCATACAACACCATTAACCGATACCTCATTAGGTTTTTCTGGTCCTTTGGACAGTGCATCGAAGCTTTCAAACATTGCAAGCTAGTTGTATGCGTGAATGCTACATTTCTTAGCGGCAAGTACCATGGTAACCTTATGACAACGATGGCGGTGGATGCAAATAATCAGATCATTCTTCTCGCATTTGCAATGGTTGAAAGTGAGAACAATGATAGCTGGCTCTGGTTCCTCACCTTGGTGAGGACACGTGTCATGGCCAATAGTGAATGAGTTTGCATCATCTTAGACCGCAACAAAGACCTTCTGCATGCGTTGACGTACTGCATGACAGCACAAACTACTCTATTGCATGGCCTGATTTGGAGAGAAGGTGGTGCATATGACACTTGGGCGTGAACCTGTACACAAGGTACCACAACAAGTCTTTTGTAAAGAGGTTCAAAGAGTTGTGTCTTCAGAACCAACAGACGAAGTTCAACGAGATATGGAGAGAGTTAAATGAGACCACTCGCAAGATGATGGCAGAGCAGGAAGCACAGGAGGACCATCTGCGGATACAAATGGTGGGGGGCCAAACTACCGTTAGCCGTTCACGTGCTATGTTTAGCTAGTGGATAGCAGGAAAGCTGGCGAAGCGTTGGATCCTAATCCATGACACTAATGGTGCTAGGTTAGCATATAACATTTTAATGATCATTTGCACCCTTTGTTATGCAAATATCCCTTCTAAAATTATGACATCTCATGTTAGATACACCATCATGACAAGGAACATAGCGGAGGCATTCAACAATGACCTAAAGGGTGTACGGGGTCTCCCGTTGTGTGCCATCATTGATCTTACATTCTATAGAATGACAAACTACTTTCGAGACGGTGGTATAGCTACTACGGAGTGCAGCACGCGGTTCGCATCTAAGGTGGAGGAAATCATATTCAGAAGAAGGAACAAGGCACACTTTCATCGGACTAGGATCCACGACCTAACCAACAATGAATTCGAGGTCATGTACCGCCGTAGGTATGCTTCAGAGTATAGCGTGGGGGACACCATGCAAAAATGTCAAATTGGACCTCACGAGGTGAAGTGCACATGCAATAAGCCAAAACTACACCATATCCTGTGCTCCCATGTCTTCGCCGCTTATAGGGACATGTGCGGTAACGACGGATCACAGTACGTATCATAGTACTTCACGATCGATGCATTGAGGAGCACATGGCTTCCAAAGATGCGTTCCTTCAACATCAGAAGCAACTACAAAGTGATCAATAGGCCCAAGTGGGTACCTTATCCTCGAGCATGATGCACGGATCCTGGAAGGTCTAGAGTCACGAGGTTGCAAGGTGATATGGATGTAGTAGATACTGTTGACGGCCTACGCAAGTGCAAAATTTGCAAACTACCTAACCATGATAGGAGGACTTGCTCGACCCGGCAGTAAACTATTAGGCCACGATCGAATTATATTGTATTAGAGTTGTTGTAATTTAGTTTGTTTTATGAAGTTGATCGCAGACATGGTTTGTATTCTAAATTATTATTCACCTATTATTTGTACTACCTATTTTGTAATATATCGTAATGGTATTGGCATCACATACATGTTCATGTAATATACTGTATCGTTGTTATTCACATAATAGCTGTTGTCTTACGTTGTTTTTTTATTCAACCATGAAGCTTGAAATCGTTGTCATGGCTCATGGTCGTCTTCCCGAGCTTCTTCAATTGCGGTATGACGAGAACCATAGGGGGAGGATGATTTTCACAGGGCAGCATGTACAATGATTATATGTGCTTTTGAATTTCCATGATAATTAGTTACTTACTCAGGACATGTATTGGCTACGTCTGTAGTTGGTTCCATTGCATGCTAGGAGTGTGCACACGATTAAGGAGTTAGACCATCGATTCTGTTGCATGCCAGGAGTGTGCACACGATTAAGGAGTGTGCACTACATAAAGGATTGCCCCAATGCTAATCAGAACAAGATACCAGCTCGATCAACCCCAGCAGCAGGGGTAGGACGAGAAGGAAATCGATCAGTGGGACAATCGTGGAACTATGGACGAGGCCGCATCAATCATATTGACGCTTAGGAAGCCCAGGAAGCACCAGAGGTTGTACTCGGTGAGTTCCCCATCAACTCCACCCTTGCAACAATTTTATTCGATTCTGGAGCTTCGCATTTGTTTGTTTCCTCAAAGTTTGCTGCACTGCATAAGTTACCTACTGTATTACTTAAGAATCCGAAGCTGGTTCGATCTCCTGCGAGAAATATCCTATGTCGTCTAAGATGCCCCCGAGTTAAACTCCGTTTAAATGGGGTGGAGTTCCTAGCAAACCTAGTGATTCTGAATTCAAATGGACTAGACGTCATCATGGGAATGGATTGTTTAACTAAGCATAAAGGCAATATAGCCTATGCTAGTAGAAAAGTTACCCCTGTCAACCACAAAGGAATTAAGGTAGAATTTGAACCCAAGGGACCCAAGTCTAACCCTATGGCTTGCAACTTGTCTACCCAATCAATAAAGGATGTGCCGGTGATTTGTGAATACCCAGATGTATTCCCAGAGGAATTACTTGGAATGCCACCAGATCGTGACATAGAGTTCGTTATTGATCTCTTACCCGGGACCGCCCCAATTGCCAAGAGACCTTATAGGATGGCAGTCAATGAACTGGAGTTATTGAAGGAACAAATCAGAGAATTACAAGCAAGTGGTTTCATCAGACCTAGTTCTTCACCTTGGGGGTCTCCAGTTCTGTTTGTAGAGAAGAAAGATGGAAGTCAAAGAATGTGTGTTGATTACCGCTCCTTGAATGAGATGACCATCAAGAATAAATACCCACTACCCTGGATTGATGATCTGTTCGATCAGTTACGAGGAGCCAAGTACTTCTCTAAAATAGATTTGAGATCTGGATACTACCAGTTAAAAATGAGGGAAAGTGACATCCAGAAGACCGCCTTTGTGACAAGGTATGGATTGTATGAGTTTACAGTCATGTCCTTTGGATTGACAAATGCCCCAGCACACTTTATGAATCTGATGAACAAGGTGTTCATGGAGGAACTGGACCAATTTGTGGTTGTATTTATCGATGATATTCTCATTTACTCAAGGAGTGCCAAAGAGCACGGGCAACATCTGAGAGTAGTTATGGAAAGGCTGAGAACACAACAGCTCTACGCCAAGTTTAGCAAGTGTGAGTTTTAGCTTCAAGAAGTGACATTTCTTGGTCATGTGCTGACAACAGAGGGAGTATCGGTGGACCCTTCCAAAGTAGAAGCTGTGGTTGATTGGATTCAACCACAAAATATATCAGAAATTAGAAGCTTCCTTGGATTGGCGGGTTACTACTGTAAGTTTATTTAGGGGTTCTCAAAGATAGCTAAGCCAATGACCAAGCTTCTCCAGAAAGACGCCAAGTTCGAGTGGGATGAAATCTGTGAAGAAAGTTTTCAAAAACTCAAGAAGAGGCTGACTACAGCCCCAGTGTTGAAATTGCTAGATATCCAGAATAACTTTGTAGTATATTGTGATGCCTCACGCCAGGGTTTAGGCTGTATGCTTATGCAAGATGGCAAGGTTGTGGCTTATGCATCCAGGCAATTGAAGCCGCATGAAGAAAATTACCCAACTCATGATCTGGAATTAGCAGCAGTTGTGCATACACTTAAAATATGGAGACACTACCTACTTGGAAATAAGTGCGAGATCTATACAGATCACAAGAGCTTGAAGTATATTTTCACTCAGTCAGAATTGAACCTAAGACGACGAAGATGGCTAGAATTGATAAAAGATTATGACCTGAGTATCCAATATCACCCGGGCAAGGCTAATGTGGTGGCTGACACCCTAAGCAGGAAAGTTTACGGCAATAATCTACAAGTGCAGGAGTTAAGGCCAGAACTTCTTGTGGAGTTGCAATGTCTGAATCTGCATGTAACACAGGGACAAGTTCACACTCTAGTGGTACATCCAACGCTAGAAGACAAGATCCGTGAGGCCCAGTCAGAAGATGAGGATATTCTGGAAGTTAAAAAGAATCTCGGTTTAGCCAAAGCACCTAGATTTTGAGTAGATCAGCAGGGGACGGTATGGTACAAGGATCGATTATGTGTACCGGATCGGGAAAACCTTAG
Source organism: Phragmites australis (assembly GCF_958298935.1). Lineage (NCBI taxonomy): Eukaryota > Viridiplantae > Streptophyta > Magnoliopsida > Poales > Poaceae > Phragmites > Phragmites australis. The sequence goes on from NC_084929.1 coordinate 28,058,444, forward strand.
GGAGTTAATCATGGATGAAGCCCACAACTCTCGCTACTCTATTAATCCTGGATGTACTAAGATGTTCACAGATTTGAAGGACAAATACTGGTGGACAGGAATGAAGGTGGACATAGCAGGGTTTGTCGCTCAATGTGACACCTATCAAAGGGTCAAAGCAGAGCACCAAAGACCAGCAGGTTTACTGCAGCCACTGCAAGTCCTAACTTGGAAATGGGATGAAATTGGTATGGATTTTATAATCGGATTACCCAGAACTCAGAAGGGTAACAATTCCATAAGTAGCTCATTTCATACCGATCAAGACAACCTATGGCGGAGACAAGTTGGCATACTTGTATATTGACAATATTCTGAGACTACACGGGATCCCAAGTAAGATCGTCTCAGATCGAGGACCCCAGTTCACATCAAGCTTTTGGAAAAGTCTGCACACTGCCCTAGGAACTAAACTAGACTTTAGTTCTGCTTACCACCCACAGACTGATGGTCAACTTGAAAGAGTAAACCAGATCTTGGAAGATCTTCTAAGAGCTTGCGTAATAACCTACGAAAAATACTGGGAGAAAAGTCTATCGTTTGTAGAGTTTTGTTACAACAATGGTTTTCAAGCCAGTCTGAAGATGTCACCCTTTGAGGCCCTGTATGGAAGGAAATGCAGAACTCCTTTTTTATGGTCAGAAGTAGGAGAGCGTACGCTCTTTGGGCCTGCGTTGATTAGAGACGCAGAAGATCAAGTTGCCAAGATAAGAGAAAACTTGAGGGCAGCTCAAAACAGACATAAAGGTTATGCGGATAACTGAAGGAGAGACTTGACCTTTGAAATAGGAGACTACGTTTACCTTAAGGTATCCCCAATCAGGGGCACTCGAAGCTTTCAAGTACATGGAAAGCTAGCACCGAGATATGTGGGGCCTTACGAAATATAGAAAGAATTGGAACAGTGGCTTATAAGTTAGCACTTCCAGAAGAGATGTCCGATATACACAATGTGTTCCATATTTCGCAATTAAAGAAGTGTCTGAGAGTTCCAGAGGAGCAAGTTCCCTTGGAAGTTATGGATCTGCAACATGATCTTCAGTATGAGGAAAGATCCATCCGAGTCTTGGATGTGGCAACTCGTCAAATCAGAAGAACAACAGTCAGGTTTTGCCGAGTACAGTGGAGTAATCATACAGAAGCAGAAGCTACATGGGAACGTGAAGAGGATCTGAAGAAATAATTCCCAAATCTCTTCGACGAGCCTTCCGAATCTCGAGGTTGAGATTCCGTTTAAGTGGGGTAGGTTTGTAGCATCCTGACTTGAGCATGTTAACAAGTTACAAAATTCTCTCTAAATTAAAACTTTTTAGGGTTAATTAGGCTAACTATGGGTTAAGAGATTAGGTACTTAGATGTATATATACTAGTATACATGTACATCATGTCTATAAGATGCTTAGGTGATTAGAAGTGCTCTAGAATCAATTCTAAAATAGTCTCTGCTTTAAGTTGATTTATATGCATTAGTTTGAGATGTTTGATTCTTATGTGGAGGGTTGAACTTGAATGTCTCTCAAATTCAAACCTACTATTAGATTCTGTTCAGCTTGAATCCATTTCAAATTCAAATTCTTGGATTCAAATCATCTTCCAAAAAGTCTCGAGATCCAGATATCAAATATTCTGAATAAAGTTGATCTGAATTCAAAATCAAATCCAAATTCAAATACCTCAAATTGAATTTAAACTTTACTCTTTTCCCAATTATTCTTTTTCCCTCTCACGGGCCGAATTCCTCCCTCTTCTCTCTTTCAGCCCAGCCCCTTCCCTTTTCTTTTTCCTCGCGCAGCCCAGCCGGCGGCCCGTTCAGCCGTCTCCTTTTCTTCCCTCCCGTGCGCGCCGCGCCCGGCCCACTGCAACACCGACGGCCCAGCTCGCTCGCCCGCCCCGTGCGCCTCTCCGCCGTCCAAGATCCATGTGTCATCAATCCGCACGTAGCGCCCTTCTCCTTTCTCTTCCCTCCAGCGTGCACTCGTCGCCGGCCGCCGTCTCCTCTCTCCCGGGAAATATCCCGCGCACGCCCGACCGACCTCCGCTTCTCCGCTATCTCTCTTCTCTCTCACGCGCACCCTCTCTCTCCCCCCAATGCCCTGCACGTGCAACTTTGCAACTGCCCATGCTTGGCTGGCGCAGAGCACGCCCATACTCCGGAGAAAAAGGTGGGCACCGCTGCCACCTCACTGCCGACGTCCTCATGACGCCAACGCGCGCGCACCGCCTCCCTGTGCTCCCTCACCGTCTATAAATAGCACGATCGGTCCTTCTCTCGCTCTTCTTCTTCATTCGCCGCGCCACCGCTCTGCCGCCACCGCCATTTCCGCCATTGCGACCTCGCCGTCGCCCATTCACCGTCAATGTGCTGCTAAGAGATACCGGGGGACCCTCACCGTCTCAGTGCCACTGCCCGTTCACCGGATGCCCGACGGAAGCTCATCCGCGCCGATAGCCGAGCGTCACCGCCGTCGCTTCTTCGACAAATTGCCAACCGCCGACCCACTTCTCGTCATCCTTGAGCTCGGTGAGCCTCTTAGTCCCCCTAACACCCCCCTAGATAGCATGTAGGTGTCTCCCGAGCCCCCTTTTTGCTCATCGCCGTGCGCCGCCTTCGGTATGACTTCCGCCGCCACGTTTAGCTCGCCGCCGGTGTGTTAGAACCCCGTTTGTGTCACCGGGCATCATTCCATGACGTCTAGAAGCCGTAGAGCCTTTCTTCAAAGCGGATTGGCACCTCCCAGTGAGGGGGAGTGCTGCCCGACTCTCTCTATGCCGCTGCCCTTACTTCAGCAGTGATCTGGCATTGCTTCCATCGCTGGCCGCCATCGGCAAGCCTTCCTTCGCTTTCCCTGTAGTGTGTAGAAGCCCGGCGTCGGCAAGTCGTTGTGAAGGTATGGCGGAAATCCGGTGCCAGCGACCCTTCCGACGACTCCCCACCAAAATTTCTCACCGCCGATCGAACTAGCCCCCTTACTTTGCCGCGTGCTCGATCGCGCGCAAAGACGGGCCATCGCTCGCGCGGGGGAAAGCAGCCACGGGCTGTGGCTCCTTCTGGCTTGGCCCAGCTGCCGGCCTCACCGACCCGGTCGCCAGATGGGCCGCTTGGTAGGCCGGCCTGCCTCCGCGGCCCGTTAGCCAGGTAGCCCAAACCCAAACAGCCCAATACTATGCAACTCGGCCCGGATCCAGCCCATCCAAGCTCATTCAGCCCAAAATCGTACGGTTCATGTGGGCCTGAGTTATTGTGCATGAGGGCCCACCTATGAACAGTACTATTTATTAATTTCTTGATTTAAAATAAGATTAAATCTTCCGAGAGCAGTAACTTCTCCGTCATGACTCCGATTTCGACGATTCTTCCGTCGAAATTCATCTTAAATCGAGCTCTACTCATCTGTCATGTTGTAGTGTCCATTAGGACTCATCTGGCTTTCCATTTGGTATTTAATTGATTCTTTTTTAATATCGCAGTTATTGATCGTAGTCACGATTTCAGGACAACCCGAGTTCTGCGAGTGCTGTGATGGAAGTATCCGGAGTGAGGAGGATCCCGATTACAATCAATACTTCGAAGAAAATTCTAAAGAAGGCAAGTCATATCTCCTTGATCATATTGAACCTATGTTTTCGAATAATATACATGATCAACTAAAACATGACTTATTATTGCATGTGCTATATATTGTGTTTTCCTCAAACTACTTGTAGTAGCTAAACCTATAAACACTGTCGTGCCTTACATATCATCATTCAAAATACATATCACCATAGGAATACCTATTGTTAAATATATTAACGATAAACGACACCTTGATATCTAGCATGCTTAGGATTGAATACATCTCCTCGGAGATATCGCTTTTAAAATACGTCTCCTCGGAGATATCATTTTTAAAACACTTCTCTTCGGAGACAAATTTACTGTTATCAATGACAACTCATATACCATGCCTCCTTGATGGTTGTGAATTCCGTGATGGTCGTGAAATCCTTGATGTCATGTGGGACATGGAAGATGATGTGTAAAAATGGGTGAAAACTGTTTTGACGCAGGCAAGTAGAGTAGTCCTCCAGGGAGGATGCTCTTGGGGGCTTGAGTTACATGATGGTATTCATTGCCCATGAAGATACCTAGCCCGGCCGCTTAAGGACCGTGCAACTATACGTCCTGAATGGGCAGGACTTGACTTTTCCTTCACCAGACTGAGTTGGGCATCATACCAGAAGGCTGAGAACAACGAGCAGCCAAGGGTCTATCTGTCCCGCTGTTTGGAGGTTTCAGAGACCGGCTTAGGCTTAAAAAGGGAGGCTGGCCTTCGAAACATGCAGCTCTGGGACTTGGCGTGTCTCGTGGAAAAGCCTGGCAGGAAAGGTGTCTGGAGAATCTTGGTATGATTCGCTCCTCTGCTTGCAACTGTTGGAGGCTGAGCATATCGTATGGGTAAAGCTGTACAACCTCTGCAGAGTGTAAATCTATTCGAATAGCCGTGTCCATGGTCATGGACATGCGAAGACAGAACCTTTTTGACTAGACTTTAGGTGCGTACGTTTTGAGTGAGTGTGTGGACTAGATGTCCGTATGATGAGGTTCCTGGCTCAATCCGCCAGAAGCTGTGTGATACTAGAGGTATATCAGAAATGATAAAAAGGGACTGTGGAGTGAGGTGTAGCCCCTCCCAGGGCCGGGAAACCCCAGACATAGCCCGTCACTGGTTTTTTTGGAATATGTACAATATATAGAAGTCAATCATAGTCGATATAATTGATAATCTGCATAAAACTGCTTTACACCTAAATCTAAACCATAGAGCCTATCCTTGTGTTCACCCAGCGGTGTTCCCACACTAGCCACAATAGAGACCGATCATAGTAACCTCTTTTCTTTTTCTCCCTCATTGTTAGGCTCATATTAACACTCATTAGGACACAACAATTTAATTGAGTTTATAGTGCATTAGGCTCAATTCATATCATCCTATCATGTAGGTGTTGAAACCGATCCTATGGTTAAGAGAAATAATCCCTGCGATAGGCGATATTGTTATTGGTTCCATCTTAATTAGAGATAGCTCAATTATTATATAGTCATGATCATATAAACGCTTGAAACACAATGACTCAAAATGCGGAAGCGTAAATATTAATCAAAATGCAGTAAATAAATGCTAAATTGAAGACAAGGGAAAAACTTAAACTCACAATTTAGGGCAACATTAAATCATGAGAAGATTATTGATAACATGGAAGGAGTTAATTAAATACCTCAGGAGAATCATAATAATTGATCCCATCTTAACTTATTCCCGGAATGCACTCAAACATTATTTGTGGCCCAACTGAGAAATATCCAAAAGGCTAGCCTAAATCTTATGCCAAAAATTGGGCCCATTAAATATGCATGGCCTAGAGACATAAATATTTCATTAGTATACAATAAATTCTGAAAATTCATGACTATAAACAACTTTGGTTGGAATACAACCATGAAAAGTCAACATTAAGTATATGAATACCCAAAACTTGGTTATAGTCCCAAATCAAAATTTCCCTTTGGTTCTATTTTGATTTGAGACAAACTTAATTATAAGAGGCCAGGAATTATCATTTAAAGTCAACCAACATTAACTATGTTTGTGTATTCCCGATTATCATAAGTAATTGCATCATATTAGATAATAAACATCATAAAATCAGTGCGTAAATATAGCAAAAGAAATAGACATAAGAAAATGCACTAAATTATTTTAAACTCATAAGTAAATTTTGGGCCTAAAATTAATTAACATCATAGTTTAGCCCGAAGGAAGAACCAGCCCATAAAACTTTAAAGCGGTCCAAAACAACTTTTACTCAGCCCAAGGCAATAGATGGCCCAAAATATAAATAAACAAAGACACTATTGAAATTGGACTCTTATGTGAAGATTCCAGCCCTTGTAAACTCTTACTGTGCACAGAGCAGCCTAATAACGAAACCATGCCCAACATCAATGAAAAAGAAGAGAACTTAAAACTGAATCGGGCATGAACTATGCGCACGATGGACTTTTGCGGCCTTGACTTACTGGGCATAGTCAACCACCCAACGGGCGGCGCAACTGGCTCGGTCCATCTAACTCTCATACGCGGCCTAGGATACCCCGTAGGCCCGTGTCGATGCGCATGTGATATGGACCATCGGATTTGATCGAACAGTCGAGGATGGTCTTCTCCTAAACAAAAACGTGGCTGAAAACCTAACCCTAACTCATGTCATCGCCCACCTCCCGACTTTCACACGTGCGAGAGACAAAGAGGCAGCGTAGAACGCCGTCACTAGGGTTGATGCGCCACCGCGTGCCCTCTCACTAGCGTCTTGTGTGGACAAGGTTGCACGTGGTCCTATCGAGTAGATTTGCGGTGGCGCACTGAGGCAGAGCGCAGAGGAGCGAAGAAACGTGACGTGCGAAGGCAAGGACGACAAGTGGATCTCTCCCCACGAGGCGACAGTGAGAGTTGAGACATGAGGCAGCGACGATGACTCGACGGTGAACATTAACATCAACAAAAGGTAATAAGTATTTCACCGACGCTTTCTAATCTAGGGTTCTTAATTTGGGGTTATCTGATTTTGGGGGAACCAATAGAGTTTCGGGAGGGGAATTGACTTAGGGTTTTTGGATTTGATCCCCTCCTTCTTCATTCTTATCCTAACATAATCCAAGCCGTCAAATGAGGGAAAACCAAGAGCAATTAACATTGAAACATGACTACTTAGCATTACGTTGGATTAATTAAGGACCAACCATGATTGATCAACAACAATTAGGGCTAAACAGGGGCGTTAGGGATTCATTAAGCGTAATGAACCGAGGTAATGTAGATCGGCAAGGGCTAAACATGAATAAAACAATAATAATCCAAGAGCAATTGACTATTTAGCATCACCATTGAGTGCTAACCGTGATAAATTAATAACAATTAGGTCCAATCACGGACTAATCCGAGACTTAGGGTTCATGTATTAGGCCATTAGGCTCTGATGCCAATGTTAGAGTTGACACACCTTCATGAACACCTCATTAGATGCAGAATTTGGTGGTACTAACCCGAAGCACTCGATGAAGTCATGGTAGGTGTGATCTGTGTATGACAACCTCCACCTGCTTGTAGCAGGTGTGATGCAAGCTTGATGAAGAAGGTCGATGGAGGGGTGTTGGTGCAGAGGAAGGTCGGCGTTCAGCATTGGCAGTGGCCAATGATCAATGTTGGCCTTCAAGCCACTCCCATACGTATTCCTTGATCGGTAGGGTATAGGGTTAGGCCTCCTGACGTGTCTTACACTTTTTTTTTCCGTTGGGCATCGTGGACCCCTTCTTATGCATAGTATTGTAGCCTGGGATCAAGCCGTTAGGTTAGTTATCATTCACCGATCATGGGCATAAGTTGGTTAGCCGTTGCCCTATTCTCAAGAATAACAGTTAAACTGAGATCACACCTAACGCATGACGCAAGTACGAGCAAAAAACCATCAAGGATTTTGATGGTCTAATTTTAATTTCCTTTTCTGATCTGGTATGGACTTGCAGGACAAGGTTTGGTAGACTAATTTCTACTACAGGGTAGCATATTCAATTGCAGAAAGCTCGTCAGGTTCCTAGCACCCGTTCCTACATTTTTCTACCCTTTTCTCTTACTTTGTAATCCTCCTTGCTATCTTTCGCAAAAAGTCACAACATTAGTTTGATGTTCTATCGTATAGTTCCTCAAAAGTAGATGAGTTCTTTTTGGAGCACTATTTTAGTCAATAGTTCGATTTATTTCTCTGTTTAATAAAAGCAGGAAAAATAATTTTGCTTAGATGGAGGTATCAATTATCAACTAATATATACTAAAGTGCCCGGAATCGGTAAAATCTCAGTGTCCCTGCTATACTGTAGCAGTAGACCCTATATATGTGTACGTATATACGTATAGATATCTATATACATGTACATATATATATATATATGTAATTTTTTTTCGAAAATTCTAAAAAATGTCGAAATAAATATTAGTTACATTAATAAATCGGCTGAACAAAATCTAAAATGCAAAGAAAAATATTTAAAACTCAAAAAAATATGAAACTAATTATTTTAGGTTAGTATTACTTCCACTACATGTTAAAACTACGTACATGCATAAAAGTACTATTATTTTCTCTATAATTAATTGAATGTGTTTAACATTAATAATTCTATAAATAAATATTGAAATGTACAAAATTTGTGAACCTAATTTTTTAGTCTTTTCTGTCGTGCTTTACACAGCAAAATAAAAACGGGCACGGCGTAGGCGCGCCAATCACACTAGTTGTTTACTAAAGTGCTTGGAATCGGTGAAATCTCAGGGCCCTGCTACTGTAGGTACTGTAGCAGTGGCCCTATGTATGTATATATGTATATATATAATTATATGTATATATATGCATATATACGTATAGGTATATATATATACACGTGTATATATGTGTGTATATACATGTATATGTATATGTAATTTTTTTTTCGGACATTCTAGAAAAATGTCAAAATAAATATTAATTACATTAATAAATCAGCTGAAAAAATCTAAAATGCAAAGAAAAATATCTAAAACTCAAAAAAAATATGAAACGAATTATTTTAGGTTAGTATTACTTCCACCTACATGTTAAAACTATGTGCATGCATAAAAGTACTATTGTTTTCTCTATAATTAATTGAATGTGTTTAACATTAATAATTCCATAAATAAATATTGAAATGTACAAAATTTGTGAACCTTATTTTTTAGTCTTTTTTGTCGTACTCTACACAGCAAAATAAAAACAGGCGCGACGTAGGCGCACCAATCAAACTAGTTACTTGCAATTTGCTCTGACCACTTGATCCAATAGGAGATGTATTTCTTAAAAGCACATTGATGTAGTGTACTGTAATTATTAAATCAGATCTTAGAGCAATATTTTCGTTTTTTTTCTTTGCAGGGTTATGTACATACATTGAAGCAATGAATGGGATGGAGAATTGGGGGCATAGTTAAATGCTCAGTGGAGTTCTCTCTTATATGGTGAGATTTTCGTATTTTTTTCCCATTTGGCACAGCTCCAGATCCGAAATTTATACTAGATTTGTAGTTTATATAATAAAATAAAATAGTTTAAATATTTATTTTTATCTAAAATAAAAACCAGATGACTTAACCAAATACTCTCAATCTACCCATAGTTCCAGATTTTAGATTTCTTGGAGCTGGATATGACTAACTCTAAAAAAAATCTAGAATCTAAATCTGTGCCAAACGGCCCCTGAGTATCACTACATTCTTTTTTATTTGATGTGTATTTCTTGCTATTGTAATTTCTAGGACATCTACGATTTATCTCCAGAAACCCATGAGAGTTCATTATATGTAGTTTGGACACACATACTCCAACTTATGTAGATAAAATCGTGACCAGATATTTGAATAAATATTAATGTGCCTCTCAGTTTCTCTATAGCAGTGCTTTACTTACATGAAAATACTCTTCAAAATATTCTGAACATGTTATTCAATAGGGTATCTCATATGTGAAAGATTATTTTCTTCTAAATTTTCCCTTCTGATTAATATGCATGTTTTCTATTTCTGCAGATAATGTGCTTCAATTTGATTGGCTTTATCGGGAACTGAAGAGCCACCGTACGTTGGTATGATGTTTCCACATTTTAGATGAACTGGTAGTTGCTTCTTGCTTTCCTATAGAGTATAGACCAGGGTTCAAAAAACCGTCGGTAACCGCTCAAAAATCGCAGTTACCGACCTTCCCGGTCCGGTCCGATTTCAAAAACCGCTCGGTAACCGAATTTTGAATTCAAAAAATTCAAAAAAATAAACAAAATTTAAAAAAAATTCAAAAAAAATCTTAAAAAAAACTAGACACAATTCTAAGAACTTCTGTGAATTTTTTTTTCAAAAATAATGTCGTTTGCATCATATTCTATAGGGAGAAAGTTTTAAAAAAATGAAAAAAATTGAAGCGTGCGGCTCAATTATTAACTCACGTTAAGGAAAAGTGTAACATGCAAACACATATTTTTATTGTATAAAACGTATTTTAAGAGAACCTTTAAAATTGATTTCACTTTATTTAGAGTTTTATTAAATTCTCTATGATTTTTACAAAGTTCACAAGCATAAAGTGAATATGTTAAGAAAAATCACTGTAATTAATTTTTTCATGTCTACTATTATTTTTTCTACGTAAATAATAATATAAATAAGCTAATGAAAGTGGTTTCACTAATTTTTAAGGTGTGATGGGTCAGTTATGAATTAATCTAGTCGCAACACATTTACACAATCATGCATGTTACAATAACTAATTCATGAGTTCATATATTTTTAAAAGATATAGGATCATGTAAGAAGACTAACAAAATTAGTTTCATGATTTTTGGATTAGCAAAGAGTAAACTATGCATTTACCTTGGTTTAACAAATAAAATTTATCACAGAAAATTTTGAACTTTTTTAAGAGTATAAATACTTTTATCATGTAGATCATGTTACAAGGAAGCCAACAAAATTTGTTTCACTTGATTTGAAGCTCGGATGAATTAGTTATTGATTTTACAAGATTGAACCCTTTTTTAGGTTTTTTGTTGAACTGCGCTGAAATTCGATAAAAACCGCTCGATAAATCGAGAAAACCGAGCGGTTACCGAGCCAAACTGCTCGGTAACCGACCGAATAAAAAATGCGAGAAAATCGCTCGGTTACCGAGAGGGCAAAAACATGATTTTTTCGCAAAAATTTAAAATTTGCCGAATGAATTTTCTCCGATTTTTTTTGAATTTTTGACCGGTAATTGCGGTTACCGCGGTTTTTCAGTTACCGCCGGAGGTCGGTAACCGACCTCCGGTCGGTAACGCGAACCATGGTATAGACCATTATATGAGTTTTTTTAGGATGGCAATAGAAGGATGATGACAATGCTCTTGTGACAGGCTAATGAATGGATTTACAAGTAGTTCTCTCTCCAGGAGACAATGGGTGTGGTCTATTTTTACCAAGCTACGCCACATTTTCCCGTATTAGAGACCATTGCTCTAGTGCCATATTTTGGTGAGTGCGCTCCTTATGCTTGCGATAGATTCAAGATCTGTATAAATTAGCAATAGACTGAAGGTCTCTATAAATGGATGATTAACATGTATGGGACCTTTGGCTGGAGAAGAGCTGACCATATAAAGGTGAACTTTGCCGAAAGCTGGAATGAGTTGCATCACCTTTGGTAAATTTATGTATGTAAGATCTTTATTTCAGTATTGTCGGAGGGTTAGCTCCTGTCGCAGGGATCCTGAGGGACCCCTTTTTAGAGATTCGGCCGGGGGATGATTCTGAATAAGTTTGCTGGAGAAATAAATGGATGTAAATGCGATGGCTGGTAGGGTGGAATGATCTAATGCAGAATGAAGTAAATGCACCGGGGTTTAGACAGGTTCGGGCCGCACGGAGGCGTAACACCCTACTCCTGTGTGGATACTATAAATGCCCTGAGAATGTCTTTCAGGAATGTGCTAGTTACAAAAGTGTCTGTCTATCCTAGAGCCTGGGGCTCCTTGTTCTTCGGTTTCTATGCTTGTACGAAGGTGTTTTTCGATTTGTGTGTGCCTGTTGGCTCTGGGTGCCCTTGGACTTCTCGACCTTCTCTACTTTCTTAACTTCTTCAGCCTTGCAGAGCTTGTCGAGCCTGTCTTTGTCCGTGCTGTCGGTCGCTTTAAATACCCACCGGCGGTAGCGTGCCCCAAATGGGAGGGCACGAGTTCCAATGTGCCATAAATGGAAAAATGCGTCATCATGGCCTCTGCGCGAAGTGACGGGGGTTGAAAATGTGCCCCGCACCTGGTCTTCAGTCGTCATGATAGCGCTGGCAACGAGAGCCGTGGAGAGGGCCCACCGGGCAGCCGCAGAGCCGCCCGGCGTGCCCGCCCTGTCCTGTTCGCCTACCACATCAGCGCGGCAGTAGGAACGCCTCGGGCCTCGCGATGCTATCCTGAGGCACGCTAGATAGCACGGGATGGGACCCGTGCATTAAATGTCCCCACACCCTTCTGCCAGAATATGGCAGGAACTGACACCGAGCGTGGCGGGAGCAGTTGGAGGTGACAGGCCATGCGCGCTCTTAAATGCGGCCTCGGGCCTTTCACTCGCTGACACCTCATCGCTGGACCCCTGTGGGGGCCACTGACGGAGGGGCTTCCTGGGTCGTCGGGGAACCGAGTGCTCGGGGGTCACTGTTCACCTCCCCGAGCACTCTCTCCCAAAAACGCCCTTTCTCGGTCCTCGGGGAACCGAGTGCTCGGGGGCCACTGTTCACGGCCCGAGCACTCTATCCCGGTCTTGACTTATACGGATCCTTGGGGAACCGAGTGCTCGGGGGCCGCTGCTCGCAGCCCCGAGCACTCTCTCCCGGAACTTCCTTCGTTGGGTCCTCGGGGCACTCGGTGTGCCCGGGGGGCCACTGCTCGCGGCCCCAGGCACACCCCTCCCAGTACTTGGTTTTCCTGGTCGTCGGAGGACTTAGGTGCTCGGGGGGCTCTGTTCATCTCCCCGAGCACTCCCTTCCCGGTCACTTAGTCTTCGCAGATCATCGGGGAACCTGGGTACTTGGGGACCACTGACTGTGGCCCCAAGCGCCCTCTCCCGGGACTTAGTCTTTTTTTATCTCGCAGAGATAACCTCTGCGGGAGGGCACCACGTGGCGGATCGCTGGCCTAGCCTCGGGATTCGGGGACCCCTGGTTCCTGATTCACCGACAGCAGCCCCCGGGCCCATTGGCAGGCGATGGCCCAAAGACTGCGGATGGGCCCTTCGTCGTCACCGAGGCCGAACCCAGCTCTGACGCCACGCGGCGCGCTCTTAGGCGCTGCCCTTTCCGACCCAATCTTCTGGTACGGCCCAACGGGGAGCTGAGCGGACGCACGTCCAGCCGACTCCCGAGGCGCATGATAACGAGGCGGGCAACACGCATGGCAACCGTGCAGATCGAGGAAAGGGCCGAGGAAACCGTTTCGCCGAGCGCGTCGCGGCAGGCGACGTTTGAATTTCCCTGGAGTATAAAAGAAGGAGGGGAGCGAACCGCCCCCCTCTTTACGCCATCTTTGCGATCAAGCCTTCTTTTTCCTTGCGCTCCTGAGCCCTCGTCCTCCCTTAGGCGATCAGAGCACCACTCTTTCCTCACCGTTCCAAATCATCCCCCACCCTAACAAGATGCCGAGAGCGGGAGGAAGCCGCCTCGACAAGACACCCGACAGCGTGCTGCCGGAGTCCCGACTCATGAACGAGGAGGCGACGGATATAGTGCGGGAGTTGATGGTGCTCGAGGGCCAGCGGGAGGCCTCGGTGGTGAGGCCGGCGAGCTTCCCGACGGTGATGGACCGGCCGGAGTGCATTGTTCTCTTCACCTCCTTCGTGGCGGCCGGGCTGGTGCCGCCGTTCTCGACCTTCTTCATCCAGATCCTCGACACGTTCGGGATCCAGCTGGTGCATCTCAGCCCGAACTCCGTTGTCGCTTTGGCGGTCTTCGCCCACCTCTGCGAGATGTTCTTGGGGGTGCCGCCGTCGGTGTCGCTCTTCCGACACTTCTTCGTGCTATGGCCGGCCGGGAAGAAGAGGGGCTTCTCCACCCCGACGTCGTCGACTGCTGCAATTTTCAGCTGCGGGATTGCCTGGGGGAGCAGTACATTCCTCAGGTGCTGCGGAGCAAATGGGACGACTGGCGGCGCGACTGGTTCTACATCGACGTCAGTCCCCATGACCGCCTTACGTTGCCAGAGAGGGCGGCGGAGCCCCAGAGGTCAACCTGGGAGGCACCGCCGCAGGCGGACGAGTGGATGGAGCCGGTCCTGGATCGCATCGACTTCCTGCGCCAGGCCGGCCTTACTTCGGTGATGGTGGTGGAGGATTATCTGCACCACCGCCTAGCGCCTCTGCGGGAGTGGGTCCGGCCCTGCTGGGTGTACACGGGCCCCCAGGACATCACCAGGACCCAAATCAGCGCGGAGTGGGACCTGGACAATGCGGCGTTGAGGGGCCTGCTCCGGGTGGTGACCGGCGTGGATCTCCTGGCCCGGGCGGAGCTTCCCTGGAAGGAGCTGGCGCTCTGCGCCGACCCGAACCGGGTGCCACTGCAAGCGATGCTGCCGGAGTTCGATGCCCAGGGGCTGGTCGACCGCCCAAGGCACCGGAACCCCGGGACTATCCAGATTCCCGGGATGGACGAGGCGACCGGCCGCGCTCCGAGTGCCTCCGGCGGGGACACCACAAGAAGCAGGCCGCAGACGAGCAGCAAGGGGGCCGCAGGCGGCCCGGCGCAGACCGGCGGCTCGAGCGCCACGGGTGAGACTTCGCGGCGGCGGGCCGCCGAGGTGCTCGCCAGGGAGAGATCGATGCAGGTTTAGGAGGACGCAATCCTGTCTCGCGAGAGGACGGTGGAGGCCTCCCAGGCGAACTTAGCCCGCCAGAAGGACAAGGTTGAGCAGAGCCGCGCTGAGCTCCAGTGTCGGGAGGAGGACATCGCGATTCGCGAGACCGATGTCGGCATCACGGCGACAGCTCTGGACGCCCGGGAGGAGCTACTGACTCACCGGGAGGTGGAGGCTGCCGAGGCGTCGGTGGCCTTAGCTGCTCTGGAGGAGCGGGCCGCCATGTGGGAGTCAGAGCTGACTGCCCGGGAGCAGGCCCTCTCTACCCTCGCCGAGCAGGTGAAGCAGAAGCAGGCAGAAGTCCTGGCGCCCATCGCCGCCCCGACCAGCATGGCTGAGGGACTGAGCTTGGAGGAGCGACTGCAGATCATGAAGGACGAGCTCGAGACCATCAGCGCCGAACGGACCAATGTGAAGCTGATGATGGGAGACATCCTTCGGCAGGCACGGAGGGCCGTGAGGGTGGCAGGGCTCGGGCGAGTCCACGTGGGCGAGAAGGGGATGGAGCGAGCTACCATCGGCCACATCGCCCTCGGCTTCGAGAAGATCAGCCAGCGACTCAAGGCACTTCCCTAGGCCGTGCAGGAGCTAGCTGCCCGGGAAGGGCGTGGCCTGGCCCAAGCGGTGGCCGAGCACGTCCTGGCCTGCTACCGGAGCCGGAATCCGAACTTCTCGCTGGAGCCAGCTCGGGAAGGGATGGTCGAGGCCGAGGAGGAGGCCGCCCGGGAAGCTGTCCGGGGCGTCGCCGCCGAGGTGGCCGCTTGCTTTATGCGGAAGCCGCCGCCGTCACCGGACGCGGGCAGTAGCGGCGAGGAGTCCCCGCTACCCTCTGAGCCTGACGACTCAGACTTAGATTAGGCTTTTGTAATTTTCTTTTTCTTTGACTTGATGTAAATATGGGAGTGATAACTCAGAATAGCTATCCTTCCTTTTGAATATAATGGAAGCCTTTCTTCGGGGTCGCAACTCCAGTGTTCTTTCAAATGCCTGATGAAGTCTCTATTCTTTCCCTTGATGTCCCGAGGAGTACTCAGTCAGACCGAGCACGACCTTTCCCTCCACAAGAACGAAGTAGCCCCGACCACTCAACGCACGAGTAGTGAGGCCTTCTTCGCGCATTCAGCCCCCGAGCCCTCGTGAGTCCGTAGCGGCTAAGTCAAGAGACAAAGGCACGAACTTCCTTACTCGGGAGATAGGTCGATCCAGCACGGAGCACGCCATGACCAGTGAATGCTTTCCCATTTTGCGACCACTCAGACAAGTAGACCGGAGACGCGTGCGGGCGGAAATACGACCAAGAGTCCCCACGGTTTGGTGGTGCCCGGGCTAGGACGGACCGGACCGAGCACCGACAGCCCGCCCCCAGGGTCTAGGCTCCCGACCGCTCTTTGCTCGAGCGGTGAGATCACCCGAGAACCCTAGAGGCTCGGTAGTGCTCGGGGCCTTTTAAGTGGACCAAACACCACGACCACCATGAAGGACTTCGGTCAAACATTGTCGTTCGTACGGTACACCTTTCTACTGTCCGTTCTGTCGTTCCGGGAAAAGCGAACACGTGGGCAGGGTTTTGTGCGCGAGGAGACCATCTCGTCGAACAGATTAGAATATGAGGGCCCCGAGCAGAACTCGGGAACAATATATTAATGAATGTATATTCGTATGAATTCAACCACTCACCGGACAGCTGTCAGCTTTTCGGCCGACCGATCCAGGAGAGGCATGCGCTCCGAGCTCGGGGTGCCTGGGAACTTGGTTCCTTCGGCTGGAGCGCCCGAGCACTGGGGAGCGCGATGGGGAGCCCGAGGTCAGGCCATCCTGACCACTCATGGTAGGACCACCCGAGGACCCCTAGGCCCGAGCAACGACCTGGGCACTGAGGCCCTCGTGGTCGAGCTGCTTTTTTCTCTTGATTGTTGATCTGTGATTCGAGAAAATAGAAAGATTCTTTGCGTGGTGCGCTCTGTTAGTGCGGTACTCATTATAGACTGCTCTCATTTTCGACCCGAGACATCTCGAATACCCGGACCGACGGACTATACAGGTAGAGGCATAACCCAGAGGTCCTATGGTTCGGTGGCGCCCGGGTATGACAGACCATACCGAGCACCGACAGCCCGCCCCTGGGGCCTAGGCTACGGACTACTCTTTGCTCGAGCGATAGGATTACCCGAGAATCCCAGGGACTCGGTGATGCCCGGGGGACTGCAACGACACCGAACACCACAGCCTACCATGACATACATAGGTCAGCGGCAACTGCCCTCGCGCATACCGATCGGGATTCTTTTATCAATGGGGAAAGTGAGAGAGCAAGTTTTTCTCGCACAATCGAGCATCTCACCAGACAAATTAAACATATGGTTCCAGAAAAAATAAAATTTGACATAAGAACTGGACATTGATAACATATATATTATATTGACAATTGACAATTTTTACAAGACTGGGTGACTTACCCGGTTAGTGGTAGCCCCCGGCCAACTTGGGCGGGGGGGGGGGGGGGAGCCCCCGGCCTGGTTGGCCTGAGCACGCATACTTGCCACCTACGAGAAGAACTTGCGCAGATGCTCGATGTTCCATGCGTTGGGGAGCGGCTGCCCGTCCTCTACAGCCAGCCGAAAGGAGCCTTGTCGCGGGACGCCGATCACGTTAAAGGGGCCTTCCCACATAGGAGACAGTTTATTCATTCCTTCGCGCGATTGGACGTGTCAGAGAACTAGATCCCCCACCTCGAGAGACCGGGCCCGGATGTGACGCTGATGATAGCGCCGTAGGCTTTGCTGGTAGCGGGCTGCTCGGACGGCGGCACGCCGTCGGTGCTCTTCCAAGTAGTCGACGTCGTCGTGCCTTCGCTGTTCCTGTTCGCCTTTAGAGTAGGCATGCACCCGAGGGGAGCCAAGAGTGAGCTTGGAGGGGAGGACCGCCTCGGCGCCGTACACAAGGAAGAAAGGAGTCTCCCCGGTAGCGCGACTTGGCGTGGTTCGATTGGCCCATAGCACGGCAGCCAGCTCGTCGATCCACCTTTTCCCATGCTTCACGAGCACATTGTAGGTCCGGGTTTTGAGCCCCTTCAGTATCTCCGCGTTGGCGCGCTCAACCTGCCCATTGCTCCGAGGATGAGCGATAGAGGCGAAGCAGAGCTTGATGCCGAGGTCCTCGCAGTAGTCCCCGAACGGGGCACTTGTGAACTGAGTGCCATTGTCGGTGATGATCCGGTTCGGGACACCGAAGCGACTGGTGATACCACGGATAAACTGGAGCATCGTGTTCTTAGTCAGCTTGACGACTGGAACCGCCTCCGGCTACTTGGTAAACTTGTCGATGGCGACATAGAGGTACTCATAGCCCCCGATTGCTCAGGGGAATGGACCCAGAATGTCCAGCCCCTAAACCGCGAAGGGCCATGACAGGGGGATGGTTTGAAGAGTCTGAGCTGGCTGGTGAATCTGCTTTGCGTGGAACTGGCACGCCCTGCAGTGCTGAACAAACTCAGAAGCATTCTGGAGGGCTGTAGGCCAGTAGAAACCTTGCCAGAAGGCCTTCCAGACCAACGTGCGGAACGATGCATGACCACCGCACTCGCCCTCGTGGACCTCAGCAAGAAGCTCACTGCCTTCTGCCCGGGTGATGCATTTCAGGAGGACGCTGCCTGCATCGCGCCGGTAGAGATCCCCATCTACTATGGCATAGCGTTTGGACTGTCGAGCAATTCTTTCAGCAGAGGCATCATCCCCGGGGAGGAACTTTTCTTTCAAGTACCCTCGGATCTCGTCCATCCATGAGGCATCTTGAGAATAGCCAGCAAGCGTAGCACACTCACCGGGCGGCGGCACCCTGTCGGGGCTTCCCACTGAGGGCGCCGCCGGGGTCCCCTGAACTGGGCTCGAGGTTTCCCCTTCGTCCTGTTCGGCAGGCAGGACGGAAGGTCGTCTGAGTCTTTCTTCAAAGACTCTGGCAGGGACGCGCGCACGGGAAGAGGCCAGGCGAGAGAGGTCATCGGCCAGAGCGTTGTCGCGGCGAGAGATGTACCGCAGCTCCAGGCCGTCGAAGTGCCTCTCCAACTTCCTGACTTCCGCCACGTACGCAGCCATTTGAGGATCCGTGCACTGGTATTCTTTTGACACCTGGTTGACCACCAGCTGGGAGTCTCCCTTGACCAGGAGGCGACGAATCCTGAGGCCCACCGCGGCCCGGAGGCCAGCGATGAGGCCCTCATATTTCGCCATGTTGTTGGTTGCTCGGAACTGCAACTGCACGACATACCGGAGTTCTTCACCCGTTGGGGAGGTGAGAACCACTCTGGCCCCCGTGCCTTTCAGCGTGAGAGAACCGTCGAAGTGCATAATCCAGTACCCGGGCGCATCGTGCCCGGGATATGCGGAAATCTCTTCTTGATCGACCTCGGGGACGGGCGTCCACTCTACCACGAAGTCAGAGAGCGCATGGCTTTTGATCGCCTGGCGGCTGACAAAGTGTAGGTCGAACTCCGCCAGCTCCACCGCCCACTTGACGACGCGCCCGGTGCCTTCTCGGTTCCGAAGGATGGGCCCTAGTGGGTACGTGGTAACCACCGAGACCTTGTGCGCCTAGAAGTAGTGGCGTAGCTTCCGGGAAGCAACGAGCACGGCGTAGAGCAGCTTCTGGGCTTTGGGGTATCTTGTCTTGGCATCCCGGAGGACTTCACGGATGAAGTACACCGGTCGCTGCACGCGGCGGGCCCGGACTGCGGCTTCACCCGAGGGCCTGTTACAGCCCCCGAGCTCGGCGACGTGGTCGGAGCTGGCCGGGTGCTCAGGCTCGACTCCCTCATCGGGAGGAGCCAAGTACTCGGGCTCGACCCCCTGCTCGGGGGGAGCCAAGTGCTCGGGCTCGACCCCCTGCTCGGGGGGAGTCGAGAGGACTGGGGAGTGCTCGGGGGTGGTTGGGAGCAGGGACCCAGCACCTTACCCCGAGAACTCATCGCGCTCCACCACCAGTACCATGCTCACGACCTGAGGAGTGGCCGATACGTAGAGCAGTAGTGGCTCGCCCTTGGAGGGGGCCACCAGTACGGGCGGCGAGGTGAGGTACTTCTTCAGATCACGGAAGGCCTGCTCGACCTCCGGCGTGCAGTCGAAACGACCAGTCTTCTTCAGAAGCTTGAAGAGGGGGAGTCCTCGCTCCCCAAGTTTGGAGATGAAGCGCCCGAGGGCCGCCATGCAACCGGCGAGACGCTGGACCTCCTTGAGTCGAGCCAGGGGTCGCATCTGCTCGATGGCCCGAATCTTCTCTGGGTTGGCCTCGATTCCTCGGCTGGAGACCAAAAAGCCGAGGAGCTTGCCCGCCGGTACCCCGAAGACACACTTCTCGGGGTTGAGCTTCAAGCGGGTAGTGCGGAGACTGTTGAAAGTCTCGGCAAGATCTTCGAGCAGGGTGGTGCGGTCTCGGGACTTGACCACGAGATCGTCGATGTAGGCCTTGACGTTGCGGCCAACCTGCGAGTCAAGGGTGATGTGGATAGCGCGCTGGAAAGAAGACCCAGCGTTGCGCAAACCAAAAGGTATCGATACATAGCAATAAGTTCCCACCGGAGTGGTGAAAGAAGTTTTTTCTTCATCCTCTATGGCCATGCGAATTTGGTGATAACCAGAGTTTGCATCTAGAAAACATAAAAGACCACATCCCGTGGTTGCATCTACAATCTGATCTATGAGGGGTAAAGGAAAAGGATCTTTTGGGCAAGCCTTGTTCAGATCGGTGTAGTCCACGCACATGCGGAGCTTGCCGTTGGCTTTCGGGACGATGACTGGGTTCGCCAGCTACTCGGGGTGGAGGACTTCTCGGATGAATCTGGCGTCAAGGAGCTTACTGACTTGCTCCCGGATGAACTCCTGGCGCTCGGACGCCTGCCGCCAGACTTTTTGCTTCACCGGGCGTGCGTCCGGGCGCACAGCCAGGTGGTGCTCGATCACCTCCCTAGGGATCCCGGGCATATCGGACGGCTGCCATGCAAACACATCGACGTTAGCCCGGAGGAAGGCGACGAGCACGCTTTCCCATTTGCCGCCCAGGTCACCGCAGATTCGGATGACCTGGGAGGCGTCTTCGCCCACCACGACCTCCTTCGTAGGAACGGAGGTGTCGGCAGCAAGTCGGGGTTTGGATGAAGAGGGTCCCGGGCCCCCTGGACGACCTTTGACCTCAGCCCGTGCTGAGACCAAGGCCGAGTATAACTACTCAGTGCAGGAGACGGCGCTGCTGGTCTCGGCGGACACGGAGATGGGGCCCGCAGGGCCCGGCATCTTAACCGTGAGGTACGCGTAGTGCGTGGCCACCATGAACCGAGTGAGCGCCGGGTGCCCGAGGATGGCGTTGTAGGGGAGGAGGAGCTCCACGACGTCGAAGATGACGTTCTCCGTCCGGAAGTTGTCCCGGCTCCCGAATGTCACAGGCAGCTCGACCTGCCTGAGGGGCAGGGAGTGCCCGGGCGTCACCCCGTAAAAGGGGAGCGACGGCTTTAGGCGCCTGGATGACACCTGCAGCTTCTCGAAGGCCTCCTTGGAGAGGAGGTTAAGGCATGCGCCCCCGTCGATCAGCACTCTGCTGACCTTCACATTGCAGATGGTGGGGGACACTACGAGGGGTAGTCGCTCCACGCCTGCAGTACTGGCGGGGTGGTCGACCAAGCTGAACGTGATCAGGGCATCCGACCACTTCAGGGGCCTTACGGCCTCTTCGCTCGGGGTCGCCGAGCACACCTCGCGCCGCATGGTCTTGACACTGCGGTGGGAGGAGGGCGTGTATGCGCCTCTGTCGATGAAGGCGACGGTGTGCTCGGGTTCCTGGAAGCTGAGCTCTTGGTTGTCGGGGGCGGCTCTGTCGTCGTCGCCTCTGCGGGGCTCCTCGCGGTCCCTCTAGCGCTGCTCGATGAGGCCCTTGATCGTGTGGCACTCTGTGAGGTCATGCCACCTGGTCTGGTGGATCTGGCACCACTTCCCCAGCTCGGGCCCCACGGGAGCGGGGGCCCTTGTCGGAGCGGGAGCCCTTGCGGGAGCCGGAGCCTTCGCGGGCATAGGCCGTCTGTCGACAGCTGCCTGGCATGCTTGCCGGCGGTCGGGTTCCTGGGCCGGCCCACGGGCGGGGCCCTGGGCTGGCTCGACGGGGACAGCCTCGCGCCTCCTTCTCCTTTTCTTTTCCCGCCTGTCGGAGCAGGAAGGACCTGGCTGATCGGTGGCGGGATGCTCAGGGCGCGGAACATGCCCTGCCTGAGCTTCCGCCGCCTTGGCGTACCTCGTGCGTGCCTAACTTCTCGAGCATCCGCTCGTCGCGGACACCCGGCCGGAACGCGACAATGATAGCATGGGGGGTTATCCGCGGGATGGTGTTGCAGACCTGGCTGAAGCGCTGTATGAAGCGCCGCAGCGTCTCCCCCTCCTGCTGCTTGACGGCGTGGAGGTCGCACTCTAGGCTGGTTCGCGCAAATGTGCCCTGAAAGTTAGCCACAAACTAGTAGCAAAGATCATCCCACGAGCCGATGGATCCTGGGGGTAAGTTCATAAGCCAAGAGCGGGCAGAGCCCCTCAAGGCGACATGAAAGTAGTTGGCCATCACCTTTTCACTGCCGCCAGCCGCTTGGACAGCAGTGGTGTATATCTGGAGGAACTCGACGGGGTCGATGGACCCGTCGTACTTCTCCGGCAGTTCTGGCCGGAACTTGGTGGGCCATTTGACCTGACGGAGCTCGCTGGTGAAGGCACGACAGCCTATGCCGTACCCTGCGACGCGGGCAGCACCCTTAGGCGGCGAACGCCGGCGAGCTGGGGAGCCCCGGTGATCATGGGCCGGCAAAGAGGAGGCCTGATCCTTGGCTTCAGCCTCATGCCGAGTCTCCCGGTGGCGCTCGAGGGTGACGCGCGGGTCTTCTACGGCCCTCCGCTTGTTGAGGTGTAAGCGGAGGTCCTGGGCTCCGGTAGTGGCCAATGGGGCGGTGCTCCGCTTGGAGGCCCCCCGTCCAGTGCGACCGCCACCTGATGATGGGCCGATCTTAGCTGCGCCGCAGTGTGAGGTAGCGCGGGAACTTTCGGCCAGCACCTGGCGGTGAGCCGTGCCGACTAAGGCGGCCACCTCCTGGAGCCAGCGGCCTTCCGGGGTTTCCCTTGCCGCCTAGACTGGCGGGTGCTTGAGAAGAGCTTGCGCCGCAAGCAGCGCACTCCCAGGGCTGGCCTCGTCGAAGGAGAGCCTATGCCGCAACGGCGCCCGGCGCTGTCCAGATGTGGACCGGGTGGCAGGAGTTTCGGCCACCCGCTGGGGGTGAGACGGTGCACCAGCGACGGCAGTGGTGGCCCTGCTGGGCCCAACGCCATGGTCCCCCTGAGAGGGGAACGCCATGTGTGCAGACCAAGGCTGCTGCTGGGAAGCAGGAGCGATTGGGGCCTCCTGAGCGAGGGGCTCCATTTCCTCACTGGAGCTGGAGCCGGAGCGCCGGAGACGATGGCCACCAGCCATTTTTTCTGCATGAGAAAACAAACAAACAAATTCAGGGATGCAACCCCCCTACCTGGCGCGCCAGTTGTCGGAGGGTTAGCTCCTGTCGCAGGGATCCTGAGGGACCCCTTTTTAGAGATTCGGCCGGGGGGATGATTCTGAATAAGTTTGCTAGAGAAATAAATGGATGTAAATGCGATGGCTGGTGGGATGGAATGATCTAATGTGGAATGAAGTAAATGCACTGGGGGTTTAGACAGATTCGGGCCGCACGGAGGCGTAACACCCTACTCCTGTGTGGATGCTATAAATGCCCTGAGAATGTCTCTCAGGAATGTGCTAGTTACAAGAATGTATATCTATCCTAGAGCCTGGGGCTCCTTGTTCTTCAGTTTCTATGCTCGTACGAAGGTGTTCTTCGATCTGTGTGTGCCTGTTGGCTCTGGGTGCCCTTGGACTTCTCGACCTTCTCTACTTCCTTAACTTCTTCAGCCTTGCAGAGCTTGTCGAGCCTGTCTTTGTCCGTGCTGCCGGCCGCTTTAAATACCAGCCGACGGTAGCGTGCCCCAAATGGGAGAGCACGAGTTCCAAGGTGCCATAAATGGAAAAGGCGTCATCATGGCCTTTGCGCGAAGTGACGGGGGTTAAAAATGCGCCCCGCGCCCGGTCTTCAGTCGTCATGATGGCGCTGGCAACGGGCGCCGTGGAGAGGGCCCACCGTGCAGCCGCAGAGCGGCCCGGCGTGCCCGCCCCATCCTGTTCGCCTGCCACAGCAGCGCGACAAACGGAACGCCTTGGGCCTCGCGATGCTATCCCGAGGCACGCCGGATAGCGCGGGATGGGACTCGTGCATTAAATGTCCCCACGCCCTTCTACCAGAATATGGCAGGAACTGACACCGAGCGTGGCGGGAGCAGTTGAAGGTGACAGGCCACGCGCGCTCTTAAATGCGGCCTCGGGCCTTTCACTGGCTGACACCTCATCGTTGGACCCCTGTAGGGGCCACTGACGGAGGGGCTTCCTGGGTCGTCGGGGAACCGAGTGCTCGGAGGTCACTGTTTACCTCCCCGAGCACTCTCTCCCGAAAACGCCCTTTCTCGGTTCTCGGGGAACCGAGTGCTCGGGGGCCATTGTTCACGGCCCGAGCACTCTTTCCCGGTCTTGACTTATACGGATCCTCGGGGAACCGAGTGCTCGGGGGCCGCTGCTCGCAGCCCTGAGCACTCTCTCCCGGAACTTCCTTCGTTAGGTCCTCGGGGCACTCGGTGTGCCCGGGGGGCCACTGCTCGCGGCCCCGGGCACATCCCTCCCGGTACTTGGTTTTCCTGGTCGTCGGGGGACTTAGGTGCTCGGGGGGCACTGTTCACCTCCCCGAGCACTCCCTTCCCGGTCACTTAGTCTTCGCAGATTATCGGGAAACCTGGGTACTTGGGGACCACTGACTGTGGCCCCAAGCGCCCTCTTCCGGGACTTAGTCTTTTTTACCTCGCGGAGATAACCTCTGCGGGAGGGCGCCACGTGGCGGATCGCTGACCTGGCCTCGGGATTCGGGGACCCCTGATTCCTGATTCACCGATAAGTATCATGCCAAAGTGCTATTGTTTCTTCCTCTGAAACAAAAGATGAAAAAAAAGATGGTCCAATGATTGTGATATGTAAAGGAACACAACAAATTTATGTTCATATTTACTCTTACAACTAAGAACTGTTATTTGGCGATCAGACTTTTACTAAGAACATGCTATACAAAGATGTTCTTATACATAAATGTCGCTATGATGTTATTGTGAAGATGTAATTTTTGTTATATTCATATTAGATAAGAAATCAAGAGTTATGACATTATCATAATGTTGGATTTTAAGCATTGTAGAGTAATATTGCTCTATGAATTAAGTATTACTTTAGTATCATGTTTTGTTTTCTTAGTGTAAAAAGTAAAACAATATTGCAATATAGGTGTGTCAGATTTGCAGAATCTGTTGCAATGCACTGACATCGAACTATTAATAGTATAAAGGTTCACAGTTTGCTACTATGGCTAAGCATATCCCTCTTTGCCCATATATTACTGCATATCCTAGCCATGTTTCGTTACACTTTCACCTTAGTTGTCAAAAACAAATCAAGCATGCATGCCCCATAAAAAGAAATGAAACAAAGGAAAATTTAAAGCAAACTGATCAGGCATGAACTGTACAAGCAAGCAAAATAGATATAGTTTAAAGATACACAACAACAAGTCAACAACATCAAAACCTTTTTTAAGTCAAACTCCAACAGGCAAAGCACAACACAACAGTAACGCGCAATAGTTCAAGGATGGAAATTTTAGTTGCTCTCTCTATGGAAAGACACTTATTTAAGTTGATTCGAAACTGCCGGAACTCAGCTTTATTTCTAGCCAGTCTCATCAATCGGCGGCTCTTCTCTCGCACATGCAACAGATTGATCATGACCTCAAAAGCCGCCGCCGGGCAGGTTCTGGGCACCTGATGCATTGGCACTGAAAGGCGTGCCGAGCTGCTCCGAGGCCGTCCTATCAAAGCTAGCGTTGCCATGCACCTCGCCGCGTCCGCCGCTGTTGCTGTAGTGGCTCGGCCCAGCCTCCTGGTAGTAGAAGCCTGCAGGGTAGGTGGTAGGAGCGTGCACTTGCGGCACAGCGAACGGGTGCTGAGGCTGCAGATGGTTGTAGTATGCGGCGGCGGCGGCGGCGGTCGGGTCAGGAGCGTAGCCGTGTCCCGGCGTCAGCTGCAGATGCGCGTAGCGCGCATAGCCGTCGTCCTGGTAGATAGCAACCACGCAGCGCCCGTCGTCCTGCGGAGGGACGGCGCTCTCGGCGTTGAGGCCTAGCAGTGGCGCCTGCATAATCGGCGGAGGTAGCATGCTCCCGCCGTTCAACAAATGCAGCCAAGACCGGTCGGGTGAGTTGGGGCCCGACGATGGCGCCGTGACTGGCTCGGGCGCCTGCCAGCCGAACGTCCCAGCATCGTGCGCAGGCGGGTCCACGGCGCCGGCCGAGGCGCCCGCCCCGTTCATCTCGTCGCGCATGTAGTCCTCGAGAACGGTGGGGCGAGACCCCGATGCCACGGCCGCCTCCTTCTTCTTGCTCCGGCGCTTCGCGTTCTGGCTGCGCTTGGTCACGTTCCAGTGGTTCTTGATGGTGTTCTCTGATCGACCGGGGATGTGCTTCGCGATCTCAGCCCATTTGTTGCCGAGCTTCCGGTGCCAGTCAACAAGCATCAGCTCCTCTTCTTTTGTCCAGCCACTCTTCTGCAGAACACAATGCATGTAAAAACAATTGGAGCATGTAACAAAAAAGGTTAAGAAATATACGTAAGTTTTGCCTATTTTAACATTTCATAGTTCACTTACGATCTAATTGCATGTTGAATCTTCTAATAATATTGCAATACGAAATTATGAAAGAAGCGTGCATTATGTGAGTACTATAACGAAAATATATACCTAGTGCCTTACCATGTGGTTAATCTCTACACTTATAATTTTTATACTATTTGTTTGAGGCTCCTTCAAGATACTCACGTTAATCCTTAGATGAAAGTGAGCATCCCACGTTAACGAAAAAAAGGACAATTAGCTAAAAACTTCCATGTTAACCCCAAGAATTTTCCTTGGCTAGCCCCCTATGAAGAAAGATCCCAATTCCCAAAAGCAGTAACAAAGTCGTGTAAACCAGGAATTAATTAACAAATATGAAGCAAGACCTACTCCCTCCCATCCCTGGAATAATTGAAGAAAGTTATATCCAAAAGAAGATGTGCATGCCATTAGTTTGTTGTATTGTCTAACACTTTTTTAGTAGAAATTTCCATTATGTCCATCCAACAATCTCATGTAAATATTGATGCAAATTGGAGCAATTGCTTCAGTTCTCTTCTTGTTTATAGAATTCACTACAGTGATGCCTTTTTTTTTTTGTCATATGTAGTTCTTTACTTGTCAGATTATTATGCAACTTGTGAGATCTAAAGGAGTTGTGTATCTGCTGCTCCCTTCTGACCTTACTTTCGGATAGTGAATCTATCTAAAAATAGCAATTCATTTATTTTTGTTACTACAATTTTTATTGTTCAGACTGCCTAATAGGCATCAAATATATCAGATCATGAATAAATAGTTTCATCTATATATTCGGACATACAAATTCCAGAAAAAGACGTCGTATCAAATATGATAATAGCAAATTAGTTGTCTAACTGTACTTCAGAAATTGGCCGGATTTGTACAAATTCCACAAAATCAAGTACAATTCCAAGGAACTGATTTGTACAATATTTATATTTATAAATGTTTGGAATTAATAGTTCTGAAAATGGACTCTATGTTGAGCACAAATCTTCATGGATAAATGAATGTATATTTCTTAATAAAAAGAGTTCAAAGTTAAAGTTCCAGAAAAATAAGGACTTGGTTTCTTGCAAGTACAATTATATCACTGCTCCATAACTAATGCAGTTTTAGAAAAATGATTTGTACATGAAGATCTATCCATATAGTAGATATTAGGATTTAAAACTTACAGATAATTGTGAACAAGGATGGACCACAACAGTAAATTTTGTGAAAAGAATCCTAAATAATCTCATCAGTGTAGATTCTGGTTTCCAAATATACAGGGGCTAACAACCCGTGTAAGAAAAAAAAGACTGTTTTTCTCAATTACGTGCTCAAGAAAATTTTACTCCCTCGATCACATGATAAATAAATAGAAATATTGAAGAATAAGTATACTCAAAGAATGCGGCAATATTGCGATACGATGTTTTGTCAGGAATAACCTCAAGGAAAACATATAGATCTAGACATCAATCTCAAAGAACATGCAACAAAATTGAAAGACCTTGATGTCAGGGTGCAAATGGTTGAACCATCTTTCCCTGCATTGCTTTCCAATCCTGCCGGGGATGCCCTTCGCAATCTTTGACCACCTGCTGGCCCCTAGCTCCGTCACAAGCGCTTGTAGCACACTGCAAAGTTGAACGGTCACTTAGCACTCTAGCAAGTCAACACAAAAAGGGCATAAACAAATGAACTTTGGGGGCACTAGGGAACGTGCACGTGTAATACACATCTATTAGTTTTGTGTTATTTTGAAATTCAATTGGGAGATATACTCTATCTTGTCACAAAAAATTGGAATCATATCTCGGTAATTAATTTGTGATATATACATAAAACTACAAATCTACTATCCTAAAATGGATACTCGGGTTTCATTTCAGAGACTAATACTGTTCAAACTTTTTCTCGGTGACCTGAGGGAGCAATAGATTATATGAAGGTAAGTGGGTAGGCAATTAAGAGGGGCATATATTTGACTTCGAATCATATTCAATGATGGAATTATGGTAATTAAGGAGTGCAGCAGAATCATGGTAACGTGGCCTATCAGTGTAAATTATTAAAAGAATGGACGTTGAGATCAAATATGTCATGTCAAGGTGTGTACAAGTGTAGAGAGAAAATAGTTTACTTTGTGGCACGAATAGCAAACGCTTATACAGTCACAACACATGCCATGACAATTATGGACAAGGAATTACACAATACGAATAACCATGAATCTATAGTTGGTGTCAATGCTTACTTTTGTTAAAGGTGATGAAACTTGGTGTTCTGGGGTTTAGGATGGTGAAAAGTACACGATGGTAAGCTGGTATCCCCAGCAAGTATATGGAAGAACTTTTGTAATTTGCTTTCAATAAAAGCAGGTGAAATACCGTTTTCTAAAAATAATAATGAATCTCTAGTTGATGATTGTACCTGTCCTCCTCGGGTGTCCACTGCCCTCTCCCCATGAATGAAGCTGCAGCATCACCACCGGCATCTGCCTGCCCCCTTGCCGCATCAACAACCACTGGCATGTTCTCTGAGGCGATGATATTTGCCATCAGGCCTTGATTAACACAAATAGTGTTGCCATGACCAAGATTATGACCGCTGCCTCCAAATCCTGCAACATCTTGTTGTGGAACCTTGCCACCTTGAGGGAAACTATTTGCTCCACCAAGATATACATCATCAGCCACAATCAAAGGATTAGGAGCTGTAGCATACATGTTGTCAACTTGGGGCTGGCCGGAGATGTATGAATCCGTGACCGGGAGAGCACCAGTGATGAACTTCTCAAGGAATGACGAGTTCGTATCCCCACTCCTCATTGATGGCGCCATCCTCACCCTCGCCACCGGATTATGAAACATGGATCTCTCCTCCTCGATCCGGATCGCCATTCTTTCTTGGGAATGGAAAGATTGTGTAGTGGGGAAAGGAAGGAAGCAAGAAGCAATGAGATATCTCAGCGAGTCAGGATTGGTTGTAGGTGTTATATAAATCGACTTCATCATCTTGGCCATAGCTGTGATGCTCATCCAATGGACGATAATTATTCTGGCCAATGACGTTCCAACTCGCACTTTGGCTAAAACATCATTTTTATTATTTTTTTAGACTAGATATGTTAAGAATTCCATATGTGAGTTCAGAAAAGAACAATTTAATATTTTTTTAGATAGATACTGTCAAGAATTAGTTGTTCCTTTCTTTCCTTGAGACAAAAATAGACGTTTCATGAGCAGCACTTGATGAATCCAGCCATGGCGCTTGTTCGCGCCCTCGCCTCCGCCGCCACCCTCTCGCTCCCCTCCACCGCCTCTTCCACCTTCCCGGCGGTCCCCTCTGCTCCTCGCTGCTGCCATGATGACATCTAAGCTCGTTTTCTACCATGATGGTTGGACATCGGCTCCCCTCCCCACCAGACTTCGACCTCGCACCTGGGAAGTGCTTCCAAGATGAGGTGCTTGAGCGTTTCAACTCGTCGGTATACCACCCCTCCTCCTCTATCTGTGGTAGTTTTTTCTTGCTTGTTGTGTTTTGTCAGTTTACATTTTGCCTTTCAGAAGATTCTATGGGTCTTGCCCTGCATTTGATTATTGGGGATCCTTCGGCCGGGTTTCACATTAAGTTTGAGTTAGATAGACACTTCAAGTTCTCAGTTGCTTCCAAGAAAGTGGCCTTTCTGGTTATTGATCTGCGTAGAGTGATCTCCAAGCACTTTGATGTTTACTTCCATCTTTAGAAAGATGATGGTGTTGATTGAAGACTAAAAGAAAAAGTTTGGTTGGCTGAAGAAGAGAAGCAATTCCCTCCTGGTCAAAAGAGTTTATTTTGCGAAGCCATTGATTCTCCCTTCTTCTTCCAAGAAATATGTTCCTTCAGTTTCTCCTTTCTCCACCGAGATTGGTGCTTTTTCTTGCCCCCTTCCTAAGCAGGGAAGTTCATGCTTTGGTTCTTGGTCTAAGGCTGGCAACGAACTTCAAAGCAAGTTTTTTCAAATCTTAGAAGTTCGTTGCTGCTGGACTGCCCTCCTCCCCATAGGTCTGTTCCACTGGAGAAAGGCGCCTCTAGTATTGTTGGTCCTAGGTCTATTCTAGGGGATAACTTGCAGTGAGGTCTCTAGTCTACTTCATCAACAAGGTGGGGGGTTGCAGACCGTGCCCTGTCAAATCTCCCATGCCCTCCCCTATCTTCTGGCTCGGCTCCTCAAGGAGATTGGTCGCACTGCCTGATATGCTCCTTAGACGCCCTTGGGAATGAACAAACCATCTATTACACGGTTCCCTCCTCCTTCAAAACGCTGTTACAAGTGCTTGGGTCTTGTTCACCTTGTCATAGAATGCTCGGTGCAAATAAGATGCAGGGATTGTTTCTGTTATGGCCACATTACGAAGGACTATTTCAAAAATCTGCTCAATAGATGGTTCAGATGGGTCCCCAAAAGGATTTCCCCAAGCACAGTTGCTGATTAGGGCAGTTTTAGGACCCGCGCCCCTTCAAGTTCCTCTTGCCCACTACCTCTAGCTGTTGCTTGCAAGAAAACCCTCATCTCCCTTACATTGGAACCTCCTCCATCCAATCTCAGCAATCTTTCACCCCATACTTTCTCTCCTCCCAATGATCCTGGAGCACCCTAGAGGAATCTTATGGCGAACTTTGCAGTGGACCTACTGAGGTTCATTCCTCCGGAGATGGTGGTTGAAGAAGGTGGACAAGATAGGATGGTTTGTGCTTTGGTCTCCTTGGATGGTAATCCTCTTCAGAAGCATGAAGAATTTACGATTGCAGTGGCAATAGATGATGACATTGATTTAGATGACTACAACATGTTTATGCATCAAATCAGACAGTACTTAGTTGATGACAAACATATGCATATTCAATTTTGCTGCCCTCACCCCCATGGAGTTGGTCTTTTTCAAACACGACATGTTTTTTAGCATGATCATGTGGTCAGTGAGGTCTTTCATGTCATCGATAGTTTTAGAATCAGATTTATCAAGCATGATGTAGCCATAAATTTTAGAAATTCCCCATATGCTAGAGTTGGGTTGTTCCTGCTTTTAGGCTTCCCCCTAGACTACATGAATCTCAACTTCCTAGATCAACGTGCTATGTTTGGGAAGTTAATTCACTAGTACTTTGATACTAGGAACAAGGCTTATATTCTTGTGAAGTGTCTTTTTGATAGTGTGGACAGTGTTCCTAGAAGTTTGGTGGTTCGACAGGGCTTTGAGTGGGGAGGTATAGGAAGATCATGGATAGTCCTGGTGTACGTGCTCAACAATGAGTTTGCTAACTTGCACCCCAAGATGAGGATGAGCTCCCACCTAGAAATGGAAATCCTCACCCCTTTCACAATCTGGTGGTTCCTGGTGAACAACAAAATGTGGAAAACTAGGTTGCCCAGCAATGGCAATGTCCTTGAGCTTTGGTGCCGAAGATGATGAATTTGACTCTTCTTCTTCTTCTTCTTCTTCTTCTTCTTCTTCTTCTTCTTCTTCTTCTTCTTCTTCTTCAGTGAACCAAGTGTTCCAACTAGGGGTAATTTCAGGATTTGCCACCCTTAATAGGTGTAAATTTTCCGCTGAGGTTGACATGCGGGGCCATCCTGAGTCTATGAAACTGGTCCCGGGTGGCAAATTGCCTGTCACTCGGTGTTAAAAGTGGCAAATCCTGAAATGCCCCAACTACTAGGAGGTGGCTCGGACAAAGAAATTGTGGCATACCAGTTTGATCAAGGTCTCTCTCTCTCTCTCTCTCTCTCTCTCTCTCTCTCTCTCTCTCTCTCTCTCTCTCTCTCTCTCTCTCTCGATCAGATGAACTAGTTCTAGAATATGATAGTCCCCTTCATGAACGATTCTTTCAGAAGAATCTTGGAGGCAGCCAAGCAGTTGTGTCAGCTTTAGTATCCCATAACTAGGACCTACAACCTTTCTTCTTGGATAGGCTGTCCAGAGAAAGGTTTAGTTAGATCAACTTGTGGATCTTGTTGTGTTTTGCAAGAACTTTTCCTCTATGATGGAGTGCAATTGGCTTTCTAGACCCATGGCAAGGAACTTGGATAGCTTTAAGTCTGGTTTTATGGCTTCTTCCTACAATGAGGTCTTCACAGTTTGTCGGTGATGCCCCCCCCCCCTTTAAGAATTGAGCTTATGGGTTCCTTCCCTCTACAGGAGCAACCATCAGCTTGGTCCTCTGGTTCCCTTCATCTCACCTAGCATGAAGAGGACCAGTCGATTAGCAGCCAAAAAGTGCCTAACAGGCCTTCCAAGATGGAGTTAAATGTTTATGCTATGTTGGAAGTGAATAAGCTCATCACCAAGACATGTGCTAGAAAGAAGAGAGCTATGCAGCCTCTGCCGGTTTCTGCAGAAAAGCTTAGGCTCAAGGTGACAAAGAAAAAGAAGGTGACCACCTCTTGTTGACAAGGACTTCAAAAGGAGTCAGATAAGCAACAAAGGTATGTCTGGCTTCAAGTCAACCATGAAGACCACTAAAAGAACAATGCCCAAGAGAACCACAAGGTTGGATAGGAGTCTCTGTGAGCTTGCTAAGATTGTAGGTAATCCTTCCCGACTTAATGGCTTTCCTGGCATATCTAAATTCCCTTCTCTTGATGATATTGATAAGTGTGTTGATCATATACCGATCATATCTATTTCTGCCATTTAGAAGATGGCAGTGGAGGAGTGTGGCCTACCCCCTGAGGAGGTGACCATGAGTGGCTCTTGGAGTCAGGGATGGTGGTACCTATTGATGGCCAGCCCGGATGCATGTTGACTATTTTGGTTGTGATTCTATATATGTTTGTGTTGCCTATGCCTACTAAAATTGGATGGGAAGGGATGGATGTAATACCCCTAAGTTCATGTGGACTATTCTTTGGTATTTCTTCTTGATGTCCCATGTGATTCTCTTGCTTGCTACTCATGTGATCTTGGGAGAAGGTTTCTAGTTGGTTTTTTGGAGGGGGGGGGGGGGGTTCTGGTTGATTGTTTTGGGCCTATGGCCAAAACAAAGAGAGTCTTCCTTAACCTATGATAAATGAGAAACCAGAAGAGAAATTGGAACATCTTGAACTAGAATATTACAGGGTTAAATGCTGAAATAAAATGGCTTGTGTTGAAATCAAAGATTGAGGAAAGTACTTGCTCAATTTTTTGTGTCCAGGAAACAAAGATGGAATTGATCGACAACACTATCCTAAGGAAGATTGCACCTAAAAGGTTCAACAAATTTGAGTTTATCCCTTCTAACGATGAGTAGTATAGAAATATCATATCTGGATACCCAGAGCTTTTCGTCATTCTCAAGGCATATCTTTATCTCCGGAAAGGGAATCCCTAGACGTATGAAAACTGCTCGTAGATACCCAAGATATCTCGTAAACAAGAAAGTTTATCTCCAAGAATGGGAAATAATGACTCCAGATACCGTACTACGACCCCCCTATATATACGAAGCCAGTGGATTTTGCGGAGAACAAGTCATTAGAAGTGTCGACGATTGGTAAACCGCTGATATAATAAACTTGTTGAAGAATTAGGGGATGTTTTGACTTGACGAATCACATGGGAATACACAGGGGGTTTTAGACAAGTTTGGGCCTCCTTGAGTATAATAACCCTACGTCGTGTTTGTCTTATATTGATCTAAGCCTTTTATAAAGGGGTGTGGCTAGCCTATATGGATCTAAAACTAGTTGGCGACTTCTTTCTTGGCTTGTCTCGCTTGTAATGCTCTTTGATGACTTGTTTTTGTCTCCCCCCTCCATAGAGTCCCTTGGCTCCATATATATATAAGGGTGTAGTACGTTCTCTGTACTCCTCCTTCCTATTCTTGGAGATAAACCTTCCCGGCTACAGGACGCCTTGGGTATCTACACGTGGTTTCCTTTATTCCAAGGATCCCCATTCCAGAGATACAAATATGCTTCGAGAATTATGGAAATCCTGTAGTACCCAGATATGGTAACTATCAATAATTCATCATCAAGCCCCCCATCAGTACGTGAAATGAGACTTCGGCGGGTCAAGTATATGGTCAGCAGAGATAAACTTTTTGTTTGACCATGTCGTTGAGTAGGATTCAGGTCCCTAATTAGGGTGAAGTAAGGTTTCTGATTTTCTACTCGGTATTCTGAACACTTTCGAGTTCCCAAGAGAGTTTTTTAGAATGTGTTCCATCTGGGTAGATTCCTTGTAAGCCTAACTCTTTGGAAAGTAAAAAAGCTTATTCTTGTCAAATTATGAAAATTGACATGTCGCAGCGGAGATTTTGGGTAGTGATGAGAATCTTTTCCTGCCATAGCATCATGATTACGATAGCAGCACGAGGAACTGAGCTCCTCGAGATACGGTGACAACTGCCCCGCATGTGATGTGACAATAAAGAAGGAGATTGTGCCTTCGAGTCGTGTCTGTCATCAGTTGAACCACCATTTCTAGGAGCTCCCGCTCTGCATAAAAGGCAAAGGGAGACCCGCTTCAATGTCCACTCTTCCGTCATCGACTGCTTTCCATCACATTCATCATTCTCCTTGCACCCTTGCTCCAAAAACCCCTAAAACCTCCTCTTCCTCCAATCTCTCTGCCACCATGAGCAAGAAGAGGATAGAGAAAGAGAACTTCCCTGCCGACGAGATGGCAAGTGCAATCCTGGAATGGCATGAGTCAGAGATGATAGAGGAGGCTTTTGGGAAGGCTGAGAGCTAGGAGGTGATTCCTCCCCGGGTTATGATCTCCTACATGCCAGCAGTGGGGTAGACAATCCCGAGCCTAGACATCCACAGCTCGGTGGTCTTCCTTGACTTCTTTCGTTGCAACTTCAGCTTCCCTCCATCAAGCTTCTTCCTCAAGTTGCTAGCTTTGTATGGCCTGGAGCTCATCCACCTTGCCGTTCTTTGAAGTTTGCCTTGTACCGCTTGAATAAGACTTGCTGTGATGCCGAGAAGGCAACCTCCCAAGTTCATGAGCTCAAAAAGGAGGCTACTAAGCTAGACCAACAGCTCTCTCGAGTGACAACTGAGAAGGAGAAGGCGGACGCTGCGCTAGAAGACCAGATGAAGGGTGAGCCTCCAATATCCCGACAAGCTTGTTATTCACCTTTGTCTTCCTAACATATCATCTTGCAGAACTCTCCACGACCCGAGAATCTATCGCCCAAGAAGGGGCTCAAATGTTTGTCACCTACCAACAGCTTGTCGTGGCCCTCGACATCTTTGAGGAAGCGCTTGCCAAGGTTGGGATCCAGACAGAGGCTACTAGCAGAGAGGATACTCCCGGGCTCATTGTCTAGGTTACCAAGCTTGCATAGGTGTTTAGTGGGTTCCAAGAGACGGTCATCAAACACCTCTCAAGCCAGTCCCAACAAAGTGTGGAGCTGACGCTCACCTACACGGTGGCTATCATGAAGACCTATCAACTGGAGTTCAGCACAAACATTCTCATGAAAGGTTTCGGGTATTAAGTCAGAAAAAGCATCGGCCGACAACGTTGAAGAGGTGATGGGAGTAGCCAAGGCCTTCGTGGACGAGATGAATTTCTTACCCTCGACGTAACTCTTTTACTTTTACCCTGCAGTTCGTAACAACACTTGGTAGATTTTGTTAGTTTAAGTCGGGAACTTAAATTTTTCTCCATGCTTGATGGGAGTACTTCGTGTTGGATTCTTTTGACAACATATCATGATCTTTTATTAGCTTCTTCTTTCAATTAGTTCAGGACACGTTGATCACTAGTCGGAGTGCTTATTATGGCCTACCTTCGATCTGCTTGAGTGGGAGGCATTGTAGCCCCCCAGTCACCCGTGGAATGCGACAAACAGCCTTTTCGTAACCTCGAGTTTATAACGCATGGTTCTTCCCTTCTCATTAGAATTTGCTTCCAGAGAACACACAATATCTTGTTTTTGGTTTCCAGCACCTAGTACTTTTTAAGCCCCCGAATATCTACTTGAAAAAAGAAATTTAGGGTGGGCAAGCCAGATAGTAAAAACCATCTTTAAAGTAAAGAGAACTTATATATTGCCCTTGGGTCAAGACAAACTTTTAGCTGCATTGGATGTATGTTTAGGATGCAGGATCTAAGAAGCGACTTACCCTATTTCTCAAGCACGAAGATGCGTAACAAAACAAGTAAGGCAGAAAAAGAAAATTGATCGACTTCATAGGAAATATGAACTTTATTATTACGAGAAGGAACTCTAAGGACTTACACTTAGAACTTGTCAAAGATTAGTTCCCGACAATGTATCTGTAAATTGACAGGGTACCTTCGAGTGCAGGGATTGATAATAAAACGAGACACACGATGTATCCAAGTTCGGGCCTCTGATTGGAGTAATACCCTACATCTTGTGGGGGTGTTGCTGTTGTATGTTGATGATCTCGAGTACAAGCGATGTGGCTAAAACTATTACAAGGAGTAGATCGGATCTAATCTAATCTAATCTAGGGCTAAAGTTGTCGAGTATCTCCTCTGCTAAGGTATTGATGCTTGCGTCCCCTTCTTCTCTTACTTCCCCCAGTCTTTCCGCCTTATATAGGGGTGATATACTAACTCCTATCCAGCTGTAGTCGATAGAGAGTTATCTTCCTTGACGTCCAAGTAGATAGATCTGTTTTGGATACAAATTGTTCCGAGTTAGGTAGCAATCTAGACCTTCCTAGTATGTACTTCCTTGATTTCGGGTGTATCAGGTACTGCTGATTCGGTTCTATGATATCTGGAGCTGCCTAATATGTGTTGTACGCATATACCCTATAGTTAGATATTCGACAGAACTTATACAAAACTCCGGACAACCCTCAAGCTATGTAGACCCATTATCCTAATCCTACGATACAAACTAGATTAAATTGATAAGCAGTGACCCTTATTATTTCAGGGGTAGCGTAGACATTGTGTCATGGGCTCCAGACTAGTCGTGAAGCTGAGCTCCCGAGTCTCTGGGTTTGCATTTCGAGGCATTGTGATCGCAGTTATGACTGACGCTTCCTATCCACCTTGATCCTTGAGCTTTTGGGTTCCTCACTTGGTTGGTGTTGAACTGCCATATCAAGACTTCGCTTCTCGCAACCAAGACATGTCTTAGGACAATCTCGAACGGTAATGATTCCCTCGGGTCTAGGGATCTTCAAGCACTTATAAGTGTAATGCATAGCGGCCATGAATTTGGCGAAAATATGTCTTCCTAAGATGGCATTGTATGTCAACCACGTCAAACATAATTTTTTGCTGTTCAGAAATTGTTGTACTTCCCAAAAATAACGGATAGCGATATCTGGCTGATGGGAGTGGTCGAAGATCTGAGTACTATACCATAAAAGGCTTGAGTAACCGATTTAATCGTAGATCAGGAGATCTGCATTCCTTCAAGAGCGTTAGCGAAGAGTACATTCAGGGAACTCTCTCTGTCGACAAGGACTCGGGTAACCTTGTAGTTATTTATCATAGGCTCGACCACTATTGGGAAGCAGCCCGACAGTACGAAGTTATTAAGGCAGCCTTCTTGGTTGAAGGAGATTTTGGTTTCTGACCACTTCATGGCTTAGCGACCCTTAGGGATGACGGCTAGGATTTCTCAAGACACTGTCCTATACTGCCACTTGGACTCGCCACTTGGACTCGTATGACAAAGAACCACCAACATGTGGTCGATTGTCCTCTCGCTCGGCTGAAAAGACATCATGTCTGTATCATCTTCACTGCCATCCGAGTCATAGTCCTTGCTTTGGGTCACGACTTGGATCTTCTTTCCCTTAGCCACTATCTCGACTTCTATTTTGACCAACTTTTTCCAGAGGTGGCACTCATAGATGTTGTGATTGTCGGTTTGATGGAAGTCGCATGAGGCTTCCCGTCTCATTCACCAGAGCCAGGTGTAAAGTTTCTACCCCGGGAAGGACTGGAGCGCTGGTTGGGACGAACATCGGGCAACTCTACAAAAACTTTGACAGATTTAACTTTCTTGCCCTTACCTCTCTTGGTGTTTTTCTTCCGCTTGCTCTGGACCTTGTCACCACTGAGCCCAGGTTGAGGATGCTTAATGCCCTAAGAGCGCATCCTTGGCCCTAGCAGACGTATCGATAATTTGCATGAGCTCCTTAACCATTTCAGGCTCATTTCTGGTGATGACTTGAATGCAACGCCGGCTTTTAACCCCTTGAGTCAACACCTGGATGACATCATAGTTGCTAATCTTAGGGATAGTATTTCGGGTGTTGCTAAAGCGTCATACGAACTTGTGCAAGGTTTCATTCTCCATCTTCTCGCAACGGTGGAGATCATTTTTTTGCGCCAAGGTGAATGTAGGTACCCTGGAAGTTAGCTCAGAACACATCACAAAGTTGCTCTTATGAGTAGATTGTCCCTAGTGATAGATTGATTAACCATGTCTTGGCTGCCCCATCAAGGGTCATGAGGAGGTGATGATAAGGGCATGGCTCCCTCAGATACACATAAGGTGAATTCTTTCCTCATTGTTCATATTTTCTTCGTAGAGAATAGAATAATACTAAGTTTTTATGTTAATTTATTGCTTAGGAACCTGGGAGAAGCACCACAACCTCACCTGGACGTCATCACTCGAAGACCAAGTCTACTCGGAGTCAAAGTCGAGTCCTAGTCAAACTCCAAAGTCTACTCAGAATCCCTAGACAGCACGTCAGTAAAACAGACAAAACTCTCGCATCCGATTGAGGCAATCTTGGATTTGGGGAAGGTTTATCTCCAAGAATAGGAAAGATGAGTTTAGAGGACATATGACACCCCCATATATATACGAAGCCAAGGGGCCCTACAGAGGACAAGCCAAAAAGCGGCACAAGTCTACACAAGCCATTAGAAGCCCAATCAAGCCAACATAAGCTGAGCAAGAAAGTCACTTACTAGGTTTAGAGTCATCTAAGCTAGCCCCATACTCCCTTCTAACAGGCCCAAATCAATACAAGACAAACATGATATAGGGTTATTATCCTCAGGGAGGTCCGAACCTGTATAAAAATCCATGTGTGTTCCCTCTTGATTTGTCTACTAAAAGCATCCCCTATTTCTTCAACAAGTTCGTTAGATCGGTGGTTCACAAATCGTCGACACATCACCTATCTCTTCCATAAATTTGTAAGATCAGCGGTTCACCAATCGTTGACACCTTCTATTGGTGCTTCAGGTGGAATCCTAGTTGTTTGAATTGGAGCCCAATTCATTGGAAATGTCACCTTTTCTTCTCCATATGCCCTGATAGTGGCCTTTACCTCCAATCTTATTGGAGAGCGTTGGTTTGTCATGAATGTTTATGGCCCCTATCATGGCCCTGCGAGAGTGGAGTTTATCAATTGTTTGAGTGACCTCATCATATATGAGGCTAAAAATGGGTTGATCATTGGCGACTTTAACTTCTATAGATTCTTGGATGATAGGAACAAACCGTATGCAATCTTAATGACATTGAAGCTTTCAATGAGGTGATTGGTAATCAGGGACTGTTGAAAATTCCTTTGAAGGGCTGAAAATTTACTTATAGTAACATGCAGCAAGACACCCTCCTTGAACAACTAGACTGGTGCTTCACCTCCACCAATTAGGTTGTAGACTATCCTAATACCCTTCCCCTTCCTCTTGCAAAACCCATTTCTGGCCGCACTCCTTGTTTTGTTCAAATTGGAACAAAAATCCCAAAAGCCTAGATCTTCAGGTTTGAAAATTATTGGGTTGATCAACCTAGTTTCATGGAGATTGGAACTTAGCGGGTTCACATTAGAGAAATTAATAGTACAAAAAGGGTTTCAGCAAAGTTCAAGCTGCTTAGAAAGGGTCCTTAAGATATGGATTAAAGGCTTGTCATAGCTAAATAATCTAATAACAAAATGTAATGACATACTTTATGTGCTGGACAGGATTGAAGAGCTAAGGTTTATTTTCATACAAGAGCATAATTTTAGACTTAAATTAAAAAAAGCACATCCTAAGCTCCTTCAGTGTAAAATACAATACTGGAAAAGGAGGTGTACAATCAGATGGATAATATTTGGTGATGAGAGTACCAAATTCTATCATGCAACAGCTACTGAAAGGTACAAGAAGAACACGATCACATTCCTTGAATCCTGGGAGGGGAGATTAGTTAGTAACCATGATGAAAATACTGATGTTCTCTATGGTGCCTTTAAGGAAAGAATGGGTACCTCAGGTAATCCAAGGATGCTATTCAATCTAGAAGACTTAGTACAATCTTTTGAGCACCTGGGAGGTCTTTTTGAACCTTTTTACCAAGGAGGAAATTGACATGGTTGTCAAAGAAATGCCATCTGATAAATCACCTGGTCCAGATGGTTTCAATAGCCTTTTCTTCAAAAAATGATGGCCAATTATCAAAGATGATTTCTATACCCTTTGTGAGGACTTATTGAAACCATTGACCAGAACCAGCCAAGACTGTAGGCTATCAATAGTTCTTTCATCACATTGGTTCCAAAGAACAATAACCCAGTGGCAGTTAAAGACTATAAACATATATCTCTTCTCAACATTGGCCTAAAGCTAATCACCAAATTCTTGGCCAACAGGTTACAGAGGGTCATCATTCCCATTATTCATAGGAATCAATATGGTTTCAATAAGACCAGAACTAGCCAAGACTGTCTAGCCTAGGCTTATGAATATCTCTATCAGTGTCACCACTTAAAAAAGGAGTTGGTCATCTTGAAGCTAGACTTTGAGAAAGCCTTTGATACAGTTGAACACAATGCTATTCTACTTATGCTTACACAACTTCGCTTTAGTCAAAAGTGGACCAAGTAGATGGAGTGTATCTTGAGCTCTGGATCTTCTTATGTCCTACTTAATGGTGTTCTAGAGAAATCTTTCAGATGTATGACAGGTGTGAGGCAAGGGGACCCTCTCTCCCCCTTCCTCTTTGCGATTGCGGCAGATCTTCTTCAGTGAATTATCAACAAGGCTCATATGAATTGCATTCTGACTAAGCCTCTGCAGAATTCAATGGATCATGATTTTCCAATCATCCAATATGCTGATGACACTCTGCTCATGAAATGGTCCCAAATGGAATTGTTTTGTTTGAAAGGGATCCTAAACTCCTTTTCTGCTTCTACTGGGCTCAAAGTAAATTTTGACAAATCTTGATTAGTTCCTATTAACATTGATCAAGTGAAAGCTTCACAACTAGAGGGTGTATTCGATTGCTCAATTGGAAAGTTCCCCTTAACCTATATTGGCTTGCCTCTAGGCACCACTCATCCAAGAATCGAGGATCACACCCCTTTAATGAACAGTGTTGAAAGAAGGCTCTTTGCTATCTCAAACTTTCTTACAATGGCTGGAAGATTGGAAATGGTTAACTCTGTGCTCTCTTCACTTCCTACCTTCACTATGCGCACCCTTAAACTCCCCTCTGGGGTAATCCAGAGCATTGACAAAGCAAGGAGGTAGTGTTTGTGGTGTGGCTCTGATATAAATTCCTCAAAGAAATCTATGGTTGCCTAGGAGAAAGTATGCATGCCCAAAATGAAATGAGGTTTAGGGGTTATCAATTTGAAACTCTAGAATGAAGCTCTCTTGTTGAAGCATCTGCACAAGTTTTACAACATACAGGATTTCCCCTGGGTACACTTAGTTTGGAACTCTTATTACCCCCAATGATTTAGTTCTCCATGTTGCCAATAACTAGGGCTCCTTCTGGTGAAGGGATATATTCAAATATGCGGATCACTTTAGAGGTATTACTCACTGCCACCTGGGGAAGGGCTATCCAGTCTTGCTATGGAATGATCTGTGGAATGGTTCTTTGATCAGGGACCAACTGCCTAAATTGTTCTCTTATGCTAAACACAAAACTGTTTATGTGGCAGCATATGGAGAGGACATGTTTATTTAGAAACACTTTCATATTCCTCTCTCTGAGCAAGCCTTCCAGATGTTGACAGTGTTACATTCAAAATTAAACTCTTGTCAAAATCATTCAGACCAAACTGATGAATGGCATTACATATGGGGTTCCAACATGTACATAGCAAAGAATTTTTACATCATTCCTTTCAAGGGGATACAACCACCCTCCCCTCTTAGCTAGATCTGGAAATCTAAATGCAATAGGAAGCTCAAAGTGTTTGTCTGGTTACTTTTGATGGACAGGCTAAATACTAGGAATATCCTGGGATGGAAGAGATTAAAGATTGAAGGGAATAACTACAATTATGTGTTGTGCACGAGTAACACAGAAGAAACTGCCTCCCACCTCTTCTTCGGATGCCTCTTTGCCTCCAGTTGTTGGTCTTTCATTCAGATCAATTGGGACCAGAACCTTTAGTTCTTCTTGATGATGCAAAAGGTATCAAGGGATTTTCAGCGACCGTTCTTCATGGAAATCTTTCACATCGCCACCTGGAGTATCAGGAAACAAAGAAATAATCTTATCTTTAGAAACACTTCTCTCTCCTTCCAAAGTTGGAAAGATAGTTTTGTGGATG
Source organism: Phragmites australis (assembly GCF_958298935.1). NCBI lineage: Eukaryota > Viridiplantae > Streptophyta > Magnoliopsida > Poales > Poaceae > Phragmites > Phragmites australis. Next base: position 28,101,265 of record NC_084929.1, read on the forward strand.
AAGTATACTTTCGGTTGAATAGGATGAATGAGCTGTTGAGATATCTAGTCTCATCTTGGCTCTCCTCGCTTATATAGCTCTCCCTTTCCCCTTTCTCCTCTTGCTTTTTGTTTCCCTTGTATATACCCTTATTTTTGCCCTTTTCTTATATAATATATTTATACCACGGTACGGGGCTTCCCCTACTGCTTCCCTTTAAAAAATAGACTTTTCTTTTGCACAAATACGCTAGATGCTATATATGATGGAAGTTACTGAAAGTCTAAGGCTCTAAGATGTTGAATTGTCATGTGATTGTTGTATTGTAACTACCTGTTGTTATTTATGACATGTCATGTGAACATTAAACATAAAATACTTCTTCATCTATACTAGATGCAACTTATTAGTGAATCCTTTTAGAGAAAAGGGACTGAATGTTTATGCTTTATCTGAATTTTGTATAAAATTAGTCTTTTTTTGCACCTTTGGATTTAGATCCCTTGGAACTCTTGGTGCCAGATTCACCGACCTTCCTATGTATTTTCTACGACTCACTACAATGTACATACATGATGGTTTAACAATTGTGGTTCCTCAGATTTTAATTTCAGTGGAGACCATGGTTCAATAATTGTGGTCGCGAAACTGGTAGTGATACGTTCAGACTATAACTGCCCATTACATAGTGAACCGGCACCGATGGTAGTTTCAACTGGCTCTTATTGAGTTGGTTCTTGTGTGATTTCCTTCTTGTTGACGAGATATTGCCTTCTGTATGACGATATTTTGTGATAAATATCTATATACCAATGATACATAAAAAGAATAGAAAAGAAAAGGAAAAACACCTTCTCTTCTCGGCCTACCCCATTCCGGCCCATGTCTGCCCGCGCGCAATACTAGGCCAGCCCAGCCCACTCGCACCTCCTTTGTTTCCCTCTCTCTCTCTGTAGCAGCCCAGGGTTCGTGGCCAAATTAATGGGGGATTTGGGGGAGGGGGGGGGTCTTAATCAGCGAGGATGGGTGTGATTCTGAGCGGCACGGGTTGTCGATTCTGTGCAGCGATCGGGCTGAGCTCACGGCAGTATGTGTTCTTTGCAATTAATTCTGAATTTCTTTAACTTCAGATCCTCAACTTAGATCTGTTCAGATTGCAGTCCGAGATTTGTTCAGGTTACCGGGTACTTTATGGTCTAGGATAGTAGAACAGTAGTCTTTATTTGATTCATATACTCCTCTTCCCTGACCATGGCCTTTTTTTAGGTCTCACGGCTTGCTACGGCAAAACAAAAGTTGTTATCATAATTGCTTGTTTGAAGCTTGTTTGGTTGTTGGTTGGCGCTGGGGCATGCTCTTGTCATGCTGAATTCTTGTGAAGATTATAGAATGTGTTGACTTTTGACTAATATTATAGTTCGACTGCATATCTCTGTCTGGGTCTTTCTTATGTTGCTGTTCCCTTGATCTGCATAGATTGTCCTGCACCATTTCACGGTTCCTTTTGCCTTTGGGAAATTAGTATTGTTAAAGGCTTCAAGTTATTACTGTCACTGCACATTGCTTTGCAAGTTGGTGTAGTGATTAAGAAAGCATACCATGATAAGGATCTATCCTTTTCCAATTGTATTTTCTATGTGATAAGTTAGTCAATGATGCTTCATCATGTAAGGATTGTCAACTAGCAGCATCCCTCAAGAGTCTGTGTTTACTTAAATGGCAACTTTGTTTTGGTTCTGATTACTTTCCGAATAAAGTTTGGTCTTATTTGCGGTAATCAGGATATTAATGTGTTATTTTTATCTGCAGTTGTGTCTTTGTTTTGGTACTGCGCTTAGGTTAACTCTATGAAAATGTTTTAGTTGGTGCTACTGTGTTCATTTGTTTGCCATGTGCTTAATAATTGGTACTGTAATACATCGACAATGTTGTATAAAACAATGACTGTGAAGTTTTCATCTTTGTCTGGTGAGCTAAGTGCATTAGAAAAACCTTACATTAAAAAATGGCAATAAACCAGTTATAATTGTAGGCATGTCAGAATATGTTCTGTATGTGTGCCCTATCTTTTAAACAGGAACCTGAATTTTACGTTCTGAAAGAAGATAAGTCACCCGGCATTTTTGGTCCAATCGTGAAACATCAATGGCCCTATGCATGTGCAAAGTAACTTATTGAGAGGCTTATTTTTGGTTAGCACAGTAGCTTGTATTATTTTTGTCACTGTGGATGCTAATGCATAATGCACAAACATGTCAGTGTAGTAGTTGGAACTCTGTGATTTTACCATGCACAAGCTTGTATTATTTTTGGATGCTAAGACATACTACAATTTGGAGCTCTGTGATTTTACTGCATGACGTCGCTCTATTGCCTCAAAGGCTCAGTTGTTGTTAGCTTCCTGCACATTGTTTTCGGTTTTTTGCTTCTTGTAGAATTGCGAAGAGCTGGCTTCTCGCTCTGCGGCCATTTTTGGCGAACACCATTTGACCTAGCAGAAGTTTTACTTTTTAGTAGTATGTCTTTTGCCGTCTTCTTGCTATTTTTAGTATGTCAGGTGTAAGTGTGTAGCTCAGCTGGGAGGGATGCTAATGTTAAACTAGGTGATGTTATCTGGAATTGCAATGCTTAAGTATTGCTTTCATAACAATAGGGAAGTAGTAAAATTTCACTAATGTGAACAACAATGATAGGTGCTGCTGATGCTGTGCTAACCGCTAATGCAGTGCTAACTGACCAATTTTGCTTTTGCCGTATAATATATGCCATAAACATCCGATTGCAGCACCTCCATAGAACAGCTTAAGCATGGCTCAAGATGTATTTTTGGATAGTAGAAGCAAAATACTAATTTGCATAGTATGTTCATTGCCCAGAACTTATTTGATAATTATTCTGATAGTTTGTTTATTGCAAAGAATTGTTACTTTTGTCCCGAACGTTGCATATGCTTCCTGATCTCCTTCCTGCTTGAATAAAGAAGCAACGTGGCAAGTTGTTGTAGGCATGTCCAGTTAATCTTAACTGTTTTGAGCACACCGTCATTCGTTTTTAGATGACGTCACCGCATTCATGTTTGGTAGCTCCTCCTATTATGCAGGTTACATTCTGCATAATATGCATTCATGTACCATGCACATAAATAGATATAATATGCATTCATGCACCATGCACATAACTATTTAAGAGTAGAAAATACAGGTAACTGTACATTGTTCTGTAGTTCGTGGATATGCATAATACATTACATAACTGTAAACTGCATGGGCTAGGTGATACTGCATCCTCTAAGGTCTAGGTGAGATGTTTGCATGGTATCTGTCAACATTTCAAAAGACTGCATTCAGATGGTTAATCATTTATGAGTGAGTGCATGAAAGGCTTGGTGTTTCAAGGCATGCACATCCATCTGTAGTGCCCAAACATAGGCTCAGGATGATGAAAACTGTTTTGATCTAGCTAGATACATGGTAAAATCAACTGCATTGTCTTAGCATATCGATCCAATAACGTTCTTTTCGTGTTCTTTTCGTATGTTGAGATAATTAGTCCTGGTCTTATTTGTCTTCCTCACCAATGGCGTCACCGGGGCTCGCACTCCATTGAAAGGCATAACTAATCCTGTCAGCGGTAATGATTATATTAACTACTATTTTCTAAAGGCCCCTTCTAATACTAAACAACTACATAAATGTTGTATTTCTTTTAGATGGCCTCAACATTACTACAACCGATGGATCCATACAATCTGGTGTGCAGCCACCAATCATAGATCCCAAAGAATGTAAGAGGCTAAGGGGGAGCGATATGCTTAGAATAAAGATGAAATACTAAAAAAAAAGCGTCATGAGCCCCGACAACAAAAAAAAAAGCATTAGCAACCCAGGCCATTGTCGAGCACCATCAAGCAGATGAGTCTCAGATATGTCAAATGGGATCATGACAATCTGTGTTGACTGAACTACATAATACACCGATTGCAAAAGGTGTCGCTTAATGCAATCACCATATTATGCAATATTAACTTTTACTGTTTCTAATTCAGTGTATCTAATTTTTTTGTTGGTCAACGACACTAATTTTTGGTTGGTCAAAATGTCTATAGGCACCACCAGTTTTCTAGATCAATGACGACAAGGTCATTGCTTTTACAGAGTCTTTGGATGCAACAAGGAAAATAATTTCTCTAAAGAAAATATTGATTGGCTTTGTAGAAATGATACTTTTGAGAGCGAACATGTTCTTGTTTCGAATTAAGACCAAGAGAATGTCATGAACGGTACTCAGCCAAACAATTCTCCGGTTCAATTGCCATGTACCGTGCATTTGCTTCGGTCTCTTTTCTTTTGTTCTACTAAGATTTCCTTGCCTACATGAATGCATATTATATGTAATTTAAGTGTAATTATCAGTGCTTAGTGGATTTATGTTTGAATCTTTTGTGTCATTTGTTAGTCTTTAAAAACTATAATGTAGGAAAGAAATGTCTTCAAAGACAAGAATTGACAACCGAGCAAATTAAAGCAAGACATGCAAGTGATAGGTTATGCTATGCAAATATGACACCCGAGCAGAGGCAAGCAAAACGTAATCGTCAAAAGATACGTTATGCAAATAAGACACCTGAGCAGAAGTAGTCAACGATAGATCGCTTAAACGCGCTCTATGCGTTGCGACGAAACACATCTGATTAAACATTCCATCGCAATGGAGAATCCTTTGTACAACCTATTGGATGTGCCCCCTTACGATTAATGCCTCCACCCCTGATGGTTGTGCAATCTCTAGCGACTATCCCACACCTGGTGTTGAAGGTTTCTCTGTAGAGGTTGAGATCCGAGATATGAATAACTGTCAAAGATCACATAGACAACGTGTAACACCAGGAGAAAGGCAAACCTTGCTTGCTTGTCGTAATGCAACGTTCGTAGCTAAACAAGAAATGAGATATTCTGTTGCATCTGAAGAAAATCCTACAGCAGAAACACAGGACACCAGTTGTGTGGACTGTCTAACATAGCTCGGCGTTGCGAACAATGATAATTCCCTCAGTTGTGTATATTTTCCTCTTCTATTTTCAATGCCAAACCTACCCTCATGTACGTGAACTCATGTTCATTTGACAGAAACCCCTCTTCAACCTCTCAACCTGTCAACATTAGAATGTCTTCAACACGCCTATTTGTTAATGAAGATGGTAAAGTTCTTGGTTTTATTTGTTTAATTTTAAAATACAATACAAAAGGAACCATTGTTTACTGTACTGTTCCACAGATGATGATGAAGCCATATTCAGAGAGGACACGGACGAGGAGGACTACATGTTCGCTCGTTAAGGTACTTTTCGCACCGATCGCATCCCTTGTTAGTATCATATATATACTAAGTCTCCTCTAACCCTTGATACTAAATCTCTTCACATGGGGACAATGATGAGGATGTTGGATTTGATGAAGCTGACTATTCCACTATCGTGGCCTCAAGCATTCTCGATCCATACGACAACGTGTATAGCAACATACTCTAAAACACTCATGTGCTAAAGTCCCAATCGAACTGTGAATTCTGTGACGCGAAGAAGTCCGAGTGTGAGCCTAAGGGGTTTTGCTGTCGTAACGAAAAGATCAGTCTGTCCAATCCATATACTCCACCTGAATTTATGAGGCTATGGTCAAGCGCAGATTCGGACATCGTCAAAGTGGAATCACACCACCTAGATGCCCCCTCTTACGCCTTGTAGTTCCAGAAAGTTTCATTCTTCCCTTCCACTACACTACTAGTGGCTCGTTCTATGTTGAAGATCCGTAATTAATAGGTCAAGTATGTCACATGCCATGTCTTGTGGTTGATACAATACTTCTTGGTTGTTGCTTCACGAACCAGACCTTACTTAGATCACTTGAGCAAATGCCAGACCAACAACATAACTATAACCACCATCACCAACACCTCTTTGCTCAAAGACTAAGGTTTCATGTTGTTATAACATTATCATAACTAACTATCTCATAGTTGCATAGTTCATTAGTCATGTTTAACCAACAACCCATCCATACTCTTGTGCAAAGCTAAGCATAAGCTACCTATCATAACCACTATTGATAACTCAGTGACAAGGAATATATGGAACAAGGTACTATAAGTAAATGAGATTCAAAATTAATAGTATGCATGTTTGAAATAAAAAACGTATTTAAAAAATTAGAATCAGAATATTCAAATATACTTGCCTCTTCCAACTTGCTGCTCAGACTCTTCAAAGATTTGATCCTATAGATTCTTGAACTGCTCCTCGTCTGCTCTCGAAACACACAGGAAAAACATATAACAAAACTAACTAAGAACAATACATCAAACAATAGCTGACCTCTATGAAAAATGTACTAAAAGATAGTACACGCTGCTACGAACGTGAGAGCATGAAAATTGTCCAAATCAGAGCTAGAACGATAAAGTTACGCTAAAAACTAGTTTAGGGTTAAATCTAAAAAAAGAAAATGACCTATTTTGAATAAAACAGAAAGGGCAAGGGCCTTTTTGTAAAAATAGAGGGACCTATTTGTAAATTTGAGAAAGTTTAGGGTCTAAACTGTAAAAAGATTTGGCTTTTGGTGAATATAGAAAAGTTTAGGGGCTAAAGTACAAGATTGCCAATTTTCCCGAATTAAACTAAATCAGAATGACTGGGAAAAAGCTTTGTTGTCGTGGCTGCTGATTGGGCTTGACATGTCGGCTCATCTGCTGATGTGGCCAATGAAGTGGACGATGACGTGTAATGATGTGGCGCTACATAGGATTATGAAGGGGACATGTGACGTCAAGCGATTGGGCGGTAAAGGGGTATTCTAGATCTAATTTGGACCGTGGCTTTTGGATCCCACGGCCGAGATGCAACTGGGTTTCTCGTTTGGTTCCGGCGATAAAGAACGGTGGTGGCCGGAGGGGAACAGCGGTGGTGGACTCACTGGCGCACGGGAAAACCCTGTTGTTGGCCTCGGGATTCAACGATGAGCGGCGAAAAACGATGTCGAGGCTACGGTGAATTTGTTTGAGGGTTTACCTTGGGCAGCGTGGCACAGGAAGGAGGTCGGCGGCGAGAGGGATGGCGAGGGCTCTCGGTTCTTCACCGACGGTGATGCTCCGGTGACCAAGACGTGAAGACGAGGGCACCCGCACACACGGTCGGTGGCGGCGAAGCTTGCAGGTGGGTCTGCGGTGGCAAATAGGCAACAAATCAGAGCGGCGTCGAGCTTGGCTGAGCATGGCAATGGCGACTGCGGCGGGGCTAGGGTTTTAATGGCGGCACTCTAGGGCTCGAGATTCTATGGTTTCGAGGCGGGGAAAACAAGGCACAGTCGGTCGCTATTTATAGGTGAGAGCGACGTGTGGGTCCAGCAAGGGGTGGCGGCGCGATTCGAGTCCAAGTCGAACTCGACGGCGTGGTGCAGGGTCTTTAGGTCAGGGACAAGTCCGACGAGTGTGGCTCGCACGTCAGCATTGCTGGAGAGGAGGTGGGCTGGTGCGAGGTAGCGATGAAAGTGGGTTCAGTCGGGGCGCCAGCAGAGAAGTGAGGAGGAGCAGCGGCCCACTGGGCTGGAGCGCGGCCTAGGCGGGAGCTAGGGGAAGGAGGGGATAGAAACAAGCTCAGTCCAGGAGGGTAAGAGGGAGCATGCCGAAAAAGAAAAAGAAAAAGGAGAAGCGGAGGGAAACTCGGGCCAAGGATAGAAAAATGATTTTTCTTTTATGGAAACTAATTTCACACTTTTCCAAAATTCTAAACGGTGCTCCGTAATGTTTTCAAAACTAATTTTTCACACCATAAATCCCTAATGCCTAGTTTCAGCATGAATACACTTCAATCAAGATATAACTTATGTAAATATTAAATTTATTTTAGAAAATAGGTTTTAACCTATTCTATTTATTTAAACCCTAATTAAATTCTAGTTAAATTTTAGAAAATTATAAAAATCAGGGTGTTACACTATGCGCTCAGGGTTGACGCTCCTACTGCTCCCGCCGTTGGTGTGGAGAATTACGATGAACTTAAGAAACCTTATGATGTGATTGCTGAAAAGTGAGAGCAGTCAAACCGTATGTCCTTAATGATTATGAATATCTCTATATCAGTTGGGATAAGGGGAAATTTAAAGGCACCTCTAAGATATATGCTAGTATGCTCATTCACAAGCTCTTGAGTACTAAGTATGATAGGTTCGACAGCATCAGAGAGCACATTATGATGATGATAGATATAGTTGGCAAGTTCAAGGGCATCAATATGGAGATTTCTAAGGGATTTTTTGTCCATTTCATTATGACCTCCATACCTCTTGAGTTCATTCTATTTAAGATCAACTATAACACTCAAAAAGAGAAGTGGACCATTAGCGATTTGATCGCGATGTGTGTCTAAGATGAGGAGAGGTTGAGGGCTGAAAATTAAGATTATGTGTATCATGTTAGCGGCGCTAGCAAGAGTAAATTCTAAGGGGACTATAAATCTAAGAAGAAGTTGTATTTCTCCCTTAAGTCTAACAAGTCAGAGCAAAAGACGCTCGAGGCATCTTCTCTTTCTGCTCCTGCTACTCAAGAAACCTCAAGTGGGGACGAATGCCACTTCTGCCACAAGAAAGGACATCACTAGAAAGACTGTGTCAGTTTCCTGAAGTGGCTTACAAGAAAAGGTAATGATATAATAATATTTATTAATAAATTATTTTATGTTAACTTCTCCCTTATTACCTAGTGGATTGACTTAGGTGTTATTGTGCACATTATCAAGTCGTTACAAGGATTCCATACTGTGAGAACCCTAAGAAGGGGGGAGTGAAGTCTTAGAGTTGTCAATGAGAAGGAAGCTGAAGTTAAAACCGTCAGATCACTTTCATGAGTATTAGATAGCGTCTGCATTCATCATCTTAATAATGTTTTTCATGTTCCTACCAAAAGGAGTAACCTTATTTCAGTTTCTTCGTTGAACGATTATAGTTATGAATATAATTTTGGAAACAATAAGTGTATTATTAAGTTTAATTCAGATATTATTAGTCTTGTTGTCAGACAAGAAAAACTTTAGATATTTCTTCTAAATGAATTTATGTGTCTCTGAATATCTGTAATGTGAATAATAAGAAAAAGATAAGTGCAAAAAATGGGAGTTCTTCAAAACTGTAGCATTATCATTTGGGCCATTTTTCGAGGGGGAGAATGGAACATCTCATTAAGGAAGAGATTCTCCATTATTGCATAATTAGACTTACTTCTCTAACTCTAATCATTGTATAGATTACATTAAAAGAAAATATGCAAAGATTAAGGGGGAGCTGGAGCCCAAGAAAATTGATCTCAAGAAGAAGCGGATTTATGTACAACTATCACCGCATATCCAAGAGACTTACATTCCTGTGTCTCATGTGGTTGCACCTTCAGTAGAAAATAATGTTAGTGCACCCCTGTTGAGATCTCTGAAATTCCTAATGAAACACCTAATGATGAGCCTCAGCAGTTCCAGAAGATCCCAACTCATATAAAGAGCATTCGCCTGAGTCGCTTAATGCTCTATGAGCGATAATGATGAATATAACCTAGTAGAAATTCCTGACGGAGCTAAAATAGTTGGATGTAAATGGGTCTACAAAACAAAGTATGACTCTAAGGGAAACATCGTAAGGTTTAAAACAAGGCTCGTAGTAAAAGACTTCTTACAAAGAGAAGGGATTGACTACAATGAAACTTTCTCTCTTACATCAACTAAGGATTTTTTTATAATTATTATGGCACTTATGGCTCGTTATGATTTAGAGTTGAGATAGGCGTGAAGATGGTTCCGTAATGGTGACTTGGAAGAAAGTGTTTTGGCAAGGAACATATGAGATGTCTAGGCAGTGGTATCTCAAGTTTGATTAAGTCATAAGGAATTCTGAATTTAAAGAAAATAAAGTTGATAACTGCATTTGTGTAAAGTTTAAAGGGGGGGGGGGGATTCACTATCTTAGTCATAAGAAGGATCTCCAAGATGGGTCTAAAGGCACACATGGACAAACTGCTTAAGAAATACAATATGCATAAGTATTAGTGCAATCATTTTTACAAAATTCCAATGTCTGAGGAACCAATATGAAGCTGATCAGATGAAGACGGTTCCTTATGCTTTAGCTATCAGAAGCATTATATATACTCAAGTATGTATGCGCACTGATTTAGCTTTCATAACCGGGATGCTAGGAAGATATCAGTCAAATCTAGGACCGGATCATTGGAAAGCTGTTAAGAAAGTCTTTTGTTATTTGCAAGGTACTAGGCACTACATGCTCATATTTAGGAAATCCGATAACCTTGAAGTTGTTGATTGTTTGGATGTAGACTTTGCAAGGTGTGTAGATACTAAGAAATATATCCCCACCCTCGCTAAAGGAGCTATCTTATGAAAAAAGCTTCAGACACTTACAACATCTATAATGATGTAAGCTGAGTTTGTAGTATGTTATGAGACTACCGAGCATGCTGTATGGCTAAGAACTTTATCCCGAGATTAAGAGTGGTAGAAATTATTTCAAAACCACTTACGTTATATTAGATAATCAACTCATAATTTTCTATACGAGTAAGAACAAGTTGAGTGGTGTGGTCAAACACATTGACGTTAAGTATCATATTGTGAAAGATAGAATACATGATCAAACTATCAGTGTTAGGTATATAAGCAATAAATCACTTGTGGAGATTAAAAAAGATTGACGATAAGTGTGAAGGTTAAGTTACTTGTGGAGATTAAGTGACTAAATGTGTGAGATTGTCAATTGAGTTTTATGACCTAACACATGTGCTTTGTGCTTGAGAGTGAGTGGGGTTAGGTTCTATGTGAAGATTGATAATAAGAGTGAAGGCTAAGTTACTTGTGAAGATCAAGTGACTTAAGGTATAAAGTTGTCAATTAGATTTTATAGACTAACCCATGTGTTTTATGATGGATAGTGAGTTAGGATTAGGTTCTATAAGAAGGCATAAGTTGAATCGAGATGTTCAATATGCTAAATTGGAAGAGCAAGATCAAGACAAACTTAGTGAACAACTTATATGCTTAATGCTTGCGGTTCATGTATTGATGGTGAACCAAATGAAGATGATATACAAAGAGTAAAGCCTATTATGCTTGATGCACGGGAAACAATCAAGAGAGCTTTATTAAGTTTCCAGAGATTGAGTGAAGATCAAGATGGAAGCAAGGATGATCATCATCATCAAGAGAAGAGGAGTTGATGATGAGTCTTGAAGAGCTATGAGAAGTATCGTGGCTTGAATGATGTATTCATCAAGTCCGATGGAATTGCTCAAGACAAAGGTATAACTAGAATAGGTTTTCTAATTTTGCCAATCTCAAGGGGTTTAGTGGGAGACTGGATTATAGGATTGATAGTCATACTATCAAGAGGGGTTGCTAATAGTGTTGCTCGATTGTTGTGTCAAGTGCGGGATGGATTTGCGTTGAGAGTTCGTTTTTGGAGTCCGGTGCCGAAAGTGTGGAAGTATCTGAATCGGCTTTCGAAGTGTTCCTAGCTTTGATCCAATGTGGTTGAGATCATGAATTCAATAAGGATGTGTAGCCTTCTGAATAAGCTTTTCATAGAGTCTGAAATATATAAAATTGGACATCAGAATCAAATGTTATCTCCGTTTTTAAGTGTCAACTATGCCGATTTTGGAAGTTTTGATCCTAGTTCCGTTGTGTCAGAAGTTCCGATGGGTAGATCGAAAGTTATGATGTATCAGAACCTCCGATTTTCATAAACTTAAGGTTCTCGAGTTCATGATTTTGATTTAATCAGAAGTTCTGATCATAGTATTGGAAGTTCTAGTGTGTGGTTTTTAGCAGGTCAGAGAGTGAGTTTCATCCGGATTTGACCGTTTGGATACTTGGGATTGGAAGTTTCGATCTATGCAGTCTGAGTCCAACGACTAGTTTTACAAGTGGGGTATAAATACCACTTTGCCTCTTTGCATGGGGGTAGGACTTTGGAAGTGGTTTGGCTGGCTTTGTGGTGCTTGTGAGAGGTGTAAAAACTTGATTTTCCACCTTTTAGTGCTCGCTTTCCCTCTCTATCAAGAATTTGTGGGAATCAAGCCTTTGTAGCTTAGTGAAGATAGAGTAAGGTGTGTAGCTTGGGTTGCTCGCGCGTGTTGCATTAGTTGCATGTGTTTAAGCACTTGGCGTTGATCGTGCATGATTTTAGGAGTTTGTTACTCTTAGAGTGATTGTATACTTATTTAAGCCTAGTACCATTAATTTTATTTTCGTTATAAATTTAGACCGACTATTAAAAAGGAATGTAGTTTTGTAAAAATGTTTAAACAACATTATTGTCCTTCCAGACCTCTTGGTTTTGAGGGCCAGGCAGCCGTCCCGTGGGCCCTCTCTAGGGCCAGCCCGGCGTGCATGGCCTCCTGTGTAGGTCGCATCACGTACACCGGCTGCCTCAACATTACGTACACCGCTGTCTCGCCCCCATGTCGGGTTTGGGCACTCCCTCTTGGTGCATTAGAAGGGCCATGGCGCCTGACAGGATAACCTTAGAGTGATTGTATACTTATTTAAGCCTAGTACCATTAATTTTATTTTCGTTATAAATTTAGACCGACTATTAAAAAGGAATGTAGTTTTGTAAAAATATTTAAACAACATTATTGTCCTTCCAGACCTCTTGGTTTTGAGGGCCAGGCAGCCGTCCCGTGGGCCCCCTCTAGGGCCAGCCCGGCGTGCATGGCCTCCTGTGTAGGTTGCATCACGTACACCAGCTGCCTCAACATTACGTACACCGCTGTCTCGCCCCCATGCCGGGTTTGGGCACTCCCTCTTGGTGCATTAGAAGGGCCATGGCGCCTGACAGGATAACCTATCACACTCACACAACACAATGCATGTCGCGAGGAAGGCCATGGTCGCACACGTTCCATTTTGGACTCTTTTCCGTGATCCGAAGCTGGGAGAAGAATATCGGCCAGTGAGCAGGTCAGTGGACGAGTGCGATGGGTAGGTTTCGTGTCAACGCTGGGCTTCTCAAGTGTACAGTCAAAAAAGGGCCGGTCCTGTGCGCCGGCTGTGGCATGCAGCGCCCGTGAAAAATCTGGTAATATCTTTTGAAGAAGCTATGGTGGTATGATCATCAGAAACTGTGGTGGACGATGCCATCGCTTTAACGGCTAAGGGACCTGCAAATCCACAAGCCTGCAACACTGCAAGGACTACAGGTCCAGGGCTGCTGGTGACTTTGGTCTGAAATTACGACTCCCATGTGAGGACTTTCGTGCGTACCATTTGGAATGGGGTGCCATTTCCGGTAGAAAGCACTGGCTCAAGCACATGGAATGGACGGGCCACAACTTGCACGGGAGAAAGCGAAAAACCTTTTCTTACGCCGACTCCGTAATGTAGACGTAGCTTTAGCTACTGGTCTAGCCCAGCGGTCCTGCTCTGCTCGTGCTGAATACCTGTGCGCAGGTACTCGTGTTTGTGTCTGCAGTCTGCTTGGTGAAACCGTAGACCGTAGTGCCCATTCTAAAATCTCGTTTGACATACCTCTAATTTCGAGATCGATATAAATTTAGAATTTATAAAATAAAATAAAATAATTTAAATATTTATTTTCAGTTTAAAATAAAAACAAAATGTTTAAATCAAAGACTCTTGATTTATCTATAATTCTAGTCCTAAAAATTTAGAGCTAAAGCCCTATCAAACAACTTCCCTCTAAGTTATGTTCTTCTCTGTTTCGGTAGAGAACTCCGGTTTCGTTGGTTGAAAAAAGGAACTTCTACAACTGAGAGAAGCATGGCTTGATAGTCAATAGCCAAATCTCACTAATCGTTAGTACTGAACGTGAAACTAGCCACAAAAATCGCGAGTCGTGTCCAGAAGACATTCTCACTTGAGTACCGTTCCCGAACTCCGAAACAAAGAGTACACAACTTGAGCTGGGACGAACTTGAAATCGCCGATCTCAGCCCCAAGGAGCATTGGTGGTAGAAACACGCTAGATCCGAGGTAGATTGCACCGGGATTACCATGATCTTCTTAATCACTTACTAGTTTTATTCCTTTTCTCACATCTACATAATTACAGGATGCGAGTTGATATACATTACTCAGCAGAACATCCATCCATGATCCATGCCACCTCGTCGCCCTCCATGCCACTGTGCTACTGCAATTCTACAGCCGTCCATGCCACCCGGCCGCCGGTTGGCCCCGACAAGCTCACCAGGATCCGAGATGCCCGTCCTCACAGTTCCCGGGCAAAAGCTCCAATTGCCCAATTCCCGGACGGGAGAAGAAGCACCACCTTCATGTCCCCCTGGATCATTACTCACTCCACTGCCCACGCCACGCAAGCACACTTCTCGTCAGACTAAGTAAAGGGAAGATATCATGTGTCAGCTCCACTCCGCCCGGCCCATGGAGGTGTCGTGGTCTAGGCGTCTGGCCGCGTGGCCGCCCCCGCGCATGCTGCAAGAACTTCATCTTGCCTTTTTCAATATGTATTGTTTTGTTCTTTTGGCCGGTTCGTGCTGATCCGCGACCATTGAGGTGCCGGTGCGAGCGTCAATCGAGTGGGTAGCATGTGTCCTCACCTCCGGTGTTCCAGAGGAAGTGTGCGTAGGCGGCGGCGTGGTGCGAGTTGCCGGGGTCGGCCGTGATGGCCTCCTGGTAGGTGTCCTCCGCGGCCACGAGGTCGTTCCGCGCCTTCCACAGGAAGGTCGCGTACCGGTTCAGCGCCTCCGCGTCTGGTGGCTCCGCGCGCACCGCCCTCTCGAAGTAGTGCTCCGCCCTGCAATGAAACAAGAGTTACTATCCGTAACCGCGGTTGTCAATCCGTCGAACAGGTGATGGGCGTCGCCGTGGGAACCTACCGGTCATGATCTTTCCGCACGAGGTAGAGGAACTGCGCGAAGTTGGCGAGGATGAGCGAGTTGTTCGGGTCCTCGGAGACGGCCTGTTCGTACCTCTGCTGCGTGCTCGCGTGCTCGGCGTGGTCCTCTGTCTCCAGGTCCGCCTCAACCGGCGCGACGAGGCTTCCCAGCACGTCCGGGTCGCTCAGTTCCTCAGCGCGCGCGCTGGCCTGCATTCTCGAAGCCTCCGCGACCATCATTCCCCAAATGGCCTGCTCGTCCGCGTCGGTAGCGTCGGGGATGGCCTCCCCTATGCCCGCCCCAGCAGGCGTTGATGGCTGCTGCGGCTCCCCGCGGCTTAGCCGATAGAGGGACTCCTCCGACCGGCCGTCGCCGGTCGCGCCCGCGACGGGCCGCGCCTTGCCGCCACCGCCGCTGTTCCCGCCAACCGAGGCCGTCCGGCCGACGGAGAACGTCTGCACTGAAGCCGCGTCGAACCGAGGGCGGGAAGGCTCGGCGTGCTGAGTATCGATCACCGCGACTGCTGCTACAGCGGGCGGAGGAGGCCGGATGGTGGCTGCGGCGGCGGCGACGCTGTTGCCCATCGAGTGGACGGTGAAGTTGGCGAGGAGCAGCATGAGCGAGACCATGAGGGCCGGGGTGCCGGCGAAGATGTGCTGGAAGAGCCAGACGAAGGAGGCGTGCATCTCGCCCTGGACGCGCGCCAGGACGCCCTGCAGGTCGTCGCAGAGCAGCGCGTCGCGCATCTGATGCAGCGCGAAGCTCTGCAGCTCCCGCACGATGAGCACCATCGACGAGAAGGCGCGGCCCACCGACTCCCCGGCGGAGCCCAGCAACCGCTCATCCCACAGCGACTGCCGCGCCACCTGCCGCTGCCGCTTCTTCCGCTTCAGCATCCTCAGCGACAGCGGCAGCCCGACGCTGCTAGCGCTCTGCTCCACGCTCGCGGGCCACCCGCACCCCGTCGTGCCCGTCGGCTGCACCCCAGCCGCTGCCGCTAGCTCCTCGATCCTCCTCAAGAACTCCGCGTCCCCGCTTCCCATGCCATCCAAGCTGGCGCTCAGCGCGCACCTGGCCGGTGGCAGGGCCGGGCGCCGCCGCACCATTACACCGGCTCCCCAATTAACCAGGGACCGGGATCTCGCGAGCCCCGCGCAGCCGCCGCCGAGGAAGGCGGGCGGCGGCCGCGAGGACGTGGAGGCCGACGACGAGGCGGAAGAGGAACGCGCGCACAGCGACGGCGGCACGGCCGCGACCTGGAAGCCCATGGCCTTCCTGTCACTTAACGAGCGCCCCGGCTGGCCTTTGGTTGGGCCACCACCGAACTGGGGGAGGTGTGGAAATAGCAGCGCACAGCCGCAGGAGGCAGGAGGAGGTGAGGCGAGGCGAGGCGGGGCTGGCTATATATATAGGCAAGGAAAAGAGAGGGGGCGTTGGGGCGCTTTAACAAGGATCCGGAGGGGCGTCCCGGTCAGCCTCCCACGCTGCTCGTGAACCGTATTGTAAAGCCACACGAAAACTCTTACCAGTACAAATGGCGATTAGTTTGGATTTTAAAAATCGTAGTGTGCAACATAAATATATATACAAAATTAATATAACCATAAAAAGTGGCTAAACGGCGGTGCTACCAGCTCGTGCATCGCACCCTCCGAGAGCTACGGCTCCCTCGACCCCACCCGCTCAAAGCTGGTGACACTGACGCGACGCGACGTCTTTTCGCTAGGCGCCGAGACGGAAAGGGCAAGGAAAAAAATATCGCGGGCGAACGAACGGCTCCGCGACCGCGAGAGCCGAGAGGGAAGACTCCAACTTGGGTTTTGTACGGGTCGGCACGGACAAGCGAGGCCGCGTCGGGTCTCCAGCTCTGTTTCTCGGGGATCGGACGGTGCGTGACGCAGGCAATGGCAGGCGCGCCGGATGGGTCCTGGGCGCTTCGCCCCCGGGAGGCCACGGGCGGAACGTGTGGAATTTGTGCGCGCGTCCCGGTTGGTGAACTGCTAGCGCTAGCTGTACGGTGCAGGGGGGCCGTGTCGCTCGCGTGCATTGGGGCTGCGGCCGGGGCCGGGGCCTGTAGGTGCAGCCGTGCAAGCTGCGTCCTATTTGCTGGGAGGAGTAAATCGCATTTGATCTTGCTCTCTAACTAGAGCTGGAGTTGTAAGATCATCTTTAATCATATTTTTTCTATTTTATTTTTTTTCTATTTTTTTATTTTCTATTTTAACAATTTTTTTAGGAATCGCGAAATGAAATGAGAAAATTCTATTCTGAACAGAATGATTCTAAGGATGAAAATCGTGAAGAGAAATTATTGAAATGCTGAAAAAAAACAAAAATCCTTCGTGACAAAATTTTCACCCTTGATAAAATCCCTTGAGCATAGTTTAACAGACTCGGATCGTTCTCATAGCGCCCTTGTGGTCAGCACAAGTAAATTATTGTCGCAGCCACCAAGGATGTCCGTTTTGGGAAAGTTTAAGGTGCCATCCATGAAATCAAAGCTACTCTTCCCACCATTTCACATAAGTGAAGAATTGTTGGCAGCACTTGAAGATTAATCGAAGGATTTAGGTGGATTAAGAAGAAGAGAAGCCACGAACACAACGTGTGGGGAAAATTCTGGATGGATATATTCTCGACCCTTCTGTTACTTTCTATTCTTGCTATATTTAGCACTTTAGTCCCTACCTTAGTTTATAATTACAAACTACACACACCACTAAGAGATGCAAATGGAATTTCTGGTTGCGATTTGATAGGTGCGCAACCAAGAAGGAAAATCAATTTGGGTGGTAACGAACCTATTTCACTCGTTCATTTTGAATTGGTTGGGGATTTGCCATTCGTTAGAGGAGAGTTGGCGCCTAAACCGGTTCTAGAACTTTAACCCAAGCTACTGAGCTGGTCGGTTAGCCCTTTTCGCTTAATAGTTTACAGGCTTTCTTTTCGTTGATTTGGACACCAAGTGGAATATCCAGCATAATTAGCTGTAAGTTATTTTGTTTTCAATAAAAAAGGAGTCAAAAGCCTTTGGTCTAATAACCAGCTGTAAGTTTCACATATAGTTAGTTCCATTTTCCTCGAAAGGAAGTTGTTCTTCACCCCACAACTCTTACCGTTACATATCATCCACCTAAATCCTCCGATTAATCTTCAAGTGCAGAGTTTTCTGTTTCTTCACGCAGGACCTATGCTTTTGTACTTTCCCCGGAGTCCCGGCAGTGAAAATAGAATGGACCGACGACCGTCGCTCTACTTCAGTGCCCATCAATCGAATTAATCGTGTTTACTTTTTTAGAAGGTAGAATCCAAAAGCTTAGGTGAGGTGATACCTTATCAACTATTGATTCCTCAATATAAAAAATATATCTCAACAAAAACCGTAGCAATGTCGTCATAGATTTCGCGGTGTTGCGTGCACCATGAAAACCCTTTGAGGAATGAGGACCACCGTTCATATTCAGGGGGCTCCGCGAACAATAGCCAAAGGTTCGTTCCAAGCAAAGAGAGCAGTGTGGATCTATGAGGAATTAGTCAGCTAGGCTTTTGACCTTTTAGGTTATTTATATAGGCCGGAGAGGAAAGGTAAATTTCACTTAGTTTTTAGTAGGGTATAAATATTAAGGAGATCATTAGGTCTAAAATGGGCTACTTTGTAAGTCTACGTTTCCCTTTAACAGTAGCTCCTCAGCTGTAAAAGCTCTAATGAGACAGCAGAGCAAACAACTACAACGGTGAAAGACCCAGACTCATTGTTGCCACATACGCCTCGCTAAAAACTCTATTCCAAAAATCCAGTGAAAAAAAGGGCATGAAGAAACGATCACGTACATCACGTAGGTCTTTCTTTACATCATGAAGGCTACGGGCCTTGGTTCTCGGCAATAGTACTTCTTCCTCCATAGCCGAAGTCGAAGGTACATCTTTGTCCTGCTCGACGAAGAGGGTTTTGGCGAAGGCTGATGCCGAGGCTTCGATTGGTGCGGCTTCAATCGTACCTGACGAAGCAGAGGTCGAAGGCTGCTGTCATGGCTCACTGGAGTTAATGATGTTCTCGCGTTTCTACTCATATGCGCTGGCCAAACTCTTGGGACCCAGGATGAGATTTTAACTTGGGTACCTTCCATAGCCCCTCTTCACAGGTGTTTGTGAGTGGTGAAGGATACAACATGGGTGACGTAGTCGAAGTCGGCGTGAGAGAAGTCATCGCGGCCGAAGCTCCTCTGGTCGATGTAGTCGGAGTCGACGGAGGCAAAGTCTTCATGGCCGAAGCAAAGTCATCGTGACCGAAGCAAGGTAACACCGGAGTACTTTTTGCACAGAGATAAGTGGTGCGGTTTAGCTCAAGTGTACACGCCGGACGGTTTGGTGATGAAGATGGTGAACACGTCGGAACATCTGCTGTTCATAGTGGGTTTGAGTGGAGATCCAACAACTAGTTTTTGAATGATGTACACGCTGGATGGTCCGATGAGTATAATACTATTTACACCGGATCATCCGATGTATATAGTAAAGTTGAGCCATTAGAGCAATGGCTAGTTCATAGGGTTGAGACTATAAATACATTCTCACTCAGTCATTTAAAGGTGTGGTTGTCCAGTGGAAGCTCCTATACAATAGTAAAGATATCTAAACTACCAAAGTACTTAAAGTGATCATCTAAAGTAATTAAGCATAAGATTATAGAGTGATTAGTACTAATAGGCTTAGAGAAAGTTGTTGCTAGGTGTTGCTACCTAGAGAGTGGAACAAGGAGTGATCCTAACGTGTACCTATAGGTACGTTGATACCTTAGAGTCATGATGACTCGTCGACACCTTGGGTCTTGGTGGCTAAAACTTGTTGACCTTCCGACTTTGTGTAGAGTGGTGACAAGAAGATTGTATGAGAACACAAAGACTCTTGTCTTGGTGACTCAAGCTCCGAAGTGAAGACGACGACAAATAACCAGAAGAGAGACTAGTGATGAGACCTTGCCTTGGTGGCTTGGTGGCTCATCTAGCTTGAGGCCTAGTCTTTGGTGGCTTAGTGGCTCAAGAGTCATGACCAGAAGAGTCTTGGCGATCGAGAGCATATTTTTGATGGAGCTCCAACGTGGACTAAAAATAACATTCATGTCATCGATACCACAACATAAAATCTATTGGGATGAGTTTGCTCTTTCTAACTTATTTACCTTTCCGCATTTATATACTTACAATTTACCTTCCTAGAGTAGGTTGCAAACCTTTTGAATAGTAGAGTAGATACACTAGATAGACCTAGAGTACATTTAGATAGAAATTAATATGAGTTTATCTTGTGAAATTTTTGAAGCCGATTAATTTTAAGTGTCCTAATTCACCCCTATCTTAGAACGTCATCGATCCTTTCAGATCCCAACGGGGCATAACTTTTTTTTTGCATATTTAGCACAAAATAGATGGTGGGATGGGCTTGTGGGGTTATCTCATGGGTTGGGTCCTTTGCCAGCCAAAGCTCGGTAGGGCTTTTGCCTGCCGAAGGCTGCTCTTCGAAGGCAGGATTGGCTCACCAGCGGAACTCCTCCTTTCACCAATCGAAGCTCCTCTGGTCCCAAGGCCCAAGCACGGTGCAAAGCCCGCCTGTGCTGAAGGCCTGGTCTGAAGGCCCATGCGTGTAGTGGGCGAAGCCGGTCTGATCTGAAGGCCCGTGCACGGTGTGAAGCCCGCCTGGTCCAAAGGCCTATCTATGTCGAAGACCTAGTCCGAAGGCCCACACGCAGTATGTCTGGTTCGAAGGCCCAAGCGCGAGGGTGAAGCCCGACGAAGGCCCACTTGTGGTGGCGAAGCCCGATGAAGGCCCACTTGTGGTGGCGAAGCCCGTCTGGTCCGAAGGCCCACGTGCGCAATGCAAAGCCTGCGAAAGCCCACTCACTCTCTTTGGAACTGGATCCCCATAGACGACGTCAACTGTTTGAACTTTACTCCATGAACAATAACTGAATAGGATCGTTTCAAGCAAATAGAGGAGTGTGGATCTGGGATGAATCAGCCAACCCGAGCTCTTGACTCTTTGGGTCCTTTATATAGGCGGTAGAGGAGAGATAAACCTCTCTCTCTAATCTTTAGTAGGGTACAAAGATTACAAGAAGGTCATTAAGCCTTTACATAGACTGCTTTATTTGCCTGAACTTTTTCCCAACAGTAAATATAGCTATATCCATGCCTTAAGCCCACAACCATAATTCATGTTATGGTAACACTCCGAGATTAAATTTCGATGATTTTTCACAAATTTTAGTAATTTTAAAAGGAAATGAAATATCTAATTTCTAGATTTTTTTCAGTGACATATGTGACCTACATAGCATAGTACAAAATAACCAAAATTTCAAAAATTTCGATCTTTTTCTCGATGAATGTAAAAATTATAAAACGAAATTAAAATCTTGTAACACTAGCAGCTCTTTTACGCGCACCAGCAAGCTGCTGGAGTACGGTCTCCCCCTGTTTTTCCCGGAGGCCATATGAATTACTAGGAATGGGGAGTAAGAGAATGATTGGGTAAAGGGTAAAACTGTCATTTATCGCGGACCAGATGTTATATGCATCGATCCTCTTCGGTTCTCCTGTCTCGTTTTTCTTTTTTCCAGATGTGGAAAATTGGACTAGGCTGAGGATGACCATATACAGGGTGCAAACACATTTTACAGTATAGAGGGTACGTGAAGAGTCCCACCTGGTCCTGGCTAAACTGCATACTGCGGAGCTGCACTTAAAGATCCAAATCCGGAAATCCGCACAGAGCCACCAACTGTTGGAGATATTTTTCCCTCAGTCTCACCGAAGCTCCGACCTGCCAGGCTGCCACCGTTCATTAGTTTATGCTTTCAATTTCTTATTTGCCACTAAAAACTTTACATATTTTCTTAATTATCACTGGACCAATATATCATTAAAAGAATAAGTAGTAAATAAGGGAATAGGTAAAACAAATAAGGAATTTATCCTTTTTTAATGAGAGCCACCGTTCATTAGCTTGCAGATACAGGAGCGGATGAGCATTCTCTTTAAAAATCACGTGGATCGAACGCAAAGTTGTAGTGTGCAGTGTGTAAGCTACTGGCAGTAAATTGCAGCCCGTGTAATCTGCTCAGCTGAAAATCGGCACTCTATAATAAACAGAAGTGCCGCCTTCCGCCGGAAGTACTAGGTAGAGAGTTCATGTGGCATCGTCTCTCGATTCTCCCCAGGACCATGTTCGGCGCTGGCGACCCGACAACACCCTCGTCCACCGATCGACCACCGGACGCAGCAGTGTCTCGCTAGCAGCTGTCCTCTCGGTGCATCCATCATCGATTATTCCCTGTTTCTCCTCCTAGCACCCAATCTAAGGTTTACAAAATCGTTTGGAGCACGAAATTGAGATCCATGGGTAATAAAAATCGCGGTTATCATGATAACCGCTTGAAATTTGGCGAGAATTTACTCAAAATTCACTGGACAAATTTGAAATTCGGCAAGAATTCGGACCGAATCGACTGAACGATAACCGCTCGGTTTGCATAGGTTACCGAGCGGTTTCGCTGATTTATCGAGCGTATTTTCCAAATTTCTCGTATTGTCGGTAACCGTTTGGTTTTAGCGATTTATCGAGTGATTTTCTCAAATTTAAGTGATGTTAAAAAAACCAAAAAAAGTTTTAACCTTGTAAAATTAATAACTAATGAGCTTCAAATCAAGTGAAACAAATTTTGTTGGTTTCCTTGTAACAGGATCTACAAGATAAAAATATTTATACTCATAAAAAAATTGAATATTTTCTATGATAAAATGTATTTGCTAATATATAGTTTACTTTTTGCTAATCCAAAAATCATGAAACCTTTGTTAGTCTTCTTACATGATCCTATATTTTTTTAAAACACGTGAACTCATAAAATAGTTGTTATAACATGCAGGATTATATACAAATATGTTGTAACTAGATTAATTTATAACCAACCCATCACACCTCCAAAATTAGTGAAGTCACTTTTATTAGTTTACTTATACTATACTTTATGCAGGAAAAATAATGGTAGATATGCGAAAATTAATTATAGTATTATTTCTTAACATATTAATTTCATGCTTCTGAACTTAGTAAAAATCATGGAGAAATTAGTAAAACTCTAATCAAAGTGAAACCAATTTTAAATATCCTCTCAGGATACACCCTACCAAAAAAATATGTATTTGCATGATAAGCTTTTCCTTAACATGAGTTAATAAATGAACTGCACGCTTCAAGTTTTTTTCTTTATTTCTCAAACTTCCTCTTAGAGAATATGATGCAAACAATATTTTTTTAAAAATCTTTTTTCATAGAAATTCTTAGAATTGTCTTTAATTTTTTAGACTTTTATATTTTATTTTTTAATTTAAATTTAATAATCAACCGGTTTATATTATTGAACCGGAGCGGCAGGATCGGCGGTAACCGACGAATTTGTTAAAGCTGACCCAACCCCTACCGCGCGCCTTATCCTCCCGGACCCCGCGCACGCAGTTTACCGTTCGTGCCGCGGCCTCTCGCCTCCCGCGCGCGCACGCACGCAAACGCAACGCATACGCATACGCGGGCAATAGTCACCATACCCATACACATCTCGCTGCTATCCTTCCTCCGGCCGGCCGGCGCATCGCTCTCGCGGTGAGATGGATCGGTCGCTCGCTCATATGGCGGTTTGCGCGAAAAGCGGCGGCTCTCGTTGTCACGATGCCGTCGCCGTCAGTGTGCGGCGCTGTTTTGGTCAGAGGCCGAGGCAGCAGAAGGTAACGTCATATCGATCAGAACCTTCCGTGACGAGCTGTGCATGATGCATGTTTGCACTGTGCGGTAGCTGCATGCGCGGTCTGAGAAAGAGTTTGGGATTTCGTCCTGCAAAAGATCAAACCGGCCACATACGTAAAGCGACAGACACACGGTCAGCCGAGTTTGAGAAACCCAATCTATGGTCAAACTCACACGACAGACCTATACGGTGGTGATAAATGAGCACGGTATTGAGCCCAGAAGCGCACAGGATGAGAAACTCTTCGGCTGGACACCACTTCACGAACTCTACTCGGCAGTCAATATGGCTCCAAATCCGCGAACCCCGAAAGCCCAACGCCGTGGCCACGCCGCACAACCTAGCCCACGAAGCGCCCCACCCCAACGCCGAAAAGCCCGAAGAATCCCGTGAGAGACCACTGCGCTTTCTCTCCGCCTGCGCGCCCCGCCGATTTCTTGTGCGGTAACCGCGCCGTCTCTGCCTCATCTCCTTCCACAACTCACGATGACTCCTCTGCGTCGCCGTCGATTTTGGGTCTGAACTAGGAGTCTAAGGCCTTTTATTTCTGGTTTCTATTTTTGTTTCTATTTCTGTTGCTGTTAGAAAACAGAAGATAGAAGTCAGAATAAACGGTATTCTGAAGAAGTGGTTTTTGAAGAAGTCAGAAGTCTGTTTCTAAGAAAAATAAACTAAAGCTGATAAGCTCGCTGATAGATATTTTTTTAAGAAGCTATATGGTAATAAGCTAAAAATATATTGTAGAAATCAACAATCTATTTTCAAAGATAACTTTTCAGACAAACAAAAAATACAGCTTTTCAAAAAAATCCAAAAACAGAGACCAAACAAACAAACCCTAAGACAGATGCAATTGAAGATGTTGCCATGTTGGGAGGTAATATACAATATTACATACCCTTGTTAATTTATGGAACTCTAGAAGTGATCCTCAATTTACAGTGCTCTTAGGCCCCGTTTGAATAGACTATGGCTTTAGAGCTTCTGGTTAGCTGAGGAGGTAATTGTGACTGTTGAATTTTAGTTATTAGTTTTTATAATAAACTTTTAGTTTTGAAGCACACCAAAAATCAGAAAAATTTTATCTCATCCTATTTCTCAGCTTTTAATTCATTTCAATCGCAGCCGTTCCTCAGCCAACCAAAAATCACAGAAACTGAGACAAAAAGTTAACCCTTTAAATAGCTTCTAGATTTTTTGAAAAAAAAAACCAAAAAAAAATCTATCCAAAGGGACCTCAATCTCATCAGCGCCAGTGCGGTGGTCAGTGGCAAGGTCGGATTGAGGAGCCTGATCATGTGATTGATACAACATCAGTAGACAAAAGGAGTTCGTCACAGATCTCTCAAATTAACAGCTCGAACTGGCACTGATTAAGTGCCGCCTAGACCATGTCCATTCTGATTTTAATCTGCCAACCGGCCTTAGATTTGTTCCCAACTTTAGGTGTCCTTCGGAATGGAGGAATTGTGAAGGAGTTTTAGGATTAGATTCTTATAGGAATTTTTCCTATGGAGGATTGAATAGAAAATTTGATTCATTCTTTCTTTTTTGGAGCATTCTTAACATGAGCTCTAATCTCATGTTTAGAATTCCTTTGAGAAGTCCAATACATAATGTGTTTATCTCTCTTCCAATAAACGCTTCTGCGAAAAAAAAAAGTTCCAATGTTTTTCCTATAATACATCCAAACAGCTTGGGATAGAAATCCTACGTTTTGAATTTCTATAAAATTTAATGTGACAGCGCACTTCAATCATACGTCTGTCCATGATGCACACAAGATATGTAAAATACTACTGGCATGGCCTATCATCATTCTGAGTGACTCATTATTCGCTACTAGAGATATATAAGTGGATACTTAATGAGTAGTTCTGAGTCATCATTTAATTTTTTTATTCTAACTTAATTATGTGGGTGTAAATCTTTAGTTTATTTTTTAAAGTTTTGGGTCTATCTATAACCAGAAAATACAAAACATGCACCTTATTTGCAACACTAATTCTGAAAATAGCATTTTTGTCGTATCCCTCATCAGTCTTCAGTTGAAAAGTTTTGTTTTCTCCAATGCATATAAGTGAAGTTTTTTTACATTTTCATCGAGTGACCATATATGTCTGTAATCATACATGATCCAAAATGGAACAGATAAACCTAAAATGTTGAGTGAACCGGTAAAAAACCAACAAAAGGAACACGGCCATTGCCCATTGGATCTCACGGTTCCCACCAATAACAGGAACTCCGTACTGAAATCAATACGACAGGCTTCCGGAATTGAGCAAGAATGTTCGGAAATATTTTTGCGGCAAATAAATTAATGGATCTGATGAACTGGCAATTTTTTCCCATGGCAGCTTAGCAGTCTGCTGTCAAACCTCCAACGCTACCACCCAAAAAAAAAAAAATAGAAACATGAATGTTTTTATTATGATCTCTATATAAGGCCTGCACACAATCATTCGTTATTATAAATTTCAGTCCAAGGCTGTTAATAACACTACAACAAAATATCCACAGTAAATCTGGCAGACATGCACGGACGTACGTTTCAGTACACTGGTAAGATCAAGTAACCTTGGATTGATCTCGGGTCAGAAACTTTTTCAAGCCGTTCATCTCGATCGTGCCTGTGGAGTTACACGACCTAACGGCCCAGAGACGCTTAACGTCTGCAGCATTCGAAGCACAAACCGCTCATATAACTCGTACCCTGCCACGCTCAGGTTTGCGCGTTCACCATTCCATCCCTGTTCACGCACGAGGCACGACAGGCATGGCGGCTCGAAGGTTCAGGCCGATCGAGCAGTGCGCCTCGGAGGGGCGGTCGCACCAGACGGTGGCAGCCGACCTCGACGGCACACTCCTCCTGTCCCGCAGCGCGTTCCCGTACTACCTCCTCATCGCGCTCGAGGCCGGCAGCCTCCTCCGCGCCGTGGCCCTCCTCCTGTCTGTGCCCTTCGTATACCTCACCTACGTCTCCTTCTCCGAGACCCTGGCCGTGCGCACGCTCCTCTACATCGCCGTGGCGGGCCTCAGGATGAGTGACATCGAAGCGGTGGCCCGGTCGGTGCTCCCCAGGTTCTACGCCGGCGACGTCCACCCGGAGGGGTGGCGCGTGTTTGGCTCGTTCGGGAGGAGGTACATCGTCACGGCGAGCCCGAGGGTGATGGTGGAGCCGTTCGCGAGGGAGTTCCTTGGCGCGGACAAGATCATCGGGACGGAGCTGGAGGTGAGCGTGTCCGGGAAGGCTACGGGCTTCGTCGCCAAGCCCGGGGTGCTGGTCAGCGAGCACAAGAGGCAGGCGGTGCTGAGGGAGTTCGGCGACGCGCTGCCGGACGTGGGCATGGGGGACCGAGAGAGCGACTTCGACTTCATGGCCATCTGCAAGGTATAGCTTCTTCAGTTCTTTAGATCGCTTAACCTTCTCTGCGTGCTTCCATTAATCTGTGTTCTACTTTTCATGCATGCTGCTATGTATTACTGTTTAGCCTTCAAATTGTACCAAGTTGGTCAGTGCATTAATGCATTATGGTCGCAGCAGATGGGATTATGTGATATTGGCCGTGCGGTTATTTAATGTGGTGTTAAGTAGGAGTACTGTGCGTCCCTAGCCTCGACCTCCAGATCTCAAATCTGCAAGGTTGCAGCGGCAGCCGGCAGGCATACACCAACTATGAATTTCCACTGTTACCGTTTATGGCTTTATGCGAATTTGCGTACATTTGGGCCGTGAGTAAGGAGGTCTGATGTGAGAATGGACGGTACGGCAATTAGTTGTGTGCAAGTGTGCATAATTGCATAAACCAACGAGATGATCTGGTAGTTGACGTAGTTGTGTCAGTCCCAGTGTCCGATGGCGTGCATTGTCCCCCATGCTAGTTTAGTTCTGACTATCCCCCAAGTTGTGTCAGTCAGTTTTCTCTTTTGCAACTTTTGGGCCTGAAGATCCTACTGAATTTAGTTGCACCGACAAGGTTACCACTTACAAGGGCACTGGATACAGATCATCGAAGGATGGATCTCGGGACAACCTGTAATGTCTGGATAGAGATCATCGAAGGATAGATCTGGAGATTAATTTTGGGGCATATTAATGCTGCATTGCTTCACCACGGGGTCGCTGTGCTGGCACTGGTCCTGAGTTCTTGGAAGAGAATGGCTAACTTCGTTTCAGTTGGACATCACGGGTTCACGTTCTGATCTGACTGCATGCTGTGTCTACTAGTGCTGATCTTGTATTAGGTGACAAATAAGCAGGGACCAAGACCGTCGTACTGCATGCTGCATAGCAAATCCTTACTCCTGATCTGTAAATGTTTGTGGACTAGTGAGCGCCACAATGACCGTGATAACCACACAACGTGTTTGTTTTGTTGAAACACATTGTCGTGGATAACAGTCCAAATTCATGTTGAAGAGGATTCAAACTTAGATGATTCCAACATACATCTATATCCATAACTAATGGAGTTAGCCTGTTTTTTTTTTCACAAAACATACGCCGCCTATATTGTGCACTGAACATAGGGCTTGTTTGATAGAGCTCTCTAACCTCTTGATTTTATGGTGAAAGTGATTCTATGGTAAAAGTGATTTTGTTTGTAAAATTATTTAGTATGTTTGTGGTGGAAATGATTCCCGAGAGAAGATTGTGTTGAAATTGAGGAGAATCAGCCGGGAATCGGTGGAAGCTAGATTTTTCGGCTCCCACCTCACAATACAAAACGTGAGAATGATTCTTTCTGATTCTATCACAAAATCGATTCTACGGCAGGACGTTTAGTAACACTCCCACCGATTCTAAGGCGGAATTAGCTCCCAGAGCTCTACCAAACAGTCCCATAAGCTTGGCCATGCTGAATAGTTGAACTAGTTCATGAAACCGTGTGTTTGCACTGGCTAGCTATCAGTTATCATATAAGGACATGAATAAGAAAAAGTTCACTGCATGTTCAAGAGACTATCTATATATCATGCGAATAATTTTTTCTACCTCATTCGTTTTTCCTGGCCATCCAATAGAAATCCAACAAACCAACTTCATCTGCCAACCCATGTCATACCCATGTCGTTCTTGTCGGCTCATCTTAAACCGATGACCTCATGATGAGGCTGCCTCCAACCTCCCCTTTCCCACCCCATGCGCTTTGGCCCTTTGACGCCAGTGAGCTAGCTAGCTTTCCCTAGCGTCGATGCCCTCCCTATGCCTCCTTCTTCCCCATGCCATCATCCTACTTTATCTTCGGTGGTTCCCACTGTTGGATCCACTACCACATAAAGGTCATCCGCGCCCTTTTTTCACTATCGTTTCGGAAGCTTCAGCCGCACATAAAAAATGAGCCAACAAGAACCGGTAGTGACAATGATTATCACTACGGTTCTTGTTACTAACCAGCAGTGATATCCAAATTATCATTGCCGGTTCGTTTGATATTAGCTCATTAAAATGTGTGTCTTTTATAACCGACAGTGATAATGGCTATCATTGCCGGTTATGTTTACAAACCAGCATTAATACTTAAAAATTCGTTTGCCTTCACGTGTGCGACTACTCAACTTCCCAATAACTTTAAATGTCGTTGCTCTCTCTCTCTCTCTCTCTCTCTCTCTCTCTCGCACTGCCAGCCGCCTCCACCTTCACGCAATCCATGGATCCGCTACCGCCTCCACCGTCTGGACGCCTCCCACACCTATGAGGTCGCGACCTTGTCCGGGGAGGAGGAGGCCCCACGGCCGGGTCATCGGACGAGGCTCCCCTGACCTCCTTGGACTTTGACATTTTTTGGGGACCCCCTCGTCAGACAACAAGGTGTGGGATCTCTTCATCAATGAGTCGAAGGACAAGAAGGCTTGTACGAGCGAGGAGGAGGAGGAGGAGGAGGAAGAGGAAGATGAGGACCTCAAAGATGGCGCCGCCGCCACCGCCGCTGACAATGACAACGCCCATGACGAGGACAGCGGCGGCGATGATGATGACGAAGACGACCAGCATTCGTGGGTCAAGTATCATCTCGGCTGCGGGTAGTCGACGCGTGTGTTAGGGTTTTTCGAGCAGTTTAGGGTTTTGCGTTGTCGTATGCATGACAGCAACTCTTGATGTAATTAGTATAATATGAACTCTATTAGTATGGTAATTAATAATTCTAATCTCATTTATATATCACTATTAGTGCTTTTTTTTTTCCTGGATTAAGTATTACTATCAATTCGTAGTTCAAATCAGTAGTGATATAAGCGTACAAATTGAGCGAGATAAGAACAAGAACAAACATTGATAGCTTGTATCACTGTCAGTTCGTGTTACGAATCGGCAATAATATGTATAATCATTGCCGGTTCTAAAACTGACAGTAATAATTAAAGATTATTATTGCCACTTATTCACTGTCAGTTTAAAAACCGATAGTGATATCAATTTTGAACCGGCAAATAATAACATAGTGATCCATCATCCTAGCTCACCGCCTCCTAATGTCTCATTTTCTCGATGGCCCTGCCACCTTTACTGACCACTACCCCACCTTTGATCCTGCGGGCCAACAAAATTAAAGGTCAGATGTTTTGCTTTGTTGTTAGATTTTCTAGGATTTTTCTTCTCTTAGCGTGTGTCATCTAACGATTACCTTGGGGATCCTAGAAGAACCTTTGGTTAGCATGTGTCATCTTTTATGCTTTGGTGGATCCACAGTCGTAGCCCACCGCCTCCTAGTCTCCTGCTCTCGTTATGACCATGTCGCCTTTACCGATCACCACCCGCCTTTGATCCTGCAGCTCTACTGGCACAACCACTTCCTCGCCGCGCGCCCCACTACCTCCACCTCCTTCCAAGCCTTCCTCTAAGCCCGGGAGCCCCATGCCCACGAAAACTAATCTGGCGGCTCGCCGGAGATGACGAAGACGCTTCCCTGAGCATGTATCTTCAAGTGCATTGACAGTACACAATTCAAATATTTCCCAAAAATAATCATGCAAACGATAGCTACCAATTCCGTTGTGTCGATCTTGCATAGTATATCTTGGTGCTAAATCGGACTTAATTTGCATGCATGTGCTTTAAACATCATGGTTGAAGCGGACTCTCCAGGCATAATTAAGTGTTGCAGTTGAATTGGAGTATTAGATTTTGCATGCTGTACGGAGAATTGGAAGGATTGAGTCGTGTGTATCATGGAGAGTCCGACACGTATGCGTACCATACTACTATAGAATAAGTTATTCGTGCCTTTTTATTTATGTCTTTTTTAATTATCGGTTCAAAAATAATTAGCAATGATAAGATATCATTGTCGGTTTACAAACTCCAACAGTAAATCAATCACTGTGTTGTTAAGAATCGATAGTGATACCTACTATCACTGGTGGTTTATGTTATGAACTGACACTGATACAACACTATCGGTTGATGTTATGGACCGGTAGTGATATTTTTGTTATCACTACCGGTTAGTTCTTAGAACCGGCAGTGATGAAGCACTGTCAATTGGTGTCATAAACTGATAATGATAAAAAAAAATCATTGTGGGTTGGTTCCTAAAATCAACAGTAATATGTTACAATATATAATCACTTGTTCGGTATTAATACGTATTATCATTGCCAGTTCTGGAACCGACAATGATAATTATAAACTATCACTAATATTTTATCACTACTGATTTAAAAACCAATAGTAAAATAGTTTTTAACTGAGAACGATGAGAGGTTCTATAGTAGTGCAACCAGTTACAAACATCCAATGAAGGTCCAACCGTGCATGGCATTGCATGTCTAATAACAAATTAGCCATGTTTGTTCTTTAAACATCAATTGCATGGCAGAAAAAAAGGTGATGGGTGGTGATCGACCTGTTCGCTACCGAGCTTGATCATTAATCTCACGTACGGACTCTTGATGGTAGGGTGTATTTTATATGTTTCTAATATTGGCCCTAGACTTTAGGATTATTCTTTCCCGGTTTGATTCAACCACGTATTCGATGCAAACCCTTTCCATCCATGTGGCAACGTTAGACTAGTACATGTAAAGAGAAGATAGATTGATCACATGTTCCCTTTAAGGATTATCAAACGCGTAGTTTTTTTTATGTATAATTAGGATCCACAAAATTAAAGGTCATGTTTTGCTTTTTAGATCGTTGTAGGATTTTTCTTTTTGCTCCGCATATGTCATCTAAGGATTACCGTGAAACTTCTGGAGGAGCCTCTAATCATTAATGTATATATAAAGATAAAACATGGTATATATATAAAGATAAAGATAGTACTAAAGTAGTGACTATGCAATGTTGTCCGTTGTATTGTTTTGAAATTGGCAGTTCCTCCTCCTCTAATCCGATCAAGCTGCTACTGATCCATCGAAGCGTACCGCATACTGGCCATCGTGGCGTGTGCATGCAGGAAGCGTACATCGTAACACCAAAGAAGTACCGTGCGGTGCCCAGGGACCAGCTGCAGAGCCGCGTCATCCTCCACGACGGCCGCCTCGTCCGGCGCCCGACGGCGATCAACACGCTGCTCACCTTCCTGTGGATGCCGCTTGGCTTGGCGCTCGCGCTGCTGCGCGTCCTCAACCTGCTCCTGCCGGAGCGCGTCGTCTTCTACACCCACAAGCTCATGGGCATCAGGCTTGTGGTGCGCGGCCACCCGCCGCCGCCGCCGCCCAAAAAGGGCCGCCCGAGCGTCCTCTTCGTGTGCAACCACCGCACCGTGCTCGACCCGGTCGAGGTCGCCGTCGCGCTGGGCCGCAAGGTGAGCTGCGTCACGTACAACGTCTCCAGGTTCTCGGAGCTCATCTCGCCGATCAGGGCCGTCGCGCTGTCCCGGGAGCGCGACAGGGACGCCGCCCTCATCCGGCGGCTGCTCGAGGAGGGCGACCTCGTCATCTGCCCCGAGGGCACCACCTGCCGCGAGCCGTTCCTGCTGCGGTTCAGCGCGCTATTCGCTGAGCTCACCGACCGCATCGTGCCCGTGGCTATCAACACCAAGGAGAGCATGTTCCACGGGTCCACGGCGCGCGGGTACAAGCTCATGGACCCCTGCTTCTTCTTCATGAACCCGCGGCCGACGTACGAGATCACGTTCCTGAACCAGCTGCCGAGGGAGCTGACCTGCGGCGGCGGGAGGTCGCCGATCGAGGTGGCCAACTGCGTCCAGAAGGTCCTGGCCACGCAGCTCGGGTCCGAGTGCACCAGCATCACGCGCAAGGACAAGTACGGGATGCTCGCTGGCAACGACGGCCGCGTGCCACTGAAGGAGAAGGACTAGGGAAGACCGGAAGACAGACACTGATACTATTGCCTTGCATTGAGCGTTGCGATCGACGGATGATTTGCCATTGATGTTTGTGATAAGAAGTGGTTTGGTTCTAGATCTGTTATCTTGACTTATTAAGCAATGTTAAAGAAAAAAAAAAAACATGTTTTCCTCCCAAGAGCAGGAAATTACCACTTCGATCAGTGCCCAGAAAAAAAACACAGAGAGAAAAGGATTTACATCAACAGTTTATAGTTATGTCAGATTATAACTGCTCCTTCGCGCCGCACTGCCGCCTGCTACCGACAGCGCCAGGTGAGGGGCTTCTAGATCTACCACCGGAGTGGAGGTGGGAGCTGGTCCTGGTGCCGTGCGGCACCTCCGGCGGCCGCCGTGCACCGTCTCCGGAAGTCATGGAGCAACAACGGACATGTGCGGAACTATTATTTTATTCTGTTGTGTTTCAAATGTTATATTATAGAGAGATTATCCATGTTGAGATTCACTTTCTATTAGTATCATATTGTTAATGGGAGATTTTCTCCTACTATATCTATAAATAATATCACCTTATTGGTACATGTATAATATAGATTGCTAATTGAGAGTATCTCTAAAATTAGGAATACTCTCGTTACATGAGTCTATATAAGAATTAAGATTTTGCCTCTTTCTCTCTCGATTGTACTGCCGTTATAGTCTATTCCACCACGACATCAGCGTGCACAGGCGAACGGGAGAGCAGGCCTCCGAAACTCTCGCTTTTAAAATCTTGCACCAGAAGAGAGTGAATAAGATTTTTGGGAAGCGCTCCACGCGATTGCTCAAGTTTTTCACCACGGCTCGTCTTCCTAGTCGTATGGGCGCTGCCCGTTGTCATTGTCAACAAATTTGGTACGTCATCAGCAGGATCGATCGTGTCGTTAACACAGTGTAACCAGCATCTTCAGCAATCTTCATAACACAAAACCAGTACGTAAAAACTATATAACTCGTACTTTATTTCCTGTGATTCCTAATTTTGAGTATAATAAATCTAGTCATATGTTATGCTTTTGTACATATCTCGATTTTACTTCGTAGACATTTTATCAGTTTTTCTTATGAATTATTTATAGATTAAATTAAGCTTAAATGTGCTTATTTCCAACCGTTTGAAGGTAGATTTTGAGTTCTGACACCACTGTTCGATGTTTCGTTTCTGCTCTCCACACACTGGAGCTGCTCTTATCTGCATCCGCAGTTGCGCTTGCTGCGCTGATAATATGTACTGAAGCTGCAGATGATTGTGGTCAGGATTCACTCTATTGCAGGAAAACAGCCTTAGCGCTGGGTCCAATAGTAGCCTAAATCGGTAAAAAAAAATATTTTAGAGTCCATTTGATTTTCAAAATATATAAATATGGCTAGGACACTACTAGGAATCCTGTCGGGTGCAACGGTTAGGGAATCCCAGCCGGGCCCGCGTTCACCATGGGGACGTTTTCGTATGGGATCTTTTTTTTTTCTTTTTCTTTTTGACTAGGATACTACTGACTACATAACATAGTTAGAGTATGTTTAATCGATTCTTAAAATCTCGCTTCTTAAATTTCATTCACCTATATTTTATTAATATTAGATCATCTCTAGCAGCTACTTTAAATTTTCATCCTAAAAACAATATTACAGCATCCCTTATCACTATTACAGCATCCTTTATTTTTTCATCTCCAACAGCTACCTTATTTCTACCTTCTACTGTTTTTTTCCTCCCTCTAGACCCACGGTCAGCCTGTACGAACAGTACTGCTACAGTAGGACCTACTACCGAACAGTACACGAACAGTACTACTACAGTGCTACAGTACCGGCAAAAATACAAAGCTTACTCTCTCTCTGCAACACTGTAGCAGTACTGTGTGCGCACTGTAGCACCGGATAGGGTATCTGGTAGGGACCGATTTCTAGTGCTACCGTACTTTGCAGGATACTGTAGCACTGGATAGTGAAACTGTCGGAGTTGCCCTTATATTATAAGGGTAAATATCTGATGGTGATTGCGGGGTAGGCTGAACAGTGGACGTGTGGACAGTATTTCAGGAATCAGATATATGTGTTCGAAGAACTAGGGGACATAAGGAGTTATACAGGTTCGAACTTTTCGGAGCATAATAGTCATACGTCTTGTTTGTGTTACGAAGGATCTCAATTTGCAGTAGGACTAATTTTCAGCCACTGTGAACAGTACTACTACAGTGCTGCGTACTACTACAGTAACCCGGCAAAAATACAGGGTCGTACTCTCTCTCCGCAACGCTGTAGCAGTACTGTGCACGCACTGTAGCGCCGGATAGGGTATCTGGTAGAGACCGATTTCCAGTGCTACCGTACTTTGCAGGGTACTGTAGCACTGGATAGTGGAACTGCTAGAGTTGGTCGTATATTACAAGGGTAAATATCTGATAGTGATTGCGGGGTAGGCTGAATAGTGGACGCGTGGACAGTATTTCAGGAATCAGATGTATGTGTTCGAAGAACTAGGGGACATAAGGAGTTATACAGGTTCGAACCTTCCGGAGCATAATAGCCATACGTCCTGTTTGTGTTACGAAGGATCTCAATTGAATTACAGATGATGTCTTTTTTCGGGCCTCTTCCTCCTCCTCGTCCCCTTATATATAGCAGGGAAGAGGAGAACTTACATGTGGATCCAAACAGAAGACCTCTACTCATTCTAATATCTAACTCAAACCATCATTACATAGGACCAAGCATGCCCACTTGCTCAGAGGGTCCCATGCAACTTGTGCCGTGCGGCGCCATGCTAGCCTGCAAAGTTTCGCCCCGCAGCAATTAATGCTATGAGACGGGATAAGATCCTTTTGCGCTGACTCCATCCACTTGCCTAGTCGGGCTGCTGATGGCGTCCCATCCGTTGTGCGCCACTATGCCGGCTAGTAAAGTTCTATCCCACATCATTTAATGCTACGGTACGGGACAATGCCTTTCTCCGCCGACCCCGTCCAGTTGCATGGTCAGGCTACCAACAACGTCCCATCCGTTGTGCGCCACCGTGCCGGTCAGCAAAGTTCTATCTCGCAGCATTTAATGCTATAGGACGGGATAATACCCAACTGTGCAGTCCATGACTTTGTCCACTAATGCAGGCGCTTATGGAAAGAAAACACTGAGTGGTTTATCAGAAAAAGCGCTTTGGATAGGTTGCGTCAAATCTGGCCCCGCGACCAATGGGGCTGGTCGCGGGTATATGCGATGGTGTAGGGAGACTGGTCGTGCGGGTGTTAGACTGGTCGCTATGGCCGTACCCTGATCATACGATCGACCATACTTTGGGTACTATGCTCCTCTAGTTGCTAGGTCCCCTACAGAACCCGTTTAAACAGGATACCCCTTTATTTAATACACCGACAGTAGCCCCCAAGCCTCCCCATGACCGTGGTCCGACCTAGTCGCGCCACTTGGGTCCTGGGCAAACGTAGTTCACCCAGGGAGTGGTCGTTTGATGTTGTTAGTTCCCAAGGTTTGACTCCGAACTTTGTGTCATGTGGGGAGGCTTAAGTATCCTAAGAGAGAAGGGGGGGGGGGAGCGAGAGAGAGAGACATTGATTGCCGCTGGACTCGAATGATTCTTGGTTCTATCAGTGCACCCCCTCGGGCCTTGAGTGTTTTGAACGCCGCACCGATTAGGGTGTCGCTGTGGCTTTTTAAAAGGCAAAAGTTTGATGGCCTTTCGATCCATTCCCTTGCCTTTCTTCCTCCCATCAGGTCTTCCAGTGCTTAGAGCCCTTTCGTCTCTATCCTATTACGCGCTCCGCTCTGAAGGGTAGGCGGGCCCCAGGTCATGGTGTACTCCCTTCCTTCATCGCCAGAGGGGCTGATGATCTTGGATGACTCGATGGAGGTGGAGTCCCCTCCGCCTCCGGATCTGCCTGCCGAAACACTTCCGGAGGCGGCTTTCGTCGCGGAAGCGCTCGCGAGGTTGGGTTCGGTGCTTGCAAGATTGGAGCCGGCGACCATCAAGCCTCCGCTCTTAGAAGGAAAGCCACCTTCTATTGGCCCTTCTTGCTCTCTCGCCCAAGTGGATCCCTCGGCC
Organism: Phragmites australis; assembly: GCF_958298935.1. Lineage (NCBI taxonomy): Eukaryota > Viridiplantae > Streptophyta > Magnoliopsida > Poales > Poaceae > Phragmites > Phragmites australis. The sequence continues at coordinate 28,138,304 of NC_084929.1, forward strand.
GAGGTCATTGATATTTCTAATGACGAGTAGGGGATCGATTGGAACCTTCAGGAGAAGGAGATCGATGAAGAGGAAAAGGTTGAGATGAAGAGGAAGAGAGACCTTTAGGGTGTGCCGGGGTCGGTCATCAGCTCCAATTGGGCCTTTTCCTCGGCCTCCCTTCCTGGCCCTTATGCAGGTCGTCGCCCGATCCCTGGAGCGGTGAGTTGCCGTTCCAAGGAGGGGTATAAGAGGTTTCTTGACTCGTTCAGAGGTAGGTAGATGCGAGAGTTCGACGGACTCTTTCTGTCAACCTCGCGTAAGTTACTTGAGCCAGGGAGGATAGGGAAGGCATGTATTAGGATAGTTGGTCCGATCGGATGTAACTAGTCAGCTTGTAACCCTTCCTTTTTATGAATGGAAAATGTTGAGATTTCATGATGCCCGTGTTTGTCCCATCCCACTTGCTATTCAGATTCTTGGGGTGTAGAACGGATCATAGCACGACAAGCCCGTCGGTGACGACCAGCACTCGACCCAAGCGAGGGTGTGTGGCCTTGTTGTTTGGTGGATCCCGTAATGGTCATTGAGTGTGGTCGCGTTTTGTGGTCGGAGCATTAACCTGTCGGGAGCTCGTTGCCAGTTGGGGAGTCCTGCAAAACAGGGAGTTTGGTTTCTTTTGTTTTTGAATCTTATAACTCACAGGTCGTATTCCACCCTCGTCCGGAAGGCTCTGCAAAATAGAAAAACTGGCCTATTTCCGAGCGACCTTACACATAGAACTTGCGCAATAGGGCGATGTTCCAGGAGTTGTGTAATTCTCGATCATCCTCAATGGCTAACCTGACCGCGCCAGACCAGGTGACATCGACCGCCTTGTAGGGCCCTTCCCACTTAGGGGAGAGCTTGTTCTGACCTGCCCTATTCTGAATTTTTCTAAGGACGAGGTCACCTACAACCAGTGTTTATTCTCGCACCTTCCAATCGTGGTAGTGTCTGAGGCTCTGCTAATATTGGGCGGCTCGAATTAGAGCACGATCGCAAAACTCTTCGATTAGGTTTATGTCATCCTCTCGTCGCGCCACCTGGTCATCATCCAAGTAGTTGCTGACTCAAGGCGACTGGAGGGTGATTTCGGATCAGGCAGTAGCCTCGACCGTTTTCCCATCCTTCTTTTTGAAGCACCGGCGTGTTAGGGTGGTTTGCTCGACCACCAAGACCTCGGGAGGTCCGGCCTTGCGCTTGCTCTTCTTTTCCTTCCGATCGACCCCTTTGGCAGGGGCGGGTCGTTCGGATGCAGGTTGCGGCCTGGTGTTGATCTGTCGATCTCGGGCCTCGGAGGCTTGCGCACTTATCCACGAGATCGAAGAGCTCGGTTGTGCTTTGGATTACCCAGGTGGCTAGCTTCTCGACCATTTTCTAGTCTTTGACCCCCCGTTTAAACCTTATGATTACGGATTCTCCCATGATCCTTGGAATGATGTTCCGGTGTTCAGTGAAACACCGGATGAAGTCTCGCAACGACTCTCCTTGTTGCTGTCAGATTTGATACAGATCGTCCTTGACCCCTAGTCGGGTATAGGTCCCCTGGAAGTTAATGACGAACTAGTCGCACAGATCCTCCCAGAAGTGAACCGACCCACGGGGGAGGTTCATCAGCCAAGACCGGGCGGAACCGGTCAGGGCAGTAGGGAAATAGTTGGCCATGACCTTCCCATAGCCTTCTGCAGCTTGCACCATAGTAGTGTAGATTTGCAAGAACTCTTCCAGGTTGGTAGAGCCATTATACTTCTTGGCTAGGACTGTCGGAACTTGTCCGCCCAGCGCACTTCACGTAACCTGGTAGATAGGGTGTTACACCCTATCCCGTAATAGGGATCCACTCGTTGTTGGGCGGCGACGCACACTCGGTGAGAGAGATGGCGGTCTCGGGGTCCCAGCAAAGGGGTGGAGCCGTCTGATGCCTCCCTGCAGGGGGGAGGCGTGCGGCAGGGCTGCTTGCCCATTTCCTGTTCGCGCTAAGCCCTATCCTCCTGCTCTCTAGTGACCACCTGGCTCTGGATCACGCCCCAGAGGTCACGTTGGTGTAGAGAGTTACATAGGTCGGAGGGTTTGCTGTACTGATGTGGAGGTGTTCCATGAGTACTCCTCGTGGTTGGGGGAGCACATGACCTATTCCACCGTGGGCCCTGTTGTGATCCCTGACAACCATGACCCTCATCAGCCCTTGCGATAGGCGTGGTGGATGTTGAAGTGATCTAGCGCTGGGCGGTCTCGACCAGGAGGGCAAGATCACGCAGCCATGATGCCATAGGAGAGCCCATCGATACAGGTACCGATGGGTGGTTGAGGAGGATCTGTAGGATCTGTAGGTTCTGCGCCAGCATCATGGTCTCGTAGTCGAGACGCTGGGCGCGGAGCGGCGATAAGTCATGAGGTGGGGAGCCCTCGGCGTTTGGGCGGTGCGATGGCCTAGGCGACGATGCCATCGTAGATTGTGCCCTGCGTAGGGGCCCCTCAGGACGGTGCTGGGGATGCGGGGATTGTCTTGAAACACCTTCCTATCCGGCACTAGGCTGGTTTCTCTCTGGGCATAAAGCCAGGGGCCTATCATCGGCGTTTGAGGCATTCGGGCCTTTAGTGCCTCCCGCTGTATTGTACGCCATGTATACCTCGCGCTGGGTCTCGGAGCTCGCGGACTCTGGCTCGGTGTCCCATGCCTGGAGCATTCCGGGTTCATTCGGGTGGTATCCCATGACGAACACCTCGCGACGGCCGGGGTCCTCGGAACGGGACTCAGCCGTTGCCACGGATTCGGCCATGGGTGGCCTGGTCAAGTTTTTTTAAACTTGCTAAAACGACGAAATGCGCCCTCTTACCTGGCGCACCAAATGTCGAGGGTAAATTCTTGACAGTGATTCCGGGGTATGCTGGATAGTGGGCGCGTGGACGATGTTTTAGGAATCGGATGTGTGTGTATGTTCGAAGAAGTAGGGGACACAAGGAGTTATGCAGGTTCGGGACTCCCGGAGGATAATAGCCCTATGTCCTGTTTGTGTTATGAAGGATCTCAGTTGAATTACAGATGATATCTTTTTTCGGGGCCTCTTCCTCCTCCTCCTCATCCCCTTATATATAGCAGGGAGGAGAACTTAAATATAGGTCCAAATAAAAGACCTTTGCTTATCCTAATATCTAACCCAAACCATTATTACAGAGGACCAGGCATGCCCACTTGCTTTGAGGGTCCCATGCAACTTGTGCCATGCGTCGTTGTGTTGGCCTGCAAAGTTCTGCCCCGTAACAATTAATTCTACGGGGCAGAATAAGGTCTTTTTGTGTCGACTCCATCCACTTACCTGGTCTGGCTGCTGATGACATCCCATCCGTAGTCCGCCAGTGTGCCGGCCAGCAAAGTTCTATCCCACAACATTTAATGCTACGGTATGGGACAATGCCTTTCTCCGCCGACCCCGTCCACTTGCCTGGTCGGGCTACCAATAACGTCCCATTCGTTGTGTGCCACCGTGCTGGCCAGCAAAGTTCTATCTCGCAGCATTTAATGCTACAGGACGGGATAATACCTAACTGCACTGTCCATGACTTTGTCCACTAATGCAGGCGTCTGGGAAAGAAAACACTCGAGTGGTTTATCAGAAAAAGCATTTTGAATAGGTTGCATCAAATCTGGCCCCGCGAACAGTGGGGCTGATCGCTGCTATATGCGATGGTGTAGGGAGACTGGTTGTGCTGGTGTTAGACTGGTCGCTATGACCGCACCCTGATCATACGATTGACCAGACCTTGTGTAGTATGCTCCTCTACTTGCTAGGTCCCCTGCGGAGTCTGTTTAGCTAGGATACTCCTTTACTTAATACGTAGACACATATAAATGAAAAATATTTATAATGGTTAAATTTTGTATATGTTTGAATTTTGATTGAATTCAAATTGAATTAAAAGAATAATATCACATGAAATGATAAAAATGCATATAAATAGAGTATTACAAAGGAACTCATTTTTTCAACAAATAACCTAGGACTAAAAATAATTTTAGAAATTATTCCATCACATAAGAAAAAATATTAGTTAATTTTATAGATTTTTAGGTATTTATTTGAGGCACTAACAATGGTTAGAAGTAACAAAAATAGCCTTTATTTGGAGAATTTTAGTTTAAATTGTACATAGGATTTTTAGGTGAATCTAATTAAAATAGGTTGCACATGGATTGTAGAACACGTAAAAAATTTTTTAGAATTTTTAGAGCAACAGAAGACCACTATTGAAATAGAGAAGATGAAAAGAAAAATTAGAGCTCCCGAGTACTGTTTATAACGGATCCACTGTCATCATCCGTTCTATCGTGATAGCGAGCCTCCCACCCGCTCTCTAGATGTGGTGAGTGAGGGGGCAAAAATGACAACGGCAATAACGAGTTGATTGGAGTTGTGTTTTTGTTCCAACTTGCCAAATCTGGCGATGCCAGGCCAGATAGCCAACCCCTTGGAGTTGCTCTTACTCCCACAACCTAAGGTCCCGCATTGTGGACCTACCATTAAAGTACTCAACACGGCGTGGGTAGAGAATCGACCTCACAACCTTATTCACTTGCATAACCTCACCACTACGGATTGTTATTTATTTTGTATGCCACTTAAATTATATGAAATTCATTTCGAAGTTTTCATCTGAAAATTGGACGATATTCATCGGTAATTAGACCCACCAACCTTATCGGCGGGTCAGTAAAATTTTAAAACCGGTAGTGTTAACCGCCATAGTTGTAGTATGCGGTAGCTTACTAGACGTGTTCTATGGCAAATTTTCACTATATATTGATTCTACGATATTGCATGACATATGGATGAGGACAAATCACCTAACTTAGGGCATTTTTTATCGCAATGATAAGTTTGCCCTGACTAACCTTAGACAGTCACAATTTAATAGTTAGTGTTTGGCTGTTGTCATAACTTAGTCTATCTAGCTATTTTCTTAGCATGTTGGTCCACTTGTCCTAAACCGTAATTTTTTACCGAACTTTGTCTAAGGTTGTGACATTACTAACCTTAGACAGCTTAGGCAAAATATGTGACAAAATTAGTTTTAAACCAAAGGTGCCCTTAAATAGCAAAACCGAGATCCCATTGCCTTTTTTCCTGCTGGCGTACAAACCCGATAACTGGCGCTGCGCCGGGGCGCAGCAACATGCCACACATCAGATGCTTCGCTCTGTCACGGTGAAGGGGAGGACACGTTCTGCAAGAACTCGTCGTCCCGGAGGAGGCAAGCCATGGTGTCCGGCGAGAGGCACACCTCGACGTCGACGCTGCCGTCCCCAGCCTGCCCGGGGAACGCCGACATCTTGCCGTCGAACTTGTTCGCGCGGCCGCTCCGTACGGCGAGCGCGCGGCCCCACCCGAAGTCGTTCCCGTCGTACATCGGGAACCGGGGCGAGCTCCCCATCGTCAGCGCCGCGCCGTCGGGGTTGCCCAGTGGAAAGCACCGGGGCGCCGCCTCCCACTCCGCTGCGGCGCGCCGGATCGCGCCATCCTCGTGCGCCACCACTGTCGCGTGCAGCCTGGCCGCCGCCCAGCTCAGGTCGTTGGACGCCAGTTCGGACACAGTCGCCGTCGTCGCTATGCTCTGGATGGCGTTGCCGAAGTAGAGCGGGGAGATCGCCGGGCGCAGGCGGTGGCGGCAGTTCACCGCCATGCGGAACGTCGTTGTCGAGTCGGCAGCCAACAGCCGCCTCGAGCGCGTCACGGCCCTCCATATGTGCGCGCACAGCGATTGGAATGACGAGATCTCACCTCGATCTCCCTGAACCTTGGAGTCATGCACGAGCTTGCCGTTAACCTCGGCGTCTTGACCTGTTCTTTTCCAGCGGTTGGCCGTTGCCTTCAGCTCGCGAATAGCGAGAGCACTGAAGTGAAGGATTCGCTCGCGGAGGGGCGCGTCGGCGTCGAACGTCACGGTCGGGCCCACGCCACCGGGGAACCGGAGGACGGCGGTGGAGTCGCCAAAGAAGTTGCGGCGGAAGTCGGGCTCCCGGACTGGCGCGCCGCGGCACAGCCCCGCCCACGTGTTGAAGAAGTGCCAAAAGGAGGTGCCATCCACGACGGCGTGATTGGCTACGAAGCCGACAAACACGGCGCCGTCGCCGAGCACGGTCAACTGGAAGGATGTGAGCGGGCGGCTGTGGCCGTCGTAGCTCACCGTTCGGTCCATGGGGAACAGGCCGTTCGTGAGCGTGGTTGGCACGTCGGCGTCGGGCACCAGGAAGTCGACGAGCGACAGAGCAGGCGCGACCGCTTGGTAGAACTCGACGGCCGTGTCGTCGTACCGGATCACGATGCTGTCGTCGTGGAGCGTAACAAGCCTGCCGGCGAGGGCAGGGAAGACGTCAAGCGCGCGGGAGAGCGACGCCACGAGTGATGACACAAGTGAGGCCATCGGCACGCCGGGAGGCGGGAAGAAGAGGCCCTTTTGGATGTAGTGGCACGACAGCATCGGCATGTCGGAGACCGAGAGCTTGAGGTCTCTAACCGCCGACGCGCCGACCGGCCGAACGGCCTGCTTGGAAACAACAGAGACGGCCGGCGCCGGCGCGTCCTTACAAACCATTTCATTTGGTGTGATGACCGGGGTGGCGGCGACGAGGACCGAGGCAGCCTCCACTGTGGCGGCATCGGCAGAGATCGGCGGAGCCATCCGCCGATCACTTATCTGGAGCGCTCCGCCGATCACTTATCTGGAGCGATAATGGTGTGTGACTGTGTGGTGATGCGCCGCCAGAAAAGAATGCGTTGGGCATTGCTTGGTTCCCGGCACATTATATAGGCCCGCATGGATATGGCTTAGATTCATGCACCTGCGCGTCTGCAGCAGCACATCACCTGGCTCTAAGATACAATGTATCCAGGTAGCTATCTGATTAATAAACTTGAAAGGAGAATAAGACTGACACAACTTATGCTTAGACTGAAGTTCACAAATCTCATTCTTACAAGAAAAAGGGCGCCAGTAACGCTTTTAGCTGTTAAAATCATGATGAAGAGATGATCAAGATCGTCAGATTGTCTTCGTGACTCGGAAGAGTTCTCTGCGTCATTTCTGAACGATCAAAATAATCACTATATATTTTTTAACCTACTAAGGCCATATTGTGAAGGAGCTTCAACTTACACAGCTTAAGGCCACCCAAAGGATCAGTCTCACCAAACATCTACCGAATAAAATACGAGTTGGTTTTATGTCATCATTCTCGTACTCTCCTCCATCTAATAAAAATATCTAAAATTTAAATAATTTACTCAATTTTATTATCCACACTCGTCCTCCAGCCTTCCCGTCTCATTATCAGATATGAGATCTATTTTACTAATAAAAATAAATAAATAAATTAGGAGAAAAATTAACGAATAATCTCCTCTTTTTTAGGATATTATCTAAAATCAAACTACGATATTGCTCCTGACGTATTTATTCGGCGATGCTCTCACAACATATCTACATCTCTATATCTTAAATTTGTACTTAATATTACCATATTTAATATGTAATATACGAATACTAAGTTAGTAGAAATAAAACAAGGTTAAGTACCTAGCACTAGCGATATCGCACTCAAATAAATAGGAACTCCGAACGCAGTTCCTGGCCAATCTGCTTGGAGGCCTGCCTGGCCTATCATAATGCAGTGACCGAACAACGGTTGCGCGCACGTGCCCGACGCGACCGGCCAACGTGCGGCCTGTCTCGTGGCCCACCGCCCCGCCGCAACGCGCCAAGCCTTCGAAAATTCATATCCCCGCGACGGTGCGGCGTTGCTGTCAGCCTGTCACGAGCTGGCCGTGCCGGCCGGTGAGCACCGGATATAGTATTCGTTAGACAGCGCCCGGGCGGGGGCCAACGCCGACGCGCAGCTGAGGCTCGCGGCGGCCACGGCGCGCGGGAGGCAGCGCACATGGCACCCAGCGCCTCGTCCTCGCGCGCGTCGTGGTGCCTCGCCAGCCACACCTTTGCGGGGGAGGGCCGGTGGTGGCTCGTGAACGGTACGCTGTACAAGGCGTGGGCGCTGCAGGCTGCTTTGCCGCCGCGCGGTAGTGACAGCGGGGTCAGGCGCGCCCCCGCACTGCGTCAGACCGCGAGAGCAACACCGACGCACGGCAAAGCAACCGCCGTGCTATGGCCACAACACGAGTCCCGGCGGATTCGGGAACTTCCACGTACTTTATCGTGTTCTACATTAAAATGATCGTAAAGGAGTTTTCTAAATATTTTAAAAATAATATAATATGAGAATGTTATATTTGAAGACTCAAAATATAATGTATATTATCAATCTGACTATATAAAAAAGGGAAGGGTATGTGCAAAAACAATTGACTCCAAGTTAGATTATCAACTGTCAAATCAAACAAAGCCAGAAGTCGAACAGGCAGTATAAAGTAAGTATAGTCAGATAGAAACAGAAATAACTCAGTCACGATTAGATGTATCTGACAAAGGTTTTAGGATTTAAAACATAACTTATTGCAATTGTCTTTTCATGAGAATAATCAAGATGAAACCTGACGTAGAGCTATTATTTTAAGGGAGGTTTAAATATGTATAAAATTTTGTGTCATCCTTTTCAATACGTATTGTTGATGACTAGATATTTCAAATGAGTATTTGTATAATCAACTTTACTAATTGTCGACAGGTATTATGGGTGTGATTGGTTACCCGCATGAATTGTATACGCAAGCTGAGGGGAAGTAAGCTGAGCGGAGTCATATTGGTTGAAAAGAAGAGTATTTGGTTCATTGTATTTGTCTGACAGTCAAAGTTAAGTTTCTGTTTGGTTGATTGAATCTGAAGTCGCATAAGCGGATGCAAGAGCTGAGATTCTGATTGGTTGCTTACATAAAGATGATTTATGACACTGACAAGTGGACCCTCCTACGAGTGGATGCAGCAGCCTGCATCCGCCGGGTCATGTTGTAGAGAGAAGCTCGAATCATGGGCCAAGCTATGGGCGTTCATTTGCATTTGCTAAACCAGACTCGAATAGTATATGCGGTTAACTAAACTCGCTTCTCTCTGAGATTACACACATCTACCGAGTCGGGATGCATTCGTGCGAGCAACCAATCACTAGAGGTGAAAACGGCTCAGATAGTTTCCGGCCGATCTAGATTGGAACAGGAAACAAATAGTTTTTTGGAATTTGTCGGTGTATTCAGAACCAGGGGTCCCTAAGTCCCGAGACCAGGCCGGCCATCCACCACATGTCACCACCCTGCAAGGTAAGAAGAAGCTAAGTCCCGGGAGAAGGTGCTCGGGGCCGCCGCCTCTGGTTCCCGAGCACCCTAGTTCCCCGATGATCCGCAGAGCCCAAATACCAAGAAGGAAGTGCTCGGGAGAGAGTACTCGGGGCTGCACGTGGCAGCCCCCGAGGACTCGGTGCCCCGAAGGTCCCACCGAAGTGCTCGGGAGAGAGTGCTCGGGGCTGCACGTGGCAGCCCCCGAGCACTCGGTGCCCCGAAGGTCCCACCAAAGTGCTCGGGAGAGAGTGCTCGGGGCTGCACGTGGTAGCCCCCGAGGACTCGGTGCCCCGAAGGTCCCACCAAAGTGCTTGTGAGAGAGTGCTCGGGGCTGCACGTGGCAGCCCCCGAGGACTCGGTGCCCCGAAGGTCCCACCGAAGTGCTCGGGAGAGAGTGCTCGGGGCTGCACGTGGCAGCCTCCGAGGACTCGGTGCCCCGAAGGTCCCACCGAAGTGCTCGGGAGAGAGTGCTCGGGGCTGCACGTGGCAGCCCCCGAGGACTCGGTTCCCCGAAGGTCTCACTCAAGTGCTCGGGGCTGCACGTGGCAGCCCCCGAGGACTCGGTTCCCCGAAGGTTCGCGCAAGATCATTCGACGACCCGAAGGGTCCCGTCGTCAGGGTGTCATCCAGTCAAAGGCCCAATGCCGTATTTAATAGGCACGCGCGGCCTGACATCCTGACATCCTGACATTCTCAGCTGCCCACGCCCCAGTGTCAGACCCTACCATGTACTGGCAGGAGGGGGGGCGTGGGTCCATTAAATGCACGGGTCCCGTCCCGTTTCATCCGGGTGCCTCGGGATAACGTTGCCAAGATCGAAGTGCTCCGTCTGCCACCCTGCCATGGCGGAAGAACAAGACAGGGTGGGCGCCCCGGACACATCTGAGGCTGCCCGATGGGCCCCCTTTATGGCACCCGAGGGCTTCCACAGTGGCGGGTGGTCGGATGCGCGCCACATTTCTCCACCGCCCCTGTCACTTCGTCGAGATGAAATGATTACGCCTTTCTCCGTGGCACCTTGGCATTCGCATCCCCTCTTTCCCATTCAGGATATGTTGAGGTCGGCGCGCCTATAAAAGGAAAGGATGGAGAACACTAAAAAAGAGAGGACCCCCCGACGAACAAGACCGAAGGAACCGAAAGTGTGTGAAGAAGAGGACGCAGACGCTCGAACCAGCTCAAGCCAAGCTAGAACACGAGAGCCTCAAGCTCTTTGTAAACGGCTCTCCCCTTAGAACCAGATACATCCTTGAAGAATTCCCTTCAAGGATAAATATAGCGCTCACACAGGAGTAGGGTGTTACGCCTCCGTGCGGCCCGAACCTGTCTAAACCCCGGTGCACCCATCTTTTCCTCGCATTAGGGCAATCATCTCCCGCCAGCCATCGCATTTGTTTCCGTTCCTGCTTATTTCCCAAACAAGCTTTTCCAGGATCATCCCCCCGGCCGAATCTCTAAAAAGGGGTCTCTCGGGATCCCTGCGACAGGAGTTCACCCTCCGACAGCTGGCGCGCCAGGTAGGGGGTAAGTCGTTGTCGCCCAACCTTGTAAATATTGCACATTAAGTATTTCAATAAGCAATCGCTATGTCAAAATACTTTTTCTGGATTCCGTATGTTTAATCTGTCTGGTGAGGAGCTCGGTTGTGCGAGAAAAAATCCGCTCTCTCTCTTTTTTCCCCGCTGACAAAAGAATCCCGATCGGTATGCATGTGAGCTGTCGCTACTGACTAACGTCCGCCATGGTAGGCTGTGGTGTTCGGTGTCGTGACAGGCCCCCGGGCACTACCGAGTTTCGGGGTGCTCCGGGTAATCCCATCGCTCGAGCTGCTCGAGTAGTCCGGAGCTCGGGCCCCCGGAGCGGGCTGTCGGTGCTCGGTCTGGTCTGTCATACCCGGGCACCACCAAACCATAGGACCTCTGGGTTATGCCTCTGACCGCTCTTGTCCGCCGATTTGGGTATTCGAGAGGTCTCGGGTCGAAAACGAGAGCAGTCTATAGCAAGTACCGCACTGACAGAGCGCACCAGACAAAGAAATCCTATTTTTTCTCTTAAGTCACAGGCTGGCGATCACGAGCAGCTCGGCCGCGAGGGCTTCAATGCCCCGGTCTCTGGTCGGCTCCAGGGTCCTCGGGCGGTCCTACCACTTAGGCATGGGTGGTCGAGATCACCCGACCCTAGGAGCCTCATATGCCTCTGGGCACTCGGGCGCTCCGTTAAAAGAATCGAGTCCCCGGGCACCCGAGCTCGGAAGCACATCCCTCCTGGATCGATGAGCCGGAAGGCCGACAGCTGTCCGGTGAGTGGTTATATTCAGACAAGTCTGCTTTAAGTAAATTTATGTCCTCGAGTCACTCTCGGGGGCTCTCGCGGTTTAATCTGTTCGGCGAGGTGGCCTCCTCGCACGCAAAACCCTGCCGCGTGACTACTTTTTCCCAGAACGACAGAACGGTCTGCAGAAAAGAGTAGCGTGCTTGCGATAACGTCCGACCGAAGCCCTTCGTGGTGGTCGTGGTGTTCGGTCCGCTTTTAAGGACCCCGAGCACTACCGAGTCCTCGGGTGCCCTGGGTAATCCTATCGCTCGAGCTACTCGGGTAGTCCGGAGCTCAGGTCTCGGGGGCGGGCTGTCAGTGCTCGGCCTGGCCCGTTTAAAGCCCGGGCACCACCGGACCGCGAGGACTCTTGGTCACATTCTCACCCGCACGCGTCTCCCTTCTACTAACTGAGTGGTCGCAAAGTGAAAAAGTGTTCATCAGGCACGGCGTGTTCCGAGCGGGATCGATCCATCTCCCGGGCAAGGAAGTCTGTGTCTTTGTTCTTAACTTAGGCGATGCGGATTCGTGAGAGCTTGAAGGCCGACTGTGCCAGCAACAGCGATCAAGACAACTTCATCCTCGGGGACGGGAAGGTCGGGAACGGCCCGACTGAGTACTCCCCGGGACTTCGAAGTAAAACATCGGAAGAAGCATCGAACACACAGAGAAACTGGAGTTGCGAGCCCAGGGAAAAACAGCCATTTAATATTCACAGGATATTTCCAAGGCATTTTCTAAGGGTTCACTCCTACATCTACAACAAAAGAAAAGAGGCTACAAAAGATCTAGTCGGCGGCAGAGGCGTCGGCTGAATCCTCTGAGTCATCCCCGGGGACTGGTGGCGGCGGCACCTCTTGCCTGAAGCCGGCCGCCACCTCGGCGGCGGTACTCCGGACCGCTGCCCGGGCAGCCTCCCCCTCAGCCTCGACCACTCCCTCCCGCGTCGGCTCCAGTGGGAAGTTCGGGTCCCTGCTTTGGTAGCAGGCCAGGACGTGCTCGGCCACTGCATGCGCCAAGCCACGTCCCTCCCGGGCGGCGAGTTCCTGGACCGCCCAAGGCAGGGCCTCGAGGCGCTCGCAGACCTGCTGCAGCCCCAACACTTGTCGTGCGGGGCCGTCGCCCTTCGTGTCGTCGACAAGCCGTCCAAGACCACCCTTCTCCACGGCCCGTCGCATCCGCCGGAGTATGTCCTCCAGCATATGCTCGAGGTTGACCCGCGAGACAAAGGAGGTCTCGAGCTTCTCCTTGGCGGCCCGCAGCTGTGCCTCGAGTCCCTGGTCCCCGGCCGGACCGGAAGAACCGCCAGCCGCGGTGGGGGCGGCAGCCTGCTTCGTCTTGGCCACCATCTCGGACAAGACGCGTTCGCGCTCGGCCAGTTCCGCCTCGTGCTTCGCATTCTCCTCCGCCCTGGTAGCCGCGGCGGCCTACGCAGCAGCAGCTTCGCCCTCTCGGCGACTCAGTACGCCTTCTCGGCGACTCAGCTCATTCTCCCGCCGGGCCAACGCATCCTCCTGTTGGGCCACCGAATCCTCCCGGGCATCGAGATCCGACGTCGATAGCTCATTGTCCACTTCCCTGATGAAGACGTCCTCCTCCCAGCGCTTGAATTCTTCTCTGATCTTCCGGAGATCGTCTTCCCAGCGCTGGAGGTCAGCGCGCGTCTTCTCGGCCGCGCCCTCCCGGCGGGCCAGCTCGGCTTGCCGCTCCTCCGCAGCCTGCTCCCGGGCTGCGACTGCCACCTCCCTCTCCTGCGCCTGCCCCATCCTGGCAAGGGCCTCGGCAGCTTGCTGCCTCGACGCCTCGGCCAAGCGGGCGGCGTCTTCTCGTTCCCGCGCGGCCTCTGCCGCGCGGTCTTCAGAGTTTCTCGTTCCCGCGCGGCTTCCGCGCGGATGTCTTCTAAGAGCTTCTGCTCCCGCGCGGCTGCCGCACGGGCCTCCTCCTGGGCGCCCGCCAGCTGCGCCTTCTCCAGTGCCAGGCGGGCGCGCTCGGCCTCGAGCTCCCCCTCCTTGGCGTTCACCACTGCGTCCAGCCGCCCAACCGCTACTTGGACACCTTCAATGGCGGCCAGGAAAGGATCGGCGGGCTGACCGGGCACCGGTGGGGCCCAGGCTTCTCCGTAGAGTGCCTCCAGGGGGGCCGAGCTCTCCGCAGGGCCTTGCACCGCCATCCGCCCCGGGCTCTGCCTGCCCGGGGTAGGCTCCGCCGGAGCCAAGGTCTCGGACGGCGGCCGCATTCCCGTATCGGCCGCCCTGTCCACCGGCCCCGGCAGAACATCCACCTCCACCGTTATCCGCCCCGGGCTCTCCGCGCCCGGGGTAGGTTCCGCCGGCGCCCTTCTCTTGGCCGCCGCCTCCGTCTCTCTTCCAGGGGCCGCCACGTCAATTGGCGCCTCCGCCGTTCCTATGCCGGCCTCCGTCGGCGCAGTGGGCGGGCTCGGCTCTGGCCCCGGCGCCTGTTCTCTCTCCGTCGCAGCAGCGCCTGCGGCCGGCCTACGGGAGACAAGTGAAAATTGTCAAAACTTAGTTCGGGCCGAAAATGCCCATGGAAAAGCAAGAAAGAAGACTCACCGATACCGCCATTTGGCCGCTGGGAGCCTGATGTCCGGGTCTGGCGCCGTCGGTCCGGACTCCTCCCGCCGCCTCTTCCGCTGGGGGCTCGGCTGAGCCACTACGCGGGCCACGGGCGCCGTCGTGCGGGCCTCGGGTGCCACCGCACGGGTCTCGGTCTCCGCCGTGCAGGTCGCGGGCGCCGATGCAGGCCCCATCCGCACCAGGCGCGGCTCCAGCACCGGAAATGCCGCCACTGCCATCGGCAACGGCGGAGAATCCGGCACTAGGATCAAGGCCCGGGGACGCTTTCCCCGATCTCCTGGCGCCAACTCCTCAACAACTTCAGTGGCGCCCTCCTCTCTGGCACGGCGGCTGCCGCCTGCGGCGACCCCTTCACCAGCCTGCGCCGAACTACCAACAACCTCATCGCCAAGTAGTTCCTCCAGCCCGGGGAGTTCGGAGGCCTCAGGACTCCGGCTTCTTGGCCGGTCCACGGGCCCCTGGGCATCGAACTCCGGCAGCCCTGCCATAATGGCCACCCGGTTGGGTTGGCGCAGAGCGCCATCTCCGGCCACGGGAGCTCCGTCCGGCTCATGTCCTCCGTTCCGGTGATCACTCAGGTCATCCCCCGCAGCTCCGCCTGCCCCAGATCCCAGCTCGCGCCAATCTGGGTCCTGGTGATGTCCTCCGGCCCGGTGTAGAACCAGCTTGGCCGGGCCCGCTCTCGCAAGGGCGCCAACCGACGGCGCAGAAAGTCCACAACCACCATGACTGAGGTCAGTCCGCCCTCGCGCAGTTCCAGAATGCGCTCCAGCACCGGCTTCGGTCTCGCATCTTCTGGTGGCGGCGCCTCCCACGTTGATCGCCGAGGTTCCGCCGCCTTCTCTGGCAATTCGAGGCGCTCGTGGGGGTCGATGTCGACGAAGAACCAGTCCCGTCGCCATTCCTCCCACTTGCTGCGCATCACCTGGGGAATGTAATGGTCCCCCAGGCCTTCCCGGAGCCGAAGGTTGCAGCACCCCGCGACGTCCGCCGTGGAGTGCCCCCTCTTCTTCCCCACCGGCCGAAGGACGAAGAAGTGGCGAAGCAGCGTCGCCGACGGCATCACCCCCACGAACATTTCGCAGAGATGCGCGAAGACCGACAACGCCACGACGGAATTGGGGCTTAGGTGCACCATTTGAATGCCGTACGTCTCCAGCACTTGCAGAAAGAAGGCGGAGAACGGTGGCACTAGCCCCGCTGCCACGAAGGAGGTGAAGAGGACGGTCCGCCCAGGGACGGTCGTCGCTGGCGTCAGAGTCGCCGGCCTCACCGCCACAGCACCCTCCTGACCCTCCGGCACCAGCAGCTTCCTAATCTTGTCCGCCGCCTCCTCGTTCCTCAGACGAGACTCCGGCAAAATGCTGTCCGAAGTCTTGTCCCGGCGACCTCCTCCAACCCTCGTCATCTCGACAGGATGGAAGGTGTTTTTTGGTGGTGAAGGAAGAAAGAAGGAAGAATGCTCCGGTTGCCTGAGAATCCCCTAAAGGCTTCGGAGCACGAAGAAAGCAAGAGCACAAGTGCAAGAGAGCGTAAAAAGGGGAACGGACCGATCCGTTCCCCCTTTTATATCTCAAAATTCGAAAACTGCCGCCCGAACGGTTCGCTCGGCGAAGCGTCGCCTCGATCGGCGCAACTACCAGGCGAATCTCCCGCCGATCGCGCGATGTCAGCGGTTGCCAGGCGTATTTTCCTCGATCTGCGCGGCGACCGCGCGTGCCGCCCGTATGGTTATCATACCCTTCGGAAGTTGTGTGGACACGCGTCCACTCATTTTCCCGTTGGAACGTACTTGAGGTCTAGGTCCGCAAGGGCCACCTCTCGAAAGCTTGCCACATGGCGTCCGCGCCAGCCTTGGCCTCGGTCGTGACGAAGGGCCCATTCGCAGTCTCCGTCCCGTCGGCTACCAACGGGCCCGGGGGCTACTGTCGGTGTATTCAGAACCAGGGGTCCCTAAGTCCCGAGACCAGGCCGGCCTTCTACCACATGTCACCACCCTGTAAGGTAAGAAGAAGCTAAGTCCCGGGAGAAGGTGCTCGGGGCCGCCGCCTCTGGTTCCCGAGCACCCTAGTTCCCCGATGATCCGCAGAGCCCAAATACCAAGAAGGAAGTGCTCGGGAGAGAGTACTCGGGGCTGCACGTGGCAGCCCCCGAGGACTCGGTGCCCCGAAGGTCCCACCGAAGTGCTCGGGAGAGAGTGCTCGGGGCTGCACGTGGCAGCCCCCGAGGACTCGGTGCCCCGAAGGTCCCACCAAAGTGCTCGGGAGAGAGTGCTCGGGGTTGCACGTGGTAGCCCCCGAGGACTCGGTGCCCCGAAGGTCCCACCAAAGTGCTCGGGAGAGAGTGCTCGAGGCTGCACGTGGCAGCCCCCGAGGACTCGGTGCCCCGAAGGTCCCACCGAAGTGCTCGGGAGAGAGTGCTCGGGGCTGCACGTGGCAGCCCCCGAGGACTCGGTGCCCCGAAGGTCCCACCGAAGTGCTCGGTAGAGAGTGCTCGGGGCTGCACGTGGCAGCCCCCGAGGACTCGGTTCCCCGAAGGTCTCACTCAAGTGCTCGGGGGAGAGTGCTCGGGGCTGCACGTGGCAGCCCCCGAGGACTCGGTTCCCCGAAGGTTCGCGCAAGATCATTCGACGACCCGAAGGGTCCCGTCGTCAGGGTGCCATCCAGTCAAAGGCCCAATGCCGTATTTAATAGGCACGCGCGGCCTGACATCCTGACATCCTGACATTCTCAGCTGCCCACGCCCCAGTGTCAGACCCTGCCATGCACTGGCAGGAGGGGGGGCGTGGGTCCATTAAATGCACGGGTCCCGTCCCGTTTTATCCGGGTGCCTCGGGATAACGTTGCCAAGATCGAAGTGCTCCGTCTGCCACCCTGCCATGGCGGAAGAACAAGACAGGGTGGGCGCCCCGGACACATCTGAGGCTGCCCGATGGGCCCCCTTTATGGCACCCGAGGGCTTCCACAGTGGCGGGTGGTCGGATGCGCGCCGCATTTCTCCACCGCCCCTGTCACTTCGTCGAGATGAAATGATTACGCCTTTCTCCGTGGCACCTTGGCATTCGCATCCCCTTTTTTCCATTCAGGATATGTTGAGGTCGGCGCGCCTATAAAAGGAAAGGATGGAGAACACTAAAAAAGAGAGGACCCCCCGACGAACAAGACCGAAGGAACCGAAAGTGTGTGAAGAAGAGGACGCAGACGCTCGAACCAGCTCAAGCCAAGCTAGAACACGAGAGCCTCAAGCTCTTTGTAAACGGCTCTCCCCTTAGAACCAGATACATCCTTGAAGAATTCCCTTCAAGGATAAATATAGCGCTCACACAGGAGTAGGGTGTTACGCCTCCGTGCGGCCCGAACCTGTCTAAACCCCGGTGCACCCATCTTTTCCTCGCATTAGGGCAATCATCTCCCGCCAGCCATCGCATTTGTTTCCGTTCCTGCTTATTTCCCAAACAAGCTTTTCCAGGATCATCCCCCCGGCCGAATCTCTAAAAAGGGGTCTCTCGGGATCCCTGCGACAGGAGTTCACCCTCCGACAGAATTGATGTTGTATATTTTTGGCTCGGAATCAACATCAGATTTTTTTTTTAATCGACATTGGAATTGGCGTAGTAGTTTCTAATAGAATTGGCATCGACATCGGATATCCGAACTACTTGAGTTCGGATATTATCTGAAACCTAGGGTTAAAACAACATTCTAATACTAAAAAAATTCAAAACTTATTGAAATAATCATAAAAAATTCTAAAAAAAAATATGTTATGGAGAATCCTATAATCTAGCTCTAAAAAAAATCAACTCCAAAAATGATATATACGTAGATTGTGTACAACAAAATTTGTCTTTTTTTCTCATTTTACATATCATGTTTTTATCTAAAATTTTTCAAGAGCTAATCATAGTATCCTCTATGTCGATGTAAAGAATACAGGGGTCCCCTATCGGGATGGCCCGCAACGGTCAACTTCGGGAAGTACCCACTTTCGTTTTTTGACCCATGACCCCTGTGCGACCAGTCGACGTCAGTGCGACCACGACCAGGGCCTCCGCAGGGTTCCTCGCGACTAGTCCTTACTGGTCGCGGGGCAAGTACTCGTCTAGGCCAATCAAACCTCATTTAACGCTGCTACTCACGCCGTTTTCCTTCCCTAGGCAGTTTACTCCAGCTGAGGTGACATGGTCGGCGTAGAGTTACCTTATCTTGTCCCGTAGATATTAATTGTTGCGGGACGGGCGTGCAGATGTGACAGGAGGCGCAGCAGGCGCGTGTGGGAAGCCTGCGACAGGACATGGCAGGCCGGGCGCTTTGGGCGCGACAAACAGGGGTGCGATCAATGGATGGTACGGCCACCGTAGGGACCTAGGGCAGGCACATCGAATGTAGGCTTGTAATGATTGCTTATATCATTTCTCTAGGACAGATATGGGTCTTTCTTGTTGGATCCACTTGTAAAACTTCCCCTCTGGAATATAAAGGGGGATATCTTCTATAAAGAGGAGGGAGAAGAATAATACACATGATATAGGGCTATTACCTCACGAGGGATCTGAACCTGGATAACTCTGGTGTTGTTGAGCAGCAAACACACACACATTCCGTAGGCACACTCGGAGCACCGATCACGCACCCACTGTCCAGCATACCTCGGAATCATTATCAGGGATTTATCTCCGACATTCTACATCACCAAAATTGTTCAGAATTTTTCATGATAATTTTGATAGTGTTTTGAATTTTAAGAGCAAGAGAATGAAGTATTTATTTTTATTTTTAAATGTGTCGCCTGTTGGAAGGGTAATATGTTTGTTTTTTTTAAAAAAAATGGGATGCTTCTATCTTAATTGTTAACCACCATACGGGACGCTGATCAAGGGCATGAATGTGGTTGTCTGCCGATTCTTATCCTACCCGATGGTGGCATTAGGGCATTGTCCATACGGCGGCATGCTCACCTGAAGAAAATCCTTCATTCCATTTGTGTATATGTTATCTTTAGTCTTTTACTAGCTTTGTGAGTTTATGATAAACTAAGTTTAAATATGTGTACTAAGTCTAAGTATTGCGTGTCTGTGTAAACTTGTATCAAACATAACGTATGAACTTATGAAGTTGTGATGAATTAAATTGTGTTGTTTTTTTTATCCAAGTGACCAAGTGTATAGACTATATTATCTTAGCTATTGCATAGTAACTTTCTAGTATAAATATGCTCTTTGGTTTTTGTTATAGTCTTACATACAATTTGAATAGTCTTTCATGTTTTGATAAATGTTCACCGGCCGTATTCATTTTCTATTTATATTCATTTTGTATTCATTTTTGACATTACCCGTGAACATATTCGTATTTGAACTATCCGTATTCAAATTCATTTCCGGCAAAAAAATATGGCTTCAAATACAGTAGAACCCTGTCCGACCAATTCCGAACCGTTTTCACCCCTACCAATCACCCCTATAGTGTCCCATTGAGAGTCCACATGTGTCAGCTCCATTGAACAAGGTGAGGTATGAGCTAAAGCCTCGGGTTTGGCTGCCTAACCTATTTAGCTAACCTAATTACATAAGTACTAGTAACACCCTAATTGTTAGAAAAGTGATCTCAGTTAACAGCTTTGACTCAGATTTTAGGGGCTTGAACCACGCACACCTGCGATCGGTTGGCGTTAACCAACATTTTGGCTCAGTCCCAAGCCACAATGAGATATAAGATAGGGTCACCTTCTAACACACAAGAGTGAGAGGGATAAACACTACACCCTAATCCTACCGATCTAGGAGAGCTCGGGCAATGCCTTGAAGATCGACAACCTCCATTATAGGACCTCTACGACGCCAATTCCGAGAGGAGCTCAGAATCCATGAGTCTACACCAACATCACGACTACATCGACCTTCTCCATCAGCGCGCCTACATCACGCAGGCATGGGGTCATCAGCGGCCTAAGAGGCACCTCCTAATTGGGTCGGTGATGATTTATGTATGAGATTAGGTGTTCATGTTTATTAGGCTTAAAGATCCTACGGGATCAATGAAGTCTTAGACATAACAATGGTATCAGAGCCACCTAGTCTAATTCATGAACCCTAAGCCATGATCCCAAAGTTTTAGCCCTAATCAGACCCAATTAGGCTTAATTAAGGCTTAATTTTGTTTTGGATTAATGTGTATGATCATGTTTTTGGGTGTTTATATCTCGGGTTGATCATATTGAGTCCTGCTTAGTCACGGTTCAACCCTAATTGATGCAATTAGTTTTGGCTTAGATGGATTAGTCACAAGTTTTAAGCTCCTCATGACTCGATTTAATGCATTTCATGCAAACATGTTTATAAATTATGCTAATTAGGCTCAGATTAGACCTTTTGGTACATTTATGTGTTTTGTGTGTTCTTTAGGCCTGAGTTTTCAGGGTTTAGACCTCGCGATGATGCATAATTGAGCTCGGATTGGGCTCATCTGAGCTCGGGTATGACGGTTTGAGGCTTAGGCAACAGTAAGGAGGAGATGAAGAAGGGGTTTTATGAAACACTAATGAAATCCCCCATCTTCCCAAAACCATAACTCCCCTTAAATTCCCCAAATTCGCATCCTTCTCTCGCCAAATCCAGAACCCTAACCTGCATATCCAACCAAATTGAGGTGTGGCTTGATGTTTATGTACCTTGATTATGCTGATGTGGTAGCTATGGAGCTCACCCGAGTCATCTTGCTCCTCAGCATCTCGGACGCGCGTGTGGATCTCCTTAGTTGGGCGTTTTCATCGCTCCTTTTGCCGCACACACATCACCTTCCCATGGGTGCCACCTCAGGTCAGCTCGACGGAGCCGCGCCTGCACACCCGTGCGCATGCGCTGGCGAGCCAACCAAGGGCAGCACCATCGCGCCTCTATCTTCCTCTTTTCTCGCTCAGCTTCCATCCCACTCTCTCTTTTCCTTTGGCCATCACCAGAGTTTTTTACGGGTCCCCGCTCTCTCTCGGTCGCGCGGAGAAGACGAAGAGGAAGGGGAGGAATGGTCTAGGGTTAGGGCATCGGGCGAGCGAGCCAGTTTTGTTTTGGTGAAATTGGCGGAGAGCCATCGATGTTGATCGGGCGACCGAGATACATCAGGTGGCCCGCATCGCCATGTTGGGCTGCACCCGTATTACTGGGCCGCTCAAGCTACACTCTCGGCCGAAGCAGCAAATGAACTGGCCGGCGCACGTTTTTGGGCCGAAAGGCGGGATTTTGGGCTATTTTTTAAGTTATGTGATTTCAGTACTATTCACATTATGTTTTACTTCTTAATTATGTTTTATGCATTGTTAATTAATGTTTATTGCCCAAATAATGATGTTTTGACTTATGTAATTTTTTAGTAAAGTTTAGAAATGCACAAATTTAGTTAATGCTGGTTGACTTTAAGTGATAATTTCTAGCCTCTTATGATTAAGTTGTCTCAAAACAAAATGGAACCAACAAGAAATTTTTATTTGAGACTGTAACCAAGTTTTGGACATTAATATACTTAATGTTGATTTTTCATGGTTGTATTCCAACCAAAGTTATTTATAATCATGACTTGTCAGAATTTATTATCCACTAATAAAATATTTAATTAGCTAATTTTGGGCATAAGATCTAGGCTGGCTTTTGGATATTTCTCAGCTGGGTCACAAATAATGTTCAAGTGTATTTCGAGAATAGGCTAAGATGAGATCAATTATTATGATTCTTCTGAGATATTTAATTAATTTATTTTATATTATCAAGAATTTTCTTATGCTTTAATGTTACCCTAAATTATGATATTTTGATTAATATTTATGCTTCCTCAATTAAGTAATGTACAATGCTCATCAATTTTGATCACATGATTAAGCATGTCTCTAAGTAATGTTTGTTGAGATTTAATGTGTTTTATGATGATGATTAATTTTATGGCTCATGGCTGTATACTGACCAACGTTGTTTATGGTCATGTGTCATTTAATTAATTCTTAGATTAATTAAGTTATTGAGTCATCTTGTCTCAAGCACCTATGATCATGATTATATGATAATTAAGTCACTCTAATTAAGTTATTGATTATGTAATGCTGTTCTTAGGATTACTTCATGTCACATGTTATTATCTGACCAATGTCGATGCTAGTCATTTATTTCCCAAACAATTAAGTTGTCTCTGATTAAGATGGAAATAATAAGAAGTCTTAATTAGAGATTTGATGATGTTTTGGGATTATGTCATGGTACATGATTACATTCTAACTAACGTTGATTGTAGTCATGTGTCATTCTCATAGTTCCTCTAATCAAAATGGGACCAACGAGAAGTTTTGGTTAGAGATTTTATGTTGATTTAAGGATTATATTTTATGACTCTTGGTTACATACTGACAAACATTGTTTGTGACTATTTGCCATCTCCATTACTAAATTCAGTTATTCTTTGTTTTCTACCAAAAGGTGATGCGAAGTTGTACTGCTTATTCTTTCCTCAAGTTAAGCTCTTCTTCGTTTCTGCCCAACGGTGAAGCGAATTAGAATTATTAAAGTTTATCATTAGCATGTTATTAATCTGACTAGCGAGGGTTAATTTCATAGCAAATAATTATTTACAACTTTTGTGTATATTAAAGTAATGATCAGTGATATGTCCTTATTACCATTTTAGTCCTAAGTTCTTATGTTGTTTCTAATACCCTAATAAGGAATAGAGTAATTTATTAGTATATTATTCTTGAGGTTATGTATATTAATTACGCACACAAAACATAATGATAATGATTAGCTCCTATTAGAGAAGCCATTAATGATTAAGACATTGATGTAAATTCAATAAAATTGTAGTTTGCTAAATACTAGTGGGAGCAAGTCAAGCAAATGTCCCTTATAATCATAAAATTTAGGATCAGGGGGAGCAATTCTCCGTTTAAATGATGATTATCTGGCAATGAGAAAAAGTATTATAAAGTTCATCAAAAATTCTTGCCAGTACACTGATCATAAGGGTGCTCAAAGAATAATGAGCTTAGACATAAAGAATTATTGAAGCCTTTCTAATTTACTTCATTACGTCATTCTTTTCTACGACAACAACGAAGAATGAGAAGTGAAATATGAATGTGCACTAAATTGGTACATTCATAAATAAAGTTAGTGATATAATAAGATAAAGTACTACATTTATGATGTCAACATTACCTCACGAATATAAAATATTTTAAAATGAAGTCTTAGAGAAGGGATAGGAGGCTAATATTGTAGCTATTGGAAGATTTACATCAGTACTAAATTATGTTTTAACCCTCTATCCTAATAATATATTTTATGTCCCCATTATAAGAAGTTTTTTTTTATTTCTCAACGTTACACTCTTATGAATTATTTGAGGAACATTAAGCATGTTGCCAACTCTATTGACTTCACTTAGAGGTCGTCGAAATTTTTGCATTGATGATTATGCCATATTTCAAGAGGGAGAATGGAACGCCTCACTAACAAAGAAAATGCTTCATTATGTGAGACATACCCCATGACTAAATTTATTACTTATGCATACCTTATGGAAGTATTAAAGCCATACCACTGAGTTTGTAGAAATGTTGATTCTAGTGGGAGCTCTGAGGCAAGGAAAATTATACTTGAGAACAACCGGGTTTATGTTCCAATATCGTAAGTTTTAGAGATTAGCAATCCTATGTCTCCAAAAAAGTTTCTGCACCAATTAATTCTAGAGTTTATGGATAATGTGAGCCTCACATAAAGATACCTTAAGTTTTAACTTTAAGACTACATTAAGATTAGTGGAAGTAAATTTAACCTCTTAGCTGTTTATAGATGATATCTTGTTGACTATCAGCAATAGGGATATTAATGTTTAAGACTCAAAGACTTCTTTTCACTTCTGTGTATTAAGATTGTCTTGGTGATACCTCTCATATTTTGACTATTATGATTCACCAAGATAGGTCCAATATTAAGGAAGTTTACTCCGATTATTGAGGACGATAAAGTTTTTCTTACGATACCGTTGTCATGAATATTATGTATACTTAAGTTCGTATGCGTCCTTATTAATGTTGGTAATCGGGAAACTTGACAGATATTGATCTAGAACTAGACCACTGGAAAACTACTAAAGACAACTAGTTCTGCGTTATGCGCAGGGTGCTAATGGTTACATGCTCACATATAAAAAATCTCAAAAAGATGTGTGTTATTGAGACTCTAATTGTGCAATGTGTGTTGACATTAAGAAATCCACATCAAATCAAATCTTCACCGTTGAAGGAGGAGCAATATTTTGGAATGTCTCTAACCAATTTTTTTAAAGGTATCATTAATGATACAAGCTGACTTGTGACATGGTATAAAGCTATTGGATAATAAGAAATCCATATTAGGCTGTTGTGGTATAAGAAAAAGAATTTTTTTTGACTTAAGATTCTATTATAAAATTTATTATGTTAGAGTGCAATTTTGCTTCGAGTAACAATATGTCATATTGTCAAAGACGTAATCCAAAATCAAATTATTGATGTTCAGCCTATAAGAGTTAAGTATTATGTTTAGCATATAGGTGTTATATATCATGTTTAGATTAATGATTCCCTGCTAAAAACTTATCTCAAAATTAGTGTCGACATAAGACTTATTGACAACCTATACTTTTGGGACAAATTAAGATCTCAAACTTCGATTCTGGAAACTGCAAAGTTTGTTTTCACCCTTTCAATGTGCACATGATGACAAATGAAAAAACAATCCGCACAAAAAGATCATAAGTATAAGCCATCTCCTAAATAAGTATAAGTAACTATCCGATCGAGATGGAGTAGTATACTATAGATGCTAAGGTTTCAGTGGTGCCTTATTAACTGTTGCAATGTAGTATCTTAGTGTGTTGTTCTGGTAAGAGTGGAGCTTATGTTGTTAGCCTTTCGATCAAATGAGAGAATGTTGAAAAAGTGATGTCAGCTTATAGCTTTGACCGAGATTTTAGGGGCTTGACCCATGCACGCCTGTGATCGGTTAGTGTTAATCAACATTTTAGCTTGATACTAAGCCACCTGAGATATAAGATAGGGTCGCCTTCTAACTCACGAGAGTTAGAGGGATAAGCACCACAGGAACCATTGGCAGAGATTGCATGTAAGGTGCTAAGCGTACCATGATGTTGACATCTTAGGATCTTTTATGTGCTTTACTATTGACCTATGGA
This sequence comes from Phragmites australis, assembly GCF_958298935.1. Classification (NCBI taxonomy): domain Eukaryota; kingdom Viridiplantae; phylum Streptophyta; class Magnoliopsida; order Poales; family Poaceae; genus Phragmites; species Phragmites australis. Next base: position 28,163,723 of record NC_084929.1, read on the forward strand.
TGGCCCTCCCGGCTCTTTAGACTATTCATCTGAGGTTGGAGTTCGTTGAACCATGGATATGTAATAAATTTCACCGGCTCAACCAAGGTTGTCTGCTTAAATCATGGGTACTACGATGGTATCCCGATAAGGCAGGACAAAGGTCGTTAAAGCTCTTGTTGAGTTCTTCAGTTGACAGGACAAAGGCAGGCTTTTGCCGATTTGGTGGCATCTTGGAGTAGCATATGATAGCAGGTCAATGGGGAAATAGTAGTACTTAGGTGATGTCAACTACCAGTAGGCAAATTTGTGTGTATGAGTTCACTGTTTTGCTTGCATGTTATCCGAAGCTCGCTATTTGTACGTATGCAATGAAACTATCAATTGTAAAGAACAAATTTCTCTTAAAAGTTGTGTCAAAGAGAATAGTACGGCCACTTCTAATGTTTTGTTTCTTAGGTGATGTCTAAGAGAGAGTACAAAATTGATGTTAAAAAATAAGCTTTCAATGTATGTATGTGTCTTGCTAGTTTCTTGAGTTGTTCTAAAGTAATTTATTGTCTCACAATCATCTTAAATTATTCAAAGAGCTAGTTTCTTCCATAAGAAATAAGCTCTTTCTCTCTCATCTTCAAATTATTTGCCATATAATTTTTTTCTTATGTAGGCGCTTAATTAATATCTAAGAAACTAGCATTGAGAGTGGCCTATACTAGGTTAACTTCAAGTGCGCTCCAATATGGTTTAAATCAAAATTGTAAATAGCTAACGTGCCACCTCTCTTACCTTTAACATTATTATTTCCCTTTCAATGTGTCGTAAGGTTGATGTAAAAATACTATATCATAGTGTTATAGAAACTATCTACCTAAAAGTGTCCCTTGGCCTGCGGATCTGACACAAGGTTAGAATCTAAGCACTTCTAGAGTGGTATCTTACTTATGGTTCGGGCCCCTCAGAAGGGGGCCTTCTTCGTCTTCCACCTAAGCTACGCAAGAAAGGCTCAAAGCCAATCCTAGGGACCAGTAAAGCTTTATAGGGTCTTTCTGTTCAGGTGTAGGTAGTCCACATCTTCATAGACATGTTTATTTCACTGAGCCTCTCTCCGAGATAATGCCTTAGAAAAATAATTCCTAAAAATTCTTTTGCTATTTATCTCTTAAGTTGTTTTTATCAACTCCACAAGGACCATTTAATAGGAATGGAAAAGGTTTTAGCCCCCCCCCCCTACTCAATTTTTCTCTTCCCCCTCTTCAACTTGATTTCTCCATCTCCGACGAGTTTGGACCCATCTTCTCTGTCTCCAGCGAGCTGCTAGGGTTAGTGCTAGGGGGAGGGGTTGGGGGTTCAAGCTCCATCGGGGCTTCCTGTAACCCCCAGGCTTAGAGGGAAGACCATGGCAGTAGGGAAGCCCGACAGTGGTGGTGGTTCATGGGCATAATAGCGAGATGGTGGGGCACCGCTATAAGGAACGGTGACGTCCTAAAAGGGGAGAGGGGCGAATTAAGACACTTAGAAACTAATAGTTTTAAAAACTTCATTAGATAAATTTATCTCAATTTCTATCTAAATATGCTCTATTTTTTATCTAGTGTGTCTACTCTATCGCTTAAGAGGATTGCAACCTACTATAGCAAGGTAAATTGCAAGTATGTAAATGCAGAAACGTAAATAAGGTAGAAAGATAAACTCAGCATAAGGCATTTTTATCCAGTGGTATTAGTGGCACACAAGTCACCTCTAGTTCATATTGGAGCTTCACAAAGAATATGCTCTCGGTCGCTAAGTCTCTTCTGGTCACAGCTCTTGAGCTACCAAGTCACCAAGACAAGACTTTAAACACAATGAGCCACCAAGCCACCAAGGTGAGGTCTCACCACTAATCTCTCTTCTGGTCACTTGTATGCCATCTTCACTTCGGAGCTATAATCACAAAGACAAGGGCATCCATGTCCATACACAATTTTCTTACCGCCACTCCATACCAAGTTGGAGGTTCAACAAGTTACCAGCGAATCACCAAGACTCTAAGGCTCTAGTGTAACTTTTGGTACACAATTTGATCACTCCTTGATCCACTCTCTAGGTTGCAGCACCTAGCAACACTTCTCTCTAGGCCTATAAGTAATAATCACTCTTTAAACTTATGCTTAACCACCTTGTATGATCACTTTTAGCATTTTGATAGCTTGGATGTTTTCTCAAGTGTATATAGGCTTCTCTAAACTCTAACACTTTCAAATGACTGAGTGGAGGAGTATTTATAGCCTCAACCTTGTGGACTAGCCGTTGCCCCAATGGCTCAAATTCTCTGTATACGCCGGATGTTCTGGTATAGACAGATTGTACTCGCCAGAACTTTCGGCTTGTACACCTTCTAAAAACTAGCCGTTAGAACTCTACTGAAAGTCAATATTAACACCGGATGTTCCTGCGTGTTCACCAGCTCCATCGCTGGACCTTACGACGTGTTCAACTGAGCCATCCTGCGCCTTCCTCAGTGCAAAATACTTTGGTGTTGTTTTGCTTTATTGCCGGACCATCCGACATGCTAAACAACACCAAACTGGACTGACATCTTCTCTGCAACAAATGTTCCGGCATGCATACTACCGATTGCCAGACCTTCCGGCATGTACCATCCTTGAGCTTTAGTTCAAAAATTCTTCGACGTTCTTATCTCCACATCGCCGGATCATCCAGCATGTAAAAACATAAGGCAAGAAAACACTCAGGCGTTCACACCTCCTCTGCGTCGGACCTTTCAGTGTAGTCATTTTTCCTGAGACTTCTCCAATCCAACCAAACTTTGTCCCGGATGTGGTGGCTTCTTCATGTATAGCATCTATGAGACCTACTAATATATATTCTTTATAAACATATTAGTCCTAATGACTATGCTATCATTAATCTTCATAATCACAATCTTGCCTAATAGTATCATTTTCGCTACAACCACCAGTTGGGTGGTGGAGGATGGCCGGTGGGCATGGTCAAGGAGGGGGCCACAATGACTACTAGGGCAGCGAAAGAAGCAGCTACTATCGATGATTGATAAAATTGATTACGTAAATACTTATATAAAGTAGGGATATCTGGTCCTCAACTGTGCGTATCGAAGAAGACATGAGATTGTATACATGTTCAAGCTTTTCTGAGGATGATATCCCTATGTCCTGTTTCGTCTTGATTAATATTAGAAAAAGACTATTACAATGGTAATGTGTCTAGATCTAATTCTAAAGATCTCGGTGAGTTATCTTGTGTTCTAAATCCTAAAGCCCTTGTCGAATGAATCTCATCATGGTATGACTCTTGTGGATCTGAATGGGTTATCTCTCCTCTTATCCGACTAGGCTCGCTCTGTATTGCTTATCTGGCTTCTTGTTAAGAATTCGGTTTGGCTCCAGATTTCTGGCTTGGGATCCCTAGCTTTAGCCCCTTTAACATACCCACTCTCGCTCCTTATATAGTCGGGCCAAAGTAGCCGTACCACACTTAGAAACTCTAAGTGTAACTTTCTCAAATTGTATTACTTTCGGATATCTGAAAAACTCTTTCTTGATCTGGGGATGATTTTCGTGTAGAACATGATAAGCTGTCTAGAATATCGATGCATGCCTTATTGACGCCATGATAGTTGTGAAACCTACATTATCGGATTAAAGATACGTGTATGTTAGATACCCGTTCTTAGGATATATCGTATTTATATTAAGTATATATAATCATTAATTATTTATTCCTCGTCAGCTGCAGGGTAGGCGCGCCGGAGAACTGTTCTGGTAGCCATGGCATGGCCATAGTAGGGGCGAGAGAGGTCAGAGGAAGAGGAAGAACCCGACGAGAGGAAGAAAAAGATGGTGAGCGGTCTGATCTAACACTAGAAAAATTAGTGCCAGGAGACGGACCCAAACCAAAACACTAAGAGTGGGTGAAACCGTTTTTTAGCTTATTGTTCATTTCCCATTTTTACCTTGAGCTTCTCTAGTCAAACTCACGAGGAAACACATGATCTAGCTAATTGTCTCTGCTTCTTTTGGCAATCTTACACTACATGATATTAAAACTGGTGGTGCGCCGCTCGAATACGCTACCAAGTCAGTAGCCGGCATCAATATTCCCAATATTAATACTGACCGCAAGTGGGTATTTTCTTTGCCTGCACCATCATCAATAATGCAACAAACAAAAACGACATTGGCGTGACGCTTGACGTACTCAAGAAATGCAGCAAATCAATTGGCTGATCGTTTGTAGTTTGACCAAGCAAAATTTCGATGATATGAAACAGAAGAAACGGGCTACGAAGGTGACGGATCGATCAAGACCTCTGGGACCCAGTAGAGAGAAATGCATTTAGCATATATCACCTCATGATCGAAGAGATCCTCTCTTCCAGAAAGGGAGAGGCACAGGTTGAGGGACGATGACTCGATGAGATAAGGAGATAAATAAAAAAAATGCGTGACGAGAAGAAAGTGTACGAGTTGTTGCTGAAACCCTGCATTAATTGTCGATTTCGTCTTCCCGATTGGATGCAAAATTAGTACTCCAAGCATGAGTGTTTTCCTCGCAAAAAAAAAAAAAACCATGAGGGTTTCTACGCCAATCTGAGGGCAACGGGTGTCCCGCATGCGCACGATACCGCGTTGGCCAGCCCGTGCACGCCAAGTGTCCCGTACTAATAAGATCGCGCTTGCCTTCGACGTAGGCAACCAATTCTGACTCAGCCTGATTTTGGCATACGCTGCTTAGCCGCACAGGGAGTCCTCGACGCGTCCACCCTCCGTTCCCATTCTTCCCTCCCAACCCCTTTGTTCGCCATCTCCACCTTTGGTTCCCATGCCAACATCAAGCGAGCACGTGTAGGAATAGCAATGGGTCTGGACTCATTAGGTAATACCACTCCATATCTGTATCTGTCTCAAACAAATATGTCTGCTAAAATACATATACCTGCTCACGGGTATAATTTTCACCCATATTTGTACCCGAGAGGGTAACAGGTGCCCAACAGGTTACTCATACCTATTTCAGCATGCAATATCACAAAGATACCCATCTGGCTCACCCTTCTAACTAGCTGATATAGGTTCCCAGATGTCGGATCAATCAACTTGGATTTCAGCAATATGTCCCATCGGCATGCATATCTTGCTAAAACGTTGAGAAATTGAAAAATTAGTTTCTCTAAACATCACATTAATAACAATACGATGAAATCGTCGTGGGAACATACCAGGACTTGCAGCAAGCAAAGCGACATGAGCCCTCCGAAGCAGGCGAGCCAAGCACTTGTCATCTGCAGTTTGCCGCCATTGTCATGTCAGAAGCGAGATATAGAGAATGCACGTGAACTCGTGGAGTTGGGCGAGGGTAGAGTGTGGAGCGAGGCACTTATGAGGTGAGCGTGGGCGGAGCAGAGATGATGTTGCTGTGCAACGCAAAGGAGGAGCTCCATCCAAAAGAGATGCTTGGGCTGGGGCCAATGAAGTGCTACCCCATGAAGGCCTTGAAATTAGCGCGAAGATCAGCACCATCGGGGTTGTCCCATCACCTGGCGCCCACCTTCGCCCGCACTGTCGCATCACACCCCTCTCCTTCCCTATCATCATTAGCCATAATAAGAGAGCACGGACACACAGATGCGACAACGATGTGGTTGCCGAGAAGGGAACTGGGCCACTTGCGGCAATGGTCGAGATTGCGAGGGTGGCCAGGAGGGGAGCAGCGGGCGTGAATGTACACATGCCTTTTTCAACCCTATCCCTAACCTCAAACGACCACGAAGATCGAGCTTGAACTTACCCAAAGTTCTCTTTCCTTGCAGAGACGATGATGAACCTTCACAAACATCCCGCGACACTCCACAAGTTTGGATGCTCAGAGGGCGATGTCTAGCCGTCTAGGAGCTCAAAGCTACAAGAGTAACGAATGCAAAATTGATCGACTTGATGACGAACTTGAGTGCTCAAAAGTTTGAATGGAGCTCACTAGCAATCAATCACTCAACCCCACTCTCAATACCATGCAAGATTTAATGTCTAAGGGAGTGGGAGAGCTATTTAATTGCTATGAATGCTTTGCCTTCGTGGATGCTCAGCAACCAATGAAGGGAGGGGGTGAGGGGATATTTATATCCAACCCCTAAAAACTAACCATTATGCAGTTTTTCTACACTAACCCAGAACTTCTGGATTCAACCCGGAACTTCCAGGTTAGCTCAAGACTAAGTAACCGAGGACCCCTGCTCGGAAAGAATCCGGAGGTTTTGATTACCTGGAACTTAGGGGTCTGCCCGAAACTTTCGGGTTGGATTGAAAAAGTAAACCGAGCACCCTTGCTTGGAGCTTCACCCTGAGATTCTATCTATCCGAAACAACTGGTTTGGTTTTAAAGGAGCTCTACCCGAAGATTCCGGCTACCCGAAACTTTCGGGTTGCACCTGGAACTTCTGAGTACACAGAGCAACTTTGAGAAACTTGGTGTTCGTGGATTGATTTGTGTCTCTCATCTTTTGGATAAAAGGACATTTTGAGCACTAAGACATCCTAGATACAATCTAAACGCATCCGCCTTGATAGTACGACATACCTATACTTACATTTAAAAAATAAAATTAATTAAAACTATTAAGTACCCATGTGCCGCATTTTCTTTTCCTTTTCAAGGAACGTCAACATTATTAACATCTTTAATAGGATTAAAACCTGTTCATAATCTCATTAAACTCATAAGTTCCTTAATCGTTTGTCATCAATTATCCAAAATCCACATACTTTCTAAAAAAGTATGTACTTCAATCTCCCCCTTAATCTCATTAAACTCATTAGTTGCCTAGATGTACTTTCAATCTCCCCCTTTACATGCACTATAAATTATATTTTTCTCAAAAGAAACATTTATTAGTTCTATTGAGGAGTCTTCCCTTCTATATACGGTCACACCCTAATTAGAAAAAAGATAATTATAGCTCATTTCATAAAGTTGTGATACGGATAATAAATTGTAGCTAAGAGATTTAACTAATAAAATATTTAAGATAGAATGATCATTTGAGATAGAAACTTTACCTAGACCAATTACCTTTTTTTCCCATCATCTCCAAATACAATATTCTCATGTAAACCTCTATTTTCTTCAAATGATGATAACATGTTCTTCTCTCTGGGTATATGGTTGGTGCATCCACTATTAAGTACCTAACTTGATCCACCGGTGGAGTATGTCTACAAAATAAATTAAGCTTTTATTTTAGGTATCTAAATTTGCTTGGGTCATTTCATGTTAGTCACAAGAACTTTTGGCAACCATACATTCCTTTTTACAACACAATCCTTTTGCACGGGCACCAACATATAGAGCAACCACTTTACCAAGACTGTTCCTCTTCAAAACATAAAAGGCATAAAATTTAGCTTGTGGTGCATTGCCTATGAGTTGATTGGCTTGTGTAGTGGAATCAACTTGCTTGCCTCCTTTGATGAATTTGATGCATTCCTTGCTATTTACCACCACACACTTATTTGGCTTGCTTGTATACATATCAAACCCATGCCCTCTCTTATGCTTGTTGTTCTTGACCTCCATAGTTTTGTACAGGACATCATTGAATTTGTATGACTTGATACACCCATACTTGACTAAGACATTTGACCTCTTATTTTTCTTTTATAATTCTTGCAAAGATTGAGTATTAGTGGCACAAGTATTTATATTAATATTCTAGCAACAAGAGCAACCTTGACTAGTGGAAGTATTAGAGAGCAATGTTGCATTATTAGAGGAGAAAAATGCTATTCCTAATAGCAGTTTCATCCAAACAATTGACATTCTCTTGAAGTATGACATCACTACCCTCTAGACTAGCAATAGATTCATTGGTCAATCCTAATTGTTTGGTCAACTCCTCAACATTCCCTTTCTCATTAGCAAGGAGCTTCTCGAGTTCAAGGTTTATCATCCTTTTCAAGGATGAGCAAGTCCTCTTGCTTCTCGAGAATATACTCTTGACTCTCTATTTTGTCCGTCCTCAGTGCATCAGTAAAATCAATCATCGTTAAACCAAAGTGCCTATAATAAGATTTTTGGAGTGTTAGATAAAATCATACTTTTGGATTTAGTTTTATCCCTTTATAATTCATAAACATAAATTGATAAACTAGCATTATGATATAGCAAGAGTATAACCTAAACATGTATGTAACAGGAATACACATGTCCCCACCTGCGTGCACTCGTGCCCTGTCCAAGACCGGTTCGGTGAGACAAGCGCATGGGTGTGGTTTTCTTGTCCTCTCATTCACATGTTCTACGTGTGTGTGTTTGGTTGCCCGAATCTGCTCTAGCCTAGTCTGGTAGATACGTATAATATCAGGAAGAAACATGTTTTGTTGCTCGCATCCACTGTTCTAGTCTGGTTCAACGGGTATAAATATACGCCTTCAGTCTGGCCCAGAAGTGAAGCTCGATTCGAGCTTCACTCTGCAGCCTAGCCCGATGGATGTAGGCTCCTGCATCCATTCATACAGACAGACTCACTTATCAATGTCACAAAATCATCTTCATACGAGCAACAAATTACTTAGTTTAGCTTATCCAAATAGATACAACTAATCAAATACTCTTTTTTTCATCAAATATGACTTTATTCAACATGCTTCCTCTTAGCCTGCATATACGATGCATCTCTATGGAACCTCATTCGAGGAATCAAACACACCATAAGGGGATGGATGTCACAACTACATTTAAATTAGTCTTCCTCCACGCCCACTAGCAATATAAGACTAAACTCAATGTCCCCTTCACTTAATGGGCATTTGATATTTATTGTGAATTATTCTCAAAATATAATGGGCAAAAATCCTAAATTAGACAACCTACATGAGTGTATTTGCCGAAATAGACAACATGTTGTCGTATTTACAATTTTAGAATTCACATCCAGCACATCATTTACCGAAAATGGAATTTCGGTACACCGTACGCCGAAAAACTCATATTCGGCACACCGTGCTGAATATGGACTACAGTGCCGTATTCGGCGCACGGTGTGCCGAATATGAGTTTTTCGGCGTACGGTGTACCGAAAATTCATTTTCGGTTAATGATGTGCCGAATACGGATACTACATTTGTCAATATGATGATATATTGTCTATTTTGGTAAATACGTTCATATATGTTGTCTAATGTTGGATTTTTGCCAATATAAGGAGGCAAACACATGTATTCTAACACATATTGATCTATGCAGCCAGCATCTGCTCGATCGAGAGGGAGATGAGGCCGGTGGCAACCGCGGGGGAAGAGAAGGGTGCCGCCGACGAACTTGACGATGGCCACGCCAATGGTGACCAAGAATGACCAGCAGAGCGGCGACTCTCCCCTCCCCACTTTGTGCTTTACCTCCCTGGAGTCGGCTGCCACTTCCCTCCTGTTCTTCTTTTCTTTCCGCATTTTTCCTAGGTATCATCAGATTTAGTTCATTGGCATCAATGGATCTAGTTTCTCCTTCTCAGGTGTATCTCTTACATTATTTAGTTTCAATTCAGATGCAACTAAAAAAACAGAAATGTTCAGTTAATTACTCGCTCACGGATAGGTTCATTTCATCCATTTGCGCTGTGTTTTTTCGCAACTAATTTCGGCTCGGATTTCAAAATTGCTTCAGGTTCGGTTCAGTCTGAATGAAGGAGTAAATTGCTTAGTCGGAACCGAACATGATCCTTACCATCAGCAAGGATCAAAGGAAGGTGAGCATTCAAACTGCTTTTTTTTTTTTTTTTAACTTTGATGCTACTTTGTCAGGGACCAGCTACATAAGGTTCATGTCTCAGAATGGTTTGTACGCTGGTAGGCTTTATTTGTTATTTCTGGAAGACGGGGAAAAAATAGCTTTTCATTCCATGGAACAAATAGTGTGTCACTATAGCATATTCGGAAATAGAAAGTTCCAATTCGAGGTTGTCATGACTTAATCATCAGATCACTTATAATCAAATGGAGCCAACATAATTTGACTTTGAATCAAATGAAGGCTTTGCTTTTCTCCAACACAATTTTACTCTGAAGAAATCTTGAGGAAAACATTGGTCGCCATGGTTGAATACTTAAAATTTTAGCAATGTTTAGTACTGGTAAGTGCCTCCATTTTTGCATGCCATTTTCAAATGGTGCCAGTGAATAAATGTTAGTTATTTTTTGATTTCCATCCTTTGCAGGTTAACCAATGCTTGAATACACGTACTGATTTCGCAAAGAACTTTAGGTAAGCTCAGAATACCCTAGAGTTGAAATTCGAGTGTGATTCAGTTAGTTAGATGCTCGTTCTTTATATTATTGTATTGCAAAATTCTCTTTTCGCTGCTATTGGGGGATCTCCATTAAGGACCCTTGATGCCTCTGCGTTTGCCAGTCTAGTTTGGAGACAATCAGGCTTAGAACCCCTCCGAAACCCTCAGGCTCTGGAGCAACCATGGAGACCCAAACCTCCAGAGCCGTCTGTGATAATCTTTGCACGGAAGGCTCCACAGTAACCGTCTATATAGTGGCATCCCACTAAATCATTTCTGTGCTAGTGTCAAAAGCAGAATAAGGTACTATGAATGGTAGGGAGACTCCCGGATATCTCTATGCATGGCCGGACTTGCCATGATTCATGGGTATTTAGTAGAATACCCATTATTTTGCAAAAAAAATCAAATATACGTAAGGTATATACATGTGTATAAATTGAAATGGGTTAAATTCATATGCGAGCCCACCTTAATGGCCCAATCTCATCAAACCGACCAGTCCACAGACCATGAGAGGCTCCACCAGACCGGCAGACTGTGACCTCAACTCCTCAAGTTGTATTCTCATCATCTCGTGACTCGCCTTCCGCCATCCATGCACCAGACCATGTCACTGTGAGTTAATGCCTATGGCTAGGGTTTAGAGGAGGCCAACTGGTGGGGCGACAGGAGGCAACGATGGTGGCAGGCGACGAGGCAGGGTCATAGGCCCGCAACTTGTAGGGATGCGCACGTGCGGTGCTGGCAGGCAATGTCTGGACTAGCCGAGTAGCGGGCGGGGGGCGTTTGGGCAACGTCAGCAAGAGGGTGGCAAGCGGCAGGCAGGCATGCGGCGTTTGGGTGGTGCTAGTGGGTTGCGGGTCGCAGGACCAGGCATCTAGCTGACCAGTTGTGACCTTGAAGGATCAAGATAGTATCCTAGAGAGGGGGTGAATAGGCACTTTTCAAAAGATTAAAAATAGAATTGCAGAAGCTAATCAGATGTTACGATCTATGTGACTGAATGTTCTAACTAACACCGAAAGTTCCGATTGATACGATCGGAACTTTCAATTTTGGTTGAACTTAAAACCTAGCTAGATCTACTATCAAAGATGAGAAGCAGAGAAAGATGCTACTCAATTTAAAGTAGAACAAACTAGCACAAAGTTTGACTCAAGGTAGTAAGATAGTTGCTCAAAAACACATAAAAGGTAAGGAATAACCGAGAGTGGAGACGAGCTGAATTTGTTCCCGAAGTTCAGATCCGTGAGAGGATCCTATGTCTCTGTTGAGGGGCTCGATCACACTCGATCCGAGTCTCTTTCAACCATTTTCCTCACGAGGTTTCACAAAGCACTCTACGACTTCCTTTGGTATTTCTTCCCTTGCGGAGGCGAAATCCAGACTTCACAAACTTCTCATGATGCACTACAAGTGAATCAATGGCTCATGAGTGACTCCTAGCCATCTAGGATACCTCAATCTCTAAGAGTAACAAATTAGAAATAACATATGCAAATTTATATCTCTGAATATGTCATATGCAAATTTATATCTGTGAACATGTCATATGCAAATTTATAGATCTGTAAATTTATATCTGGGAACATGTCATATGCAAATTTTCAATTTATATATGTGAGATGGTATGTTTTTATTAATCCATATTCTTTTATGTCGCAATATCACACATGTTCACACACTTGCACCTCACGAATGCCAGGATATAGGGAAGCTCCCTCTTAAAATTCCTTTAAATGGTGCATTTGTTATTAAAATCAAATTTCTCTCAATGCACACTTTTAGGAGGAGGGGGCTTACTATATATCTTAGCATTAAAAAAATATATTCATTCAAATCTTAGCTTTAATCGTGTTATCATCAATCACACAAAAGGGAGAGATTGAAAATGCATCTAGGCCTGCTAAGTGGGTTTTGATGATTGACGACAAGCGATTAAGGGACCAATACATTCAATGAGTATTTGAATAGGTAAAAGTCCCAATGATGAAAGTTAAACGACATTGGTGAACCCCAAAATTGAATTATAAACATAAATTAGATAAATTTTGGATTTTTGGTATATAAATATAAAATTATCAATAACTATATAGTATTTAATGACAAGTTTTGAATTAATGTTCACCCTTATTTTAGGTATTCATGTATATAATATAACAATAGTCATTAATTATTTTTGAATTAATTGTCATTTGTATGGTTCATTCATGCATGCATGCATGGTAGCTCCATATATTTTTTTTATGAAAAGCTTGGTTGCTCTCTTTTATTATGTTGATTTGATATTAATTTACTTCATACATTGTAGATGGATCGTGGTTGGCTGTACGGTTCTCGTACAAAACCAAGGGTACCTTGATGGTGTGACGGCTTTTCTGTTAGCTGCCGAGGAGGATCCTTTGGAAAAGTGTGTTGAATTTATATATTATCCTTGTTGTGATTGTAGAAACAAATATCATTTCTTAGATGGAATGCCGTCATACAGATCCAAGCGCACGTGATTATTAGGGGCTTCAAATCGGACTACACGTGTTGGAGCAAACATGGTGAAGAACATAATGTGCTACATGAAGATGTTGGTACTGTCGAAGAACCCAAAGTCGATGTAATAAGAGAAGATGACGAGGAATTTGGTGCCGATGATGATGATTGCGGTGCTGCAGGCGACGATGATAGGTTGGATAAGATGTTGTATGATGCAGACATGAGCTTGAGTACTCAGAGAGATTTTAACAAATTCATATGCTTGATTGAGGACTCAGAAAAGCCGTTGTTCCCTGGATACAAACTGGAATACACAAAGTTGTCATCCATGCTTAAACTGCTTAAATTGAAAACAATCAATGGTTGGTCAGATAAGAGTTTCACGACGCTATTAGAACTCTTATCAAACATGCTTCCAGATAAAAACTAGCTGCCCAAAAGTACATATGAAGCAAAGAAGGTTCTTTGTCCATTAGGGATGGATGTAGAATGGATACATGTATGTCCGAACGACTGTATCCCCTACCATAAAGATCTATTAGACTTGTCTTCATGTCCAGTGTGCAAAGCATCTCGATACAAGCGTAAGAGTCAATCAGACAACGGCGAGGTGAAAAAAGAAATTTTTGCTAAAGTGGTGTGGTATCTGCCTATAATTCCACGTCTTCAGCATTTATTTGCGAATTAAAAAGAGGCCAAATTATTGTGCTGGCACTCAGAGGGCTGCAAGCAAGATGGAAATCTAAGGCACCCTTCTCATTCTCCCTAGTGGAGAAACATCGACACGATCTTCAATGACTTTGGTGCAGAACCGAGGAATATAAGGTTTGCTTTGAGCACGGACGGGATGAATCCTTTTGGAAACATGAGCAGCAGGCACATCACTTGGCCAGTTGTTCTCAGTATTTACAACCTACCTCCTTGGTTGTGTATGAAGCAGAAGTACTTGATGATGTCGCTGCTTATCCAAGGTCCAAAATAACTTGAGAATGATATTGATGTATACCTAAGACCATCGGTGAAAGATCTAAAAATATTGTGGTACTTGATGGTACTGTGAGTATGTGGCTGCCCCACTCATGTAAAACGGTGTTCATGCACCACTGTAGATTTCTTAATAGGTATCACCCGTACCGCAACATGAAGGAACAATTCAACAGAACGAGGGAGAGATTTATGTCCAAGACACTACAATGGTCAAGAGGTGCACAATATGGTTAAAGATCTCGATATTATGTTTTGAAAGGGGAGTAAAAAAATCTAAGGATACCGGTGGCATGTGGAAGAAGAGATCGATATTGTGAGAGCTACCGTATTGGAAGCACCTTGAATTTCGCCACTGCATCGATGTCATGCATGTAGAGAAGAACGTGTGCAAAATCTTGGTTGGTCTTTTACTTAATATTCTAGGCAAGACAAAGGACGCACTCAACGCAAGGATTGACTTGGTTGATTTGAAGATTAGGCTCGAGTCTCTGAAAAAGGTAGAACGAGGCTTCCTCCTGCCTGCTATAATCTGAAAAAGGCCGAGAGAACTGAACTATCTGCCATCAGGTTACTCCACCAACATCTCGAAACTTGTTTCGATGCAAGATTTGAAACTAGTTGGCATAAATTCGCATGATTTCCATGTGTTGATGACACAGATGATTCATTTTTCAATCCAAAATATCCAACCGACCTATCTTTGAGACACAATCACCAAGTTGTGTTACTTCTTCAACATAATTTCTTAGAAGATCATTGATTCTGAAGTACTTGATGTTTTACAAGCCAATGTGGTGAAGACACTATGTCATCTTGAGATGTACTTTCCTCCGTAGTTTTTCAATATCATGGTACATGTTATTATTCACCTCGTGAGAGAGATAAAGATATGCGGCCCAATATTCCTACATCAGATGTACCCATTTGAGAGGTACATGGGAATTCTTAAGAAGTATGTACGGAATCGATCTCGTCCGGAGAGCAGCATCGTCCAAGGTTACATAACCGAAGAGGTAGTCGATTTCTACATCAATTACATGGAGCAGCTTAAACCAATAGGTGTGCTCATGTCTCGCCATGAGGGGAGATTGGATGGGAAGGGGACCATAGGTAGGAAATCAATCATTGCTAACTTTGCCACATTATCTAAAGCCCATTTCATGATCTTGCAACATATGACTGAAGTATCCCCGTATATCGATGTGCATATGGGCGTGCTACGCAGAGAAAATCCAGGTCATACGGAGGCTTGGATCACAAAACAGCACAACCGCAGCTTCAACAACAGGTTGACAGCGCAAGTCAGTAAAATAATTCAACAGCGGACAATATTGTCTAGTTGGCAAGATGACCAAGTCACACAGTCATGACATTTGAAGCATACAACATAAATATTTTATACCAGAGCACAAGATAGTAAGAGCACGGTATAGAACAACGGTGTGTGCATAGATACCTTTCAGGACAAATGTGGGGTCTGTGCGTACTATGGGTATATACAGGAGATTTGGGAACTTGGCTATGTGTGTTTCAAGATCCCCCTCTTTTGGTGTCGTTGGGTTGTACTCTCAAGTGTTAAGGTAGACAAGTACGAAATAACTACTGTTGATCTCGAACATGCCGCATACAAAGACGAACTATTTGTACTCACCAAACAAGTTGTCCAGGACATTTATGTGCAAGACCCGGAAAATCCAAAGCTTCACGTAGTCCTTCAGGGAAAAAAAATGATTGCCGGAGTTGAGAATGTCGTAGACGAAGAAGAGTACAATCAATTTGATGAGTCCACTATTGGAGATGGCATCGCCCTTAACAAAGAATAACTTCTGACTGGGGCCGCTTGCTATCTACACGTTGATCATCAAGAAGGGTTGATTGTTAAAGCTGTATGATGTTACTCGATTGTTATGTACCTATATATTGTAATGTAATATGTTAAATTGAATTAGTTATAAATTTACTTAAAAATTTCATCTCATTAATGTATGGTTTAATGTGTACTATAACATAGTGTTAAGATCAACAAGTACAAATAAGAGTACAATTAAATTTGATTACTTTCCTCTCTCAGACAGCAACGACCTTACTGAAGAACAGCTTCCGAGACTAATAGCATGTTTAGTGTTGATGTTAAATTTTGGATTATAGTAACATGAATGAGATCTACACCATTTTATAGTACACATTAAACCATAAATTTACATAAAATTTTCTTCTCGTTTGGAGTTCGTATGAATTATATATGAATTTTGCAAGTTTTTGGAAAATTAATAGTACAAACGGATTATTATTTTGAATAGTCTGTAATACTAGTACAGACGGCTATTTATAAAGAACTGTCTATACTAATATTATGGTTATAAATGGCTCATTAGTACAAATGACTCTACCTTACAACCCGTCCGTACTAACGAGGGTATAAATACCGTTCAATCTGCACCACCACCCAGTTTATTCCTAAACACTAGTGTTGGAAACTAAGACACTGAACAACAGAGGATATCTACAGCTAAGAGGGAGAGCTGAAGGCTTCGTAACACAGCACATGTTTATGTGTAGTTATCTAGTATTTTCAATGTGTCCCTTCAGTTACAGTGCCGACCTATTTATTGCAGATACTCAACCACTCCACACCATAATTTACAACAATGCCCCCCTAGCTGCCACATTCTCGGCATATTCAGGGGCACTTTGGTACAATCCCAAACACATTAGTACATTTACAACTATACCCTACACCACTACGCGGGCTTCGGCGGACACCGCGCTTTCTCCTAAGCCCCCTGAAGTCCATCACAGACGGGGGCCTTCAATGCACATTCGACTGGCTTTGATGCTGTGTCCCGAGTCGACCTTCGGTCTCTGTCCGAAGGCCCGCCAAAGGCTTCGCCTGTGATGAAACTCGGTGTCGTGAGTTGACCTTCGGTCTTCGTTCGACGGCCTGCCGAGGGCTTCGCTAGCTCTTCCTGAAACACAACTACATTATTCGTCAGTAAACGACCACCATTGGTCTTTGACCCACCATCCGAAGGGGCACATGAGACCATTCCCCAATAGTAGCCCCCTACAGGTAAGGTCCACCTTCGATGGGTCGAACCTGTGAATAAAATGGTATGACCGAACAACGCCCCTTCGGCCTGTCGAAGACCCCTAAGGACTCATTTTACCTTTTAGCAGATAGCCCCCTCTGGTTGTTCAAAAGTTTTTTTATTACCATTTTGCCCCCATACAACGGTTAGGGTTCAAGAGCTCTAAATGCCTTCGCCACATGCTCAACCATCTTTTTTGGCAACGGTTCAATTTCCAACGCGCCTCGTTATACCCGCCGTTAGCCTTTCATTTTACCACTATAAGTATACTCTACCCGGCGCCTCAATCTTTACCTTTTGAATTTGCTGAAGCTCTAGCTCTCGTATGAAGACTCCAACGCCCACATCTCTTTCCGAAACCTAGTGAGACTCCATGGCTCTGAGAGGCAAAACAAACCGCCCGAAGACGTATTAGATTGGAATATCTAAAGTTGACGAAGAAGTTCTGGTTGGACTAATTAAAGAGGGTTTGATTAGTGATGTTTTGAAGGTTAGACTCCGAAAGGCCAGGAGACTCCGGAGCCCGAAGATGACAAAGCCATTGTTTTCGTGGACCACTTCCGAGTGAGGCTTCGCTTCCCTTGTGATAAGATGGTGGTGAAGGTTCTGAAGCTGCTCGAAATCTACCTCCACCAGCTGACGCCGAACACCATTGTTCGACACAGCCTCTTCACTTGGGTGGTGCGTTCAGAAGGAGCAAAGGCATCGGCCAGGGCTTTCGCTGCAGCCCACAAATTCCATCACCAACTGAAGCCACTCTTCACGTTGAGCGTGCAAAGCGAATCCCATTATGGCTATTTGAACTTTACTTATCATGCCGGCCTAGCCACACCAGTCGTGGCACATAAAAACAAATGGCCGAAGGACTGAACACAATGGTGGTTCTACCATTAGGTGGACCGAGAGAAGTATCTCGTGTCCAAGTCTGAAGAGGTGAAGGGGAACCGTGCCCTAGATGTAGTGCTGAAGGTCTCCCAGAGGGAGGCTTTCAAGGCCTTCACTAGGTGCGCGAAGCACCTAAGCATGCGTGATCTCATAGAAGAGTTTATGGCGTCCGGGGTGTGACCCCTCAGTCGGGGCTAGACCATCCTGACTTTTGGTGATAAAGGGCTGGAGGGACTCTGTCGTCCCTATCCTGACTTCCAAGGTTTTACAGGTATTATTTTTTTTATCATGTTCTTAACCTCACTTCGGCTTTGTCCTTTCCTTACATTATTTGCTTTGGGGGCAGGCTTGATGGTGAGCGAAGTGGAGACTAGAGCGATGCTTCTTCTTGGGAAATTTACCCAAGACGAAGCCCAGCTCTGCACCGACCAGGGGCTTGGTCAACGATTAAACCGGATTTTCGATCTACAAGGTCTCACCTATAAGTACATGATGAAGGTTTCCATGCTCTCATCGGGCCAGGGCAAAGGAGACCGCTCCCCAAATGCTAGGACCGACGGAGCATCTGCTGCGGGAAGCCAAAAGAAGTAGAAAATGGAATACCCTTCGCCATGAGGGGGCAGAAAGAAGAATGCTCATGCCCTAAAGAAGCGACCTCGTGAAGTGGCATTTGATTACTTCGGCATTGAAGAGGCTCCCAAATGCTCAGCGGCCATTCGTGTTGTGCCACTCAGACAAGCACCTCCAAAGGGCACACAGGACCATGTCGCCTCCTCGCCAAAGCCTGTCTTTTATGCGTGTGTGGACCTTGCCACGCTAATACTCAGCGACGAGGAGGAAGATCCTTCGGATCCACTCGTTACTATCGAACTAGCGGAGAGGGAAGGTGAGGAGCCCGAATGAGAAAAAAAATGTTGAAGATGCCGGAGCTGAGTCGCCCTCTACCTCTTCACTTTCGAGTTCTTCTTCTAAGGACAGTTCGTCCGAAGGCCACAGAGCCAGAGATACCGAAGAGAACACTTCGCCGCTTCCTTCTCCCATGCTCCTCCCCGACGGCCCCCTTCTCAGCAACCTCCCTCATGGCATTGTCCATCCTGGTTGACGTCCCTCCCGGTGACCTCCCTCTCGGCGTCGTCCCTCAAGGTTCACCTTTCCTCCCTCCTGGCGTCCTTCTCCCGGCGACCTCCCTACGACATCCTCTCTCCCGGTGACCTCCATCCAGGTGACCTCTCTCCTGGTGTCCTCCCTCCCGGCGACCTCCATCCCGATGGCCCCCCTCCCAGCAACCTTCCTCCTGGCGACCTCCCTCCTGGCATCCTCCCTCCCGGCGACCTCTATCCTAGCGACCTCCCTCTTGGAGACCTCCCTCCCAACATCCTCCCTCCCGATGGCCCTCCTCCTGGTGACCTCCCTTAAGGTTCACCTTTCCTCCGTCTCTGTTGATCTGGACAAAAAGGTTCATTTATGATTTTGCTCAATGATGAATATATGTGCTGAGAATTGGGCATGTTCTTTGAGTATTCTAGCTTAGGCCTGTGATATCTCTAATTGTTTGGTTGAATCGATAGCACCTGGAGGCTAATTAGTGTGTGTCTAAGTTCTGTTCATGTACATTGAGATGCATATGGTGGTTTTGTTCACCTATGTGCAATCAGTTAATTTGAACCCTAGATTAGTGCAGCAGTGGATTTCAGAGAGAGCTTTACATATCTCATACTAGATAAATTGGTGATCCAATTGATGTTACTATCCCTTTTGCAATTTATTTTTGTATGAGATATGGTCTCGACAGTGACCTTCCAGTCCTGTTTCGAGTATGTGCACTTTGGCTTGATACTGCAATACTTCCCATGATGATTCTTTGATCAATAAGAAATTTGTCTAGGTTTCCTTACTAGCTAAATATTTAGGAACATTACCCAATTGATGATGAATTCGATATGACAA
Source organism: Phragmites australis (assembly GCF_958298935.1). Classification (NCBI taxonomy): domain Eukaryota; kingdom Viridiplantae; phylum Streptophyta; class Magnoliopsida; order Poales; family Poaceae; genus Phragmites; species Phragmites australis. The sequence goes on from NC_084929.1 coordinate 28,183,400, forward strand.
TTAGGAGCAGGATCATGTTAGTCTTGGGGTCAATTGTTACATTGTTTCTGAGCGCACATTATTCAATTTTTATTCTTGTTGTCCAGTACTTGGAATATACATGATGGTCCTATTTACCTGTTGTTTCATTCAAAGGTCATGTGTGTGTGTGTGTTACTATATGGCTGTTATGTTTGCTTATGGCCTTGTGCTAGCCCTTCATTACCAATTGGCTTGTTAGTAGCTGGTAATTTGTGGAGGATTTCTCTCTCTCTCCCCCCCTCTCTCTCCATTATTTTGTATGAGCTCCTGGTTCAATAATTCTATCAGACAAAAGAAAGTATGAAGTCATTTCAATGAAGTACGGCATATTGGCATGTGTATGACTTTGTTACATGATATGTGTATGACTTTGTGACATTGAATCAATATGGTCAATCTACTGTGTTTATGCAGTTTGAATGTAAATGACCTGCTATGTGTATGATCTGTTGTTGATATGTCTATTTACATTCAGAAATATATGAATTCAGTATTGTATATATGGTACAGGCAGTTCTATACCTACAACTGTCTATATAAATCACAACATACAGCTCCTATATCACAGACGGCTCGAAACAGGAGCTGTCTGTACTGTATCATAGTACAAATGACTCGTTATAGGAGGCATCTATACTGTTACGATATCATATATGGCTCGCAATTTCGAGCCGTCCGTACTGCACCATAGTATAGACGTCTCGTTAGTGGAGCCGTATGTATTATTAGTATATTACAGATGGCTCAAAACTTTAAGCCATCTGTGATATTTTATAGTACAGACGGCTCTCGATTGGAGTTATTTGTACAGACGGTTCAAAACTCGTCTGTATAAATCTGATTTGTACAGATTCTTTTCTACAGACAGTTTGGACTATATAAAGATTCTGAAGCCTGTACAAATATTTTCTCTGATTTTCTGAATGGAAAGTGCTTGAACTCTTGTTAGACCTCAAATTTATTTATGTCTGCAGCAGTTGTACGGCCCAATTTTTTTCTGCCATTACAAGATTTTTTTTTGAAAGCCTGCCATTACAAGATTGAGAACATTATCTCCAAGGACATGGTTCATGCAAATACTAGCTTATATTTACCAAGATTTGCTACGAGATTTGGAAAAGACCTAATAACTTGGACAGGGAACCGTTTGGGGTTTGATAGCTGCTTGCCCTTTGAACTTTTTGGATACGCTCTTTTACAAACATTATGGTGCCTTTGTTGCTATTTTGGAGGAATCACCATTCCGTCTACGGTACTGTATCTGTTCCCCAATCCCCAGCAAGGTTTGTTTTGGTGTATTACATAGAGTATTTTGTAACTTTACTTATTTCCTTATTTATTAATCAATAGTGCTGTTTTGTTTTTACATAGAGTATTTTGTTTGCTCTTTGATTGCTACTATGCCTGTCTCATCTATACTGCATTCTGTGACTTTTGCTTGGTTCTTAGCATGTTCGTGGTTTTCTCCGTTCAACTCCTTTGTTATTTCTTTTCTCTTACCTTTGTTGCTTTGCTTGAATGTGCAGTAGGCTGATTGATATTTGTTTGCTATTGTTAGAACGTGAAACCACCAAGAACTTCGTGGAGATAAAGCTACGATGATTTTCTTTCCAAACTTTGTTCTCCTTCCTCATTTGGATCTGCTCTGTATCACATAGGATTGCAGTGATTAATAAAAGTTGAACTGTGTTGATACTAAGATATAGGGCTGCTTTGACTTTAAATTTAGGATAAAGACACTGTATCTCATATCGTACAATTCCTTCTCGTAAAGCATAATTGAAATACTAGTATATGTTTTACGGTTTTCATCCTTTGTATCTGCACAATGTTACACGTATAGCAAACAACTTTCGCTAAAGATATGATCACTACCACCCTGATAGCATGTAGAGAAAAACGAGTCCATTCGCACCAGCATGAACTAGAGCAACGATGTTGGGTCCGCGCACCACACGCAAGTTGCTTGCCCGATTTCGGCTGAGAGTTTTTTTATATATTTTCTAACATTAATATTTAAATGAATAGATCTCTTATAGAAAAATTATAAAAATAGACATCTACCGTCCTCTCATAACTCGTACCATGGTACGCAGTCTGACGTGTCCACGCTCTGATCCAGCGGTTAGGACCTGTCATATGAACAGTGTTTTGTCAAAATCACTGTTTCCACTCACATTTTCTTTAAACAAAACTGTGGTCTTCTGTTGCTCTAAAAAATCTTAAAACAAAATTATACGTGTTTCATAATTCATATGTAACCAATTTTAATTAGATTCACTAAAAAGTATAGGTAGAATTTAAACTAAAATTCTTAAAAGATTACTTTTATAGCTTTTAACAATTGTTAGGGTCTCAAATAAAATTTCCAAAAATTTGAAAAAATTCACTAATATTTATCTTATGTGATGAACTAATTTTTAAAATTATTTTCAACCCTATGTTATACGGTGAAAAATTGAGTTCCTTTGTAGTGCTCTATTCACATGAAATAATAAAAATGCATATAAATAGAGCATTAAAAACAACTCACTTTTTTACCATATAAACTAAGGTTGGAAATAATTTTAGAAATTAGTCCATCACATAAGATAAATATTTGTGAATTTTTCTAGATTTTTGGAAATTTATTTGATACCCTAACAATTATTAAAAACATATGAACAGTGTTTTGTCAAAATCACTGTTTCCACTAACATTTTCTTTAAACAAAACTGTGGTCTTCTGTTGCTCTAAAAAATCTTAAAACAAAATTGTACGTGTTTTATAATTCATACGTAACCAATTTTAATTAGATTCACTAAAAAGTATAGGTAGAATTTAAACTAAAATTCTTAAAAGATTACTTTTATAGCTTTTAACAATTGTTGGGTCTCAAATAAAATTTTTAAAAATTGAAAAAAAATCACTAATATTTATCTTATGTGATGAACTAATTTTTAAAATTACTTTCAACCCTAGGTTATACGGTCAAAAATTGAGTTCCTTTGTAGTGCTCTATTCACATAAAATGATAAAAATGCATATAAATAGAGTATTAAAAAACTCACTATTTTACCATATAAACTAAGGTTGGAAATAATTTTAGAAATTAGTCCATCACATAAGATGAATATATGTGAATTTTTCTAGATTTTTGGAAATTTATTTGATACCCTAACAATTATTAAAAATTATAAAAATAGTATTTTTTGAAAATTTTAGTTTAAATTCTACACATGATTTTTAGAAGAATACAATTAATTTTAGGATTTTTGAGCAACAGACTCTAAACAGTGATTTCGATTTAAAATACTGTTCACACGTCTATTCTAGCAGTAATCATGGATCTATTTATTTAAATGTTAATATTAAAAAATATATAAAAAAAAAACTCTTCGGCCGACAGCGACGCACGACGGCACGAACCGAACCCGCGTTCTAGGTTCATCCACCGTGCTGTCCCACCCGTCGTCGTCGCCAGCCGCCTTCACGGGGCCCGATGGAAGGGACAGAAGGGTGTGGGACGCGCGCCGTCCAGGTGCACCCGATGAGTAGTTCAGGGCGGAGTGGAAAGATTCTCTCGAGATCCGACTCCAGCACGCCGCACGCTGCAGGTGCCTCCGGCTTGCGCCTCGCTCGGATGCGTCCACCAGCTTTCAGCGCGGCTGTAGCATCACCACAGATGTCATGTCTGGATCCGTGCAACGTCACCACATGACACTAGGAATGAACACCAGATAAGATTGTGGTTTATTGGTTTGAGTACTTTAACAGACTGCTTGGCAGGTAAGAGGAAGATTGCAAGCAAGTGGATTGTGTTGACTATTGCAGAGTATTGAAAGTCTAGTAATGTCATCTTCAATAGTTATTTTAAATTTTTATTTTTAAAAATATTATTACAATATTCTCTATCACTATTACAGTATCTTTTTTTTTTATCTCCAACAGCTACCCTATTTACTACCTCATACTCCTCTTTTTTTCTCTCCAGTCCCGCTGTCAGCCTCTATGAACAGTACTACTACAGTGACCCACAAAACGTTGTGCTGGGAACCGATTTGGCTGGAGATGCTACAGTACTGGATGCCGATTCTGCTGCAGATGCTACAGTGACCGGTAAGACACTGTAGCACTCGAATCTGCAAATTTAAGGTTCTGCTGGAGTTGGCCTAAAGTAGTAGGTTACCGTATATTGCTAGCTTACTACGAAAAGCTACTCCAAGTTGTTGTGATCTAATACAACTACTTTCGTCTATCTCTGTTATCATTAGTTATGTTAATTAACCAGATGGCACCACCAGTTTGCTATATCCGGTAAAAAGTGTTTTTTACCAAAATAGTTTATGGGTTCTTTTTTTCGGTGATTTGAAGCATCTCCTCACTTGTTTTTCATGTTCCTCTTCTTCTCCGTATCTATTGAGCTCCGGCAAGGCTCCAAGAAGTTAGGTGAAACAGTTCGGTTGCACATCCTTCGAATACCTAGCACTCGTAAATCTAAATTCTAGCTATTTAAGATGATTATCTTTCAGTTCAACATCCTTTGTAAACAAAGATCAATTCTTACATACATCTAAGAGAGTAGATCTAAACTCCTCCTCAATGAGTTTCTTCTTGGCATTCTCAAATCAATTGGCGACTTAAGCATGCACCTTCTGAAGCTCGGCAAGTTCAGTCATAACCAACAAACAACTCTGACACCCCTCATCATCGAGCTAGACCTAAGCAATGCAAACTCAGAAGAAACAGATTTACACTTAGGCCTAAGTTCCTTCAACTCATGCACAGTTTTTTTAAAGTAATCTATCATGACTAATGAGAGCATCATTCAAGGTATCAATTTGGGTAGCAATTGGTCGTAGGAAGGTAGTATCTTAGAGGGATCAAGTTCAAGATCGCTATTATTATTTTCATCCACCATGAAGCAGAGGTCGGTGAAGTCTTTGTTCTTCTTCTTCTTATCCTTCACCAGTAGCTCTTCTTCCGAGCTCTGCTTCTCGTTAGAAAAGGTGTCTATGTCGCTGAGAGCAGCCATGAACGTCCTAGAAGCCACCTTGGTCGTCTTCCTGACCTTATTGTTACGGTTCTTCTTGAAGGATGGCTTTTTATTCCTTATCTTGTGCTTGTTGTGATGGTGGTCGTAGTCTTTCCTCTTCTTGAGCTTAGGATAGTCTGCCTTGAACTGGGTGGTATCACCACACTCAAAGCAGGCATAGGAACTATCTCTTCTTCGGTCTCGGTGATTGTTGTAGAAGCGGGTGAACTTCTTCAAAATGAGAGCAAGATTCTCATCATTCAAAGAGTCTACCTATACCTCTGTAATAGAAACTAAAGAAGACAAAGCAAAACCACTCGATGAAGTGGTAGCACAAGAGAAGTTAGCTCCAGCCTAATTACCGCCATTCAATCCGGAAACCAACAACATGTTCTAAGGCAGGGGGTTTCCAAAACCTATCTGAACCGCCTTGGCTATCTCGATAGACTTGAACTTGGTAAAAAGTTCATCATAAGTCAATGTTTTATAACTTGGTAAATCTTCAATACTCGAGATCTTCACTTCACATATGCGACAGTCAAGAGCATAGAGAAGCTTGATCCCTCTCCCTTATGGTCAGAATAGGGCAGAACACCAGTAGATCGAAGATTGCTAACGATCCCATCAAAATGAGCAAACATCGCATCCAAAGACTCTTCGTCTCCGAGGTCTTGCACAAACATTTTATATTCTTAGTTATATGTGCTTTGACATCTAGTCTTAATCTAATTAGTGTTTTTATGAAAGACACTCAGAGTAGATCAGATCTCTCAGGCAGTACGTAAATACTGAACCCTGTCAAACTCATTCCGATTGAGACTTGTGAACAAAATATTTTAGGCCTTGTTGCTAGCCTCATACTGTTCGATTTGAATCCGAGTCATGCGAGCAGCAGGAATCACATAATTGGAATCAAATATTTTCTAAATTACACTTCCTTGACTTAGAAGATAAGCCTATATACACACCTTCTAGTACGAAAAATCTCGACCATCAAACAAAGAAATATTTCCACTTCTCTCCATTGTCACCTATGGATCACAAAGTCGGTAAAGATCAACAAGTGATCAAACCAGCTCTTATACCAATTGTAGGAATAAGATTGTCGATTAGAGGGGGGTGAATAGGCGCCTCAATAAGAGAAAATCGATAGCCTTCTTCTAATGGATCACCTAACGCACCTTAAAATTTAAGCGGAAGTAAAAATCGAGAGAAGTTTTAACAAGAAAAAATTGAGATAATACAACTCTACAGATAGTATATGAACCATAAGTTACATTTAAGATCAGTCTATGTGTCTTAGCACTCAAAAGATTACAACTTGCAAAGAAACAAGAAAAGATGAACACCGAGTAACGAAACTCTCCAAGTTGATTATCTAGAGGCAAGGGAATTCAATACCCCATTACATAGGCGTGTGTATGCGAATTTTATGCCTCTAACAATAAGAAGAATGACCTTACAAGGTGCTGAAATTTTAGGCCAAAAATCAAAACAAAAATCAAATCCAAAAACCGAAAAACTTGCAAATTTGTAAGGGAACCAATAGAGGAAACTAGAAGGAGGTGAGCATAATAACATAAAAGAAAAATAAATTTTATTGGAGCAGAGATCAGTCCTGTTTTAGACATATTAAAAAAAAATTCACAAAACTCTTACTTAATACATAGGCTAAGTACTTATCTTCATCTGCTCTAAAACCCTAACATAAGGCTCTCATATGGCTGGCATAAGGAGCTCAAAATGGCTTATTCATCTTCTTTCGTAGCCCTACCTCTCTATTTATAAGCTTAGAAAATTTGACCCCTAAGTTTCCTAGCTTTTTTCTAAAATACCCCTCTTTTATAGTACTCTTACCTACCACCAAGGTTATTTTGGTCTATTTTTTCTCGATTTATTGAACGGTCACAATGCCATCACGACTTAGCTTCGTATCGATGCAAACTTCGTAATGGTGTTACGTACTCCTCCAGTTCTCCCACGGTTTTGAGGCCAAACAGCGAAACCCTAGCACGCTTCTCAAAGTGTGACTCCCCACTTGCTTACACCTTAACCAAGCGCTCTGATATCAATGCGTGTACTCGGTCTTGCGATCCTGACCGCCGGCAAGTCTCTCCCGCTCTCGATCACTCAGGTCGTCTTGTCAATTGCACCAGCATCCCCTTCATTTGATTTTATCAACACGCCGTTTCTATCCGCCTTCCATGCTTTGCTTGACCCCTACATGTTCAGCTAGGATCACCTTTGACTCCGTCCGACCTCCTTGATCATCCGTCACCAAGCACTCCGCTTGGCCCTGATCATCCCGCCGTTGACTGTCAAGTTGCATCCGTTGACTGTCAAGTTGCATCCATCAACTGCACATCATGAGACAAACAAACACATATCTTTAACTCCAATTTCAATTAGTCCATAATCAATATGCTCCAAATGAAATCTCAAATCAATTCAAATCACATCAAAGCTCTTGCAAAACCGAAGATCATCAAACTAAATAAATATCAATATCAATCACTTATCATAAGTAAATTAAGGCACATTTTAAATTAATTTCTCATATTATCAGCAATCATGTTCTGGCGACATTGAATTTTCACATGACTGAGCTCACAGTGATGCCAGTTGACCTAGAGCTTCTTGCAAAGAACTGCAAGTCGCTGATTTCCTTGAAGATTGGCGACTGAGATTTTTCAGATTTATGAGGTTTCTTCCGAGTTGCCACATCATTGGAAGAATTTGCTGGAGGGACATTCTATGATCAAGGGGAACTCACCAAGTACAGGAATGTTAAATTTCCATCAAGATTGTGCTCCTTGGGACTTACTTTCATGGGAACAAATGATATGCCTATTATATTTCCTTTTTCTGCGGTACTCAAGAAGCTGGATTTTCAGACACTATCCTCACCACTGAAGATCATTGCCAGTTATTGCAAAATGCCCGAACTTATTAGTTCTTGCGGTAACTAATATTATAACTAACATTATAAATGTAAATTATGATGATGCCCAATGATGGTTTTTTGCCTTTCGGCCTGTTAACACGTGAAAATCTAAAAAAGGGCAAGGCATGGTAGATCAATGATGTTTTTTTTTTGTCTGTCAGCCTGTTAACACGTGAAAATCGAAAAAAAAAATTAAAAATTACCAGATGTTGGGATCAAACTCATGATCTCATAGAAAACAACCATTCTATTACCCTGTTAAGCATCTCTTTATGTATTAGGAATATACAAATTATATAAAACCTTAGAAACATAGAAAAATTTAAATGGGTCGTGTCGTGCAGGCCCGACGTGCTGCGACTTTGGTCTAGGCACGACCCGCCTAATCGTGCCGTGCCAGCCCGACCCGTTTACTCTCGTACCGTGTCGTGACTAGACCAGGCTATTTTTCTCATGCCTCAGACTAACCCGTTAGACCTGGCCTAGTTAGCCACCTTTACTGGGACACATGTCATATGGTTGCCAGTGCAGAAGTATTGTGACTAATGGCATTTGTCGGTCTAAATTATGAAGTGCAGTGGTACGTAATCCCCACTTCACAGCTATTGTCGTTCATTCATAGATCTCTACAACCACTGATCTATGTGGTATTGTGGTCTAATATGTTATTGAAAAGTACATTGCATATAGACTTGAACCGTGCCAAAAAAAAAAACCTTCCAAACTTATTTGATTGAGATTTAAAGGAACTAACTGATTAGCCCACGTAATTGTAAAGCTAGACCTGATTAGATGGCTACTATTTCACTATATAATTCTAATTTATATGGTTAAAAGTGTTATTATAATTATTGTACAATTAGAATGTGTATAATTAATGATATAGTTTTTGGTTGTGCAAACATAATATATAGTCAGTTATAATATAGCACCACCAATTAAATATAAGTTGTTCTTTTTTAGTTTATTTTCCCCTTTCATCTTAGTGATTCAAAAAATTATTTTTTCCCCTTTAGTTGTGATTTAATCTTAAGAAAGATAGGTGCTAGTACGGAAAGAAGCTAGTGGTATCTGAGATGTACTGTAAGGATATGAAGATGCTAGTTATTTATAGCTAGATGTTTTAGAAAAGAGTCTTAAGCACTTATATAAATTTTGTAATTTCTAATACAAACAAAAACTACAATGCTTAAACATAGTTATTATTTTATTAGAACTAATATAAGCATCAATACTTAAGTAAACATATTGTCCTCTACCTAAACACCTGTATCAATGCAGTTGAAAAAAAAAACTCCATAAGCATCCCTCTAAGCACCCATTATACATGCTCAATAAACGTACTTTTTCACCTACTACCATGTAATTCTAGACATATGTACACTAGTCTCCACGGGCAGAGCATCTTAAGGCCAAAGTGTACCGTGGTCTCCCTATCCTCCGGCTCTCCTACCTAGGAACAATGCTCTTCCTGCAATTTTTTCTAAGCTGAGTTCCACCTGCAATTTTTTTCTTAACTTGACTCCTCCTGTAATCTTCTTTAAGCTTCGCCACTGCACTAGTCTGTGCTTGCGTCTCCCTGATTTGTACCGTTGGAGCATAAGAACGCGACGAAGTTTTTATCAAGACCAAAAGACGGGGGATCACAGGATGATTGGATGAAAGAACTGCGCAACCACGTAACGCATGTCAGTTTGAATCGCATCATCCCAGTTCACTCCACTGCCGTCCGATCTAAGATCATCTGCCAAGTGTCGCGAAATGGCGACCGGGTGGGTCCGAGATGCTGACTAGTTCTTTCAAACGGTAATCGCCAGGTGGCGCGAGCCAAGCGTCATAGAAAAAATCCCACCCGCTCCTCGCCCCGTTTCTCTCGTGATTTCGTGAGCCCGATCCCAATCCTCTCCGCTCCCTTCTGCTCGCCCGCATGATGGCGGCGGCAGCGCTGTACAGGGACGCGTCGGCGCCGGTGGAGGAGCGGGTGCGGGACCTGCTGGGCCGCATGACGCTGAGGGAGAAGGCGGCTCAGATGGCCCAGATCGAGCGCACCGTCGCGTCGCCCCGCGCCCTCGCGGAGCTCGGCGCCGGATCCGTCCTCAACGCCGGCGGCAGCACGCCGCGCGACCGCGCATCCCCCGCTGAGTGGGCCCGCATGGTCGACGACATGCAGCGCCACGCCTTGTCCTCCCGCCTCGGCGTCCCCATCATCTACGGCACCGACGCCGTCCACGGCCACAACAACGTCTACGGCGCCACCATTTTCCCTCACAACGTTGGCCTCGGCGCCTCCAGGTACCGATCTAATCATGTCATGTGATGCCGCACCCGGTTTGGCCGTCTCGCCGTACTAGCCCTTGGCGATGTTTCGGTCAGTTATAGCAATCGTATGCGTTGACCTCACAGGGACGCGGGGCTCGTGCGTAAGATCGGCGAGGTGACGGCGCTAGAGGTCCGCGCCACCGGAATCCACTGGACCTTCGCGCCCTGCGTCGCCGTGAGTAAAATTCAAAACCGTCATGATTAACTGGTACTGTTTGTGCGGGATCTCCTTGATGCGCGTTTAGTCTGGTGTGTAATAGGTCTGTCGGGATCCGAGGTGGGGGAGATGCTACGAGAGCTACAGCGAGGACCCAGAGATCGTTCGCTCGCTGACCACCTCCGTCACCGGCCTGCAGGGGCAGCCTCCGGCAGACCACCCTTACGGTTACCCGTTCCTCGCGTCTGTTAGGTACTTCAGTGGTAAGGTTTAGTGTGTGTTTCGTATGCCCACGACCTGTTTGCTGAAATGTGTTTATGCGGTGTGCAGGGAGAATGTTCTCGCATGTGCCAAGCATTTCGTAGGGGATGGTGGCACGGACAAGGGTATCAATGAGGGGAATGCCATTTGCTCGTACGAAGATTTAGAAGGGGTCCATATGGCACCTTACCCTGATTGTATTGCTCAAGGGGTTGCAACGATAATGGTATCCTACTCTAAATGGAATGGGGAGCCATTGCATTCAAGCCGCTATTTGCTGACGGATGTTCTGAAGAACCAGTTAGGCTTCAAGGTAGCAGAGCCTATGGCAATCGTTTGGGATATTGATTTAAGCTTAGGTTGTGGCTATGAATTTGACGTTTGTAACCTCTTGTTTCAGGGTTTTGTGATTTCAGATTGGGAGGGCATTGACAGGCTCTGTGAGCCTCGAGAACCTCGAGGGTCCGATTATCGCTATTGCATTGCACAATCAGTTAATGCGGGAATGGACATGGTATATGGTTATTGAGTGTTCACATAAAATACATTCTGCACCTATCGGTTCCTTTTGCCTTCGCTGAGTAATCTACAGATTATGATACCTCACAGATTTGAGAAGTTTTTGGAGGATATTGTGTTCTTGGTGGAGACAGGGGAGATACCGATGTCTCGGATTGATGACGCTGTCAAGCGGATTTTGAGGGTCAAGTTCATTTCTGGAGTGTTTGAGCATCCATTTTCAGACCCATCTCTGCTGGACATAGTTGGTTGTAAGGTAGCATGCATGTCTGTATATCTACTTTGTGTTGTTTCCGTCAATACTTCTTATTATTCTGTTTGAATTGTCTCAAAATTGATATCACCAACCATATACAGTATGTTAAATCGTTAACTTATCAGGAACATTGGCTGCTGGCACGTGAGGCTGTTCGAAAGTCTTTGGTACTTCTAAAAAATAGCAAGAATCAGACAGAACCGCTCCTTCCATTGGCCAAAAATGTAAAAAGAATACTGGTTGCAGGAACACATGCTGATGATATTGGATATCAGTGTGGTGGGTGGACGATAGCATGGCATGGGAACAGTGGGAAAATAACTCTTGGTAAGAAGAAACTCAACTTTGCAAAAATAATAGGTTTTTATTAATAACCTTTTGTGTACTTTACTTCATACATTTTTTGCACTATCAACCAGTTATGCGGTCCAGAAGATATGGGTGCCATTCTCTAGTATAGAGGTGCTTGGTACTTTAGATAGTGCAAAAGGCTACATATTGTTGTCACTTGTCCAAACTGGATTTACTGTCCTCTTTCCTAAAGAAATGGTCATTATTTGAAGTGCAGAGGTTTTGATCCTGAGAAACTGTTTCTCGCTGGAAATTCTAGCTGTTAAGTTAATAGTTATTGATAATTCATATACTCCCTCCGGTCATAAATACATGTTGTTTTGGATAAGACAATCTCTAATGCATACCTTTGACTACTATTTTCTATTAGAATATATTTATAAAATTCATTCAATTTGTGATATTATGAAAACATTTTTCAAGACAAATCTACACATGATTTTAAGGTTTCCAAACTAAATATTTTGAAAGCTATTGTTAGTCAAAGTTTTAAAAGTTTGACCGAACCTTTTACAAAACGACATGTATTTATGACTGGAGGGAGTATCATTTTCAACTTTCATGATGCAAAGAAATGGTAAGCTGTTGCTTCGAAATGCTCAATAAGTTTGTAGTCGATCATTCAAGTATTGTGTAGTGAACTGCCCTTGGAGGGATTTGCACCCATTTCATTTCTTCTCTCAATATTTCGACTTGGATTTTTTTCTCAAAAAGAAGTCTGCTATTTCTTAAAAAGCAGCTAATTATAATATCTAAGCTAACAGGTACAAGCATATTGGAGGCCATACAAGAATCAGTGGGAGCGCAAACTGAAGTTGTGTTTGAGGAATGCCCAACAGAAGCTATGATTGAAACTGGGGAGTTTTCCTATGCAGTTGTTGTGGTTGGAGAGGTTCCATATGCTGAATGCACGGGAGATAGAACTGACCTTAGTATTCCATTTAATGGCTCTGACGTTATCACCCGTCTTGCAAGTAAAATTCCTACCGTAGTGATTGTTATATCTGGAAGACCCTTGGTTATTGAGTCACAAGTTCTATCGAAGATAGATGCTCTAGTTGCTGCCTGGCTACCTGGAAGTGAGGGCATGGGAATTACTGATTGCCTCTTTGGAGATCATGATTTTGTTGGCACATTGCCTGTGACATGGTATAGGTCTGTGGATCAATTGCCTATAAATGCTGGAGATGCTAACTATGACCCGTTATTCCCTGTTGGATATGGATTGAAAATGTTTCAAAGTGATGGCGGTTCAACATAACCTTATCATTGATTTGGTTATACATTTGAATCTCTGTGATAAATGTTAAATGTTTTGTACCCAGTTACTATTGGAAAATTGAAAGACAATGTATTGGGGCATTGTAATGTGTTAAAAACTTTATATTGTTCCCCATATTTTATTTACTCTTTCGATCACCTATCAACATTAGTACACTAACTTCATAACTTCATTTCCTTCGATCTGATCCTACTATTTCCCTGTATCAGTTTGTATTGCTTTGTTCGTCCTAATTTTACAGACGGAAACTATGAACAGGGAGGATGATTGGTCCAACCTTGTCACGTATATCAGTATAGCAGTCACACTGAATGACATAATTGAGCACTTACCTCATTCTCTTGGAATCACACTTCTTCGTGACGATAAAATTTCTCAGCACAACGAAATGGACTCCTACATCTCAGTTCACTTAGAAGGCTTCAGAGCAACGAGATTTTCAACAATCTATTTCTGATGACGCAGGCATCTTGTAGCTTGGTGGTGGCTACTCTCTGGAAATATGTTTGAACCTTGAGTTCTTCCCATACTTTCAGTAGCCACGTTGTGCATGTATCACAACTCTCAACTGATTTGCATGCTTATGTTCTAGACCTAACAGTGGACAGCGTCTCAGTGAAAGAAAATAGTCAGGATGTATTAGTGCATACAAATTTGCAGATAAAAGATCGGTTACCTCTGGCTTACTATATCTGTTGCCATGGAAGTGTCATCAACAGCAATCTTCCATGGATCATACCTTATCTGCAGACTGAAGCCATCTTATTAATCAACAGAGGTCTGGCGTCACCTCTTGCTTCAGTATTCTCAGCCTTTGTGCTGCCTAATCTTCTGTAGTCAAGGCAACAATTTTGGTGCTACTTTATTTCCTCATCATACTTTTGGGAAAAGAGGCTCAAGCTTCTTAGCATTATGCTTTGATGCATTGGCAAATTGATATTGAAGGTAGGAAAATGACCATCCTGGATATATTAGCCACCAGCATCCACTGGATTTTTGCCAGTTTGTTGCTGTGAATACAAGATAATGGTTAGTTGTAAACCTTAAGTTCAGTTGACTGGGGGACTTGACAAAATCAGAACTTTTATATGTCATTTTAATACGTTTATCTAGTAACTCCATAAGGACCTCAGATGCGAGCAATTCCATGAGAACCCAGATCCTGGACACTGTTCATAGTTCATGCAATGGTTACTATCATTCTCATGAGAAATCAACTACTGGCAGCACACTCTCCTATCTTTCCTTTCTTACTGAAAGTTACACATCAACTATGGTTGTTATTGGCATTCAGGGGGACTTATATTTCAGTGGTGAAATAAGTGCTTGGGCTTGGGAGAATTTCAGCGGATTTCGTTGTCGGTCCTGAACAAGTCAGCATCAAGCTGTGTTCACTGCTGAAAGTCATTATTATTTTAATTTTTCCCTCAATATGTTCTATTTTGGAAGGTCATCATTCCTTGCACTAAGCATTTCTTTCTGGTGTGCAACTGCTAAAAATTGCCTACTATAGCTGCAATTTTGCATTCCTGTCATTCACGTGATGAAGATTTTTTTTTAGAATAAAGAAGGAATTAAGATATATGATGCCACCCTTTGCATTTTTGTAGAAGTTACTTATGTATAAGATAGGCACATTTAAATTTTAAACTAACTGTACACCATTTTTTCACAATCTTACAGGTAAACCTGCAGCATGGATTTGGACAGTTTGTGGACTACGTCAACCAACTTCAAGGCTAAATTTGAGGGGGCCTTTGAGCAGCCATACGCTTGGCCCATTTCTTTATTAAATCGTCGCATAGTAACTTGGTAAGCTCTTCAGACTAGATGTACTTTTTTTGGTTGGTTTTGCACTTTAACATGTAGTACATAAGTTTAACCAGAGTGTGGAATTCTGAACTGTGAGGTGAAGTAGCTTGTGGTAAAAAATGTAGCCGTGGTAGTTCACCAAAAGTAAAAGTTCAATGTTCACCAGAAGTAAAGTTCAATTGTCAAAACTCACAATGCAAAAGGATATGTGCATTTGATCTAAATAAGTCACTTTTATTTTTCCAGAACTTAAAAACCTGCTAACTGTACTCTGAGAGTATAAATCATCCACGCTTCTATGTACGATTTCAGAACCCTATGAGAACTGTAATGAAAAACATGTGGAATAGAGCTTCTTTAATTCGTTTCTGTATGGTTCATGTCGTGAGTCTAATGGTAGTGAGAATTAAGTACTGTGGCGGAACTTCTCCTGACTGGTTTCTCCACAGGTTTGCATGGGCTAGGTAATATTTCGGTACTGTAATTTGTCACGCCTTAACTGATTAGCTTGGCTGAATCATACCCTAAATCTAACAGAACTGATGGTAATGTGGAATAGATACTGCTGTCTAGTTATGGTTTCATCCGTGAAAATAGTGAAGTCGAATTACTGTTGAGTTGGATTTACTGACAACAATTGCCACTCGTTTGCCCTAAGAATAGGAAGTACACACTTTCTGTTTCGAGAATTGAAGTTCATGAGGCTTGTAGAATTACAGTCAATGACAAGGGATAATGACAAAAAGAAAAGAAACGAAAGCAATAGCCAAAATGAATAGAAAGCAAGGTGAGAATGAAAGCGATATTCCACTTATATTAGGATCTTAGGGCAGCTCCAAGAGGAGCCATACCGGGATATAGTGGTAGTGTAGCACTAGATACCAACCAGATTGGATAGGCAAATGGCTCCAACAAGAGTCATATCAGCGATATGGCCAGGAGGGAATCTTTATATATCTAAACCACGTCTGGTTTCTCGGCCTCTGATTGGCTGATGAAGAAGAACTGTCCGATCGCAACAGAACGGTCTGATGATGAGGTAGTACAACAGTTGGGCATCACGAAGACGCGAACGGTCAAGCGAACTCGACGGCTGCTTCAGGAAGTGTCATCTCTGTTGCCCACCTCCCGCTCCCATTTCCTTTTCGCCTCTCAGCACCGTCGCCCGACACGCCCGACCTCCCTCTATCGCCCTAGAGCTTCAAGATGCCATGCTGTGAGCTCCTCCATCGACTCCCTGAGACGTTGCCGCCTCCTTCACCCGAGACTAGAGCCACGCTGCTTATTCCCCGTCGCCGAGCTCAACCTCCACTGACCCCATCGTCGATCTCCCGTCGCTAACGTATCCCCTCCACTCCGAGCCCAGGGTGAGCTCTGAGCCTTGTGTGCCCTTCCCCTTTCCCCTCACTTCCTCGTGCTGCCGCTTGCCATGGCTCGCCTCTAGCCATACTCCCTCGCTGCATGGCACGACCGAGGCCTCAAATCAGTTCCTCACGCCATGATGATTCTCCTAGTACTCTTCCTTGGCTGAGCCACACCACCAATCATCGCCGGCGAGCCAGTCAATCACTGGTCAACGCCCCCCTCAGGTTCAATTTTGACTGAAGTCAAAATTTTGACCAAGTCCGGTGAGTCAGACCCCATAGATCCAGAGAATGGCTATGTAGATCCAGGTGTAAAAAATATTTTGGGCTAAATTTGTTTAGGAAAAACCAAAAAATGCCGGAGGGATTTAATGTTGTATTGATAAATAGGTTGAAATGATATAAAATGCATAGAAAATTATATATAGCTCAGAAAAATGTGGAACTAATTTTGTTAGATTTCTAATACTGTTATTTAGATGTTACAATTATGTACATGCATGAAATAGTTATTGTTTTCTTATGATTAAATGAATGTTTTACATCTTGATAAATACATAATTAAATAAAGGGATGTCTAAAATTAGTGAATCCTATTGTTTTAGTCCTCTTTTATCATGCTCTGTACAGGAAAAATGCATTTCACACATGAAACACTTGTTAAGCACTATTTCCTAGATAATCTTGTTTAAGCCTTTTAAACTTGTTTAATTCCTATAAAAATAAATAAAAATCATAAAATGTGAAACCATTTTTTAGGCCTTCTCTATGTGTACCCTGAACAAGAAAAATATTAGTTGGCATGTTGCACCTACATAAGCTGAATATTTAAATGAAATTTTGTAACAACGTTGTTTGTGAACCACAAAATAACAATATTGTTACAAAAGATGTCTTAAATGAACTAAAGCATTCTTCACACTTGCTTAAACCACATGACAATGAACGGACTGGACCTACATGACTGGCATGAACCGTAACCAAATCTATACATATTAAAATCTAATGTGTATCTGTCGGTGCTCCTCGATGGCATCTGAAACCCTAGTAGCCGCCGACACCTCTAAAACAGCATATGGCGGTGGGTCAGATGCAATGTTAGTGGGCCGGAAGGAGGGGGACGGAACCTAACCCACATCATTACATCTTTTTTTTCGAAAATAATCAAATCTAATTAGATGTTCCAAACAAATTCTATTGCTCTCCTACCTTAGACACTACACCACATACTGGTATAATGCAAAATAAGCTGACTTGACCAATCCTCATGCAAATGTGTTAAGGAATTGCAACACAACGACATAGTAACAGTGTGCTATCTTATACGCTAAGTGCGGGTTTCAATTACACGAAAAATTATAATAAAATTTATGAAACCACTATGGCCACCAACTAAAATACCTAACTCAGTTTCTATATAATTTATAATACAATAAATAATAGTGTATACGCATATGATTCACTGCAGACATGCTAAACTTCAGAGTATTCACTTCAGATTACTAGATGTGATTAATTATTGTAACCTTTTGAAATAATACATTGGTGTCTATATAACAGAACGAGTTGACAATTGATATGTACAATTTCACACCATTGAACCAATTACTAACAATACTTACAACAAATGTCCTTTTCTATGGTTTAATAAATGCAAATGTACAAAGAATTGAACATACTACAGTGGTGTACTTTTTCTATGTAACATTTGTACCAAACCTTTTATATATAATATTATATAGATCATGTATCTTAGTTACTATTTATACATCATATATTTATCTCACACGTTATTTATCATATAATGATGGTTCTTCAATGAGATTAGAACATGGTGGTCTAACCACGACATACATAATGATGTAAAATTTGGACCCACATAAAAGTTTTCCTGTAAGAAAAAATAACTAGACAATGCAATATACAATGGCCGGAGGTTAGATTCCTTACACCTCTAGCAATGATATAAATTTTGAATTTTGTACCACTGTGTGTAATAATTGACGTTGTAAGTAACAATATGATAGTAATACCAAGTGTTAAGGATCATACCAGTTGAGGCATCGCTATTCTCAGTGATATATTTCATTGATCCAATTTCTCACTAACGGGTTTAACCATGAGCCCCAACAAAGAGAAAAAAAAAAATAAAAGGAAGTGCGGCAATGCCACACACTTTTTCCAGTGTACTCTAAATTTGTGGACTACTATAGCATCCCTCAACACTGTTTATAGAGTATGGCTTTGGTTTCAAAAAGAGAAGAAGAAGAATAGAATGTAAGAAATATGATAGCTGCTGAAGATAGAAAAATAGAAGATGCTGTAATAATATTAAATTATACTATAATAGTATTATAGATGATAAATTTTAAAGTACCTACTATACATGATATTAAGATACATAATATCAAGTAAAACCAGGCGAGTGAACATTACTTCCTTATGCATTCACAGACCTGGGAAAGGGCACCATGATATGATCTGTGGTCCAGTCATGATTTTACTTTAGATACTTGCATGAAATGAACCATCTATGACATATCCATCAATTGAAGGGGCCACTAACCACTGGAGTTGATAAGCTTATTAATGGGCTCTGGCAACCAACGGGAAACACCTTTCAGTTAACCGCACAGAGACGAAGCTGCAAGATACTAGTACCTTGATATGATCATTGAAATCCTTCAAATTTGAACGCAATATAGTTTTATAAAATCACTGGTAGACTGTTGGCCGCTGATAACTATGTCCAGGACATGTTACCATGGATTTGTACCCTTGTATAATAGTCCTCTTGTATCCCCTTGTATAATAGTCCTCTTGTATCCACTTGTATAATAGTCCTCTTGTATCCGTCTTACCATTAGACCCTAGATCTGTATCACATGCATGGGGGGGGGGGCATCGTAGAATTACAGTATGTCAACTCTCTTACTGGCAAAAATTGTCAAGAGTAGTAAAAGAATTGTACTCTAAACTGGTAGATGCGTTGCTACTCACAGCGCTCAGCCAGCCAGTATTGCTGCACCTGCATGCACATCACAAGCAACTGTTTTTTTCTCCCCTAGTGTTCCCAATTCAACCTCGTGGCATGTGCTCATTATTGAGCCATCCATCTTCACTCCTCTCGCATGCATGTGCAGCATCCTCAGTTTCAACTTGTGCATAAAATAATTGGATGGTCCCTCTTCCATTTTCCTTTGCACAAACAGTCAGCGTATGTGACACAATTAGGTTTTACAACTTACAGGCATGCTCGGCTCTATCCGTTTCCTGGAAAGATGTATTCATCTGCAGATGAAGAGAATCTGTACGCGTCTCGTTGATTCAAAGGCACAGATACGTATTGTAATGGTTGCAGTTGTAGAGGTCGGCCCCCCTACTACGGTGATGGCTACCTGCTGCCTGAACGACCCTGTTGATTCGAACGGCCTTTGATGCAGCGTTGGAGTCACCACTAGCACCGGAGAAGCAACGCAGATGCTCTCGTTTATTGCAGGACTGACCGGTCCACTGCCGAATGACATAGGAACCACTGGACGCCACTGACTGCCGCCCGGCCTGTTCGGCGATAACGACCGATGCCCCGGCACGGCATCTCGTCTCGTCTCGTCTCACCCATGACGTCGTTGCGGCGGTCAGTTCAGTTGGTGCTCGGTTGCCATCTGACTGCCAGGGAGTTGCTGAGGCAGCTGATCTTGACCCGTTTGCTCCTTCTTTGGCTTTGTGCAGTGTGCAACTTTGCATCACTGGGCAACAGCGATAATTGGGCGCAACAACTTGGCGTTTCACATAAGGTATGTCACGAACGCCCTGCAATCCTTGCATGTTCTCGGAGAATTACTTTTGCAGTAGTAGCTGTTGTTGTTGTCTGCTGCTGATCAAGCAAGAGAAAGGGATTCGTGCTGTTCGGCACAACAGGCACGCACACACAAAAAGGGGAGGAGAGTATTCTGATCGTAGTGGGAGTAAACTACCGACGGCCTCCTGCCGGGAAACTACACCTGCCCAGCCCAATAATTCTGCCGCTAATAAACTACGGTGGTCGGTTATGAAGCGCATTTGTTTACTGCTTGCGCATCGATCAGATCCCCAGTGGCAGTGGCAGTGGGCACGTCAAGTGTCAACTACGCCAAAAACGTGAGCTTTTTCGCTGAGTGCGGGATTAGATACCTACTTAGGCTGATCTAAGCTCTTTCTACCAAATCTAGCCATAGATTCATCTGCATTCCCTTCGTTTTGGAAAAAGGGAGCGAAGTGGTCGCCTTTTTTTTTATGGTGGGGGAGGGAGGAGGGAAATTCTACGAGACCATTCACTGAAAGATCCCTATAAGATCTTAATTCATACCATTCTTCTCTAATTCAACGACTGATACGTGTAATTGAGAGGAAAGAGCGGGACACGTAGCATACACATGAGAAGGTTTTTCTGTGAGATCGGGTGTTATAGAATTTTCTTCCCAGAAGGGATACGTTTTAGCCTGCACACTGTGTAGGAAGTAGGAACCTCTGGTAGAATCTGATAACAGGGACATAAGTGGTCGGAACAGACCTATGTTTTATTTGGCATCCAAATCCTTATGATGTATTAGTTAAAATTTGAACTACACCAAAAAGTTTTCACTTCCTTGTCCAAACGCCCGTGCTGATACTTCAGAGGCATAGACCACCGGAAAAGGTTCCTCTGACGTAGCTCGTTTTACGTCAGAGGAGCACAGTAATTTGTGTCTGGCGCTACAGTTCTCTGACGTAGCTACAGTACCAAACAGTATTTTAGCTACTGTTCACATGTTACTGTATACCTTTTACTGTTTACCGTGGTACTGTAGCAGACCATCTGATCTGTCGGTTCCAGATCGGACGTCTAAAATTGATTGGACTGCTCTCTGACGTAACGTCAGGGGATCCCATTCCTAGACCACCATGGTGGTGCTTAGTGCATGCTTACGCACCATCTTCATGTGTTACTACTCTCCATTTGCCGGGCGCTCCTTTTTCTCGTTCCATTATGATATGCTCTGCCCGCATCGGGAGGAGCAAATCTTGGTGGTCCGACGCGACGGAGGGGGGCGGAATTGGAATCTGGAATCTCTGCGCTGAGCTTCTCTACGCCTCTAGTCCCGGGCTCAATTATACGCCCATTTGCAGAGCCCCAGGAATCTGAATGCTACTTCGTGCTAAAGTTTTTTAAGACTATCTTCAACGGTTTCAGTTCAGGGACTAGAATCTCTTCACGATAGGATTTTTATTTTTTTAACACTCTAACGGTTTTCCTTCACAGTTCTCATCACGAAGAGATTTTTAAGATTATTCTCTTTAAGATGGGATTATTTTTTATTTTTTTTTATAATTTCTCTCAAAGAAAAGCTGTTGGAGATGGATGAAAATAAAAAAAATAGGAACGGAAGAGAGAATTAGAAAGAAAACGAAATAAAGAAAAATGATTGAGAGCACTCTGCTCCACGGCCCCACGGGCACGAATGACTGGCACCTTGCACCGTCGTCTGTCGCCGGACCCGGATCCCTCGCGGTGCAAATGTTACTCGACGTTCACGCAACGGATAGCTCTCATGTGTTTGTACACTACTCGGTAGTCAATACTGTGGTGATTGGTCCGATGCTCAGTTTGCTAGGGTTCACTAGGACTGGACATGCATGTTGTCGCGGAAATCTTTTTTTTTTAGTTTTTTATCATATATAGGTGGTATGTGAAATGTCCTGAGTGGAGCAGTTAGAAGATTAGCAACGTAGTATTGTGATATCTTGATCTTTATCTAATGTCGAGTGCAAACCTCTTACCTCTAACTGTACAGCTATTTTCACCTTATATAACAAGAAGAACTCAGAATTTTCTAGATTCTTCTGACTCGGAACTTGTTGAGCTATTTGTTAAACCTGAAACCGTGCAACTATAAACCAATGGATTGCCATTTGGACGCTAGGAAGAAAATGAGACGATATGGCCGTTTTATTGGTTCATACTTTGCAATCAATTTTTTATGGGACTAAGATCAAGGTTTGGAACACAAGAGTCTCACTGGATTTCTGTCGGAAACAGTGAGAAATTATGTAAGATTTTTGGGTTCCAACCAACTGTTGTGATACTATTTACTCAATTGTGCCCATATAACAAGATAAAATTAGACCATCTAAGTTTAAGTTTATCTTGTACATGAATTTGAGTATCTATTTTTTAAAAAGATTATGTATCCTTGACGTTTTATTGATGTAGAGACCGGAAATTATGTTTTTTATTATAAAAAATATAGCATCGTATAAGAGCTTCACCTCCCGTAAATAAAGTTACAGTAGGCACGACGCAAAGCTTCACCTCCCGGAGTATTATTGTATATGCAATCGGTCACCGTTGCCATTTCCTATTGAGAGGAAAAGATAAAGCAAAACGCAAGCGGAAAGGCGGCCAGCACAGCAGCGCCCACTTTGCTTGCGTTGGATTGCATGCATCTTTCGCGCCTGCCCACTTGGGGGTCCACATGCAGCCCCACAAATGCAAGTTGCAATTGTGGTTCTTGGCCTTGAGCCTTGAGGGCTATAGCTAGATAAGATGGACCCAATAATAACAATGCACAGAAATACTAGTAATAATAGTAGATGCTACCAGTAGTATAATGCCATATGCGGATATGCCACGGTGAAAGACAGACAGAGGCACAGTACATGGCCGGAAGATTAAAATATGGTCAAAGGGTTCACAACGAAGGATACACCAACCAATCAAAAAGAGCCTGTTAGAAATCTTTCTAATTTAAATTTTTTATAAAGAGTGATTTTCTAGAAAAATAATTTTGTGGTTGAAAGTGATTTTTTAAAATAAATTATATAGAGATAGTCATTCTGTATTAGAAGTGAATCAGAGGAAACTATTTTTTTTTCGGCTCCTAACTTCTAACTCATTTCAAAGAACTACTCACAAATTCTACTCAGAGAACTTAAAACTTAAAACTATTTTTTAACAGAGTTTCTCTAATTTCAACGTAAAAATTACACTATAAACTCTGCTTAACAGACTCTAAAATTGAGAGGCTGGTGATCATGTGACGAAGGAGAAAGGCCGTAACACCGAACCCCAAGCACTTCATTTGCCACTCAGTGCCTACACCGGGAGAAACATCCAGTTAAAATTCGCCGATCGCTTGGGCGCCTTAAAATAAAGCGTGAGGTGACCGATGCATGGAACTGGATTACTGGGGAGTATGGAGAAACTAATACTTGACGTGACAGGAGTGAAATAGTACAACATATTTTTGCTGGCGCTGAGTCAAATGCCACAACAACATCAAACAGTGAGGCCAGCAAGGGTCCTAAACTTTTGTACTAGAGACCACCTTCTGTGTTAACATCCCCTGTGGACCTAGTCCCTATTTGTGTGGGGCCCTTCTAGATTCTTCTTTCCCTTGGAATGCTACAGAACTGTTTCCTATTTTGTTACGGGTTCTAAATTCGTCTCTATGAAATTTCTATTAAATTCTTACGTTCTGAGCTTGTTTAAGCAATTAATCCCTTGTGTGTAAATTACAGATGCCCTAATCGTAGAGAGAAAACCTGGATAGAACAGGAAAACCTTTCTAGACGGCCTGAAGATTCTTACTGTTGTCCAGGGCAGAGGAGATACCGCAACCACCACGGGAGGCCAAGAATTCTCCCAAGACTGCGTCTTCTTCGAACAGTAAATTTCGTAAAACTATATATTTTAACAAAGTTATCATAAAACTATAAATTTAAATAATAATTTTATAAAATTATAGATTTAGTGCTAATTTTATCGTAAAACTATAAATATTTTGACAAAATTATAAATTTAGTATCGATTTTATCGCAAAACTACAAATACTTTGATAAAATTATCGTAAAATTACAGATTTAAGCAATAAAACTACAGATTTATCGTTGATTTTATCGTAAAACTACATATTTTAGAGGAGTTATTTCCAATCCCGTTACTATGATGATCAAACACTACTTGCAATCTCACAGTAGTAGTCAGCTCATGAAACGGACCATCCAGGAGCTCATAAACTATAGATACTTTAGCAAAATTATCGTAAATCACAAAATTACATATTTAAGCAACAATTTTATAAAACTACAAATTTAACGTTAATTTTATCGTAGAACTATATATTATATCGTAGACCTATTAACCTGACGAACGAGACCCGCTTGCAGTCACATGAACTTTCGAACTATCCGTTTTATGAGCTGACAGCTACTATAAGCGTGCAAACGGAGCAGGTCGTCATGGTAATGAGACTGAGAATCGTTTATCTAAAATCTGTGGTTTTACGATAAAATGATGTTAAATTTATAATTTTATAAAATTATTGATTAAATTTGTGATTTTACGATAAATTTATCAAAATATCTATAGCATTATAAAATTTACTCCCGAACAAATCAACCTTTTATTCCCCTTGCAGAACCGAGCGAAAAGTTGGTTTCCCGTATCAATTCAGAGCCCCTTTCCCTTTACCGGGAAGCATTTCGGTTCTCACCCACGCACACGGCCAAGCACCCGGCCACTGAAACTGTCGGATTCCTCACGCCCGACGGTGCGAGCCACTGAAAAAACCACAACTTTCCGAGTGGATCTGCAGCAAGGGAATGTGTATGTGTGCAAGTTGAGGGCGAAATGAATCCGGCAACGGAGTAGACTGCGACCGTGTGTGCGTCCACCCATCTCTCTGTGGCGCTATTTCTTTCGCTGATGTCGTGTGGGGCTCTGTGCCATGCCCTAGGCAGGGGAGGAGCTCTGCTTTGGACCGGAAAGAAGAGGACAGGGAGGAGGACAGCGGCTAGGGCATGTGATGCCTTGTTCCTCCTCCATTGGTGGACCGTGGACCTCCAACTCATTCCCTGCTACTGTTGCCTGTGTGCCAGCAATGCCTCCATCAACGTCAAGGAAAGTGGTACAACCTCTATTTCAGCTAAACTAATCAGGTCCTCCAAGACTCCAACGCTCTGCTTCCATTGGCCAAGAGGTATGATATCATAGAGTAGCCCTGATCTCTGACAACTGGAGTCATTAATAAACCCTGATCTCTGACATTTTAAGTCAAAAAATAAGCTGTCATTTGGGTAGCTAAGTACAGTACTTGAAACTTGTAAGACCAAATTTTCAGCCAAAGAGAAGTCGATGGAAAGCCTAGCTTAGATTGTACTGCACAGCAGATAGGCTGAACAATCTAATCTAGCCACAGCCATCTGCATCAGGTTTTATCACCTCAAAAGCGACAGGAAACAGCTGATGAAAATTACAACCATTTCATCACCATCATGATTAACAAAGCAGGGGTTAATGAGAGGGTGACCAATGCTAATACACCGAGCTGAAGATAAAAAACCCTTGCAAAAACACCAAACGTCCAAACAGTAGGGTGCTACGTGCTATCCAATTCCAAATACATGACATTAACTGACCAATACATCAATACAAAGAAAAGCTAGCGTAATCACAGCATCATCTAGTACACTCTCCTGTGCCTACCATAACACAGAAACTAATTGCAATAGGAAATTATTTCACGGCCGGCGTGGCTTATGTACACAGAGGCGAAACGCGGAAATGCAACGTCCATCTCCTCCTATGTAGTTGTTCTGCTCCTCTCATCTCTGGAACGCACGGCAGGAAGCTCCAGCTCAGTTGTAGCAGAACACTTGAACTCGGGCAGTGCTCGTGGTTGCATGATCCATATGTAACAAGAACCAAATGTGTTGTACCCAAATGCTGCTTGCTTGTTTGGAATCAAGAGCAGACACGTGCAACTGAGGCGATTCCCTCCTCGCACATGGCCAAAGATGAGAGCATTTTTTTCTTCTTTTCTTCTGCCACAGGCTATGTTGCTGCTCCGAGAACCATGGTCAACCGAGAGGCTGCAGCTGGCTGCATGGCATCTGCATCAGAACAGAGTCGTCCAGGAAATCGCCGTGATGGGAATTGTTGGGCTCGAGTTTCACGTTGCCGTAGGGGTGAGGCATGAAGTGGTGCGGCGGCGGGGGCTTGCTGTCGACGAGGACGCCGAACTGCTCGGGCATGATGGTCCCAGAGGTGGACGAGGGTGTGGAGCTCGTGGTGAGCACCGAGGGCGGCGAGAGCGAGGGGTTGCCGTTGTCGTCGTCGGGGAGGTTGACGGTGGTGATGTCGTGGATGCTGGAGCGGCGCTTGTCCTTGCCGCCGGAGTTGAGGCGGATGAAGTACTTCTGCGCGTGGCTGGCGACCTGCGTCGGCGTCCGGCTCGTCACGAAGTTGCGCGAGATGTTCCTCCAGTCCCCTCGCCCGTACTTCTTGAGCCCCATCAAGAACAGCCTGCAGCAAGCAAGTCGATTAGCCATGAAAATTTCACCAATTCGGCGCGCAAGTTCCATAAATTGGTTCAGCTCCATTTCTTGCATGAGTGTGAGGGTTAATCGGGGCTTACTTGTGCTCCTCCTCCGTCCAGGGCACGCCCTTCTTGCGTTCCTGGTCCGGACCACGCCCGCGCTTGCCTCCGACCACGTAGCAGGAGCGCTTGAAGCCCAGGCCGCCAGCGTCGTCGCCGCCGTCCCAATCGAAGGCGAACCCGGCGGACTGCGAGCCACCGCCGCCGCCGTAGTGGGGGAAGGGCACGAGGCCCGCCTCAATAAAGCAGACGTCGTTCTCGAGGTCGTCGTAGTGGGCCACCACGTCGGCCACCGTCTTGCCAGGAAGCATCACGGTCACCTGCTCCCACCGGTCCGGCGCGTCCCAGTCGACCCGCGCCAGCGCCCTCTCGAACATCTTGTTCTCCTCCAGCGTCCACGCCCCGCCGGCACCGCCGCCAGGGCCGGCCCGCTGGTCCTGTAAGAACCACCCGTCCGCCTGCCCCGCGAAGTACGGCGCCGACGGCAGCACCTCCATCCACGACTCCATCATCATCTCCACTGCACTAACCAGCCAAGAAACCACCTGCGGATCAACAGACCGACCAAGATTTCGCCTTTCCTGTCGGAGCAAACGGAATGCGAGTCCTTGGGAGGCCGAAGGGGAGAGGGGGGAGGGGGGTATTTATGCAGCGGGCGGTGGTGACACCGAATTCCGGCAGATGCCAAACTGGCCAGAGGTGATTCGGCCGCCACCGCGGGAGCGCTTAAAGAAATCAGAGCCCCTTCGGCGATTGGGCCGTGGTGGAGTTTGTGGCCTCTCAACCAAAGAAAAGCAACCCCCCCCCCCCCCCTCTCTCTCTCTCTCTACCACCACTATCTATCTTGCTGCGGCCACTGCTGTAGCTCGCTGCGTTTGTCCCTCTCTGAGACTGCGAGCACGGAGGCAGGCGAGCAGCGGAGAGCTCGGCGTCCGCCCGTGTGCGAGCGTGTTCGTCCAATCCAGGCTGGAAGAGTAATACTTTCTGTGTAGTTTTGCAGGCGACGTCGTGATGGCCCCGTCCGTTCTTTATTGGCCGTTGCTTGCCGCCTTTTCCAATGCTGGGACTCGGCTGCCACTTTACTTTATGTGCATTTATGGATCGCTATACTGCATTTGTTACTACCCTGGCTACTTTGCCTTCCGTTTCTTGATCGACCTCCTCGCTGGTCGCCGCCATGGTCCAAAATAGCCGCGGCCAAGGTGCGGGGTTCACGGGAACCTCTCTTACAACGAAACATGGATTTTTTAATATTATTTTTTATATGGCAATTTAAAAAATATTAAATAAATTCGATAAGTTATAAAAATAACCTACTATCGCGAGATGGTACAGCGAAATCTAGTTTCCTAACAATAAAAGAGTATGTTTTTGCTCTTTGGATCTACGAAAAATTGAATTTTTGCTCATTAAACTATAAAAAAATATTTTCTATGATTGGAAGTGTGAAAATTAAATTTTTTGCAATTCGGTCCTTTAATTTTTTTTCAGATTGGTGCTGCGCAAATATTTTTGCACATTAAAAATAGAAAAATTAAAATTTTCGCAGACTGGTGATGCAAAAATCTGTTTATTTTGGTGATTTTTTATTTTATTTGTAGTACCAAAAATACAAAAATTAGTTAAATTTTTGTATGCATGAAAAAATTATTTGTAGTGACCAGTTTGGTGAAAAATATTTGTTGTATAAATAGTTGTTCAAACAGTATCACGGAGTGATTCATTTTTTTCCTTAATTTTTAGTTTGATGTAATTTTTGTCGATATTTCATTATTTATTTAATGTAAAATTGTGTGAGTAATTTATTGAGTGAAGTAAACTTAAGAAGATACAAATATAATTTTTCGAACAATAGTAGTTGTGAAACATAATTATCATAGAATCTGGTACGGAGGTTACATACGTTGATGAATATTATATGAGACTTAGAGTTTTTCGTCGTAGTACGAATGGATCTTAACCATAAATAGATGATGATAATGAACGTCGGCATGTACCAGTACGTCTAAAGACTAACTTAGTAGCATGTCGTTACTCAACCTAACATGCCTTAAGGAATAAAAATAGTCTGAGTTACAATAGATGCTCTATTGAGTATACATAGGATATTTTCCCTTCCTGAGGGCATCGAGGCATGCCGTCTTAGCGTGACTGGCCTTCTCATGCTTCATTTCCCTCTTAGCTTTGTGTGCTTTAGCCGCAGCGCGCTCCTTCGCTGCCTTCCTTATGCGCTCCTCCTTCAGCCACTTTAGCTGTTCTTCCTCGTGTTGTTACTTGCACTCCCAGCGTTCATAAGCTTGCCTCCTCCACTGCATATTCATGTTGATCCACCACTTTTGTTCCTTATTTTGCTCCATATCCAGCCATCCCATGAAATTGAGAAATGAAATAAGAGGTGGAGGAGACTTGTGAAATGAAATAAGAGGAAATATTAATAAGTTGGTTTATGAAATTGTGTGAGAAGTGCCACATGAGTGATCTATATCGCTATACCGGTGAGTAACCATACGATACATGTCGAGGTAGATCGTACTGGTAGTTGATACACATGAAGAAGCGTCTGTCATAGGTGTAGGAGATGTCCTGGGACTCGTGAACCCTACAAGAGTAGCCACAAAAACACATCGACGGACGACGGTTCGCCCCCCTAGGGGATGGAAGTCCTCCAATATTTCTTGGGTGGGCTTGGTGGAGGCGAGAAAAATATTGCAGTTAAGAGAGGTAAGGAAGGAGTGGTCTACCCATGATTTAGGGTGGGGTTATTTACGGTGGCTGGGGGATGGTGCATGGACTGGGTAGGGCTGGGGGTAGAGCATGGAAGTATTGTGCACAAGGAAAAATGATTAGGGATTCTCTGTGAAAGCTGAAAAGGTTATGCCATTGATGCTTGGCAGAGATTCCCTGTGAATGCTGTTGTTTGGTGTTGTCATCTCATTCTGCAAAAGTTCATCAATGAGTTATTGTAGCCTCTGCCTAGAAGAAAGTGAATTGTATGAAAGCATTGGACTTAGAAAATACGTATTGCCATAATGATAAATCCTGATAATTTCGTTGATGAAAGTAAAGTACATCATATTTATGGCTCATCGTAAGCATTCATTGTCTGTCTGTGGCTACAGTACATAAGACAACATGCACCGACTTGTAACCCTATTCTTAGACAATCTACGATATGTTACAATGGCATGTAGTACTCCCATCGCTAAATAAAGCATGTCTTATGGAAAGACAGATTGCCAGGTGCAAGAAAATATCTATTGGGTTGGTGAAAAATACGGAGACTTCTCATCTAGATATCCTTGCGGATCTCTTGAAAGTTGAATCCATAGGGGGTAGGACTTGTTGCACACGTACCCTTGTGTCAATCCACGTGCCATAGGTCACGACACAGCCGGTAGGCTGCACACGCATTGTAGAGGAACATGCATGTTATTGC
Source organism: Phragmites australis (assembly GCF_958298935.1). Classification (NCBI taxonomy): domain Eukaryota; kingdom Viridiplantae; phylum Streptophyta; class Magnoliopsida; order Poales; family Poaceae; genus Phragmites; species Phragmites australis. Next base: position 28,213,533 of record NC_084929.1, read on the forward strand.
ATGCAGTGAGGTATTTCTCCCACCACTCTTTATTGAGCTTATATAGCCTCATCTTTGGCTATGTAACATCCGCGTACCTCATTGCCTCAGCCTCCTCGTAGTCGTAGTTGATGTTCGTGTACTCTTGTTCGTTCGCGTACCATTCGTACTTGCACGTAGGCTTGTTGTACTGTTGGAAGGAAGCTGCTGAATTAGATAAAATTCATAGCACGGTAGGATATCTTGTACACTTACCCCACAACGGTACCAAGCAACTATTTCAAGCGGGAACAGTTTCTGGCATGCTATTTTATCGAAGTCACATCGTGGCATATGTGCCTCGTGCGCTTCTATCTGTAGCTCCATCTGCCTCTTCTTCTGCTCTGGGTCTTCATTTCTCTTTCGCTTTTCGTCCTCGCGCTTGAGTCTATCAAGGATGTCACACCATAACTCCTAAGGGCCCATCTTACCCTTACCCTTGTTGGATCTGGATCCAGAAGTCATAGATGGGATTATGGTGGAGATGAAGTAGTCGATTTGTACCCTCTTGCAGTGTCTTTATAGCAGACCGGGCCATGGGAATGGTTCACTTGAATCCTCTTGCAATGTCTTTATAGCAGATAATATCCCAGCATGCCGGTTATGTATGATGCAAACGTTTGGTCGCTTACAGATAATTCCAACCTTAAAATGCCTAGAAAACCATAGTCAGCTCAACCTGCTCTCACCCTACACAAAAGCAAAAGCTATAGGAAGTATCTGGTTATTCGCATCAACTCCAATTGTAGTGAGAATCTGATAGTTGTACTACCCAATCAAGAATGTGGCATCCACACAAAGCAAATGATGGCAATGCTAGAAGGACTGAACACGCTGACACAAAGAAAAGAAAGCACGTCAGAAAATCCTAAACTGATTTTCATCGCTCTCAGTCTCTTTGAAAACGGTGTATGTGCTCGGGTTTCTTTCCTTCAAAATATCAAGCACACAAGGTAGGTTGCAACAAGAAGCCTCATAGGTACCCTATCGCTTTTCTAAGCCTTTCTGCTTCACATGCCAAGCCTTTTGATAAGTAATCTCATATTTGAATTTTCATAATATTTCTCGTTGGATGAATGAACATTCCATGTACCACTTCTGTATAATTTCAATGAACAATTCATTTGCAACTAGTGCAACAGTGAGGTTGTAGTGCTTTCGACCTACGTTTTGCAGCTTACAATTGTGTTGAACCACTTTAGAGGCTACCCAATGGGTTGAATGCTTCAGCTTGTATGCATGTCCAGGAGTTCTACACTTGACATTTTAGTTTTCTAGGCATGAGACAGCAAACCATACCTCTCTATGTGATGTCACTGCTCACTGTACCACTGCAATCCTTCATTTTAGATCGATTGGGGAAGACCTGATTGAGCTGAACCATACTCCCAATGGTTCTCCATAACATGCATCCTCGCATTGTCAGACCAGTTCCATTGATCTAGGATAGCAGTATTAGAGGACTCATCATCTTCATCATTATCATCATCATCATCATCCCCTATATTTACATATTGCAATAAAGCTTCCTCCTCATGGACTGCATTACAGTCTACGTTCTTAAGCTCAACAACAATTTCTTTAATTTCCTCCCCTATATCAGCCTGAACCCTCAACCTCTCCCACTTGCTATGCACAATAACCTCTAGCTCAGTCATCTGCCGTTGCTCAGCTTCCTCCCTTGACACTGCGTGTCCCTGCCTATCCTCTTATTCTATGTCGCTACATTGTTACTTTCATACACTTCTCTTGGACATACCTGCACCAGCATATTGTACTCAACCCTATGTTGCCTACATCATTCTAACCATTTTAACCACTTATCTGTCTAATACACCAGCTTCAACCACCAAAAATCTGGATCTAACATACGAGTCCACATGCATTGTACTGTAACATAATAAATGTTAGGGTCTAACTGAAAATATCGGGTAAATCACATTACCATCAGGGTTTGAGTGCTAAGGACGGTAAAAGAAAAATTGCTCAAATCAACACCAGATGAACAGTTATGAATTTGACCATTTCCATAGAAAACTCTAAGAATTATATGGTTTGACATAACTACGTGGTAAAAAATTATATCAAAATAAATTATCAACTTATTTTCCCGTTAATTACAAATAAAATTCTTCAAAATCCTAATTTTTATACAATAATTAAATACGAGTAACCTAAAATGTAACATACAATTAATCTTTTGAATGTGTAATCTTACATACATAATGAACCAGCATAACCTAAATATTCTTTTTTACATATATTCGAATGCGTTTCATAGACCTGTGACATGACATGATTTATAACGAACTACAAAAATATTCTTAGACTAAATCATAAATTATATCGACTAAGATTATTTCAGTACAATATTCTAAAAATACATATATAATTCAATATGTATAACCTAGAACAGATATCACAAATTAATATTTTTATATATCAGTACAAATATTCTAAAAATACATAATTCTAAATTGTACATCTGTTCTAGGTTATACATATTGAATTATGTATTTTTAAATATTTAATTTGCAATATGTATAACCTAGAACAGATAATTCAATCATGGAAAATATTTTCTAAGCTCAATGAGCGAAAATTCAATTTTCCGCGGATCAGAAGAACGAATATCTAGTTTTCTCTCTTTCTTGTGTGAAAACTAGATTTCGCAGAACCATCTCGCGACAGTGGGTTATTTTTGTAATTTTTTGAAATTATTGTATAAAAAATTAATATTAAAAAAGGAACTGGCGCAAGAGGTGGTCAAACATGGATGATGGGGGAAAAGGGTGGCATCTACCCGAGCTTAGCAAAAACCAAGAGGAGGCCAATATGATAAATTTAACTCAATATTTGATTAGTGTTTAAGTAGCAACAAGAAACAATTTACTGTGAAGTTTCAATTTGGAAGGAGGGGCAATGTCCCCCTTTAGCCTCAACTAACATATGCTGGCGACCGGCGAGAGAAGTGTCAGGGCGGCACATCAACGGCGACCAACGGCAATCAAGGATAACCTTGAAGCCTAAGATTATTTATGGCCTCCCACAATCTTCTCCAACCCCGCCTTTGCTTTGACTCTAGTCAAACCTAGGCGACAACCCAACCAATCTTAGTATCAATTTGGTTGCACTTGGTTGGTTAGCTACCTAGCTACAACGGCAACATAGATAGCGAAGGTGGTGCCATTGCACATTGTTAATTAATAAGAATTTTATAATTAATAATTAAATTCTTTTATTTTAGATAGAAGAAAAGAATTATTAGAAATACAGTATATTCTAGAGCAGATGTCCACCATACATGTGTCTTTAGTCTGATATGGTAGGTTTTATAACCACCATGACATAAATAGGACATGCTCCGATATTCTAGTCAGTTCATCATGTTCTAAATAGAAACCATTGTTGAATTGACGAGCCATCGATATTTGAAAGTAATACTATTGATGATTAGTAAACCGCTGATCTTATGAATACATGATGAAAGTAGGGGATACTACATCTTGCCGAATCAAACATAAAAAATAGGGATTTTATACAGGTCTGGGCCATCCAAAGGATAATAAACCTATGTCATGTGTTCTTGTATTGATCTTTGGGACATATTACAAGGGGGTCATTGCTAGCCTAGATGGGATCTAAAACTAGTCGAAGACTCCGTGTGCGCCGCCTGGCGAGTTGTCAATGTAGATCACGATTGTTGTTGTGAATGTCGATTCACTTGGCCTTCTTTGCATGTGTCTCAGATCTCACTCCACCACTCTATATATAGGGGGTTACTGTTTAGCACCAAGACTCCTTTCCTAGTAGGATTCTATTATCCAACTCAGGGATAAACTTCCTTGTTTATGGGATATCTGACACCTGTGGGAGGTTTCCATATGTCCAAGGATTCCTTTCCTAAATATAGTCCAAGTATCCAAGAGACCCCTAGGGATTCATCGAGTAAGACAATCATACACAATATATACTACTCATCGTCAACCCCCCCCCCCCCATCGGTACATGAAATGAGGTTGTGACAAATCAAAGAACTTAGCCCAGATGAGGGGAACATCTTGACAGGTTGCCTCTCCAAGTGATAACTCGGGCATTTAGGTAGGATGTACATCTAACTAGGATCCTGGTTGTCCTCAGGTCATCTACTCGGGGTTTTAGGTCTTTTTCGAGTAGCTCCTCTGGGAAGGTACCTCATCCGAGTAGGATTTCCGGGTCAACCAAAGATATTATTATGATAATTTCTCAAAATCTTGATAAGGATGAGGAAATTTGGCTATTAGTACGACGGGTCGTTTGAATTTTGAACCGTCGTAGCGGAGACTTTGTGTGGTGGTGAAAGAATCTCTCCACTTTTTCTGGAAAAAGATCATGATGACGTTTAAAAACTGAGTACATTCATCAAGGACATGTGCTAGCTCATTTGCAATTTCATGCTAATCGCTCCCGCATGCGCTGAAAGGGATTTCGAGCATTAAATGTGATGAGACCTTGGCACAAACATAGCTCCGAGTAGAACTCAGAACCGCTACAGGGCTAGTCGGAGAATTGTTGAGCATCTCTTCATCCTTCATAAAAGGGCCTGAGGGTGTCTCAGGCAATACTTTTTCTTCCTTGTCCTTCTGTCTTGCGCCTGCAACCTTTAGGCATCTTCTTAGGCTTTCTTATTGTTGTAACATGTACTTGAGAATAAAGACTTTCCTTTTGTCAGTAAAAAAGTGTTATATGAAATGATGGTATATAAATGAGATGGTGGGACTATCGGGGACCTGATACCGAGCAATTCCCGACAACCTATCATGCTTAGTATTACTCGCTTCTCCCTTTGGCTAGGGTAGGAGAACTTCGTTACTTCTCAGGGAGCTTAGTTCAGCCAGCCTTATGTCCGATGTGAATGGGAGGCATAATAGCCTCCGAGCATTCATAGACGTGATAAGGAACCTTTTCACATCCTGTGAGGTCATATCTTAGAACACCATCCCTCCGCAGAGGAATCCACTTTGGCACATGTGCGATATGTTGTCATTAACTCTTAGTACACTGTACCTATCCAGCCCCTGACTGGTTATCTAGGAAGAACGTCAGATAGACAATCAAATATAAAATAAGGTAGATTCTAACCGTCTACTAGTGATCGAGTTAAGTGAAAAATTGAACACCCATATTGCCCCTTTGGTTGTAGAAACTTTTGTTTCCTACCATTGGCTCGTGTTACCATCATCGAGGTGTATCTGGTGCACATGTTGAGTAAAGGTACCCGATTAGCGGCTTATGGCTAGTTTTCCCATCTTACGGGTGCCAGACGTTAAGGTGTAGGGAAGGCAAAAAAGGGCACAAAGAAATTCATTCAACTTCATGGGCAATATGACCTTTTACTAATGTGAACTTACTCTTAGTACTTGTACATAAAACTTTTGGAGTTGATCAAACTTCCAAGAATTATTGAGGACTCGTCTGTCCTCCATTGCTAACCTGAATGACTTAGGGCGAGTAGACTCGAGCACCGTATATGGACCCCCACACTTCGGGGATAGCTTGTTGTAGTTACTTTGGTTCTGGACAAGTCATAGAACCAGGTTGCTAGGCTGGAGGGTTCTCTTTTAGATGTTCTCGTCGTAGTAGCACCAAAGAGATTGTTGATATTTTACTGATCGTATTAGCACTTTAAGTCCTCTTTCTCGATGTTGTTGAGGTCATCCTCTCTTCTGAGGGTTTCATCCTTGTCGGCGAACAACTTGACATGGGGAGATTTAAACTTTAGTTCACAGAGAAGAATGGCTTCGGCCTCGTAGCCTAGGAAAAAGGTGTTTCATCTGTTGCCCTACTAGTTGTTGTCTGAAGTGCATAGAGCACGTTAGGCAACTCAGACACCCAGACTTTAGATTAGGCGAATAAGTGATTAAAGACGTGGGTCTTGATCCCTTGTAGCACGAGGCCGTTAGCCCACTCCACTTGTCCGTTGCTCTAGGGATGAGCGACCGACGCAAAGCTGACCTTTGTAATTAGGTCCTCGCAATACTCGGTGAATGTCGTGCTTGCAGTACTGTTGTCGGTGATGATCCTACTTGGGATGCCGAACCTGGTTATGATGTTCTTCATGATGAACCGTTTGGTAGCTTCAAAGGTGGTCCTTCCAACTAGCTCAGCTTTGATCCACTTAGTGAAAGTATCGATAGCAATGAAAAGGGATTTGGAGCCCTCGAGTGTGACATTGAAGGGCCTCAAAATATCCAGTCCCCATGTCGAGGAAGTCCACGACAAGGGCATCGTCTTCAAAGCCTGAGCGTGTTGGTTGGCGCGTCTACTGTGAAGCTGGCAATTGACGTATTTTTTAACCATATCGCTCACACCATGGAAAGTCGTAGGCCAGTAGAAACCTTATCTGAAGACCTTTTTGACCAGAGTTTGGAAGGAAGCATGAGCTTTGCACACCCCTCTAAGGATTTCTTCGAGTAGTTCGTTACCCTGCTTTCGAGAGATGCGCCTCATGAGCACTCCATGGGCACCTCTACGATAAAGGGTGCTGTCAACTAGTATACATTCTGGCTCTATGTGAAATTTGCTCGGATAGTGTCTCATCCTCAGGTACCCCCTCGATCCTAAAGAAACTTGCGGATTGGATCCATCCATGTATCTTCGTATTCAAGCAGAGCTACAAGTTCCTCACGACTCCTTGTAGAGCTTCGATTCCTGACGTCTCTTAGACCACCACTCCTTTGGCCGCATCATCTTTTGATGTCATTGATGGCTTCAAGAATCTTTCTCTAAGGATCCTAGGTTGTCCTGGAGATCGTGAGGATGCTAGTCGAGCAAGCCTATCAGTGAGGCAATTATCCTTTCTCGAGATGTACCTGACCTTGAATTCAATGAATTTCTTCTCTAGCTTTATCACCACGACAAGGTAAACTTCCATGATTTTGTTTGAGGTTTAATACTCCTTGATAAATTGCTTCACCACTAGCTGTGAATCCCCTTTCATGAGTAGGCGGCGGATACCAAGCACAGAAGCTACTCAAAGACCGAAAAGCAAACCTTCATACTCAGCCATGTCATTCGTAGCCGGGAGCTAAATTTGCAAAGTGTATTGCAATAATTCTCTGGTTGGAGAGATGAATATTATCCCAGCCCTTGAACCTTTGACCATTAGCGACCCATCAAAGTAGAGAGTCCATGCATCGGTCATATCGTCGTGGGCGTTATGGGGTTGCTCGAGAGTCTTCGCTTGTTAATGAAATCGTGTAGATCCAAGATGTAGTGATTTCAGATCGGTGAGGCCCTATGGCAATGCAGAGGTCGATTGACTTCCCAAATAGTCTGATTCCGGGGATTACATCTGTTGGGGAAAATGCCCCAGCCATGGACACCCCAACAATGTACGACGGCATACTATGATGACTATAATTCCCAAATTTATATAGCCATGTCAGAGAAATAAATGACCAAAAATAGCCTCACACGTACATGATTGTAGCATAACCTTAGGGGCAGGATGGTAATTTTTCCTGCCTCTTCTCTCTATAAAATGAGCCCCCTAAGGGGCGTGCATGGGGGCACGATTGATTCACTCATTTTCCTACAAACTCTCTCTCTCTCTCTCTCTCTCTCTCTCTCTCTCTCCCTCCCCCCCTCTCTCTCTCCCTCTCTCTCTCTCTCTCTCTCTCTTTTCTTTTCCTCTTTGTTCACTAGTCATCCCCAAGCTTGAGCCCCCCCCCCATTAGGGGAGGCTTTCACCGCACTCTGTCCGGGGCATATTTCGTGCCCCATCAGATGGCACCGTCCATGGGGATATCGACACAAGAAGCCGCATAAGGAAGGGAGGCTAGAGCACGTCGTGAGAGGAGAGTTTGAACATCTGAAGTTTTCATTCAAAATGGACCACTAGTCAAGCGATGGGAAGCTGCTATCATGTGGGCCTACGTGTGCTGGCTCACCATTAGCCACATCGTTGCCCAGGGGGCGTTGCCATGCCCCACGCTCACACGTGCTCACGATTGTTTGTTGTCGCGTGGCTCCACGAGTGGGAGGTCGCCAGCTCACTGCCTCACGCGTAGGTAGGCCGGTCTGCTGAGGCCTCACCATAGGGACCCTGCCATCGTGCCTGCCCGTGGGCCTGTTGGTCTGCAAGAAGCTGCATAGGAGGTGCTCGAAGGTAAATAGCATGCTTCCATATGCTAATAAACTAAAACAAAATAGCTAGACGTATTGGCTACTCCTTGTCCTAGCCACATAAGGTTGCAGCATACATCATGGGGTAGCACTACTCAAGTGTGGGAGGCAAAAGATTGTAGCACTCGTTGCTTCATGTGCATTGCTTGAAGGGTCTTAGAGCATAGTATAGCTACCAGCTAGTTTTATCTTTAATAGGTAGGGCTGAACTTTTGGGGACCTGTTTACGGCATCATGCACACGGTAGGTATGTCAAGATAGTTATTACCTTAGCGTACCGTGCTCTGCATAGTGCAGTGTCGTCAGCTTGTCAAGATGTTCCTCTCTATGCCGATAGACTGGTCGTGCAGCATGGCTACATTGGAAGCTAATATTGTTGATGTATTCATTGCTAGCACCTACTTGCTGCTACACTAACCATGCATGGAGCATCATGCATAGAGATGCGCGGTGTGCCTTGCCCTGTCCTCCTATCAGAACACTTTATGTGGGTTGGCATGCTTAGACTCTGACGTGTATACACAAGACATGGTAGGGCATGGGCATGCATAGGAGCTGTTGTGCACCTTCTTGCGTACCCTAAGCTGGGGCATGGCCAAAGGCCTATCAAGTTTTCTGTAGCAAGCGTATGGTCAAAAGCAAGCTACTCGTGCAAAGGTAGCTGTCGCATTTGTGACATTATTGCTAGCCTCTACCATCAAGGGACTAGGCTAATCAGATGCAACGCCTTCGGTCTCGTCCGAGTACGTTCTTGAATAGCATCACGACCACACACTTTCACGCTGTAGCTGGAGGAAGGCTCTGTCTCACCTCTGCTGCAGAGGCAGAGGCCCCCTCCACGGCTCGGGAAACCTCCTCGTGCTAGAGGCAAGCTTCATACCACCTCCACAGAAGGGCCCAGGATGGCCACCACCACCACTACCAAGGCCCGTCAGCCATGCTCCGAGCACACCTTCGATTGTGGGTTGGCCCCATTCTGGAGGCCTAGGCGGAAGGGTCCCGGGATCCAACGGCCAGGCTCCAATGCAGTTTGGAGGCTCAGGACACGGCTGGGGCTGCCTTTGCCACGATCGCAACTGCATCTATGGTTCCATGCAAGGACACAGTCAGCGTGCTCACTAGGCGTGCTTCCGACCCACGTGAAGGGTGGCTTCGAGCACCATCAGAGGGCAACATCGAGCAGGTACCGAGTACTTTGCATGCGGGTAACTATTCCTTATTTTTTCCATAATCCAAGCTAGCTGGTTGCCTACGCGAAAACTAGCCAGTAGCGGTGTTCCTTTGTGATGTGCCTAGTAGTGGGACATGCCCGCGACATATGAGATTAAAAATTACAAGGGTGTCAGCTGCCACACTCTGTGACATCTATTTCCTACTTGCCTGAATTGCTGGTTGGCTAGCCCCTTTACGAGTCGTGAGACACATGTATGATGAGGCATTGCTAGTACTAGAGTAGAGTGATACAAGTTGTTGGTCAAAAAGCCTACCGCATTTACTATGGTGTGGCACTGCACGGTGGAGCCTGCTCATTGCACCTCTATTGGCTAGATGTGTCCTAGCATGCACCGGTAGAGTGATCTCCGCTGGCATGCGTACATAAGTCATTTAACTCAACATTGTCCTGTAGATTATTCTATTCTAGTATGCCCGTTTTCCCTGCTACTAACCACAATTGTAGCAACTCGCTTTGAACGTGTGTGGGTAGCGGATGGGGCCGCCCTAGGCTACGGAGGTACTGGTGGGTCACGGCCATCCGGCCGACCCCTCGGCTGGCTTCGGGCCACCTCCCGAGATACCCAACGGCTTCAAGACTCCCCTGGCTTTGGGCCACCACCAAAGGCCCCCTCCTTAATAGGGCCGGCTAAGGCCCTAATCCGCCTCTGTAGCGGAGGCCCCGTGCCGCTAGTCACATGACACCTCACTTGGTACGTGCTTAATGGTGATAGCCACTAATTAAATACTTCCATGTTGCTGCTAGTTGACTGCCACGCAACCAAAACTGTGTGGTGCTTGCCTCCACATAGGCCGAGTTGCCGAAGCACTCCTCATTTTGACCTTCACCGCGGAGGCCTCATACGGCCCGCATGCGCCATATCAATCCAGCCATTGCTAATACGACATTAGTCAAGCTAGAACATTTTGCAGCTGCAACATATGTTTTCATGCAAAAAACATGCGACCTTGAAAACATACATGGCTAACCTACGCTGCATATGTTTTTATGAAAAAAAACCCACTGCCTCGACGGCCCCGTACCTCGGTAAAAGCCCACGACAATGGCAAAAACCTATCACAATGGCACTAGCTCCGCACCTCATAGGCTATAAGCCTTGATTGCATGATGCACTTTCTCGGTGAGCCTGTGCCTCAGCAAAAGCCCATGACGATGGCAAAAGCCTTAACAGTGGCACTAGCTCCTCACCTCATAGTCTATAAGCCTCAGTCGTGTGACACACTACCTCGACAGCTCTGTGCCTCGGTAAAAGCCCACTATGATGGAAAAAAGCTTATCAAAATGGTACTAGCTCCGCACCTCATAGGCTATAAGCCTTGGTCACGTGATGGACTGCCTCAATGGTCTCGTGCCTGGCAAAAGCCCACGATGATGGCAAAAGCATATCACAGTGGCACTAGCTCCGCACCTCGTAGACTATAAGCCTTGGTCATGTGCCGCACTATCTCAATAGCCTTGTGCCTCAGCAAAAGCCCATCACAATGGCACTAGCTCCACACCTCGTATGTTATAAGCCTCGATCACGTGATGCGCTGCCTCGATGGCCCCGTACTTTGGCAAAAACCTACGCCAGTGGCATCCTTGACCCCACCGCCATGGTAACAACGCCTCGACGGACACCTTGACAGCTCTGACCTTGGTGTAAATATAATAATAAAAAGAATCCCCCAACGGTGGCCTCTGAAAGCCCACCACCATGGCAATTGTGCCTCAAAGGCTATGAGCCTTGGCCGCGTCAAGATGAGACCAAAGTGTAGAGTACGACGGACATATCGAAGGATATGTTTGAGAATATTGTGGTGTGGTTCGCGTGGAGCATGCATGAAAATACATGCCTGTTGTATAGCATAACAAATATCAAGTCGAGTAAGAATGAGATATTGTAATGCAACAGCTAGGATGCGATAGGTAGTGGGATCTTTAATAGGAGGGCCGTCAAGTCTCGATAGTTTGCAAGATGTGTCTATAGGAGTTGAACATGGGTTGCAATTTGACATATGTGCATGAGCTAGAATATCATAGGCATACTGTTCTTGAGAGAGGAATAGCCCTTTGGAATTGCGTTGCACTGAGATGCCAAGAAAGTGCTAGAGAGTACCAAGGTCACTCATAGCGAACTCAGTACGCAACTAAGATATAATCTGATTAAGGAGGCTAGTGGAGTTTGCAATTAGGATTATGTCATCGACGTATAAGAGAATGTAGGTAGTATGTAATGGTGTGTTCAAAATAAATAGAGAGGAATCGGCTTTTGATGTTGAAAAATCGATGAAAGATAAGTAAGAAATGAAATGAAGAAACCATGTTCGAGGAGCTTGTTTAAGCCCATACAAAGATTTATTGAGCTTGCAAACATGAGAAGGGAGATTTGGATCAACAAAACCAGAAGGTTGAGAAGCATAGACGGTTTCAAATAAGTTACCGTGGAGAAACGTGTTTTTGATGTCTAATTGATGAATGAGCCAGCTCATGAAAGTGGAGATGTTCAGAACAATGCAGATCATGGTTGGCTTAATGACAGGACCGAAGGTCTCAACATAATCAACACGGGCTTGTTGAGTGAAACCACAAACAACACACCTTGCTGTGTATCGGGAAAGAGAACCGGTAGGATTGTATTTGTGGCAGAAAATCCATGTGTGCTCGAGATTATATTGGTACCTGCAGGGGGAGATACTAGATTCCATGTATTTTGTTTCACGAGAGCATTAAACTCTTCTGACATGGCATTGTACCAATTTCCATCTTTGAGGGAAGAACTATATGAAGAGGGTATAGGAGAGATAGTAGAGGCTGTGAGATTGAATTGTTTCTTTAGAACAACAATATCAGAGCATAATCATGTTTGCATACTGTGCACTGGAGGTTGACGACATGCCAGAGCAGCAGCTGGGTGCACGGAGCAAGATGATGAAATAGGAGCCAGGTGCTCGGAGCAATGAGCATCCCAATTCTCTGGCAAGGGGATAGAAGACATGGATGCCGTGTGTGGTGCTGATGGGCGGGCATGCGTACCAGCAGACAATCCATTCGGGTGTGCCGGACAGTACGAGCTGGAGGGCAGGCGAACGCGAACAAGATCCAAGGACTACACCTGAAGATCTTCTGTACGTTTCGAAGGCTGCGAAGGAGAATTTGGGACAGCAGCTGCAAAGGGAAAGGATAATTCATCAAAAACAACATGCTGGGAAATAATAACCTTGCGAGTGGATAGCTTAAGGCACTTATAACCTTTGTGCTCCTAGGCATAACCAAAAAGGTGGATGTAGTAACGAGATTGGTGATTAAAGAAAAGTGAATAGATGTTTCAACAAATTTTACGTGAAATTGATGAATTTCTCCTATTTGGATTACCCAACGCACATCAAAACTAAAGCAGAAGCAAAAATAAAGATAGATTTTAACAAAAAAAAAATCGAGGCAATACGACTCTACGGATGGTATATAAACCATAGGTTTCATTTAATATCAATCTATATGTCTTAGCACTCGAAAGATCACAACTTACAAAGAAACAAGAAAAGATTAATACCGAGCAACGACACTCTCCAAGTTGATTGTCTAGAGGCAAGGGAATTCAAGACCCTATCACACAAGCATGTGTATATAAATTTTATACCTCTAGTAACAAGAAGAATGACCTCACAAGGTGCTGAAATTTTAGCCCAAAAACCAAAACAAAAATCAAAATCGGAAAACCGAAAAACCGAAAAACCTGCAAACTTGCAAGGGAACTAATAGATAGAAAGTAGGAGGGGACTTAAAACATATGCAAAAATATAAATTTTATTACTCAAAGTGGTCAACCCTATTTTAGACGGATTACAAAGATTTATTTCTCAAAACTCTCACATATTACATAGTCTAAACACTCATCTTTCTCTCCTCTAAAACCCTAACTCTAAACTCTCAAATGGATGGCACAAGGGGGTTCAAGTGACTGGTTCAAACTCTCTCTTGGCCCTACTCCTCTAAAGGGGGTTCAAGTGACTGGTTCAAACTCTCTCTTAGCCAAACTCCTCTATTTATAGGCATAGAAACTTAACCCCTAAGTTTCCTATTTTTTTTCCCCAAAATACCCCTATCTTATAGTATACTCCTACATACCACCGAATGTATTTTGGTCTATTTTCTTCTCCATTCATCGGACAGCCATGACTTCTTTATGATTTAGCTTCGCCTCGACGCAAGCTTCGTGATGATGCTACGTACTTCTCCAGTCATCCCACGGTTTTAAGGCTAAACCACAAAACCGCACGTAAGCTTCTTAAAACGTGACTCGCCGCTTTTGCTTACACATTAAGCAAACGCTTTAATGTCGACGCATGTACTCCTTCATGCGATCATGACCGCTGGCAAGCCTCTCCTGCTCCCGATTCCTCGAGCCACCTTGTCACTTGCACCAGCATCCCCTTCGGGACTTTTTCAACATGCCCTCTACATCCGCCTTTCATGCTTTGCTTAACCTCCACGTGTTCAGCTAGAATCACCCTTAACTCCGTCTGACCTTCTTGATCGTCTAGCACCAAGCACTTTGCTTGACCCTGGTCATCCCGCCGTTGACTGCCAAGTTGCATCCATCACCTGCACACCATGAGACAAGCAAACACATATCTCTAACTCCAATTCTAGTTAGTCCATAATAAATATACTCAAATGAAATTCTAAATCAATTCAAATCACATCAAAGGTCATGCAAAACCGAAGATCATCAAGCCAAATAAATACCAATATCAATCACTAATCATAAGTAAACTAGACATATTTCAACTTGGTTTCTCAGTGTAAGGAGCTGATCTAGGAGCAAGATTGTGTTGAGAGACGGCAGAAAGGTTTGGAAAACAAAGGCAACCAAAAATGCATAAATTAGAATAATCAGGCGTTTGGTTAAAGAGGAGCTGGTAAGGGGTGATGAATTGCAATGGTTTGGTTGGTCGCTTGTTGAGAAGATATGTGGAGGTGTTGAGAGATTCTACTTAGAATTGAGAAGGCATGTAGGCATGAAATAGCAACGTGCAAACAATATCATTGGTAGTACGAATAGCGTGTTTGGTCTTACCATTTTGTGGAGACATGTAGGGGCATGAGAACCAAAAGATGATCCCTTTTGCAGTGGGAAATTGCCGAAGAATGCTATTTGTCAAACTATCTTCCACTATCACATTGAATGCTTTAGATAGAAAAGTAGAATTGATTCAAAATGAGATTGTAGAAGGACTGAATTATAGATGGAACATCTGATTTTTGTCGCAATGGATAGGTATATGTATAATGAGTATAATCATCAAGATTGATCATGTAATATTTGAACTTTGTAAAGCTAACAATAGGCGAAGTCCAAAGATCACAATGGATTATTTGGAAAGGGAAATAAGTCCTTGTTGATGAAGAAGAAAAGGGCAGGCGCACATGTCAGCTGAGTTGACAAGACTCACATACAAGATTGTGGGCAGATTTATTTGAACATGGAATAATAAAGCTAGAATGTAAACTAGATAAAGTGTGACGTCCTGGATGGCCGATCAGCTGATGCCACAAATGAGCTGAAGATGTTGTGGTGGTGAAGGCTGGCTATGAGGGTGTCTTTATTGAATTGCATAGAGGATATAAAGCATCGAAACTATTGCACCTCAGGATGACGGCCTTGGTGGACAGATCCTTCATAGAAAAGCCACAAGGATCAAACTCAACGGAGCACGAGTTGTCTCGTGTAAATTTGCGTACAGAGATCAAATTTGTGACAAGGTTAGGAGTGTGAAGGACATTGTATAGATGAAAGCTAGAATGAGGAGAATGAAGAGTAACTATGTCAGATCCGACAATAAGGTGTTGTGCATTGCTACCTATGGTGACACGAGAAGGAGATGTAGGAGGAGGTGAGGAAGAAGAGAAGATACCATTTGGTGGACATGTGGGAGCTAGCGCTGGTGTCCATGTGCCAGTCACCATTGGACGATGGCTGCTCGAGGGACATGGACTGCACGGCTTAGATTAGGCCGTTGATGTCCGAGAAAGGCGCATCGGAGGAAGCTGATGGCGCCGCCTGCTGTTGAAGCGCGAAGTAGGATTCATTGTTGGTGTCGAAGGTAGTAGGGTGAGGGCCAAGGATCCCTGGGCCAGTAGCGCTGGTCCAGGGAGCATGCCATTGGCAGGAGTAGACACCGAAGAGTTGTTGTCACCGTGATTGCCTTGGTAATTGTTCTGGCAAGCGCCACGTCCCCGGTTGCGGTTACGATTTCAGCCACGGGAGTGATCGGAGTATGGATGATAGTGATCACCCTGATCACACCGGGAGTTGGACGAGTTGTTGTTGAAGTTAGAGCCGGGGCCAGCAGTGAGAGCAGTGTCGCCATAAGGTTTGGCACTGCCGGCTTGAGATGACTCCTCCATAGTTTGAATGTCTTATGCTTGCATGAACGTCGGGAAGGAGGGCATGGCAGGCAACATCTGATAGAGAACATTGAACTTGGGGTTGAGACCCCAAATGAGCTGATGCACCAAGGTCCGCTCATAGACCGATTGATCGCAATCAGCGTGCGTGGTGGCAAGGGCCTAAAGTCGATGCCGATAAGCTAAGATAGAGAGCTCACCTTGAGATAAATTATGGAATTCGGCTTCAATGTGCATAGCCTGACTTGGTTTCTTGCTAGTGAAAATCATGTCGAGGTGTTGCCAAACAGCAAAGGCAGTGACATTCGACTTCATGACAAGGTTGAGTAATTCGTCGGATATGGTGGCATAGAACCACATGAGCACCGTCAGGTTTTCCTTGACCCATTTAGGATCATCGTGATGGGGCTCCTGATCAAGAACGTGACCACGGAGGGGAAAATAGCCGAGAATAGCAAGGAAAAGGTTCTTCCACTTGGAGTAGTTATTCGTGGAGATATCAAGATTGAACGGGATCAAGGATTTGATGTTGAGGCTCGTGATGGCATGCAAAATAGGAATGGTAGCCGGGGAGCTTTGTGGAGTGGTGGATAGCGCAGGAGAACAAGTGTCCATGGTGAAAGAAGAAGCCATGGCAGATGGAGTGCCGTCGCCCATGAGGAGTAAGTCTCAGGAGAGAAGATTGATACCATGTAAGAGAGTATACACAACTCAAAAACTGATTCATTCATTGATCAATGTACATCTATTTATAGTAGGACTCAACCGAGTCAAGCAACAGAAATAAGAAATATCGGCAAAAAGTTGATCCATGCAGTGAATTTGCGCTTGCTGTTGTGATCCTGTGGACTCGGGGCATCGTTAGTGGAGTCGAGCTGGTGATAAGGATGCGAAGATAACCCTCAGAAGAAACATTTGAAATTGTAGGGAAGTTTAGCACTGACCATGTGGAGCAACAAGAGCTTCCAGCACCTGAATCCATATAAAATCTCATGTCCTTCTCTCCGATACATACAACTAATAGTCAAATATCCCTATTTTAAATATGTATTTGCATAACTAACTTTATCAAACAGTAGCAAAGGCATGGGTCACAGGTGAGATGCATAAGTGATTGCGCTAGGTTTGTACAAGAAGAGGCAGGGGGTAGGCTGACACAACGGACTCCCATGGCACTTCACTTTTTTCAGCTTATCTCGAGTTTTAGCTGTAGGAGGAAGCGGGTGCAGTATATCTCAACAGTATCGGTAGATCCATTTATACCCTTTCCTCTCGTACGTGCAAAATACAAGCGGCACCTGACGCCGGAGGCCCCGCTCACATGGACTGGTGCATGCATACACGCTCTGTGCAGCCAGTGCAAAGTACAGTACGCAGGAACAGTGACGCACGGATGCATAGCAGGAAAGGAAATAATGATAGGGAAAGCACAGACGCCGAATCGGGGGGCTACAGCAATGCAGGAGTATACGGTACCCATACGACGCGTAAAGAACACGCGTGCCGATCGACAAGTATAAATACATGTCTGGCTGTGTACGGGCTACCTACTGGGTCGCACTCGCTGGACCACTCGGCACGACGGCACGGCTAGGAGTAGCTATGCTAGCTTAGCAATGCTTTTTATATGGTGTAGCCCATTGTTTTGTATGGTGTTCCTGTGGTAAAGGAGATAGACCGGGGGGATTATCATTAGCTTACTAGCATCCTGCCAAGTTGTAGTTTAACTAGAGTGAGTCCATGTATAACTACAATGTTACTAGTAGAAATCTCGGCCTACGCCCAGCTAGGACTAGGAGCAGGCTAAAGGCGAAGGTAAGTCGTGACAGCTTCCACGGTCCAGACTGAAAGCCCGGTGCTACTTTTCAGTTTTTTATATCTGTCTATTATCTTAAAATTTGTGGAGAAAAAATAGTCACCACTTTTGTTCTCAAACTTACGAAATTATTATGCTAATCTGAAAAAAGTGAAAAATACAAGCTGTTGATTGTTATGAACCACAATCATAACCGTTAGATCTCAACTAAATCTAAATATTAAAATCCAACATAGTTACGAATAGGTAGTTGTATCACATTAGAATTCAAATCCAAAGTTACGAAAGGATAGTTGTATTAGGCCATCTCCAACGGAGTCCTTAAACTTGCAAATTCTAGTGCTATAGTACTTTGTGGTCTACTGTAGCACTAGAAATCCATCTCCACCAGATCCTCTATCCAGTGATACAGTACTGCTACAGTGTTAGAGATAGAGGATACTGTAATAGTGATAGGGGATGCTGTAATAGTATTTTGAGGATGAAAATTTGAGGTAGCTGTTGGAGATGGTCTTAGGAAACCAATGTTCCAGCACCAAGTGAAGAAAAGGAAAACACGTTAGGTAATTAAGCCAAGTCAGTTTGGCCGGCCGGCCATTTTGCCCGTCCATCGAGGAGGCAGCCACGCGGAATAGATTGATCCTGGTGGCGATGGCTGACGTCCTAGCACGACTGCACCGCTGAAAGACGTCATCCCGTCGGTAGCTGTGGCATGACAGCATCTAGGCAATCCTGACGGCCTCATTACCGGAGAGTGCAGATCGGAAAACGGAAAGCACAAACATGGCTGCAGCGGAGCTCAGCACCACCCAGAAAGATCGAAGCGTAACCACACTACAAATCCAAACCCTACCACACAAATCGAAGCCTTGACGAAATATCAAACCTTGTCATTGTTGCAGGTGCGTGGAGCAATTTTGGATCAAGGTGGAGACCATGAGGAGGAGGGCAGCACGGGTATGGGTGCAGGTCTTAGGTGTTGGACCAACACAAACAATGCCTGAGCACGTGTTTCATTAAGAGGAAGAGTACAAGCGATCGCACCATCGTCCCAAAACGAAAAGGAGCGGATAAATACAATGTTCGGGGTTTATGCGGCAAAAGAACAAAACGGCCTACTGATTAGAACGAGGGTACAACGGGAAACCCCAAAAGCACTAAGGCGGCTAAAGGGCTTCCAGCAGCCCCCTACAGCTGACCAACATCCAGCACCGAGCCTCTCCAAAATCGCCCTACTCAAATCCGTCGCCAAAAGAGCAGTACGATTGAACACATGGCGATACCTCTCCTTCCAAAGACACTAGCATACCGGAATAAACAAGGAGTCAAAACCACGTCTCAAATCCTTTGAAAGCCGCCTGCGCATCAACCCGTGGGGTGATATGATGTAGACTCACAGGCCTCAGATTACGTAACCAAACCTCACGGCTATATACACAACCCAAGAACAGGTGTTGTATGGTTTCAATTGCCTGACAACACAGAGAGCAAGGACCTCCATTGCTAAGGTTGTGATGCTGAAGATGGTCGTTTGTCCAACATCAACCATAGAGTGCCAACCAAATAAAGAACTTGCATTTTTTCCGGCGCTTTGGCCTTCCAAAGCTGTTTTGCCCTGAGAAGCTTTGTCTGTCCATGGAAGAAGGCCCTGTAAGCCGATGACGATGAGTATTGTTGCTTCACAGACCAGCGCCAAATGAATTTGTCCGGGGCATCCGTCGAAGTGACCGAATCCACCGCATCCTAGACACGGAGATACTCGACCAAGACAGGGACCGTTAAGGATCCCGTTATGTCATGAACCCAGTGTTGGTTGCACAAAGCCTTAGCCACCGAGCGCGAGCGCGATGTGCGCCTGGCCACCGCCTGAAAAAAATTAGGCGCCAGCGCTAAATGAAGATTGGAGTTGACCGAAAGATATAGTTTACCATGAACTATTGGTGCTCTACTAGACTACTATCGACCAATTTCATGGAGGCTCACAGGAGCTCATGTATCATGGACGAGACACACGGGAATAAGGAGGTTAAGAAGAAAGGATGCACTAAGGAGTCAAGGAGGGGACGCCAGGATTGAGCTCGAATCGACGTCCTCTCGCAGGGATCGAGAGAACCACTGCCCAAATTGATGTCATGGAATGCGGCGAGGCGGAGGTGAAGGGGCAGGCATGAGCTGCGAGAGGGAGAGCAGCGTGAAGAGTATCGAGGTGTTGTGAGGCTGCTTCATGGATGTGGGCCACCACCCACGCAATCCTGCCGTGCACACGCATAGAGATAGAAAGGTGGGGGTGGCCGGACGGGTAGGTAAAGCAAAAAATACTTCCCAGATTAATGAATTAAAGCAGAGGTACAACCGCTAAACATAACTACCACTTTCCTGGCCAATGCATGGATTGATACTCACTCAATCACTACTTTGTCCATGCTTGCTTACCCATTTTGCATTCAAAAGGGTGGCTGGGGGAAGAAGACAAGGGAGCAAGGGTCCATGTGATGTCTTCTTTGATTTTTCTAGGATATTGGGAGGGAAGCAGTGGTTTACCTAGGGCAGTAAAAGTCACGAAGCATGATATTTGACATGAGGAACGATGAAACTACGGCGGAAAGAGAATCGAGCCCTTGGTTTCCAATTTACAATGCTAGAGGTTGATAGAGATATGGATACGTTCATTGGTGCGAGCCTTGATGCGTCCAACACATGCAAAGTGGGATCAGGCAAGGAAGCATACAATTAGGCATGGAACGAATATAGATGTACGGTGGTTCCACAAATATCTACGTCGATAACCGCATGATCCTACGTAAGTTGTAGGGGAACATGTCGCTGGATCGTGTGAGATGTAGCAGTGAGTCGAGCAGAAGTAGAACACACCATAGGAAGTACATTATGATTATGCTACCAGCTAAGTAGAGCAAGAAGAGACGATAAGCATCAGACACCAATCAACCATGTTGGAGACATGGACAGTAAAAGTTAGATAGAATGACAAATTTTAGATATCAGATGTCGAGGCGATGTCGAAGCATACTTTGAGCTTCACGGGCAACCAAGGAGTACGAAGATGTCACAACAGTAATGCTATCTAGAATAACATGTACAACAGCTATGGTAATGTCTCAGCTAGCAAGGCTCTCCATGATATGACTTATGCCCCTTTCGGTAGCAAGCTGGCAACCGTACACCAGTCGCATCGACAAATCCATCTATCACTACCAATGTGACTAAGGTAGTTTTTCCAGCAATCACATGTATATATATATATATTGCTCTACAGTTCAAGGTACACTCTGCAGATTATTCTAATTAATTGTGTAAGCTGTTAGTGGTTATTCAATATACTCAATATTAGTTATTATAGGCTTTTGATCAGAGGTGATACCATCCTCTTTATATATTAGTTGGTAAATTTATTCTGATTTTAGTTGAACTGTCTATACTTGACATATAATTTTAGCGGTTGATCAAAATGTATACGAATCGAACCAATACATATATACGATTCTGATATAAGTTTAAAGCATAAATAATTTTCTCTTCCACTAACATAATTTTTATCTCTTCTTCTAATTTTATGTGTTTTTTAACTAAATGACACTAACTTCGTAAAAAACTAAAAAACTAATTTTTAATCAAATATTACCTTGATAAAATATTGTAACGAAGCTATCACCCTATTAGCTAGTGTGGGTCCCATGATAGTTAGATACTAACGGAACGCAGATACAAGAGCAGATGTGGAGTACACCACAGCTTTCTAAAGCAGGACACGCACACATCACACATACACGGTTAAACGGGGCTCACATTCGGAGACGCGCTTGCATGCGGACACATGTTTGTGGACGAAGTCAGTAAGTCAAAGGCAGCTTTGCCGGTCAGCTGAACGCCGGCGAGATTGGTCGTTGTTGGAGCCAACAGAGCGGACAGAAGGGTCTCCTTTGCTTCCTTGAAGGAAGCGGAGGTTGAATGAGGAACGAGAAGCCTTGGTTGTTGAACACCACCGACGATGTGTTTGAATGTATCTGGAGAGCAACGGGGAGTAGAGTGAGAGAGAAATAGACAGGCAACACACTTTGTATTGATACTCTCGAGTCAAATTTATACAGGTACAAAACTAACTGTTGGTTAACTGAACCAGCTACAAAGCAGGTACATGCGCGTGAGAGTAGGCACATGGATGTGCATGCCGTGAGTATAGCCTGAGATCTAACTGTATACAGGAGCCGACATTATCTTTGCTTACACCCCCTTAGTTCGTGCATCAGCTTTGGAGATGCAAAGACTGTCTCAAAAGTCCTCAAACATTGTCGTCGAGAGGCCATTGGTCATGATGTCTGCAAACTGAAGCTTCGTTGGAATATGCAGAACACGAATTTGACCGAGCGCGACCTTCTCGCGGACAAAATGGATGTTCAGCTCCACATGCTTGGTTCACTGATGATGTACGGAGTTTTCGGACAGGTAGACTGCAGAAATATTATCATAGTACACCATTGTAGCCTTGTTGATGGGAATGTGTAGCTCACCAAGTAAGTTGCGAAGCCAACAACACTCAGCTGTGACATTAGCGTCGGCCCGGTACTCGGCCTCTGCACTTGATCTCGAGATGGTGGCTTGTCGCTTGGACGACTACGAAATCAGAGAGTCCACGAGAAAGACACAGTAACTCGATGTGGATCGCGGTGTATCTGAGCACCCGACCCAATCCGCATCCGAGTAAGCCACAAGATTAGTCGACGCCGAGGCATGGAGATTGATGCCGTGACTCGTGGTCCCGCAAACATAGCGAAGGATGTGTTTGATCAAGCCCCAATGTACGTCACACGGTGC
The DNA here is from genome assembly GCF_958298935.1 of Phragmites australis. Taxonomy (NCBI): domain Eukaryota; kingdom Viridiplantae; phylum Streptophyta; class Magnoliopsida; order Poales; family Poaceae; genus Phragmites; species Phragmites australis. The sequence goes on from NC_084929.1 coordinate 28,235,987, forward strand.
ATGCATGTGGAGGCACACCTGGTGAACGGCATAGGCTATGTCCAGTCTGGTGATGGTGAGGTATTGTAGGGCACCAGCAATGCTTCGGTAGAAGGTTGCATCATCAACAGGAACACCAGCAGTGGCGGAGACTTTGGGCTTTGTGTCCACCAGAGTCGATGATGGCTTGCACTTTGCCATGCCCGTGTGATCGAGTATTTCCTTAGCATGTTGTTGTTGATGGAGAAGGAACCTGGCCTCGGTCCGCTGCACTTGTATGCCAAGGAAGAAGTGCAATGGCCCGAGATCCTTCATGGCAAACTCCGAGTTGAGTTGGTCGGTGATGCGACGAAGAAGTATTGTTGATGACGCGGTTAAGATTATATCGTCGACATACAACAGAAGCAGCGCCATGTCCATCCCTTGGGTGAAAACAAACAAGGAGGAGTTAGAGCTGGTGGAGACGAAATCGATGGTGCGGAGATAGCCAGCAAGTTTATCATACCATGCTCGCGGTGCTTGTTGTCGGCTGTAGAGCGATTTGGAGAGGAGGCAGACGTAGTCTGGGTGCGCATTATCGATGAAGTCGGTCAGCTGTTGGCTATAGACCCGCTTACTGAGCTCGCCGTGCAAGAACGCATTTTTCACGTCAAGATGGTTGATAGGCAAGCGATGGGAGATTGCGATTGTGAGCACGACGCAGATCGTTGCCGGTTTAACGACCAGTGAGAACGTCTGGTCGAAGTCGACGCCCTGTCGCTGATGGAATCCTTGAACAACCCACCGCGCCTTGTGGCGCTCGAGAGACCCGTCAGGCACCAGCTTGTTGGGGGAAGATCCATTTGCTCGTGATCACGTTCGCCCCGCGCGACCGCGATACAAGCGTCGACATCCGATTCTCCACGAGAGCGGAGAACTCATCTCGCATGGCCGTGTACCAGGCATGGTCGTGCAACGCCATGCGAGCACTCGTTGGCGTGGGAGGTGGTGATGCAGTTGTGGAGACGTTGGCGTAGCACTGGTTGGGGATGACAATACCATCCTTGGCCCACGTGATCATGGGATGGGCCATGGTTGACTACGTCGGATCGGAGTTGACGTCGAGGACGTGGGATCCATAGGAGCTGATGGCGATGCGTGCGCAAAAGTTGGTGATGACGTAGTCTATGTGCCAGGCGGGACTGCTGGCGATGGACAGCCAAAGAGCAACTCATAGGGTGTGGTGTTCTGGCGTGGTTTGCAGGGTCAACGATTTAGTAGATGAGTGGCGGTGGAGAGCGCATCTGGCCAGAAGGTGTTTGGAACAGAGGCATGGAAAAGGAGAGCTCGCACACTGTCATTGAGGGTGCGAAGAATCCTCTCAGCGTGGCCATTTTGCTGTGATGTGTACGAACAAGTGAGCCAAAGGGTAATGCCATTTGTTGCGAGGAAGGAGCGTAGAGCATGGTTGTCAAATTCTTTGCTGTTATCGGTTTGAAAGCTAAAAATTGGCCTCTAAAATTGTGTGCGAACAAAGGCATGAAAAGAGATCAGAGTAGCCAAAACATCGGATTTTTGGCATAATGGAAAGTTCCACACATAATGAGAATGATCGTCAAGGATGACCAAATAAAATTTGAAACCTGAATTGCTTACAACCGGCGAAGTCCATAGATCACAATGCAACAATTGAAAAGGAAAAACTACTATGAAAGCTGAGGGAGAGAAAGGCAACCGTACGTGTTTGCCAAGACGGCAGGCATGACATGTATGAGCAGCGGACTTATTACAGGAGTAATCAATGGTTTGTAGAATACAAGCCAAAGATGCATTGCATGGATGGCCTAAGCAAGCATGCCAAAGCTCCATGGAGGTGGCGGCATGGAGACTTTGGTGCCGGTGGCGGTAGAGTTGGTGTGAAATGGATAGAGATCACCACTGGAGTCACATCGGAGCAGCACCGTTTGAGTTTGAAGATCCTTGGTCAAAAAACCAAATGTGTCAAGTTCGACGAACACAGAATTATCTTTGGTTAGAGTACGAACCAAAATCAAATTTTTGATAAGATATGGTGAAATGAGAACATTCCTAAGATGAAGGGGAGAAGCAGCAGTTGGAAATGTGACATGGCCAATGTGGGTGACAGGTAAAGGAGCACCATTGCCAACGATTATATGAGAAGGAGAGGAAGGCAGAGCGAAAGAGTGGGTGCTACCAGGATGAGAGGCCATGTGTGATGTCGCGCCGGTGTCGAGGAACCAGTCACCGCCGTCGGAGGATGGTGTACTGGTATTCATGTCGTGGACTGTGGAAAAGAAAGCATGTGGCAGTTGTTCCTAAGTCGGTGGCATCTAGGGTGGCATCATCAATGCTGGTGCTGTGTCGGGGTAGTAGGCCGGGGATGTCATCGCGTTTAGGGCCAGAGTGGGAGCCATGCTAGGACGCAGACCAAGAACACCTGGCGCACGCCATTGAGGCATGGGCTAAGCCTGCACAACCCCGATCCAAGGGTTGTACATCGGAGTCCACAGTCGACTGACTGGACGCGCTGCCTGTGTTGCCAGAGGAGCGGTAGCATTCATCAGCCGTCTTGCGCTTCTTCTTGCGGTTGGAGCAACCTGAGGAAGTCGACGACGGGTGGTGCGCAGAGGGTGGCAGAGTGTTATGGATGAGGCCATCGGAAGATCCAACGACTCCCTCAGAAGATCTGGCCACCAGGAGCGCAGTCGCCACCTCCATCTTGGCCGTAAGCGCCATACGATTCTCCTCTTGCCTCCATCTTGGCCGTATGCGCCATACGGTTGTCCTCTTGCAGGAGATAGGAGCGAGTGTGCAGAAAATTCTGCGGCGGCAGCTGTGCGGTGAGGGCGGAAATGGCGTGTGCGAACCTAGAGTTGAGACCGCAAAGGGTGTTGATGACTAAGGCCTGATCTGTCACCGGCGAGCCGACGTCGCGAAGAGTGTACGCAAGTCGTTTCGGTTAGCCACAATACTCAATAATGGACAATTCACCTTGATAGAGGCTATGGAACTCTTGCTGGGCATAGATCGCTCGTTGCATGGAGTTGAGGAAGAGTCCTCTGATCGCCATCCAGCAGGAGTGGGTGGTGTCCTACGGCTTGATGATGATGTTGAGGATCTCCTTGGACACCGACGAGTGCAGCCAAGACACGATGTAGTAGTCAGTTTGAGTCCAATCGGTGTCGTTGAGCTTCAGCATCGCGTCGACGGTGCCATCAACGTTATCCATGAGGCCGAACTTGCAAAAAGTGTTGGTGAAGAAGGTACTCCAAGATGAGAAATTGGAGTCTGAAAAATCCAATTCCACTGGCACATGGGCTTTGATGTTGATCAAAAGCATCGAAGAGGCAGGGATGGGAGTGATGACAGCCATCGAAGGAAGGAAAGGGTTAGAGAGGTGAGCCGAGGAACCAGAGGAGGAAGAAGAACTCATCGGTGATGCAGGGAAATGAGCAACGGAAGGTAGAAGAAATGGATCAGAAGAACTCTGATACCATGAGAGAAAAATAGATAGGCAATACACTTTGTATTGATACTCTCGAGTCAAATTTATACAGGTACAAAACTAGCTGTTGGTTAACTGAACCAGCTACAAAGCAGGTACGTGCGCGTGAGAGTAGGCACAAGGATGTGCATGCCGTGAGTATAGCCTGAGATCTAACTGTACAAAGGAATCGGCATTATCTTTGCTTACATAGAGGATAGACTTCATCAAGCTCAACGGGATGGCGTTGAGCTTGAGGCTAGCCATAAGAGTCATTAGTCCCCTGCGTGTAGCTAAGGTTGGAGGCCTTGTGTTGTGGACCTCGGATGAGCTGGAGTTCTTGACCCTCATGCCTATTTCACTGCCATTTGCAGAGGATCCATGTCCGAAGGAGGTGGCATTGGTCTGGGGGTCACCGACGGTCCCTGAAGAGCCGTACCCATCACCTTACACACTTGTTGCAGCATGATCCCAACAGAGGGAGGATTTAGAGGCGGCATGGAGGAACCGAGGGAGGGCAGTGACATGGAGACGTCGGAACTCAGATATGAGCCACAAAGAACTAGAGAAGGGGAGAAAGAAGAGGATTTTATTTTATTTCTCACCTCATCGCTATGGTGGCTGCCGCCGCCGATGGTAGAGACCAGCACGAGGAGGGAGAGGAGCACGAGCTTCGGCCCTTCGCTCATTTGGGCCACAAAGATCATTGGATATACTAACTAGGATACTATACTACTAGGTGGGGACTACTTCTGGCCCTCTCACCGCTAGCGAGCTTGTCGGAGATAGGATGGGAGGGGACGGATCTGGATCTGGTGATGACACTTGGGGAGAAGGGGTGTTTAGTCAGACCACTAGCTTACGGACAAGGCTCGTGCCTACTTTTCGGTTTTCAGTAATGGCATGCGTAAACTCTCATGAGCCCAATATATTTTTTTGTAAGAAATCGTTGCTATTAGGTGTAGTCCCGTCTAGCAATTTTTAAAAAGAATAATGGTAAAAAAGACATAAGAGTAGAAAAAACATTGTCTATTCTTTATTCATCTGTGTGTTATAATGATCCATATATATAGTGTCAAACACTCCTAAGAGATATAATCGAATCTTCCTAGAGATCGAGATGAGTCCGCATTTTATTGTAAAATTCAGGTTTCCTAACAATCTTGCTTGAGCACTTCTCGCGAAATGCATATATCTCGTCAAAACTCCCTAAAAACCCAGTGAAAAAAAATTAGGAGAAAGAGTACATAGCTTGTGATATGGTTACATGAATTGTCTCATTAAAAACCTTAACATGAGAAACTTTAGGAAAACTCATCTAAGGGAAAAAGAGTACAATCCACATAAAATACTTCATATAATCTTCATGATTAGCTTTGTACACTTAATCTTCTTGACTAAGATTTAATTCTTCATATCGGTATTATGTGAAAATTCTCCCCCTAAAATGTACAACTCTTTAAGTCTCATCATCCTAATGTCACAAACACATCTTTCAAAACTAGATGCATGGAGAGACTTAGTGAATAAATATGCAAGATTTTCACATGACTTGGTATGCATTACCTTTATTTTATTCATCTTATGCAATTCATGAGCATAAAAGAACTTGAGGTTGATAGATATGCTTCGTTAAGTTGCTTTTCATATATCCCGATTACACTTGTACAACACATGCAGCATTATTTTCATAGATAATAGTAGGGGTGTTAGTAGTGTGCAAACTACATGACTGTTGGATATGATTGATCACTCTTCTAAACCATGCATATTTTCATATGGCTTCATATAAAGCTATTATTTCCAAGTAGTTCATCGAAGTAAATATAAGACTTTGCTTTGACAATTTCTAGAAAATTGCAGTTTCACCACATAGAAAAACATAGTCAGTCTGTAATTTTCCTATATGAGGGTCTAGAAGATACCAAATATCTGCATATCCAACTAGACTTAGGTTCTGATTCTTTTTTAGAATAGACACAGATCTTTGCTACCTTGCAAGTAGCGCAGAATATCCTCCAAGCCCTTACAATGCCTTTTAGTGGGCTCTACAATGTATCGTTCAAGTAGGTTTACTGCAAAGGTTATGTCTGGCCGAGTGTAATTAGCCAGATACATCAGCGCAATACACTTAAGTATGGAACTTCGGTCCCAATACTTCATCCCCTCTTCTCTAGGTCTATAGGGATCTTGATCTGTTTGCAAAGATCTTCCAACCGTGGGGTTTAAGCGTGAAATGATTTTTCAAAACTAAACCGCTCTAACACCTTCTGAGTGTAGTTTGACTGATGTACAAAGATTCCATCTGTCACATACTCTAGCTGCAGGCTCAAGCAAAACTTGGTTTTACCCATATCTTTAATTTCAAATTCAAACTTCAAGTATGAATTTGCTTCCTCTATTTCTTCTTCTGTACTGATGATATTCAGATCATCTATATATACAGATATTATGCAAAATCTATTCTGGGACCTTTTTATAAATACATAGGGACAATCTGTGCAATTCGTGTAGCCTCGTTTTCCAAGAAATTCACTCAAATGATTGTACCATATTCTACCTGACTTTTTCAACCCATATAGAGACTTCTTCAATTGTATGCTATAAAGGTGTCTATTTTTTCTATCCTAATTCAGCAATGGTATTCCTTCATGTACCTTTATGTAAATATCCGAATCTAGGTCCCATAAAGATATGCGATCACAACATGTATCAATTTCATTTTTAACTCTAGGTTGATTGTCATCGAGATTAAATATCTAAAGGTAATGTCACCCATCACCGTAGAATAGGTTTCTTCGTAATCAACGCCTGGTCATTGAGTGAAATCTTGTGCAACTAGTCTTGCTTTGTACCTCATAATTTTATTTCTTTTATTCCTCTTGCGAACAAAAACCCACTTGTATGCTACTGGTTTGATGTGCGGAGGTGTGTAGCATATTGGCCTAAAAACCTCCATTTTGTTCAGGGATAACAGTTCAGCTCTTATTACCTTCTGCCAGTCTTCCCAATCTGACTTCATTCTATATTCAGTGAGCGATGCAGGCAATAGCAATTTTATTTGTGAAGTATGTATGAACTATTGCGGTTGCTCTATTACAGGATTCATTTGAATTCACATAGTTTATTGCTATTTAATCATGGGCAGCACTTTTAGGTGCTTCTACATTTTGTTCTTCATAATTTCTTACTATTGGAGCAAGGTCCTTTAGTTACCAACATCAATTTTAGCGCATGCATTTTTGTTGGTTCCTTCCTATGTGGGAAGATTCAAATTCGATATGCCTACTTCCTGAGGTTCCATACCATCGCCAGATCTCAACTAACTTTCCTTCTTTTTCCTTTGGGGCATTTTTTTGATCGGCTATGATAAGCTCTCATTTCCTACTTTTGTCAGATGTCTTTGTCTATTTGGGACTTGAGGAACTAAATTTCTTGTGTGCAGGTATATGCGACTTAGTCACGTTCTTCAAATCACAAAAATGATCAGACAAATCGTTTGCTAATTTCTGCAAATAGATAATTTTCTATACTTCATCATTTGCTTCATTAGTGAGAGAATCATGTGTCGCAATTCCTTTAGGCTGTCATATAATTTTCCAATATTTTTTATCCAAGGTATATCTCCTCCCCTTAATAACGGAAAATTATTTTCATCAAAAAATGCAGTCAACGAAGCGGGCCGTATGCAGATTTCCAGTTCTTGGTTATAAATATCGGATGTCTCATAATCGACATATATTCAAAATTTCTGCAAAAGTCTCATACGGTTCGTTGTAGCAGCGGTATTGGCACATAAAACATACATCCAAATTTGTGTAAATGGGAAATCTTCGAAATTACTCATTGCACTAGTTGCATAGGTGAATGGATGTTATAGGGGGATAGTCTATAATTAATGAGAGCTGCCGCATGTAAGATTGTATGTCCCCAACATGTAGCAAGCAAATTACAGCGCTAAAACAAAGGTCTAGCAATAAACTTTCTTCTTTTCATCAGTGCTTCGGCTAGTCCATTCTAAGTGTGGACATGTGGTACAGAATGTTTAACTTTAATTCCCATACTAGTACAATAATCATCGAATGCTTTAGAAGTAAATTCTCCAACATTGTCCATGCTAATGGATTTCACGTGATGATCTGGAAAATTATTCCTAATTTGTATGATCTACGAGATCAACTTTGCAAAGGTGTGGTTGCAGTTAGATAATAGACATACATATGACCACTTTGAGGATGTGTCTATTAATACCATAAAATACTGAAACAGGCTAGAGAGAGACTGAATTGGACCACAAATATCCCCCCTGATTCGGTCCAAGAATGCAGGGATTTCATCTTGTACCCTTAAGGTAGACGGTCTTATTATTAATTTCTCGATAGCACATACATGACATACAAAATCTTCATGATTCAGAAATTTTTTCATATTTATGCTATGACCTTGTGAGTTAGTAATTATGTTTCCCAGCATTCTAAGACTAAGGTGACATAATCTATCATGCCATAGAAAGAATAATTCTGTACTACAAAACACAGTCTTCAAGGTCGTGAACACTTCATTTGCTTTAATGCGAGTGTAGTACAAACTACTGCTCATGTAGTGAAGTTTTTCTAGTATTCTCACTTCACTATCACACTTAGTGATGTGTAGGTACTCCCTACCATCTTCTTCACCCGTTTCTACATGGAAACCGTTAGTGCGAATATCTATAAAATTTAAGAGATTTTTTTAGATTCAGGATACAACAATGCTTCTTCAATGTGCAATGTAGTTCCTATAGGTAGTATGACTATGACTCTTCCAGAACGTAGTATGCATATATCATTACCAGTGATAGTTATCACCTTTCCAGAGATATTTCTAATAGACTGAAAATACATCTTTTCTCTTAAAATGATGTTTGTGGTTCCACTATCCACAATATAAAGTTCCTCCATACGTACGCCACACACATTCTATAAATAAAACATTCAATCATTCACATGCAAGGAAGTAGCAACAAGACTAAATGCTTTATTAACTATTAAAAAATATTATTTGCAACTAAAATTGCTCTTCTAGAACTTACATTTATTCATTCAATATTTCTAAATTTAGAAACTAAGTAAATGACTAATTACTCTAATTCTAGATAGAGTCTGCGAAATATCCGTCCACTTCATTTTTAATGGCTTTCTTTTCCACTTCATCCCTCATGACATCTTCTATGGCAGTGGAGGAGGGCAAAGTAAATGCCTCTACATCCTTCATTGGGAGGTCTTTTACTGCCAGTACAGGAGCGTCATTAGCTTCCATGTGAGGTGCATCCCTTTCAACTGTGGCTGCTTTGTCCTCTTCCATCCCCACTACAATAGTGAGGTATGCTTCTGGCTGCTCCTTGTTCTTCTTCTGGTATTCTTCCACAACATGCTTTAATGCTTTGCAAATTCGGGACCAATGGCCCTAAATACCGCACTTATAGCATGTCTTGTTCTGTTCACCATATGGCTTGACTTGTTTCTTTGTCTTGCCATTATCATCACCAGGCTTGGCTTTGTCTGCCACTATTTTACTTCCTCCCTTCTCCCACTTCTTATTGCGGTTCTTGTGTGCTTTGAAAGAGTTGTGATTGACTTCAAGGCCACTGTTCTTCCCTTGCGATTGAGATAAGAAGTTCTTGTTTATGACTTTGTTATGAAATTCATGAAGCTGCAACACATCAATCAATTCGAAATACTTCTTATATTTCGATTGACGGTGATTACGTGCAGATTCTGTCGTATTCGGTTAGAAAATGGAGAGAGTCTTCGCAATTTTCTCCTCTTTTGTGATCTCTTTTCCATAAAGATACATGAGTGTGTAAATATGGTGCAACACAGAGTTATACTCTCTGACATACTTGAAGTCACAGAAACGAAGCCGAACCCATTCTTGCTCTACGGGAGGCATGATGGTGTACTTAAGGCACTCAAAACGCTCCTGCAGTGCGTCCTATGGTGCCTTAGCGCTTGTCATTGCCGTGTACTCATCCTCCAAAGTGGGAGAGAGATTGTGGTGGAGAAAATGAAGTGCCTGATCATTCTCATCCTTCATGGGAACCATTGCACTACTTGTTCCCAGGCCAATTGCAGCGCGGAGCCTTTTCGCTCCAAGTACAATCTGGACATCTGACACCTAAGTGAGATAGTTGCGGCCATCAGCACTCAGCTTAGCGAACTCCTTGTTCGTGATGCCAGCCATCTACATATTTAATAATGCAAGTATTACTACTAGTAAAGTTGCATCATGTTGCTAAATTGGATTACTGTAAATTTTTCGATATTTTCTATGCTATTATTTGAAATTTACTGAATTTAAAAGCATAACATGCAATTTAAACAGTAAAAATAATAACAACATATAAACAATAATAACATAATTAAGTACTGTATAATCGCAAAAACAGATATAAAATTCGAATTCTAGGGTACTTCTTTGTAGAAACAGAGCATGTGAATAATTTTCAGAACATCCAGGGGCCTAAACGTAAAATTTTAAGGATTGCACTCAAATAATAGAAAATCCAGGGAGCTAAATGCAAAATCAATTTTTTTTCCTTTTCTTTTTTTCTTTCACTGGATTTTCCTTCTATCGGGCTGACCTACATACACTTTTTGCTCAGCCCGGTCCATCCGGCCCACCCACCTCACCTAAAAGCGAGGTGGCTAGGGTTCCCAAATCCTAGCTGCCACTCGGAGCGTCGGCCGCCGGCGCTCGACATCCCAGCACAAGGCGCGGCTCACACTCCGACCGTATATAGGTGGCGCAGGATGGCGAGGCGCGGGAGGCGAGCACATGGTGGCGGCTTCCAGCCGGGTGGTTGTAGGCGCATGGCGAAGCCGCCAGCTTGTGGTGGCGCCGCTTCGGGCGGCTTAGGCGGGGCGGACGATTGGCGGCTTGGCGATTCGATGCGGCGAAGTGAGGGTGTCGGCGTGCCGTAGGTGGCTGCGGGTGGCCAACTTCAAGCGACGGCGGCCGGTGCAGCAAAGTGAGGGAGGAGGTGGCCTGCGGAGTGGCTCCATCGACCGGGAGGTGTGGCACGATAGAAGCGGCCGGTACGTCGCGGTGGCGGCGCGCGATGGCGTCGCTTCGACTGGGCGGCACGATGGAGGTACAAGGCCGTCAGCTTCATGTTGGCGGTGTACTCCCCCTCCATTTTTTTCGATCTTTGCAGGGAGGTGGCCGCCGGTTTGCCGACCGATGGCACACGGTGGCGGCTGTGGGCCCCACCCGTTCTACACTGTGCAAATCGATCTCATTTCATCGTGTTCATGTGCTAGATACTATTCATGCATACAAGGCGATGCTACAGTCATGCATACTTGGTACTATTTATGAACACACGATGCTACTGCGGTGGAGTTCATACAATACTCGCTATTGTTTATACGAGAATGCTACTATTCATGCGATTCAGATCTATTTTGACGCAAAATAAACAGTAGCAGCGAGTATACGTACCAAATCAATTGTACATTTGAATCCTTGCGAGCGAGACGATCCGATTTCTTAACTTATCTTCGGCAAAGCTTCGTGCTGATAACATGTTGAGAAACCGCTGCTACCAGGTGTAGTCTAGCGATACTTCGAGAGAATAATTGCAAAAGGAAATACCGGAGTAGGGGAAAGAATATCTATTTTTTATTTATTTGTGTGTTATAATGAGAGGTTTTGTCCCGTATATATAGTATTAAAAAATTTTAAAAACTAAAATTGAATTTTCTAGGATATCAAGACGAACGCATATTCGGTTATAACTTTCACTCAATTTTCTTTCTAGCAATCCTAACAGGCTTTCACATCGCTTGACCCCATTACGAGGCGTTCGATGATCCATCATGCGCCACATTCTTTTACCGACCCTTTCTATGTTCTCGTAGCGAAATTCCCGGCCCTCTTCCTTAACCTAACCGAGTAGGTAGTACTCATAACAGAACTCACAAAGTTAAATAGGGTATAATATATGCGAACGCGCTTCCCACGTTGGTTGCGCTCGCGGTGGCGGGAGGCCAGATCGGGGTTGGATCTCTGGCTTTAGCACCGAGTGTCTCGAGCGCAGCCCTCCCGCAGTTCGAGTTTTAGGAAACCGCGGGCGCGCATAGAGGGAGCGTGTGCCTGCGTTTGTCATCTTAAAAAACTGGGTATAATATATACAAGGATAGACGGACAGCAACTAACTTTATCTACTTAATTAAAACGGCAAGGTGAGCAATGAGATCTAGCAGTGGCTTGTTACGTACGTACTTGGATGGATTTGATGCGATGTCGACGCGCGTGGGCCTGGGCTGCGGCGGGCGAGGATTTAGAGTTTCTCGCAGGGGGCCTTGCGATTTCATCATGATCCCCGTGCGCGCGGTACCGATGGGTTGGCGATGGGAACTGGAATTGGATCCCTCGCTGTCGCGCCCCACGCCGCGGTCCCGCCCCGTCCCGTCCCGCCCCGTTCGACGTGACCAACCATCAATACTCGCCCAGCGGTCCTGCCTAACGGATTAGTTTGCAGGGGCCGTGTAGACGGACTGAGATCCTCTGCATTAATACAGAAAGGCTATTAAGGTGAACTTGCATTGTCTGATAAAAAAACGGAGAGTCCAGATCTATTACTACAGTAGCCTATGAGCAGTAAAGTACGATGCTACAGTATGTCATATCACTGTTGCTACAGTCTTACTACAATATGATTTGCTAACTAATGTAAGTTACTGTAGCAGGTGACTCATTACACTGTTCATACAGTGATTCTCTGTATTAATCGTAATTAAGGCAGGGGATCCGGATCTGCCTGATCGGTTTGAAGCAGAAGGGTGCTTCGCATCAACAGGGCATAGGTACTGTCACATGACGCTTGGGTGATTCTAGTATTTTGGCAACCATAGTACAGTACTTCTGCTGGACTTGTTTGGAACGCGGAAATATTTTTCCACTGTTGCGAAGATCGAACCGTTTCCTGTGGAATTACCAGTCGATAAGAGTGGCATTGATTATTGAGTTACTCCTGTGTCAATATAGCGGTCATTTAATTTAGCTGTTGGGTTCTGAATGCTCTTTGATGACAAAAGGTTGACGACTTGACGGTAACTTCGGTACTGATTCCCACTACTGCCAGACCGATGTGAACTGCGGTTGAGGATTGAGATCAAGCTTCACCGGGAGAATTCATGTCGGACGAGGACTACATGTCCTGTGGTGGGCACTTGTTTCTTTCGTCCCGGACTGGTGTGCGGTGTCGAGTGGCGATTGACCGCTAATGCGCGGCCACTTCCGCCGGAATAATTGAAATCCGCGACTTGGATGAAGAACTCGCGTACCTTTCAGATCGGTTGCTACCCGGAGTTGCTCGGGTTCGCTGTGCCCAACAAGTTTGGGTGTTTGATTTTGAATAGCTTAATAATGTTTCTCATTTGCTGTTTGTAAGATCATACTTGGAACTAGCCCTAGGATGACCGGGTGATAAATTTTGCTGCTTGATTTATGCATGCCAGGCTATTTGATTTATGTAAAACTAGAGCCAGAAAATATTATGCGCAGCTAACCGGTTGATTAGCGGAATTTAAGATACGTACGAGTATATTCAACAAAAACAACTCCCATCAAGAAAAGGGATGCATGCTTGATCCCTCCTACATGCTACGTCCGACGTAGAAGATCCGGGCTTCAAATGATGGTCCCTTTCAGGGCCTGCGCATAACTCAGGGTCCAAGGCACCGATCGTTAACAACAGGTCACGCGATGATTAACAAGTCTTGTAGGCCTAATGTCACTCTCAGAGCAGGATGTTTATAGCTATATGGGAGAGAATGAAAAAAGGGATCCCATGAAAAAACACATGTCACGAAACAACCATCTTAATGCACAATGTTTATACATATAGAGCATTGTATGATTAATAGATAAATGTGATGACATATAATCAGTAGTGGATTCAGAGTCAAATTTTAGAAGAAGTTTAATTTCTTCTTCCTCTTTTCTTCCCCTTTCCTTCTCTTTTTCTCTCTTTTTCATATTAAAAAATTGTAGAAGGAGCTAGGAAAGCTCTCAAGTGTTTCTAAGAGATATGGTGCTCAAACCCCTCATTAGCCACGTTGAAGTCGCACTTGCATATAACAAGGACACTACATTTCCCTAATACTTGGTTTATTTTTGTCTTTTGGATTTCGAGACTAGTTTGTTTCTTCTACAATGCATCAGCTTATTCTTTTTTATCATTTAATTACTTGCAACCTTTCATTCTATATATATATATATATATATATATATATATATATATATATATATATATATATATATATATATATATATATATATGTATATATATAATAGAGTTAATTTCATAAATCCACCATTTTCTTGTCCAATGTCACAAAATTATCACTTTTTGCGGCTATTTCACAAAGCTATCATTATCTTGGGGTTTCTTCTCACAAAACTACCATTTCTGCGATTCCGTCTGTCTAACGTTCGAAATTTACTGTTCACCAATAATACTATTTATGAGCACAACGGTCTTCTGTTTCTCCGAAAATCAGTGGTCTTCTGTCTTTCAAAAACTTCTATAACTTTTTGTACGTGTTTCATAATCCATATGCAGCCCATTTTGATTAGATTCACACAAAAATCCTGTGTAGAATTTAAATTTAAATTCTCAAAAAATACTACCTTTATAACTTCTAACAATTGTTAGGGCCTTAAATAAAATCCTAAAAATCTGGAAAAATTCATTAATATTCTTATTATGTTATGTAATTATTTCTAAAATTATTTTAATCCCTATGTTATATGGTGAAAAAGTGAGTTCCTTTGTAATGCTCTATTTATATGCAGCGTGATAAAATAGATGGAAATAGAGCATTACAAAGAAACTCACTTTTTCAACATATAACCTAGGTCTGAAAATTATTTTAAAAATTAGTACATAATATAATAAAAATATTAATGAATTTTCTTAGATTTTTGAGTTTTTATTTAAGGTCCTAACAATTGTTAGAGATTATAAAGGTAGCATCTTTTGGAGAATTTTAATTTAAGTTTTACACAAGAATTTTATGTAAATTCAATTAAATTCACATAGATTATGAAACACATACAAAAAGTTATAGAATTTTTCGAAAGACAGAAGACCACTGATTTTTAAAGAAATAAAAGATCATCGTGCCCATAAATAAAACTATTGGTGAACAGTAAATTTCGAACGGCGACAATCGCAGAAATTGTAGTTTTACGATAAAAAACCCCAAAATAGTGATAATTTCGTGAAATAACAGTAAAAAGTGGTAGTTTTGTTACTATTAGATAAAAAAATAGTAGGTTTGTAAAATTAACTCTTTAATATATAAGATATAAAAAAAATGAAACATGCCGAATCAGCTCCGGAACACAGAAAAGCACTGCCAAATCAACAGAGACCACGCACTACTAGTAGGGGTATTCACCAACAGTCAAACCACAGCATGCGGTCTGCATACCAACACTCTCCAAGCAGCTTAAACAAATTATCCATCGTCCGATCGAAGCCTCGTATGTTACATGTATTTCCACTCCGGCTCAATAATTATTTAATCACACGCCCATGGCCTCGAAATGCTCAGCCTCCATCCTGTAGCCTTGTTCCATGGCTCACAATTCTCTGCTTCCGTTCACTGAATTTGAACACGGCCCAATGGGACACTTAAAACCATAGCTCATTCACAACTAAAAAACCTATTTTTAAAAGTGAATGTTAACCTATTTTTACGAGCACTTAACGTATCCGTCTATAATTGAAGGATGGTAAAAATTGACTATTTCTACATACACGAAAGAGGCTATCTATGAATTTTACAGACGGTTCACTTAAGCAAGCCATTTGTGAAAATAGATTTTTATAAACGGTTCCTTAAGCGGATCGATTGTGAAAACCGATTTTTACAGATGGTTTTTTAAGCTAACCGCCTCGCAAACTACCTGTTATAATCGGTTTCCAGTCGACATTTTTTTACCTGAAAAAAGCAAAAAAAATTGAACTGACCAGGCACCTTTGTGGCTGCGACGTCGCAAGTCACATATTTTTTCGCGCGAAATATGCACACATGCGGTTCTTCACACTCGAACTCGAAACCTTTTAGCTCGAGCGAACCCTGCTCACTATC
This sequence comes from Phragmites australis, assembly GCF_958298935.1. Classification (NCBI taxonomy): domain Eukaryota; kingdom Viridiplantae; phylum Streptophyta; class Magnoliopsida; order Poales; family Poaceae; genus Phragmites; species Phragmites australis. Next base: position 28,251,596 of record NC_084929.1, read on the forward strand.
CTACAATAGAACTACTACTAATCGTAATAGCATATGCATTTCTTTTGATATCTTCTATCTGAAACTTCAAATGATTATTTAGGCATCTAAATGACTTTTAAAAAAAGTTTTGAACTAAAAAGTTGTAGATCTCGTCGAGTGAATTTTCATATAATATTTGTCCTCATCCAACAAAGTATTAAAAAAGTTATGATTTTTTTTAAAATAAACTATCATTTATTACCACAGGCGGTGTACATACGAAACCACATATGAAAATGGGGGTTATTTTCAGAGGCAATTCATATAACTGTCTCTAAAAATAGATGATAGCTTATTTTAAAAAAATATAACCTTTTCATATGAACTCGTATGAGGATAAATTTTATATAAAAATTGTAGCCCTCGACAAGATCAATAATTTTTTAGTTTTTTTATTTAAAATCATTTATATATCTAAATAATCGTTTAAGTTTTAGATATAAGACATCGATCAAAATAAGTACGTATGCTATTGTTATTAATAATATTTTTGTAAGCCAAGTCTTATTATTGGTAGCGGGAGTTTTTTATCTTCTTCTTGTTAATCTTGTTGGAGATGTTAGAGTTGATAGTATTATTTTTCTTTTCCATGTTCTTGAGTTTACTTGTATTCATAGGACTTATGGTAATAATAGCATATATATGTGTGAAATTTTAACTATCTATTTATACAGCTAAATGATTTCAAATAAAAAAATTACAACTATAAAGTTGCAGATCTTGTCGAAGGCTAAAATTTTCATATAAAATTTGTCCATATCCAAGATCGTATGAAAAATTATGAATTTTTTAAGATAAGCTAACACTCCATCACTACAAATGGTTCACGTCTGAAAATGAACATTTTCTATAGACGGTTACTTATATGAACCATATGTAGTAATCGTATTATTTTTAGGGGCGATTTATATAAAGATTTATCTGTAAAAATGATATTTATATTGGCGGCTTCTTATGTCATCCATCTCTGAAATCACTCAGGCAGTTTGTTATATGACCCGTCTATAAAAAATTATTTTAGGTGTTTCGAAAAATAGTTTTTATATCAGTGATTCCTAAGAAAAATAGGGCTACTTCGGAGGTTTTCCAAAAAAAAATTATATCTCCCACTGGAGCCTACCATTGTCTGTTTGTCACTACAGTTTCATAAACAACTCATTTCTGATTTTTCATTTTTTATAAGTACTGCATGGTCTGTTGAGCTATGAAAAAGTACATACCTGCAATTATTAGATCTGCATTTTCATGTTTTTTTATTGACCAATCACAGATTGATAGGGGTGGCAGTGAGCGAGTGACATCCCAAAATGCCATACAGCTTCGGAACCTTTTTTCTGGCCTCTTTTGGTATGGATCCAACAGCAAGGAGCTTGCTCTTTGGGGTAACGAAGGGGATGCCATGAAATAAACTAAACCCATCTTTTTCACTAGCATCCTTCACATGACCTCACAAGGAACCAAATGGACGTTTTGGATCCATGCAACTCCATTGCCAGGAAGAAAGTACACCGAATGCTGACTAGGGCAAGCCAGGGAGGGAAAAAAGGATTCCCATCATATTATTTGTTTGATGAAAAAGGGCTCCTTTCTTCTATGTTTTTTCTTTGACAACAGGTGACTTGTTTTCTCCTTTCCGGGACAAGAAAAAATATAGCGGGAATTTTGTGCGCGGTGGTTGGTTCATCAGCATGCATCGGTGGCAGTTGATGCAGTTGAAGGGTAGAATGTTGCGAGCGTGGTTCAAAGTAAGGCGTATGGTTTCCTCCAGAAAAAAAGATAAGGTTATGGCGCAAGCAAGCATCTGATGCCGGTTATGGCAAAAATGCGTTCTATCTTCTATGTGTGTGGATGTGATAGTCTTGATTCTTCCTTGGCAAAAATGCGTTCTATCTTCTATGTGTGTGGATGTGATATTCTGGATTCTTCCACTGAAGGAGTTGAGTCTTGAAGATGTTCGCAGTATTTGTTTGAGCTTAGCCGCAGGTTTACTGAAGGAAGAATGGTAATATCTTTTGACTGGAACCATGGAGGCATGCTCAAAGTTTAGACCTACTTGGACAAAATAGAAGTGACATGCTGATGGGGAGGGGCTACAAACTTACAATATGGACATAGACATCGTCTGAAAAGGGGAAAAAAAAAGAATAGTGTGATAAATTGTGGCGACTAGATTTGTTTCGGTGCTTGATGGCAAGTGAAAGGTGAACAGTTTTTGTCATGGTCACATCACAGTTTACGCACAGGCGAGTGCTTTAAATAATTTATCAGTAGACTTGTAATACGAGACGTAGACACGTAGTGGTGTGCGTGTGCGTAGCAACACCATTCCTTTTTGAAGATAAAATGAAGTACCACCACTCTATCAATCAGCTGCAACACCTGGCCTGCTTAGAAAGTTACAGGCCCTTTAGCCCACTGATTGAAGTTACAAGCCCACAGCGAGGTTCCTCCCCTTCCACTGGGACGTTCAACTTTCGGCTGGCGAAGCGTCACTTCCGAAGGCCGTGCACATCGCCCCACGAACACCGACCCGTACCGCCTGCGGTGGCGAACTGGCAGCCTGCACAATCAACTAACCCAACAGGCCTGTGCCAGCCCAAGTCGCTGAGCTAACGAGTGCGAATTATATATATATTGAAAATTTGCAAAAAGTAGGCTGTCATTACCCGTTCAATAGACGACAGTAAGGTCTCTCCTATTCATTAGGCAAGAGTTTGGGTGAGATTTTGTGAGCCCTAACGGTCAGACAATTAAAAAAATTAGTGATTAACGTGTCGTCTGTTCACCGAGTGAGATCTTGCTATCGTCCGGTGAACGGGCGACCCCTTTGTCTCACCTGTTAAACGGGCGACAACGAGGTGTCATCCTATAAAGGGGTGACACATTGTTTTGGCCGAAATAATTAAATTTGAGGTAGAATAGACGTATTTGCGCTATAATTTGTTTGCGTTGTCGAATTGTCGAGTGCTATTAGATGTTTGTACGATATTTTGGATACTCGGATTTTACGGTAACAGAAATTTTAACACCATGACTTTAATGAGGACAATGACATCATACACGGGCATTGGCATGTACGGTACACGATCATTATGACATAAATAAGTATCGTATTTAAACCTATATGTCTTAGGAGATATAAACAACACGATTAAAATATGTGGTCTACTGAGTGCAAAGTAGTTACTTCTCTTTCTCGCCTCTTTGGGTCCTACGTCACACGCTCAACATGCCCACTCGCGCTTCCTCTCCCTCTCTATCTCACGGGCCTCCGCTATCTTGCGATTATGCTCCTCCCTCACCTTCTGCCGCTGAAAGGATAATGATGTCGCCTAAAGTAGGGATGAATAGATATTTTTGCAGAACTTCGTCCCCTTTTGATAGTTGATCTAAACTTGCAGCAGAAATAAACTAACGAATTTTTCACAAGTGAAAATCTAAATATACTAGGCTCAACTAATGGATAATCAACATAAATAAATGTGAATGTTACAATTCTATAGTGACAAACATTATTCAAATATAGCATGATATGCAAGAAATCTCAATAGGAAGTTCCGATACTATTCATCGGATGTTCCAAGATTACTGTTCATTGGATATTCTAGACTGTGCGTTAGATATTCCGAACTGACTTTGGATGTTCCAATATATATGAAAAAACAGCTAGATTGGATATCACAAAATTAACTCAATTCGCATACAATTAAGCATATAAGCAATTTAATCAATATAATGCCTAAGAGTAAGGAAATACAGAGACAAATGATTTATTACGGAAGTTTGGATATCCACAAATATCTTACGTCTCCGCTGAAAAAGCTAGGTCACACTTGAGCCGAGTCTTTTTCAACCCTTTTCCTCACGAGGTTGCACACATACACTCCTCGTCTCCACTATGGTTAACTCTTCATCCACTCCAGAGATGGTGAGTTCCGCTACCACTTCTGGATCTCCTAACAATTTTTATTGAGGAAATTGTCGACATTCACACCACCGAGCCAACTAAGAAACGGTGGTTTCCAAGAGTAACAAACTCTCAAACTCGTGCATGATCAGTGCCAAGTGCTCAAACACACGCAACTAATGCGCCAACTGTGGGCCACTAAGGCAGCACACCTCTCACACCTATCTCTCTACTCACTAAGCTACAAAGGTAAAGGATATCACAAAGCAATCCTAGAGATAGAAAGGGAGCACTCAAAGGTGGAACACAAAGTTCTAACACCTCTCAAGACTTTGCAAGCACCAGAAATCACTTTTAAACCCCTCCAAAGACTTGTCCCCACGCAAGGAGGCAAAGGTGTATTTATACCCCCTAACTCTAAAAACTAGCCGTTGGACAGAATTTGCACTGATCGGAACATTTGATCCCCAGATCAGAACATCCAATCCTTCAAATACTAACGGTCAAATATGGTAAAAATAACACATCGGATCATCCAATGTATGGATCGGAACCTAATTCAAAACTAACTCCAAACACAGAACACCAACTTTCTTAAAATGGTGATAACTTTTGATCCCGATGTCTAATTTCAGTGATTTTGGACTATGGAAATCATCCTCACTTTCATCTTGATTATCAACTCCTCTTCTCTTGATGAGGATAATCATCTTTACTTTCATCTTGATCTTCACTCGATCTCCGGAAGCTTAATGAGGTTCACTTAATTGCTTCCCATGCACCAAGTGTGGAAGATTTCTCTTTTCACATGATCTTCATTTGGTTTACCACCAAGACATGAACCACAAGCATCAAGCATATAAATTGTTCAGTAAACTTGTCTTCATCACATATTGAATATCTCAATCCAACTCACGTCTTATTATGAAACCTAACCTCAACTCATTTTCAAGCACAAAGCACATAGGTTAGTCCATAAAACCTAATTGACAATCCCATACCTTTAGTCACTTAATCTCCACAAGTTTATCCTCAATCTTCTTGAGCTTCTCCTTCATCTCATGAGCATCACCTAGAGCTCATTCATCTTGATGTATCTCCCTTGATCACATGGTATTCCTTTATGAATCCATGTTCAATTCTCCATACATCACTTAGGAAACAACCTACTAACAATTTTTAACATAATTGTTAGTCCATAGGTATTGTCAATAATTATGAAAATCACACTTAGGGGCTAGATAAACCTCCTGATTGTGCTTTTGCGTAGTTTCCCTCCTCTCATCGGCTTTCATCTCATGGAAGCATCTCTAAGTGACGCGTTGCTCAATGTGAAAGAGAAATACATCTGCTTTCGACTGCTAAGTATGCAGCCACTGTAAGAAGTCACATGATAGTGGCGGTGACTACAATGAAGAACAAAATATTAAGTGGTAAATCTTAGTTGTTTTTCTAGTAGTTTGGCAAGAAGGTATTACTGCGAGGCGGGAGCCAACATTGGTGCTTCCCTAGGGTGGATCGTACTCGTAGTTGCGGCACATGAAGAACCTCCTTCCGTAGGTGTTGGAGAATTTGGAGGACTTTATCACCCTACAAATATCTCCACACCAGCACATGGACACTTTGACCCCATCGGGCAGAGTATCCGACATGTATTTCTTGTGGAAAGGATCTATGCTATTTTCGTCGGGGTTGTGGAGTTTGAGGCTAGTGGTTTGGTTCTAGATGTGGGCAGGAGATCATGTATTTATATAGCGAGATCAAGCTGGTGCATGAACTATGTCTACGAAAATGGGCCGTAGAAAATAGTTGACTTTGCAGTAAGGTGTGGTCATATCAACTGAAAAGGCTACTTCTGAGAAAACCTAGGCCTGAAAAAAAGTTACTGTGAAAAGACTACTAATGAGAAGGCTAATTCTGAAAATGCTAGGTCTAAAAAGGATAGGTCTGAAAATGGAATACATGTCTACTAATGTGAAAAGTTGTAGTAGAAGCCGTCAATTTTGTTTTTACGGTTGGATGTGTGCAGGTAACGCAAAGTTGACGGTAATATTACATTGATGATCACAAGAAAAGACTTCTACTAGATGGACCGGGGATGTCTCCCCATTCATTGACGTGTCGCTTTGCGCTCACCCTCCTTTCTTACTGGTGCAGGATTGCTTCACGTATTTATAGGTGTTCCTCACGCCTTTGAAGGTCAGCCTCCTGCCTCCTTAGAATATCTTGTCGGAGATGATGTTCCTCCTCACGCCTCTGAAATTCATCAGCTTGTCGCTTTTGTTCTTGTTCTTGGTGTTGACGTTCCTATTGGCACTCTTGCCTTGCCTCCTGCCACAGCCGTGCTTTCTCCATCCTAATCTTGTACTCGCATTTTGTTTCAGCCTGTTTGATGTATCCCCAGAGTATGGTGGCCTGACATGGTCGATCCATTCCTTTAAAGATAAGGCTTAGCATAATAAATTGGCTGTTAGAAGTGATATAGTCAAGGTATAATTAGGAGGTGGGGATGAAGGCAAAGACAGACACACCATGAAATCATCGTCAAGCTTCGAACACATAAAGAACCTCCTACCAAAAGTCTAGATCTCAAAGGACGTCGATATTCGTGCTCGATAGCCACACCTACACAATGGATGCTCGTGCCATTGTGGCACTCCCATATGATGGTTTCTCCAAGAATCCATGACAACCTGTTTCCAGGCGGTAAGAAAAGACAATTGTTATCACGGTCTAAAAATGCTAGGTTCAGAAATGCTAGGTCTACAAATGGAGTACATGTTTTGTTGTCGCGGTTGCATGTGTGCGTGTAACACAACTTTGACGGTAATATTATGCCATAGTAAAAGGACGTATGTTGACACAATGCATCTATAAAAGGATTATGTATCTAGAAACTAGAGTCACAATAGTCAATGGAGGGTATGGTCAGTAGGAGACGAGTAAGAACAGGGGCGTGGAGGCTAGTGGTGAGATGGCAAGGTCGTTTGGTCCAACTTAGTACGAGGAGCCTCTATACAACTTCCTTTTGCAGGATAGGAGTGATTTTTTTCCCTCCATGTCACCTAAGGATTTACGAGGACCCGAATGAGCCCTGGCCCAAGTGTTCCCATGGCTACGATTACATCGTTCAGATGTATGATAGGAAAATTCATGAGAGGTGTCGATTCTTCCAATGTCCTCTTGGTAGGGTGAGAACTATATCACCATGACCGCCCATATCCTTTTTAAAAAAAACATTAAACGTTGTGACCTTCACATTTTGTAGGCCTCCAATGATGACCCCAACAATTGCCAATATACGAGATGGGTCGATCCTCCAGTTCTACAGCATATCCAAGATTACATCCGCCATTTGCGAGACCAAATCTTCGACTTGCAGAGGGAGGTTGAGAAAATGCCAAGTCCTCATGTAATACACCTGGAGGACACTTCTGTATACATCGATCTGTGGTGCACCTGCCCGTGCCACAATAGGGATGCTCCTCCTCCTTCTCCATCAGTGCAATACAGTGGTGGAGATTATTAGGACTCAGAGGCCTCATCAAAGCTCACTCTAAGTTAGTATGATTAGAACCACTGTCAGGACGATGTTGTAATTTATGTATCGTCCCATCGATCTTCGCCCTTTTTACGTTCCCTAAGTCATGTTAGGCAAAACTCTGGTACACTAAAAGGAGTATCGTATATGTCATTGTATGTTCGGTCGAAATGTTTATTATAATCGTTATGTAATGGTCGTTGTACGAGTCTATGGTCTGAATAGTCACAAAACAAAAACACGGTACATGAAAGATATTATGACAATAACAATAATATACTAGCATAAAGAAAGTACCATTACACTGCCAGTAACATCATACCATAACACTAACAACAACATAAGACCATGAAACTAACAATAACCTAGTAGCCTATAGTACCATAACACCAACAATAACATAAGACCATGAAACTAAAATAAGATCAACACTTACACGTTACAACCTCAAACATAGTGCTATCTCACTACTACAACAATAAACTACAATGTTGTTCACATAAATATTCATCACACCACGAATTACAATATTAATCAAACTCAATGAATCGATCAAGCCAATGATTGATGACCACGAGGACGTCTCCCATCTACAGTAGAGCTAGAAGGATCTGCTTGTTCACACTTGGGACACCAATGGTGCATTTCTTGTAAGTATGCCATGTTCCATTGCACTTGCTCCACCATTTCATTTCACGCGACACCAGATTTCTACTTCGTCCATGTCATTATGCAGCATCGTAGTCCTGCATCGTCCCTTCTTCTGCTTCATCTTGTTGGGATTAGGGATAAAAATGTAATCGGGCACATGTTCCTTCGTGAAAGAACCATAAATATCAAAACCATAGACCTCATAGTTCCAGGTATTGAACATAACTTCCTTCTTAAAGTAGTCGAAGACGTACCTATGAATCCACATCCCCATCATAGCACACACGACAATCACATGTGAGCATGGCTTCTGCAGTAGCATCGGCTTGTAGCAGGTGCAAATGTCCCTATATAGAATTTTGCATCTGTGTTGTGCAATTCTCATAAATCAAACGAGCATCATTTAGTGTTGTATACGCTGTTGCATAGCGCTCCCCAAAATACTTGCACATCCCTTAAAGTATGAAGTCTACAACCCCCACAAGCGGCAAGCCCCTAAAACCTTTCATCACCCAGTTGTAAACCTCTGCTAAATTTATAATCATAATGTTGTACCTAGCCCAATTTGTGTCATATAACAGAGCCTATTTCTCCTTCAGCTCATTCTTAATCCACTCACTAAATGACTTGGTATGCGTTATGCCACCTTCCTTATCCGTTGGCGAAACTCAAGAGGCACTAGTTCTTCCTCCATTCCCCTCACAGGACTCCCTTCATGCTCCTGTGTTTGATTCTTCATCAGCTCATCTAGTGTCTTCCATAGAGCATCAAACTTCCACTGCTGGTTCTAATCGCATTGCCTCTTGAACATGTTCATGATATTCTTGTTCTTAAAATCGCAGAAGAAGTTTGCATCCAAATACCTCAAACACCACATATGCTACAGATCTGACCACACATGTCCCATCAAGCCATCGTCTATTCCATTATGCAGATCCTGAATGGCCACTGGCATTCCAACATGACGATCATGTATAAGGCACATGTTCAACCGAGCACCAACAATTATCATTCTAACATAGTACAGGAACCAATACCAATTGCTCGTGTTCTCACTCTCCACAAATGCAAAAGCCAACTATAGCACTTGGTAAGGAAAGTATCATCGATATAGAGGATACATAAACAATGATTGAAAGCTTTTATACATGGTCCTAATGTGAAAAAACATCGCTTCAGGACATACTTGCCAGGTTTGGATAACAATGGGTACTTGTCAATGTTGTAATATATCCATAGGTTCCTTCGAGCAATGGTCTACAACAAGTGTGGAATATCATCATATGACGCTTCGTAGGTCACGAACCTCTTCTCAATTTCCTTGCTCTTCACCCTTTATGCCTTATTGTAGCTGATAGTGTACTTGCACTACTCCTCAATTTCCTAATTATGGACCCTGGTTCGTAGTTCAAGTTGTTCGCAATATGAGCATACATCACATTAGTGACAAAGACTGAGCTGATGTTCTTGTGGCTGGGCTCAAGTTCGTCTATCGTGGACAAAGACTGAGGTGATGTTCTTGTGGCTGGGCTCAAGTTCGTCTATCGTGCAAGTGGGTTCACCATAATCGACACCCCCCAATACTCAACCCACTTCCCCTTGTATGCACCCGCCATGGGCAACCCTCCTACATGTACTCCACATCATATCGATGTCGTCTATTGAGTAACAACATCCTTCATGAACTGACTGATCGGATACCTAGCACCCTCGGTCACCTCATTCTGCTTATACTCCCAGGGCACTTTGGAGAATCCCTACATACCTTGGAGAAGGAAAATAATAGAAGGAGGATGATGATGGGAGACTTAGGAAAATTTCAGCAAAAGAGCCCCCTCGCGGTCTGTTTGGTGTCACCCACGGTCTGACTGCCAGGTGCGCTGCACGTGGGTTGCCACGTGGATTTTCCACGGTCTGACTGCTCGAGCTCGCAGTCTGACCACTAGCACACAGAAGCTCGGGTTAAGTGGATCGATCACTTTCTTTTGCTCTCTCCCTCTCACTTTTCTCTCACTCTCCCTCTCTTCACTGAACCCTAGAGAGAGAAAGAGAGTTGTACTCGTCGCGTTTGAAAGCCGGAGATCGGAGGTGGGAACTCCAACAGCTTCTCCAAGGACTTCCCCAAGTTTTTCCCCTCTTCTCCCTCGCTGGAGACCCGTTCATCGACCGCAAGCTTTGCCACCACTTCGGGAGCCGATCCATGAATCAGAGCCTCCCCGAAGCATTCCAATCCAACAGACCACCTGGGAGCAGAGGGCGGGACCACCCGGCTAGACCGGGTGGTCCTTTGGTCAAACCGCGAGCCTTTGGTAGTCAGACTACCTGGGAGCAGAGGGTTTTGCTAGTTTCAAACGCTTCTGACAGTTTGACCGGCAGAGGCTTGTTGGACCGCTAGGAGGATGTTCTCCCAGCTGGAAAGGTTTCTAAGCGTGATTCTTTGGGAACAAAATTTTTGGCCGACATGAAAATGAACTATGGATATGTGAGATGCTCAACACATGCAGAATTGAACGATACTCACAAGTTTTCAAAATGTATGGGTATTCAGAACGGATTCGATCTTCACATTCCCAAGTCGCTTCATCTTTTGTATGATTTTTCCATTGCACTTTGATGAATTTGATGGATTGGTATCAAGTTTCGCATTCCATTTTGCCCAATATCCAAATTGGTTGCTTGCAGTAAGTCTTATCGGGTTGCAAGTCTTGGTTTGCAATTTCAATGACTTTTATTGGAACTCAAATGCACATTTTCAATTGCGAGACATGAAACACATTATTCACGGAGGAGAGGGACAAAGTTAAGTCCAACTGATAGGCCACCTCTCCACATCGAGCAATGATTTGGAAAGGTCCCACATACCAAGGTGTCAACGTCCCTCTGACTTGAAAGCGTCGAACCCCTTTGAGAGGAGACACCTTGAGATACACAAAATCTCCAATGGTGAATACAAGTTCTCTCGAAGGCAATTTGCATAGTTATTCTGTTGGGACTGAGCTGTGAGGAGGCACTCGCAAATGGTCAAAACATGTTCTTCTACCTCTTTGACCAAATCCGGACCTAGAAAAGCCCTTTCGCTAGACTCGGATCAATTTAATGATGTTCAACATCTTTGGCCATAGAGAGCCTCAAATGGAGACATTCTGATGCTAGACTGATAGCTGTTATTGTAGGAGAATTCTGCAAATGGCAAGAAATTTCCCACTTCTTCCCTTATGTCAGAGCACAAGCTCATAACATGTCTTCTAAGATTTGATTCACCCTCTCAGTTTGATCATCGGTTAGAGGGTCATAAGCGGTGCATTTGAAGAGCTCGGTTATCATGGCTTCTTGAAGGATCTTCCAAAAATGTGAGGTAAACTGAGTGCCTTGGTAGGAGACGATCTTCTTCAGAATTCTATGAAGGCAAACAATTCGGGTAAGGTATAACTCTGCATAGTCCTTAGCATCATATCGAGTGTTCACAAGGAGGAAGTGTGCTGACTTTGTAAGTCAGCTCACAATGACCCAAATCGAGTCATACCCTCAGAAAGTCTTTGGCAAACAGGTCATGAAATTCATACCGATCTCCTCCCACTTCTAGGAGAGAGTAGGTAAGGATTGGAGCGTACTGGCCGGCTTGAGGTGTTCGACCTTCACCCTTCTGCAAATATCACACTCGACGACATAACGAGTGATTTCACACTTCGTGCGGGTCTACCAAAATCTTAGCTTGAGATCTTGGTACATCTTGGTACTCTCTGGGTGAATGTACAATAGAGAATCATGGGCCCCATCTAGAATCTTCTTCCTCAATACATCAACCCTCGGAACTACTAGCTTCTTCCCAAACCACAGAGTACCTTGATTATCTTCAGAAAAATAGGTAGTGTTGCCTTCCTTCATTTTATCTCGAATCTGGGCCATGACCTTATCATCCTTTTGAGCTTCTTTGATTTGATACAGGAGGGTGGATTGATCTCCAAGTTTGCAAGAAATCTCTCCTAAACAATATCAAATCTGAGCCTTCAGAAATCATCACAAAGCATGGTGACTTTAAGCTGGAGCGAGAGATAATTGCATCGAGCCTTTCGACTCAGTGTATCGGCAACAACATTCACCTTACCGGGGTGATAATGAACTTTCAGCTCATAATCCTTGATCAGCTCAAGCCATATTCTCTGTCTCATATTCATATCAGCTTGAGTGAAAATGTACTTGAAACTTTTGTGATCCATGTAGATATGGAAAAGATTGTCTAGCAGATAGTGATGTCAAATCTTCAGAGCGTGTATAACTGCCACAAGCTCTAAGTCATGAGTTGGATAATTTTTTTCGTGCCACTTCAATTAGTGTGAAGCATACACAACAACTTGAACTTCTTGAATGAGGACACATTTGAGGCCTATGCGGGAAGCATCGCAATAGACATCGAAATCCTTGTCCACCTCAGGCAGAGCAAGAACGGGAGCGATCGTGAGCAGGTTCTTTAAAGTCTAGAAAGTTCACTTACATTCAGTTGACCACTCGAATACACTTCCTTGCTTCAATAGCTTGTTCATGGGCTTGAAAATCTTGGAGAAGTTCTCGATGAACCGACGGTAATAACCCATAAGTCCGAGAAAACTCTAGATGTCGGAGACATTCTTGGGTTGAGCCCAGTTGAGAACCTCTTGTACTTTGCTCGGGTCAATGACAACACCGTTTGTAGACAAGACATGACCCAGAAAAGTGGCTTCCTTAAGCCAAAACTCGTATTTGCTAAACTTGGCATAGAAACGAAGATCTCGAAGTCAGCCAAGAACAACCCAGTGATGATCTGCATGCTCTTCTTTGGTCTTGGAGTGGATGAGAATATCATCGATGAAAACCATGACAAACTTGTCGAGTTCCTCCATGAAGACCGTGTTCATTAAACACATGAAGAATGCCAGTGCATTGGTAAGGTTGGAGGACATAATGGTGAACTCGTAGAGCCCGTAACAAGTGGAGAAAGCTGTCTTTGGAATATCCTTCGGTCGGATCTTTACTTGGTGGTAGCCCAACCTCAAATCAATTTTGGAGAAAACCCGGGCACTAGACAATTGATCGAACAAATATCAATCCAAGAAAGTGGATACTTATTCTTCATAGTGACCTCATTCAACGGATAGTAATCAACACACACCCGTAAACTACCATCCTTCTTCTTCATAAAGAGTACCGGGCATCACCAAGGTGAGGAGCTTGGGTGAATGAAACCCTTTGAGAGCAACTCCTGAAGCTGCCTCTTCAACTCTGCTAATTCATTCGGTGGTATCAGATAAGACCTCTTTGAAATCGGGGCTATAGGAACGAGATTGGCGACTAGAGCATGGTGAATAGGTGCCTCAACAAATTTCTTGCGAAATTTATGGCCTTCTCCTATTTGGATCACCCAACGCACCTTAAACTCAAACAGAAGTAAAAATATAGAGAAGTTTTAATAAGAGAAAATCGAGGCAACACAATTCTACGGATGGTATATGAACCATATGTTCCATTTAAGATCAATCAATGTGTCTTAACACTCAAAAGATCACAACTTGCAAAGAAACAAGAAAAGCTAAACATCGAGCAATGAAACTCTCTAAGTTGATTGTCTAAAGGTAAGAGAATTCAATACCCCATCACATAAGAGTGTGTGTGTGCAAATTTTATGCCTCTAGCAACAAGAAGAATGACCTAATAAGGTACTGAAATTTTAGCCCAAAAACCCAAAACGAAAATCAAAACCGGAAACCAAAAAACTTGCAAACTTGCAAGGGAACCAATAGAGGAAAACTATAGGAAGGGGAATTCAAGCATATGCAAAAATATAAACTTTATTACTCAAAGTGGTCAACCCTATTTTAGATGAATTACAAAGATTTATCTCTCAAAACTCTTAACTATTACATAGGCTAAGCACTCATCCTTCTTTTCTCTAAAAATCTAGCTCTAAGCTCTCAAATGGGTGGCACAAGGGGGCTCAAGTGACTGATTCAAACTCTCTCATTACCCCTCTATTTATAGGTCTAGAAAATTTGACCCCTAAGTTTACTAACTTTTTTCCAAACTACACATCTCTTGTAGTACACTCCTACCTACCACCGAGGGTATTTTGATCTATTTTGTTCTTCATTTATTGGACGACCATGGCACTTTCACGACTTAGCTTTGCCTCGATGCAAGCTTCATGATGGTGCCACGTACTTCTCCAGTGCTCCCACGGTTTTAAAGCAAAATCGCGAAACCGCTAAGCAATTAAAACCGCCTTAGCGATCCAGTACTCCGTCATGCGATCCTGACCGCCGGCAAGTCTCTCCCACTCCCAATCCCTCGGTCACCTTATCACTTACACCGGCATCCCCTTCGCTTGACTTCATCAACACACCGTCTCCATCTGCCTTCCATGCTTTGCTTGACCTCCATATTTTCAGCTAGAATTACCCTTGACTCCATCCGGCTTCTTTGATTGTTCAGCACCAAACACTCCGCTTGGCTCCGATCATCCCACCGTCGACTGCCAAGTTCCAGCCATCACATGCACACCATGAGACAAGCAAACATATATCTCCAACTCTAATTCCAGTTAGTCCAAAATCAATATGCTCAAATGAAATCCTAAATCAATTAAAATCACATCATAGCTCATGAAAAACCGAAGATCATCAAGCCAAATAAATACCAATATCAATCACTTATCACAAGTAAACCAAAACACATTTCAACTTGGTTTCTCAATCTCCCCTTCAATGAGTGCATTGACAACTCTCAAATCACAATGATTTTGGTTTGAAGAAATTAAAACAAGATAAGCTCATCCAAGTGACCAAAAACTCGAGAAAGAGCAAAATATGTCATTTGGCATAAGAAAGGTTGTAAAAGCCCTAAGAGAGGCAAAGACGAGCCAAAAACCTTAAAAGAGCAAGAAAAATTCAAAAATCCAAGAACACATGCTCCTCCTTGATGATTGCACATATTCCATTTTTTCCTTTCATTTCTAGATAAATGCAATTTTCTCCCCCTTTGTTGAATATTTGTGCATAATATCTTTGAGCATATTTTCTCCCCCTTTGGTAATGTAAACATCAAGGATACAAGACTATGCAAAAGATGTGCCAATAAAATGCAAGCCTACAGAACTTCACATATAGATCATAAAGCACTTGTAAGAACTAGAGATGTCAAAGCACTAGGAGGAGTATACAATATAACTCAAAGACGCACAAAGTCTCGAACTGAGTTCATATCACAAGAACTAGGAGTGAAGCAAGTTTTGATCATATTGTTAATTTATCCAAAAGATGTCACCACAAAAGTATTCATAGTTTCATGATCAGTGCAAAGATTAGAGAAAATAGTGCTATGTCAAGTTTAAACTAGGCAACGAAGTTCAACTCGACGGGCTATGCAAACACCCACATATCAATCCAAACCTTAGTTTGACAACATGAAAAATAACATTCTTAGCACATTAAAAAACACAAGTTAACTTTATCATTTGATCATTTAAATATCCTCAAGTGAGCTTTAAGCAACCATTGGTTCACTTCTTTGGCAAACTACATGAAGCCTTAAGTCACCGTATTGGATTCAATTTTAGCTCAAAACTTGATCATTCATTTTATTAACTCAACACAGAATTCAAGATTTGCAATTTTTCACAAAGTCAAAACAAGTTATGCCTTTGCGACACAAAAGAGCACATGCACTCCTAAGGGTTAATCATAGGCTAAACATTTACATAGACAAAAGGTCAAAGACCTACAATCCGCTGAACTGAACAAAACGGCCTAGCACAAGCTTTTCAGAGAACTAGCCCTAATTTAAGCACTGATCAAGCTAAAGCAAACACTGAAGGGTGATAAGATATTAGGTTCACATTTCAAGTTCATTATTAGAAAAGACAAGCTAGCTCAACAGATCTTATGACATGTTTCAATAAGAGCTTAAGTTTGCATAAATTGTTATACATCCACTACAATTAGCTCAAATTCACAACTAGTACAAAAAAGTGCAAAGAACATATAAGTGAAGCTGGCTAACATGATTATCTTACAAAAATGCTATGCAATGCAAATGCAACAAAAATAAGATAGAGTATGTACAAAGGTAACTCCCCCTCACACAATGTCATAGGGATGACACACACCAAGCTCTCCCCTCAGAAAGGCAAACCTTGTTGTATCTAGAGGCTTGGTAAAGATGTCGGCTAGCTGGTGTTGGGTACCTATGTCGCTCAACTTAATGTTTCTCTTCTCATTATGGTCTCTCAGGAAATAGAATATCACATCTATGTGTTTAGTTCTGGAGTATTGAACTGGGTTATTGGCTCAGCTTATGGCACTGGTGTTGTCACACAAAAATGGCATACTCCTGAAATCTAACCAAAAATCCCTCAAGGTAGCAACCATCCATATAAAATCTGTGAGTAACAGCTAGCAGCAGCTATATATTCAGCTTCAGCAGTAGACTGCGCAACGCTAGACTGCTTGTGAGAAGATCAACACACAAGAGAAGTATCCAAGAAATGACAAGTACCAGAGGTATTCTTCCTGTCAATTCTACACCCAGTAAAATCCGCATCTGAAAAGCCACTAACAGAAAGCGAAAATGATGCAGAAAACTAAAGGCCATACTCGAGAGTGTGCTTGAGATAACTCAGAATGTGTTTCACCGCTTGGCGGTGAGACGTCCTCGGTGATGCCTGGAAGCGAGCACACAAGCAGACGACGAAGTGGATGTCAGGTCTTGTGTCACACCCCAAAATTTCGATTTTGGGTTGTGAGCATTTTAAAACAATAAAATAATATTTTTCCTGAAATTTGAAAGCTTTTCAAATAAGTTTTAGAGTTTAAAAGAATTTATTTTGTGTGATGAAAAATGTATTTATAAAATATTAGAATAGGTTAAGGAATTTTAAGGTTGGACAAATCTTGTTCCATTTTTCTCACATTATCCAAAAATCCTCCGTGGACAATCTCATCTTGCATCCTTTTGATCCAACCCAGCGCGCACTGCTTTTGCTCAATGTTTTTCTCTCTAACCTGTGGCTCCAACCCAGCATCAAGCCATCAACCTTACATCACGTTGGATTGCTAACATGACGGCCCACATGTGTGCTAAAGCCAGCCCAAACCAGCTCTCTTGCATGTGCATATACCTGATCATTTCCATCCACCTCCAATCGACATCGTCCCTTCGTATGGCAGCCATGGCCGGTCAACTAAGCTCGAGTAAGTGCTCAATCAAAACGCTGGACATCTATCAAGTAAGAAAAATCGGTGGTCACTCCATCCTCTTTCAATTCCCAACATACCAATCATCCCACAATCATGACTCTACGACCGATGCAGATGGATAGAAGCTTGCTCAATAACCAAGAGCCCGGTAATTCGAATTGATTTTATATCCTGCAGGGGAGTACTCCTGGACCCACACGACACGAGACCACCGCCCACATGACCCGTCAGTCGCGAGTGATAATTCACATGTCAACCGTTCACGTACCCACCCTGATCCTTTGTGCCCCGGTTGAGTTAATGTGGAGGCCACATAGGTCCCGTGCGTACGATGACTTACCAGCACAACCTCAGGCACCCCTAACAGCATCCCCACTCACACCTCAACCACGGGGTCAAATGAACACGGCGACTTACGATACTTGGCTTACCGTTCCCATATGCGACATGTGGTGAGTACGAAAAAGTGCTAAAGTCAACAACACCGACGATCGATGCTTAAACGATGCAAGCGGTCTACGGTGCTCGGTTTCCTCTCCCGGTCTGCCCCCAGGACTTTCCTCCGGAGCAGATAACACCCCTAACACTGCCCACATCTCGTCTCATACTCACCACTCATGCAACCAACACCATCAACATTTTCATTGTGAACAATAAATAAACCTAAAGCTCACGAGCGATGGAACATACCACCACTCGACTTCTACCGGTGACCTATGCATTACTAAGCATGTCGCAACACTTTTAAGTTAGACATCATCACGTTAAAACCCGGCTATAAGGGCTACGGATCATCAACAATACAAGGTAGAGGTAATGCATCAATATAGTTTTTACGCATATCTCCCGACAGATGACTCACTAAGATGCAAACATACATAAAACGTAATTTATCAATTTAGACACATATGATCCAAACTAATATGTACAATATGCTTATATGCTCGCCTTGCTGCTCTTCTTCAAAATAAGATCAACCACAAAGCCTCCTCGTGATAAACTGCTACTCTCCGGTTCGACGATCGCTAAAGAAAATAATACATCTCAATAAGTATGATGAAATGCTACAAAATATGCTTAATATTGCATGGAAATATTTTTCCTAGTTAGAAAAAGTCATAATAAGACTAGAAAAAATAGTTTTGCCCATTTTGGGCTTGCGATGAATTAACGGTGAATTAATGAAGCTTCAACCTAATTAATTAATCTCAGAAACTTAATTCCTACTATGCTATACCACATAAATGAACTGGATATACTCATTTATCACTATGAGTATACTTATATACTCATTCTAAGATACTCCAATGTGAACTACATAAAAAAAATAGAAAGAAGTCCATCAATTTTATTAGATTTTAATAATACCTTTGTATTTATACATAAAATGTAATATACTAAAAAAAATATGTGCAAACTACCCAAAAACTATACATACCACTTAGATGATTTTATATACTTATATGCTCATACGTAATATTTATCACATAAGGTACTTCCTATTTACATACTCCAAAGTAACAAATATGCTTCTTTTATATATATATATATATACGGTGAGGCTATTCTGCGCCTATGCGCAGTTGCTATTCGCACTGCGCACATCCCCCAGTTACAACCCGAAATATTATGAGTTACAACTTGTTACGTAGACCAGTTACAACTTCACGTTCAGAAATACATAATTGCAACACAAGAAGCGAACGCTGTAAGTTACAACTTGTTATTCGCACTGCGCATATCCCCCAGTTACAACCCGAAATACTATAAGTTATAATTTGTTAGGTAGAGTAGTTATAACTTCACGTCCAGAAATACATAATTGTAACACGAAAATCTAATACTGTGAGTTACAACTTGTTATTCGCACTACGCACATCCTCCAGCTACAACTCGAAACACTATTAGTTACAACTTATTAGGTAGACCAATTACAACTTCACGATCATAAATGTATAATTGTAACATGAGAAGCTAACACTGTGAGTTACAACTTATTATTCGCACTGCGCACATCTCCTAGTTACAACCTGAAACACTGTGAGTTATAACCCGAAACACTGTAAATTACAACTTGTGAGGTATACACAGACACGAACTACAGTAAACATACCTGCAGAATATACATACAATATATATATACATCCCGTGCCCCATTGCTGGGCTCTCTCCTGACCCCCTCTCCCGAGGGCTTTTTCGCATCTGCCTCCCCGGACACGCCCTCGTAGTCGTAAGTCGCAATTCGAGAAGTCGTGCCGGCCCATGGCAGACGGAACGGAACTCGGCGCTCGTCCTCAGCTTGCTGTGGTCATGTCCCAGGGACAGGGGCGTCGCACCCGCCTCCCCGTCATCCAGTCCAGCCGGTGGCGTGGCGCCCGCCCCTGGCACTCCCTGCCGAGCGTCTCCCACAAGAATGATAACGACTTTTGCGCATCGGCCGTCTCTTTCGCTCCAGGTCGTGGAACGCGAGGACGAGCGAACGGCCGCGCTGGTACACGAACGTGCAGCGCTGCCTGCCGCTGATCCGCTGCCATCGTTCTGACATTCTTTTTCCTGCACCGGTGCTTGGTTTCTCTTGCATGTTGTGGCACTCATTAGCAGCAAGGGATTTTCTGACTGTTCCATGTGATTCATCATGGGTTTGGTTCCTGAAGGCATAGCGAAGAAATTGGGGGGGGGGGGGGGGGGACTTCAGCTTGAAGTAACTAGTCATGCGTGCATGGAAAGAACTATTTGCCTTTGCTAGTTGCAACTAGCCTTCACTGTTCTTTTGCTTCACAATGTGTTCAGTGCGGAAGAAGCGTTCAGCATCCTTTCGTGGTTCATGATAGCTTAAGAGGGAAAGGCAAAGTATGGACGGTCACATTGCACTGAACATGCCCATCTCGGCATCTCGTGGTCTCAAAACAAGCATGCTCCAACGCCCTCGATGCCGCACTTCGTACGCCCACACTACCAGCACCTACTACCAAATTGAGCATCCAATGCGTCTACCTGCCCCTCATGTTCACTACCAATTAAAGTTCCCCATGATTATACACATAAACACAGGCACGCAGCATGCCAGAACCGGTGACAGAGCCCCCGAAATCCAAGCGCGCGGCAATGATCAGGCTAAGAAAACCCGGAAAGGGCTCTTTGTGCTTGTGCATGATTCGATGCGTAAAAGCGATCACGATCGTGGTAAACCACCATCATGAAAGGTAATATTAGGACGCATCGAGATGCGCGCCGGAGATGCCCTCCAGCATGCTGCTTGCTGGGCTCGGATGAGACGAGATGGTGATCTGGCTGTATCTCCTGCCGTTGTGCTCGGCTATCTTGCAAGCTACTCGTACTACTGCTGCTGATACTGTACATGTACACTGCTCTGCAAGACTGCACCTACTGTGCAGGCTCCATTGGTGAGTCGCCTTTGAAATGAACCCCAGCGGCGTGCATGCAGCAGCAGCGGCTGATGATTCCCATGCAAATGGAAACAAATCTCCCTTTTGTTACAATGGACATGTTCTTTTCCCGGCCCCCACTCTTGCTGGGCCATCCATGGCCGGCCATGGCGTGCTACCCTGAGTTATTATTTTCAGCCCCAGCAAAAACTGCATCACAGCCATCCCAGGCCAGCCCCTAATGTTTCATGCTAGTTCCTGTGGCCCCCTAACTGCTCTTGTATTATGATTATTATTATTTTTTTAAAAAGAGAAGATTGTCAGGCATTCAGCAATGATTTGCGCAATCCTTCGTCATGTTTATCCCTCAAACTTCATGCGGCAATCATGCGGTAGTTCATGGAACTGGGTTCCAAGTTACTCCTTAAAACTTTAAATCTAGAGGGCTGACACAAAAACTTGGCACTGTTGCAGTGGTAGCAGGCTCCAGCAATTTCCTTTTGCTGGCCCAATATACAAACACTCCAAAATTACTGAGGGTGCTCAGGCCTAGGTAAGGAGATGTCTCTTTACTCCCATTCTGGCTTCTGCTGCTGGTCCTGGTCCTGATTCTGCGCAGCTTGTCTCTCTCCATCTTGATCTCTTCCCAGTTACACGCCAAGCGAGCACACACCCTACCCGTGCAACTTCACAACACGCATTCTATCTTCGGGATCCGCGTTGCATGGAAACAGCAAACGAACGCAGCGTGGGTTGCAGCCAGTGGCGGAGCCTGAGTGAATATTAAAAAAACGCTGCTAATAATAACTAGTATAAACAGTAATTTACAGTTTATACGTGAACAGAGACCGTACATCCTCTGTTTGGCTGCTGGCTTTGCCCCTGGTTGCAGCTAACAAGATTCGATCTTCTACGTACCCGATCGAGCTCTCATTTTGGTAAAGCTTCTCCTGTCTCTGATCTAAGCAGGAACCAAGAACAACTGAAACCGCGTCGTAGATTTCTTCCTCCTTTCCTCATCGCCTCGCTTTGCAGTCGTTGCGACGGCGCGAAATTACAGCGCGAGGGAGGGGGAGGGATGTGGGATCAGGAAAGCCGGTCGAATCCGTCATTCCGTCCACATGTTGAGGCAATCATGAGGCGCTTCTTTCGCTCATTCCTATACATTTTCCAAGTGCATTTTCTCTTTCTTTCGTGCGTGCGTCGTTTGATGCCGAGAGCTTGTGAGCTCCTCTCCTCTTTTCTGGCAGAGAAAAAATGGCGAGGGGGAAAGGTGGCGTCCGGAAATGCCACGGCGAGCTGCTTGTGCCCATCCGCGTGATGTGATCGATCCCGATGCGCGCTCCGGTCAAACAAAAGGGGTGCGCTGTCCATGCACAGAGCCCTCCTTTCGCTATGTGATTGTTCAAAAGGGGCTGGCCTAGCTAGGGCGCGTAGCGTAGAGTCCGAAATGACGCGATTAGGCCAATCATAACACTAGCCATCTGTCTGTCCATACACGCCCTGAACTTGCATCAAGCATCATGCTCACGCCTTGGTTAAGCATTGTTAACATGGACCGACAAACTTTGGCCAAGAGATTCCAACCATCATTTTTGTGGCTTTGTGAGTAGCCGTTTGTATGTAGAACTGTCTTGCGCGATGCTAGCAATGTCAACGCCCTTTTTTTATCAGGGTAATGTAATCCACTAGGAACAAAATCCTTATCATATCCGCATCGTCTGAGCAGAGAATCAAAGATCCAGGACGGCGATTAACAAATCAATGGATGCGAGTTCATCCAGAATCCAGATCGGTGTAAACCGTTCTCCATCTCCATTCCTTACTTAGAAGCTTGCAACAGTGTCTGTTTCATAGTACTTGAGTCTCGCTTACCGAGATCTCAAATTCCACTAAAGAAAACAAGAACCCAAAAAAATATTAACGCACACTTAGATCCGTTCAGGCTCGTCGATCACACATGTGAGGATATTGTTCCCGATCAAAAGGAAGCATAGGCTAGTAGTGAGAGAAGAGGTTCCATGATTGAATATCATTCCTAAGCTTGACAAGGGAACAGCCCTGGGCTCCCCTCATGTGCCTACCCACCACAGCTCTCCTCTCCTTTATCATCGAACAGGCTAAGCTCTTTGATCTATAGGAGTTGAGTTCTTCGATCAGATGCCTTGTGTTTTTCTCGAACTAGGCTTGGTTTATGCCTGCCTAAGTAGGACAAATCTGGAGGAGAGGGACAGTGACGCGCTACTACCCTAGTTCATGCGCTTTTGGGCCATGGGCAAGTGGGAAAAGGGGAGGGGGGAAGGGAAGGGAAATTAGGAGATAGGGTGAAAAGGGAAAGGACATACCTGTTATCAAGGAGAGATTTTTGTGTGAGAAGATAATACTTTTAGGTCATTTTAACTAGGTAGAAGCAGAATTACTACCTACCTAGATAGGAATGGGGAGTTTAACCTTTTGCCATGGCTTTGGTTGGTGAGCTCTCAAATGCCATTTTTCTGGTTGATTTCAATAATTTGCCACTGGACCCCATAATATTTTGCTCATTTGGCACGTTTAGCATTATTTTATTATTTTTGTCTAATCACGGATGTAAAATTTATCTTCTACCCCTCTTCCCTCTCTGTTTCTTCCTCCTCCGCCTTTCTTCTTTGCCTTCGGCCATCTACCTTCTACAACGCCCTCACCCCTTCCAAGCCAACCAAAGCTGATCATGTCTCCCTCCCATGCCGCCTACTAGATACACTGGTGTTGCACTTTCTTCACTCCTTCTGTCGTCAAGCTCATCGCTTGCTAAAATTTGTTTAAATTTTATCCGGTGTATCCAATAAATCATGTTTACCAGTGACATCTGGTAAATCTTATTTACCGGTAAAAAACCCTAACTGGCACCATGTTCCCGGAGGTAAGGAGGCAATTATCATGGGAGAAGGATGCTTCTGAGCTGGGGTCTGGAGATGCATGGTCATCAACGCTGTATGTGACCACCGCCCTTGATCTGGAAGTCGCCGAAGCCAAGGAAGGATAATAGAAGAGAGAAATGACCCATTTGACCCAATTAAGTGGTGAAAGTGGTAAATGAGTAAAATATTGTTGCACCAGGTGTCAAATTGTTGAAGTTAACATGAGGATGTCATTTAAGAGCTCGCTATTCGGAGGGTTGCAGAAACTCAAATTTTCGAGTAGAAATGCCTTCGCCGGTTACATTTGTTGAAGCACACTCAAGGCTTCTCCAAGTAAGTATTACTACCTTCATTCTCAAATAGATGTCGTTTTAAGAATTTAATTTTGTTCTTAAATAGATATCGTTTTAGATTTTCAATGTGATATTAAGAGTTGTCCAAGTCTTGCTTGGAGTGGTTCTTTCCATGAAAATCCATATGCCAGGAAGCTGATTGGATCACACCGGCTGTTTTTTGCTCTTCTTCTACTAAATGGATGTGCTAATGTAACTGTAAAGATCGTTTTATAGTAAACTGTAATATCTGCATCACGTCCGGGAGAGAGTGAGATGGAGAAGAGAAATAGTTTCTGTCATCACTCATCAGTGATGAACGTATTAGTTGCTTCAGATATTTCACGTGGTTCGGGTCACAGAAGCTGCCGGCCACCCCGGCTGTCAGAGCATCCGGCACTTTTGTTCAGTCCCGCGTATGTCTCTGGTCATTTTGCTGGTACGCGTCTGACAGGAAATTTTTACTTGTGCTGTAACCAGTGGCCGTCTTTGACTTGACAAATCTTTTGGAAGATGAGACACATGATACCCAACAAGGGCGGTAAACAACGCAGCTCCAATTGGTTGTGTCATCGTGCAAACAAAACATGGAGCTTTGAGGCGCGTTGAACTCCAATAAAGCAAAGGAGCACTACTGCCGGGTTTGGCATGCCAACATTTTTAACACGTATCTTCTTGGGTGCTAGCTGCCGAGCGTGCCAACACCATCATAACAATGTTTGGCTTAGCTACAAGCCTACAAGTTCAGTAGGCCATATCCAATACTGCAACTAAAATAGTACTAGTACTAGTATACAGGTAGCATACAGTAGTACTAGTAGACATGTTGGATGTCTTGTTTGCAACCATCTACAGATGTGCCAATTGTTGACACGGCCAACATGGCGGCAAGGACAAACTTCTGTTGGTCACTGTCTAAGCGAATGAAAATGCATATGGGCATCTCCGAGAGTCTCCCATCCAACCATCTATCTTATCCTTCATTCGTTTTCTCTAAAGAATAGTCTTCAATAGACTCTCCATCCAGCACGCCATTCATGTCCCCAGACACGCCAGATGTGACGTATGTCTCCCCACACCATTCCATAGCGAAAATGACACTATTAAATTATAATTGTAATTTTAATAATTAATAATAATATAGTCATTAGGATTAATATGTTTAATAAGAATATATATTAGTAGGTCTTACGGATGTAATACATGAAGAAGTCATCAAAATCGAGAAAAAGTTTAGATTGAATTAAACAAGTCTCAGAAAAAATAACATCACTGAATAGTCTGACATAAAAGAATTTGTACTCACCGGAGCAATTCAATGTTCTATGCAGAAATAAATTGACCTCACCGGATAGTCCAATGATGAGAGTAGAAGCACACTAGAGTATTTAACAGTAATGATTAACTTTATAAGGAAACTGAAGTTAAGTACACCGAATGATCCGGTATTAGAAGAATAAGTACAATAGAGCTTTAACAGAAGCGATGTAAATGAAGAAAGGAAAGATTTCAATACATCGGATGGTCCGATGATGAAAAAGTCAATACACCGAAGTGTTTTCCAGAAAAATATTAAATCAGATGAAGGTTAACACACCAGAAGGTTCGATCATCAGAGGATTTACACGCCAAACTAATTGCACAGGGAAGAAGTGGCTCAGCTTGGTGCAAGATAACACACCGGACAGTCCAGTGATGGAAGTGGAGGATACACCGGACAATTTGGTGTTTAAAATGTATTTTAGTGGGGATCTAACGGCTAGTATCCATTGATGTACACGTTGGATAGTCTTGTGTTTGTACTACTATTGTCACCAGATTATCCGGTGTTCGCAGTAAAATTGAGTCGTTGAAGCAACAACTAATTTGCGGGTTTGAGGCTATATATATCTATCCACTCTGTCATTTGAATGTGCTGGAGTTTAGAGAACCTCATATACACATGAGAAGACATCCAAGTATTTAAAGTGTCCATCCAAAGCGATTAAGCACACTATTAGAGAGTGATTAGTACTTATAAGCCTAGAGATAAGTGTTGTTAGGTGCTACAACCTAGAGAGTGGATCAAAGAGTGATCCAATCGTGTACCAAGAAGTACGTTGTGCCTTGGAGTCTTGGTGACTCGTCGGTAACTTGTTGACCTTTCGACTTAGTGTGGAGCGGTGACAAAAAGATTGTGCCAGGACACGGAGGCACTTGTCTTTGTGACTAAAGCTCCGAAGTGAAGACGACACATAAGTGACCGAAAGAGGTGAGTGGTGAGATCTCGCCTTGATGGCTTGGTAGCTCATCATGCTTGATGACTTATCTTGGTAACTTGGTGTCTCAAGACCCGTGATCAAAATAATTTTAGTGACTGGGAGCATATCCTTTGTGAAGTTCTGACGTGGACTAGAGGTGGCTTGTGTGCTATCAATACCACGAGATAAAAATCTCTTGTACCGAGTTTATCTATTTACCTTATTTACATTTCTGTATTTACATATTTGCAATTTTACCTTGCTAGAGTAGGTTGCAATCATCTTGAGCGGTAGAGTAGACCTACTAGATAAATCTAGAGCATATTTAGATAGAAATTGGGATATATTTATTTTGTAAAATTTTTAAAACCATTAATTTCTAAGTATTCTAAATCAACCCTCTTAATATGTCACTATTTCTCACACATCCTCGTGTAGAGATAGAGAAGGCAGCAACTTTTGCTTAAAAACTTTATTTCTTTTCTTCTCTTCCATAAATTCAAAAGATGATTTTTTACGTAGCACCTAAAATCACATTGATTTTTTACTAATAGAATAGAAAATAAAAAACCATTTTAACTGGTTCCCGTTAAAAATCTCTTACAAATTTAGATAAAAATTCTTTAAATTTGAGTATTTTTATATTTTCTTTGAATTTTTAGTTCATAAATTTAATTTCAAAAATCAGAAAATAAAATCATAAATATTCATATAAACTAATGTACTAATTTCTAAAATTATTGCTAGTTATAGAATACTTTTAAAAAAATAAGAGAGAAAATTGAGGATGAAATATGAATATGCTATTGGAGTGGTAGAGTAATATGAGGAGAAATCTTTATAGATATCAATCCATATAAGGATATGGATGGTGTATTATAGATGATCTATTGGAGTTGCTCTAAGACCATCTCTAACAGCTTCCTTAGGTGAGTCTTATTCATTTTGTAAAGGAATTCTGGTTTTTTCAGTGTTCTAATGGCTTTCCTTTATGATTCTATTCACAAAGAGATTCTCTCTCCTATTCCTTTCACCCTGTGATGCTCTCTCCTTTCTCTAAAAGATTCTTTTAAAAGAAAATTATTAAAGATGAGAGAAAATAAAATATATGAGAATAGAGAGCAAAATCAGGAAGTAAATGAAATAAAGAAAGTGTAGTTGAAAATGGTCTAACTCTAAAACTTTGGCAAGGCGTCTAAAAAATGGCGAAGAGCAATACCAGCTCCTTTGCGAGCCAACTGTCTGCGTTTGAGTTTGACATTCGATATTCGTAAAAAAAAATTGGCATTGGCTGGATCTTCGTTGGTCGTGATTGAAATTAGCATGACACCCATTTCTAACACAGTTACACTGGACACCAAGTCGTCGATCAAACACACCCTAAGTTCAAGTTTAAAATTTTCAATCCGGTGTATCAATGGACTGTGGTAAATTATCCGATCAAGCAAATCGCAAAAGTCTTGGCAAAATCACGTCACAAAGCGGTAATCCGATCGGCACAGCGAGCTGCATAGAGAGACGAAGCGTGTGCGTTTGATCATCGATCCCTCCCTTGGGAAAGGAGTACAAAGCAAACCAGCCCCAAACCCCAAGAAGGCCAGAGGAAGAAAGCAAAAGAAGTAGAGAGAGAAACGCAAGAG
Source organism: Phragmites australis (assembly GCF_958298935.1). Classification (NCBI taxonomy): domain Eukaryota; kingdom Viridiplantae; phylum Streptophyta; class Magnoliopsida; order Poales; family Poaceae; genus Phragmites; species Phragmites australis. The sequence goes on from NC_084929.1 coordinate 28,279,438, forward strand.
GGGGGAAGGGAGGACAGAGAGAGAGAGAGGGGCAGGCGCCGGCCCCCGTGATTTCCTTTACCTTTCGCTTTCGTCTCCTCGGTCTCTCTCTCTCTACCTCACGCTGCTGCGTCCTAAACACCAACCGTCGAATCCGCAGTCACGCCCGCCCGCCCGCCCTTCGCAGCTGCTACGGCCCGAGTGTACGACCGTGTGTGTCCAAGAAATGTGATGGTTTGCTGCGACTAGCCAAGTGTCGTGGCAAGGCAATGACGCTGCAGATGGAGCCGCCGCCGCCGCCGCCGCTGCGGTCCGTGTCGACGAGCTGCGACCTGCACCCGGGGGAGACCTTCACCGGTTTCTGCGCCGCTTGCCTCCGCGAGCGCCTCTCGGGCCTCGAGGCCTCCGCCGCTGCCGCCGCCGCGCCGGGCCGCAAGTCCACCTCCGCCATCCGCTCCCTCTTCACTAGGCCGTTCGCCGGCGGGGCCCCGTCGGGTTCCGGCGCCCCCGCGCTGTCGGACCTCCGCCGCAGCAAGTCCTTCTCCTGCGGGCGCGGGGGCGACGCGCTGGCAGCCGCTGCCGGCGCGGACGAGCCGCAGCGGCGGTCGTGCGACGTGCGCGGGCGGAGCACGCTCTGGGCGCTGTTCCACCAGGACGACCGCGAGCGGGTCCGCGACGGCACGGCTTTCGGCGCCTTCCCGGCCTCGTCTTCCGCGGCGGCGGCCGCGCTGGCCGCCGAAGTCCAACCGCCTCCCCCACCGGCGTGCGTCCCTGAGGTGTTCTTTGAGGAGGAGATCGCTGTGGCCGAGGAGTCCGACGAGATTACTACGGTACTGGAGCCCGTCTTGGTGGTGGACACCTCTGGGGAGATGGAAACTGAAGCGAATGCGGCACGGGAGGTTAGGGCCATGAAAGATCACATAGATCTCGAGTCCTTGCAGTCCCAGCCCAAGAAGCCGCTGCCCAAGGACCTGAAGGAGATCGCCGGGAGCTTCTGGCTCGCCGCCTCGGTGTTCAGCAAGAAGTGGCAGAAATGGAGGCGCAAGCAGAAGCTCAAGAAGCAGGAGGCCTCTGGCAGCAAGGCGGCGGCAGCGGCAATGCCCCCACCGGAGAAGCCTTACAAGCACTCATTCCTCCGGCGGAGCCGCTTCCGTGGCGAAGTCGGCTCGGAGTTCGCTGGAGGTCGGCGTTCGTGCGACACCGACCCAAGATTCTCCCTGGACGCCGGCCGCATGTCCGTCGATGATGTGGGCTTCTCCTGGGACGAGCCCCGCGCGTCGTGGGACGGCTACCTGTTCGGCGCCGGCACTGGCATTGGCCTTGGCCGCGCGCCCCCGCAAGCCTCCCGCCTCCCGCCCATCCTCTCCGCGCTCGAGGACTCCCCTGCCGGCATCGTCGAGCGCTCCGACGGTCAAATCCCCGTGGAGGACGACTCCCAGCCCGATCCCGATCCCGATGCCAACATCCCCGGCGGCTCGGCGCAGACGCGAGACTACTACATGGACTCGTCAAGCCGGAGGCGCCGGAGCCTGGACCGGTCCAGCTCCGTGCACAGGTCCTTCGAAGTCTCCGGCCCAAAGCCAGTGCCAGTGGCCGCGCCGGCCGCCATTACCAATGGCAAGGACTCCCCCCTAGTCGGGAGCTCGGAGTTCTACCACTTCCACCACGCCGAAGACCTGCTAGACCATCATCGGTTCGGCACCAACTCTCTCGTCGAAGACTTCTCCGCGAGCCTGGACGCCGCCTTCCATGGTCCCGCGAAGAAGCCGCGTCGATGGCGCAAGGCCTGGAGCCTCTGGGGCCTCATCCACCGTAGGGCTGCCGGCCGCAGGAACGGCGCGTCCGACGTCGCCGACCGGGCGTTCTCCGAGCCGTGGCCGGAGCTGCGCGTCCGCGGGTACAACGGCCGGATGCAGAGGTGCAACAGCAACGCGAGCGCGCGCAGCTCGTTCAGCAGCAACAGCGGCGGCCTGGGCAGCTCGAGGCGCAGCTGCGTGGACGCCTACGGCAACGTCAACCGGCGGCAGGAGTGCGCGCTGGAGCGGAACCGCAGCGCGCGGTACTCGCCGGGGCACGCCGACAACGGCATGCTGCGGTTCTACCTCACGCCGATGCGGAGCGCCAGCGGTCGGCGGCCGGCGGGCCTACCGGCCAAAGGCGGGCGGCACCTGAGGTCGCAATCGTTCGCGCGGACCATGCTCGGGCTGTACTGACGACGGCGAGCTGCAGGCCAAGCTGTTCCGTTTCAGCAGTGAAGGGCTTAGATATTCAGGACCATGAGCAATGGTATAACCATAAATATTTTGCTACTCAACATCCTTGTGTAGTGCAGTGTTCCTTTTGTTCATTTGGGGGGGCTGGATAAAACGATGTTTGATCTCACAATCACCTTCCTATTTTCGTCCTGTTCTTCTATGATTCCATTTGGCCATTGCTACGGTGCAGCTGTTGCTCGCTGCAGAGTGCAGACGCTGTGTGCTACGTGGAGGGAAGCAATGAAGCTTGTGAAATCTAATTCTAGTGTTCCAGATGGTGTCACTTATCTGTCAACAAGGTCCTACTCCTTCCTACAGTGCTAGTAGTGCTTTTCTTGTTCTCTACTTGGACCGTGGGAATTCCATCGGCAAAAGCCGTAGTGGCGCGTCGTCGTGCCATGCGGCCACTACACTGGCCTGCGCGCGCGCTTGATGAGCCGGTCCTGAAACAGTAGCGGCCGCCGCCGCCTCGGAAACCGTTAAAGGCGGCCTCCTCTTCATATTCTGTTGGTCCCTTGGCGCTGGGGCTCCAGCCACTCGCCGTGCCTGGCCAATTTCCTCTCGCTTCTTGCTCCCCCAACTTCCCTATTCGCTGCGCGGCCCGCGCGTTCCATGGCGCGCACGGTTTTCGGCAGCCCCGCCGAGGCTGGGCACCGCGTTGTTTGGCTGCTGCTTCCCCTCTCTCGTCCTGCCGGTCCCGCGCGGCGCGCCGTGTTGTGGCTCGTTTTCCACTTGGTCGGTCGGTTCGCTTGTTGTCGTGCGAGCGATGCGACAAGAGCGAAACGCGGCGCGTGCACGCGCGGTTGTTGGGTTCCGATCGGGAGCAGTGGGATCTGAGAGGCAGGCAGATTCTGATCCGGGGTCGGGGAGGATGGACGTGTCCACACGGGGCGGGTTTTAAAGTAATCGGCGCGGCGCCGGATCCAGGTCGATGTTGGACTATCTTATGCCATCCATCAACGGGCATGTGCACGAGAAAACAAATGCCCACATGTTTGTAGGACTCCTTCCAACCCTGATTCCGAAGATTACAGACCGGTTTTCCGCAACCCAGCTGCAAATCTGGGATGGACCGGATGGTAAATTACTGCCACACTTAGTAGTTTGTATCTCATTACTGTTTTCTTCCCATGAGTATACTACTAGTACGTCGGGCAGCAGCACGGACATTGATGGGACGGGTGCCATGAACGATCACGCCAGCGAGATTCATTCCAGCAATGGCGCCGTGAGTTTTCTTGTCGTAGGCCAGGCGTAGAGGAATGAATAAGATGAGACTTAGGCTCAGGGTTCTAGGTTCCGATTTCATATTAGATCTTAAGGTTTGTTAGAAAATTAGTTATCAATGAAAATATCAGATAGATCTATCGAGATGATACATACGATCACAAACGATATCAGATGCACGATGTTTGTTAACGAGGTTCAGTCGAAGCCTACATCCTCGGGGTATGACTACGGATGCTCCTTCACAACTAGCAACACCGGCCGCTTTCCAGGGTTCCCATAGACTTGCTGCCCCCTGCGAACCTGTCGCTATGCCGTCATGGTTACAAACATCGGCCCTTCTCTCATATTTATGAGGAGGCCTGGTTACAGCAATCCTATTAGGATTTCACTAGAGTCATACTAGGATTCCATCATGTATTACTAATACAACTACAAGTCCTATATGTAACCAACTCCATACAATTATTCAACATATATCTAACAAACACCACTTTGATGAATAATTTGCCACTTTAAAGCCATCATGCGTAAACCTCCTTGTACACCAGACTTGAGTTGTCGCCTTTGCCGCTCAACGAGAGCTACCCGATGAGTTTTACTCGGACTCACCGTCTTCTAGAGACACTATTATCCCTACAACTTTAGACTCCATAATTCCAACTGCAACTGAGCACATTTCTCTTCTATCAACACAATCTCCTTGAGCGAAATCAGATTCCTCTTTAGCTTTGACACATGCTTGACTCCCTGAAGCACACAACTCCATAATAAATTCTGATTTTGATAGTATCTTATTCCAACAGTATGGTAGCCTGCGTCGTCACATAAGTAGATACAACTAGAATCACCAGACTCCCTGTTGGGCGTCTGTCGGTGAATCAGGAACCGGGGGTCCCCGAATCCCGAGGCCAGGCCAACAATCCGCCACGTGGCACCATCCTGCGGAGTCTCCTCCGCAAGGCAAAAGAGATTAAGTCCCGGGAGAGGGCGCTCAGGGCCACAGTCAGTGGCCCCTGAGTACCCAAGTTCTCCGATGATCTGCGAAGTCTAAGTGCCGGGAAGAAAGTGCTCGGGGAGGTATGCGGTGACCCCCGAGCACCCGAGTCCCCTGACGACCAGGAAAGCTAAGTACCGGGAGAAGTGTGCCCGGGGCCGCGAGCGGTGGCCCCCTGGGCACCCAAGTATCCCGAGGACCCACTGAAGGAAGTTCCGGGAGAGAATGCTCGGGGCTGCGTGCAGCGGCCCTCGAGCACTCGATCCCCCGAGGATCCGTACAAGCGTGCCCGAGAGAGAGTGCTCGGGGAGGTGAACAGTAGCCCCCGAGCACTCGGTTCCCCGATGACCAAGAAAGGGCATTCTCAGGAGAGAGTGCTCGGGGAGGTGAACAGTGCCCCCGAGCACTCGGTTCCCCGACGACTCAGAAAGCCCCCTGACAGTGGCCCCAGCAGGGGTCCACTGATGAGGTGTCATCCAGTCAAAGGCCTGAGGCCGCATTTAAGAGCGTGTGTGGCCTGTCACCTCCAACTGCTCCTGCCACGCTCGGTGTCAGTTCCTGCCACGTTCTGGCAGAAGGGCGTGGGGTCATTAAATGCACGGGTCCTATCCCGTGCCATCCGGCCCGTCTCGGGATAACGTCGTGAAGGTCGAGGCGTTTCGTCTGCCGCGCTGCTGTGGTAGGAGAACAAGACAGGACGGGCACGCCGGGCTGCTCTGCGGCTGCCCAGTGGGCCCTCTCCACGGCGCCCGTTGCCAATGCATTTATGGTGACGGATGACCGGGCGTGGGGCGCATTTTCCACCCCCGGTCACTTCGCGCAGATGCTATGATGATGCCCTTTCCATTTATGGTGCCTTGGGGCTCATGTCCTCCCATTCGGGGCATGCTACTGCCGGCGGGTATTTAAAGCAGCCGGCAGCACGGACAAAGGGACACTGGAAAAAAAACCAGAAGACAAGGCGAAGAATATCATAACAGGCAACCTCTTGGAAGTAAGTAGAGAAGAGAAGAGAAGATCGAGAGCACCCAAAAGACAACAGATACACACAGACCGAAGAACAAGGAGCCCCAGGCTTGATGATAGACAAACATTCTTGTAACCAGCAACATCCTTGAGGGACATTCTCAGGGTATTTATAGTATCCATACAGGAGTAGGGTGTTACGCCTCCATGCGGTCCAAACCTGTCTAAACACCAATACATTTACTTCGTTCCGCACTAGATCACTCCACCCCGCCGGCCATCGCATTTATACCCATTTATTCCTCCGGCGAACATATTCAGGATCATCCCCCCGGCCGAATCTCTAAAAAGGGGTCCCTCAGGATCCCTGCGACAGGAGTTAACCCTCCGACAGCGTCATATGAAAAAACCAACTGAATCCGATATCCACGCTCCCAATTGACTGTTTCTTGATACTGAGGAATCCAATGTTGCTTTCCGAGCCACACATAGAAATTGCTACACAAGCATTGCTCTTTCACCTGACTGTTTAGGTTACGATTCTCTGACGTCTTACACCGTAGCCTCTTGCAGTCTCAGACCAACCAGATTACTCCAATTACAAGTAAAGATCTCCATAATCTTTACTTCCTTCCAATTCAACCCTTGAAGCTTCTTCACGCCCATCGATCCATACTTCAGAAACCCATACGTACAACTCGAATTGATCCACGCCCTTGCTGATTTATAAACACGCAAGCCCTCTCTGATGCCATCCTGCATCCTGAGCTCGCGCCATGTGTTGCCACGCCACAAAAAATAACCACCACCGGCCCTCACGCTCCTATGTCGTTGTTGCCAGTCTCATCATTTCTGCTACCAGCGGTATGACTGGCATGTTGCCACCAGCCTGTCCGCCTTGCACCACGGTATGTTCACCCTCCAAGTGAACTGTTCGTCAGCCTTCCTCGGACTGTCTGCCATGTGCCCGCAAACTGTCCGGCCACCACTATCGAACTCTTATCAGTCGCCATGTGCATCACGACCAAACACCATCGACAGTCCATTCTCATCACCGAGCATCGCAACACCGGCCTGAGGTCTGGTCAACTGGTCGACTGCCACTCCTCCTTCGCCTGTTGCAATATTCATCAGCGTCTCTGTGACCTCCTGTCATGCTCCAGCACCTGCGCACCTCGTGTCTGTGACCTCCTGTCGCACTCCAACACCTGCGCACCTCATGCACGACCACATGACACGACTTGTCACCTGTACGCTAATCCATCCAACGACTGACCAAAACTACGGTCTCATCTCACTGAACACCAGACTAATCACCCTAGTTGTGAATTGTTTGTCCGGATCCGTTACTGAACCCGCTTATCATCGTCAAACCGCCCTACACAACCCACAAGACCACGTGCATCACCAGACTCTGCCCACCTTTAGAAGCCACGCGTACCCAACCTGACACCATCTCCCAACGGTCTCAGCGCGTGCTTAGGCTCCCATGGCCTCTAAACTCGAAACCATCTGAGCCCACCAGTTGTACTGTTCAGTCTGTACTGTTCTTCCACCGTGGGCCGTTTGGACCTCTCCAGCGCTCTGCCAAGTCATGTGAGCGCATGCACCTGGCCGCCACCTGGACCAAATCGTAGTCAATACAAGAGCCTGCCGACTCGGACTCCAAACTAACACACGCCCATAAATCGAGCCGTCCAAGCTCCCGCACGGCTCAACGTCATCCGAACTAGATTCCTATCCACACATTGGTCCACCAGGTCCTCCACCCGAACGCCTCTCAACCGCACGTGTTTGGGTCTGTCACGCACCGCACCGCATCGCCAAAACGCAGTCCAAATTGGACCGAACCACCTGTGAGATCCTCTCGCATGCAACATGTGAATCCTGCATGCATTCCTTCTAATTGAGCCACTTGCATGCATGCAGCCTGACGCCTTTTTTTTAATACCGATCTTGCATGCAGCCTCATTGCATGGCACATGCATGCATGCATGATTCTTTTAATCAAGCAGCCATCATGTCATGCCGCACTTTGGCCCACACGCCTTGCCATCAGATGAGCCTCACCCGCAGGACCCTGTGCCCAGACCAGCCGTCCAAGCCGCCTTGCCGAGCACACCACAGGCCGAGCCGCCTCTTGCTATCGCCTCCGTGTGCTCGTGCCAGGCCACCAGCGCAACACCTACCAGCCGTGCGTCCACGGTCCCGACCGATCCAGATTCCTATAGTGCCATGCGTTCCATCACTTGCGCCAAGTCCCATATGACACCCCCAAGGCCTTCACGTGTGTCCACGGTTCCTCGACGACATCTGCGCCGCCATCTACGACGCCAGCCAGCTAGCAACTCTAGCCATCGCCGACGCTCACATTGACCCTCCGTGACCGTACGCACACTGCCCACACGCATCGATCACCACCATGCTCCATCTTGTGTCGTGTCCACCTCGCATCGCCCGTGCGTGGCACGACGCCACTGTAGAAGCATAATCCTCGCGTCTCTATGTGACCTTCCACGTACCGCCTCTAGATTCAATCCAACCATAGCTCTGGTACCACTTGTTAGGAAATTAGCCATCAGCGGAAGCATCGGATGGATCTACCGAGATGATGCACACGATCATAGACGACACTAGATGCACGATGTTTATTAACGAGATTCAGCCAAAGCCTACATCCCCAGGGTATGACTACGGGCGCTCCTCCCCAACTAGCAACACTGGCCGCTTTCCGGGGTTCCCGCAGACTTGCTACCCCCTATGAACCTGTCGCTATGCTGTTATGGTTACAAACAGCGGTCCTCCTCTCATATTTATGAGGACGCCTGGTTACAGCAATCCTATTAGGATTCCACTAGAGTCCTACTATGATTCCGCCATGTACCCCTAATACAACTATAAGTCCTATACGTAACTAACTCTATACAATTATTCGACACATATCCAACAAGTTTATAGCAAGATAAAATAATCTAAATCTATATTTTTAGATTAAAATAGAAACAGAATGACTCATGTAAACACTCTTGGTTACCCATAGTTCCAACTCAACAAATTTTTAGAGTTAGTAATGGCTAGCTTCAAAAAAATTTAGAACTGAAGCTCTGCTAAATAAACCTTTAATTGGGCATGTGATGGTGGGTGAAGTGGCAGGGCCAGGCCCAGGCCTAGAGCCCATCAATGCCTCTACTCTAATCCTCTCCGTTGAAGTCTCTCGCATTCATGGCGGCTCTGTGTTGGAATATGTGTCGAATATGTGTACATGGTATGTTACATATAGACTTGAGTTGTAATTGGATGGGACTAGGATTAGAGTTGTAGTCGAACTCCTAATTTTGGACCTTTAAATAGAAGACACCACCGTTGTAACCAATTGGCAAGACTAAAACAGTTGGGGAGGAGCGCTCGTAGTCGTGCCCCGAGTATGTAGGCAACTTGGCCGAACCTTGTTAAAAAAATATCGTGTCTTGTGTGTTGATCTTGTGCTTGGCTTGATGATCCTAGTGATGCTTCCGCTAAATCTCTAACAAGTGGTATCAGAGCCATATTGAAAGATCAAGGGAAGACACGAGGATATGTTCCACACCACGCAAGGCTTGCACGGGTACGGGGAAGGACGACACAAGGTGGAGCATGGTGGCAATCGACGATTCGGTCGGTGGATTCGGACACTTCGAGCGTGGCGGCTTGAACCGTCCGATGGGTTGCATCAACGGGGATCTGTCTAGACGTGGAGATCGGGTTGATGGTGGCTGGTGGCTGCTATTCGATAGGGGTCGGTCAGACGTGACAGCCAGGTTCAACGGTGAGGTTGGAAGACGTCGCGAACAAGGCGCTGGCTTTGACTCACGGTCTGATTGACGCGGTCAATCCAAATCGGAGCGGCTGTTGTTTGCTCAAGGTGGAGCAGCGACAGTGGTGGCGAAAGTCATGGTGGACTTCGGAGGTTGCGAAGGCGTTCGGGAGGTGCGACGTGATCGGAGGCAGCCGGGTGCGCGAGGACGTTCAGACGTGTGTATGGCGTGTTCGTAGGTTCAGTGGGTTTTTTTATCGTGATCATCTGACATGTGTTGGCATGGGTTTTGCATGGAGACGTGTTGGTATGGTGCACATGCAAGGTTGCATGGGATTTGCATGCATGTAGTTCGGCTGGATGGTTGCATGTGGTCAAAGGTATGCATGCAGATGGTGGTTCGGCTGACGTGCGGCAAGATGAGTGCAATCGGCGATTTCTGATCAGGACTTGGTCGGTGCTTGGATTTGTTAGCTGCATGCAGGATGGCACCGTGCAACACTCGAACTCGGTTGGGGGAAAGAAGTTCGGGAGGCACGGGCTGCTGCTACCAGGTGGGCCATGTGACCTAGGACGCGGCCCGGTTATGCGCAGCAGGCAGTGGCCCAAGTGGCCAGGCTTTCAGGAGGAGTTGTGACTTGCTGGAGCTTGGTGTACGTGCAGGAGCTGGCATGGATGATAGGGAAAGCAGCTAGTTTTATTGGGACGCGTGTACGAACATGAGTCTAAATAGTACGTGGTTGATTAAGACTCCGATCAGGACACGAGGGCCAAATCGATTTAGGCAACCGAAGAAGGAGTTCACCGGGCAATCGTGCTGTTTGTGAACCGTTGCTTGTGGCGGTTAACGGCAAATAGCGGGCGGCGATCGAGCGGGTCGGCTTCGTCATGTGCAAGAGGCGTGGCAGTCGACGGGGCTTGAGAGCGGTGGATTGTGCACGGGCGGTGTATGAGGTGGCGTACGCACGGTTCGGCGTGTGCGTGGTGGTGCGTCCACGCGAAGCACGGGTACGAGCATGTGGAGGCGCGTTCAACACATGTGAGGTACACGTGAGCGGGATTCGGCGGTCTGTGGCAACAAGCAGATGGCGTCGATGGTGTCCAAATTCGAGGTGACGAGATTTGACGAGACTGGCAACTTCTAGCTTTGGCAGACGAGAATCAAGGACTTACTGGTGCAGTAGGGGATCCTGAAAGCTCTCAGCGACAAGAAGCCTGCCAAGGTAGATGATGACAAGTGGGAGGAGATGCAAGCGCAAGCACGACAGTAAGGTTGTGTCTCTTCGATCAGATCATGTACCATGTCATGGATGAAACATCACCTAAGAAGATTTGAGATAAATTGGATGATCAACTCGTGTCCAAGACATTGACTCAGAAGTTATATCTGAAGTAAAAACTGTACGGGTTGAAGATGCAGGATGGGTCAGATCTTGCTGAGCACGTAAACGTCTTTAATCAAGTTGTCGCTGATCTTGTGAAGGTGGAGGTGACAATTGATGATGAAGACAAGGCGATTATTCTTCTATGTTTCTTGCCAAGGTCTTATGAGCACTTGGTCATAACACTGACGTATGGTAAAGAGGCAGTCAAAGTGGATGATATTCTTGCAGTGTTATTTGCTCATGAACAAAGGAGGAAGAACAATGCTAGTGAGAGTTTATCTGGAGATGCTTTTTTAGTCAAGGGTGATCGAGGCAGGGAGACTGACAAGAAAAAGAAGAAGAAGGGATCACAATGCTATAAATGCAAGGATTGGGGACATGTGAGAAAAGATTGTCCAGAATTGAAGAAGGGCGTGGCAAATATTGTAGTTTCCAAGAAAGATGACTCGAATAGCGATGGTGATCTTCTCGTGCTATCAAGTGAAAACTCTTGTGGTGAAGCATGGTTGTTAGATTTGGCAAGTTCATATCATACAACATCAACCAAGAAGTGGTTCTCTTCATACTCTGAAGGTGATTTTGGTCTTGCTCGCTTGGGAGATGACACGGGTTATCGTGTTATGGGAGTCGGCAATATCAAACTGAGTATGTATGATGGACAAGAAGTGCTACTTGAGGGTGTGCAACATGTGCCGGGACTTAGGAAGAATCTAATATCGCTTGGATTTCTGCATGGAGAAGGTTGGCTGTATCAGGCGATGTCAGATAAGAAGACCTTGAATGTGACGCAGGATGGCAAGACTATGATGATAGGTGAGAAGACGGGAGGTCATCAGTACAAGCTGAAATGTGAAGTCATGGAGGTGGGAGCTGCAAATTTTGCGGAATATGTTCCTAGCGGCGAGGCATCCTTGTCGGCTATTCGGGATGAGCAGCGGAGATAGACGGCTCAAGTCTAGGTATACGGAGATGGCGGACTCAAGTTGGCGTGCATATTCGTTAAGGTGAAGTTTGTTAAAATATGTGTCGAATATGTGTACATGGTAGGTTACAAATAGACTTGAGTTGTAATGGGGTGAAACTAGGATTAGAGTTGTAGTCGAACTCCTACTTTTAGACCTTTAAATAGAAGGGATCACCGTTGTAACCAATTGGCAAGACCGAAACAGTTAGGACGGACTGTCCGTAGTCATGTTCTGAGGATATAGACAACTTGACTAAAACTTGTTAAAAAAATATCGTATCTTATATGTTGATTTTATACTTGACTTGATAATCCTAGTGATACTTCTGCTAAAACCTAACACTCTGCACTGCCCGCGGTGAGGCGAAGCGAATATGATGATGCAGGTTTACGGCACCGCCATGTTATAGTGTTGTAGAATTGTGGTAGTACCATCGTTTGCTCTGGCAGCTTGTCATCTCATCTCCTACTGGCTACTGCTGGGGCATGAACTGCGTCTGAGGTAACTTCTCCAGTTATTTCACGAAGCCGGATGGATCAGAGGTCTGACGACATCTCAATGGATCTCTCCTCTTCACAGTTGACTAACTGACAAGTACAACAGGAACTGGCCACTCGTCTGTGAGACTGTGACCATACATGCATGCATGCATGCAACGCTCGATCGGAGACACTACGCATCATGTCCGACGTGCATGCTCAGGGTTCTACATCTACATGGACCGAGCACACTCCCAGCTCTGTGCGTAGTGTGGTCGCTTAAGCAGAACTTGGCGAAAGAAATGCACGGCGGGCGCTGTACTGTTTCTCCTTTTCAGCCCAAGCGTTACCACGGAGCGTACTGCCAGTTTTACACTCATCCTAGGACATGGAATCCATGGACGGCTGCAAGCCTGCAATGATAGCCAGATGATAGTACTGCTTCAACGCTGGAGACAGTGCGCAGGCTCGTCTGAAACTTTGGAGCCTGAACATTTATGTGGTGCGACTGCGTACCCAAGACTGATTAGTTCACCGTACAATCTCACTAAGCTCGTCACTCGGTTCGTCGCCATTGTGCATCACAGGATGGACTTACAGATAAACGTCAGGTGCATCTGTTTTTTTTTCCGAAAGGGGTGGGATTATATTAATATTGAAGAACAGTACATCCCATTTCACATATAGGCCCCTGATAAAAACAGCAATTAAAGAGAAGTAAAACCAAGGGTCACGACATCATATTCTTTCTCCACCACCGACGACAGCCATCGCCATCCTGCAAGAAAGCTCGATGCAGACTGTCGACGTCGGAGCTCTGCCCTCTGACCAACCTTGATGACAAGCCCCAAACTTTGGAAACACCGCAAATGCCGATGTCCTGGATAACGGCCGAGATACCTTTGACCCACTGAACGAGCATTGACAGCTCTATCACCGGATCGGCCAATTATTTGCCATTGCCGGCTAGAAATCCAGCAACACGGGAACACAAGAACACATTCAACAAACACAAAAGGGGATCATAGAAATCCCCCCATTCGCATCACCCATACTAAAACAAACCTCCATAAGCGTCTGCTATGGCCATCGCCAGAGCAAACACAGAAGTCGACGAGCTCACCGACAGCCAACAGGAAGAACAAAAGCCGATGAGGAGTCACCACCATGATGCCCTCCGGAAACCTAACACTACTCACACCAGAACCATAAATCTACAAACATAAAAGCTTATAACTACCTACCTAACTATGCTAGACTTCGATCCGCCAATTTTCCTTCCCTCTCCGACAGCGGAAAGTCTGCCGGAGGAGGGGAATCGGGCAGATCTATGCTTGGAAACTACAAATCGCCTCTTGGTCTCTTTTTGCTACTGTAGAGGGTCCGTGCACTCGTCTAAACGAGGGGTCAGGTGCAGCTGTTTGTACATGAGTGGGTTCGTCGAGCTTGTTTCACGACCTGATCTAGCCGCCAAATTCAAACATCTATCAGTGGAACATGATCTGCAACATAACCACAGAGATCACAAATCATGAGCGATTTGCTTGCTACGGAATAGAAAGAATAAAAAAAAACTAAAGCCGAATGACTGTTTGCAGGGCCAACTTTGCCCTGGTTAAAGTTGACCCCGGCACAACCCATGGGGAGCACAAAATCGTTCTCCCTACCGTTTTCTTGCCTTGCCTGCAAGATTGTCTCTTTCGTGCCCAGGTGCATACATGTAAAATCGACATGACAGATTGATCATGCCTCAGATGAGCCAGTGGTAAAAGATTGCGCAAGCTCGGCTTCATGTTAGGCCACCTTTTTCTTCTTCTCCTCCTCCTCCTCCTTTCTTACAGGGCGGAGCATGGTAGGACACTTGTTTCAGGATTCCCTTTGAAGCCACGCAACGCAAGGTTGAACTCATGAGCGAAAGATCAAAGTGGGCCGGAAAGAGGTTGTCAAATCATTTCAGAGGGCATACGTGGCTTGGCATACGTGGCTTGTCACCGATCACCAATGATCTTCTCCGGTGTAACGCATGTACCACGTATATTTTGACGAGCTGAGAAGACGCATATTATTATTATTGAGAATAAATGTAAAGACAATAGAATGGAGATACTCAATAGATAAATAGTGAAAATTTTGTATTGATTTATAGAGTGTTTATATATTTATACATACTGAATAAATATGATAAAATGATATATCTATTAGAAAGACAGTTCTTCCTAATAAACATAACTCTTAGTAATTGATCGTATGATAACATCTAAAATATGTTTATTCATAACACTCCTCCTTAATCAATTATTCCAGTTGTAAACTTCTCGCTGAAAACTCCTCTAAAACTCTATGGAAAAATATAAGGAGAAAATAATATATTAATATATTGATATATTATTAAAACTCATTTAAAATCTAATGGGAAAATATGATAAGAAAATGATATGACATATATTGGTTATTATCTCATTGTAAGTTCATACGAGAAACTTAGATAGAAAAACTCATTGGTGAGCTTAGAGAACAACAATTATGATCTATGGATCATATTAAAACCTTCGAAAAAATCTTAGAAAAAAAGGAGGAATAATAGTGATATACTGTTAAAACTCCTTTAAACTCAGTGAGAAAATAAGGAGAAAATGATACAATATATATTGATTATTGTCTCTTTGTAAATTCATATGAGAAAACCTTAAAAAGGAAAAACACATAAGCGAATTTAGGGAACAATAAATATGTTTTTATACCTCCTTTAAAAAACCTAAAAGAAAAAAATAAGATATTTTTTCAATTAAAACCTTATATAAGAAACCATATAGGAAAAACTCATAAAGGAAAAGAGTGTAATATAATATGAATACGTTATTATTTCAGATATTAACTCCCCTGAACCTTACAAATCTCATAGTCGCCACATACCAATTCCATGAATACATTTTAGAATGTGAAAGTTGGTAAGGACTTAGTAAATAAATCAATGAGGTTATCACATGATTTAGTTTGCAAGATTTCTATCTCCCCTTTATTTTGCAGTTCATGAGGATAGAACAATTTAGAGACAATATATTTGGTTATATTACTCTTTATGTAATTTTTTTTGTATTTGAGCAATGCATGTAAAATTATATTTATACATAATGGTCGGTGATTCAATAGAATCAATACCATATGACAGTTGTATGTGGTTTATCATTCTGTGAAGAACACATGTATGTGATGTTTCAGAATGATAGATGAAATTAGCCACTGAAATCTGTTTTGATGACTCGTATGAGAAGACTACATCACCATGAAATTAGTTTTTGATCTGGTGTTATGGGGATCACTTATATAGCCAGTACCTAGATATCCTATTATGATCATATCTTGATTTTTCTGATAGAAAACCAAGATCTTTGATACCATAAAGATATTTATAGATATCATCTTTGACTCCCACCTATGGTGTTGTTAGAGCTGCACTATTTAAGGTAGCAAGTTATCTGCAAATGCAATATTAGGCATGTTGCGATTTGCAAGATGAGCGCTTTGATTTCATTAAGATATAGAACTTTAGGTTCAATATCTTTTCATCGTCAACTCAAGGTATGAATTTATCTTGATTCATATTTAGGGATTGAATGATCATAAGTATTTTGATGGATATGATTGTTCAATATCATTTAGATATTGATAGACTGATGGATAAATATTTCAGAAGGAATATGCTCAAGTTGTAGACTTATGCGAAATTTGATTCAGAATACGAAGTCCATTAGGGACTTACATGTCCAAATCTATCCAATTCATTTGATCTACCAATGATATTGAATATGGAAACATAATTTCTACACATACAATAGGGTATGTAGCATCATAATTGATGTCAGGTCTCTGTGTGAATCTTTGTGCTACATGCCTCGCTATTTCACCACCTTATGGAATAAAATTCTATTTTGCTGATATAGGGGAGACATTGTGTTGTTGAGCGAAAGCGATTCTCCTTAATTACCACCTTTGGTTTGATCAAGTTGAGTGCTGAAGCACTCTGCCTAGAACTTTTGGTTTAGATCTAATTGAAGGTGTACGACCGTTTTGAGAAGAAATATATGTCGAAAAATTATAGTTTTTGTATTAGTTAATTCTATAGAATCAATATAGTTTGTGAAAATATTATCATGTTTAACATCTTGTATTTCCTAAAATAATAGAGTTAGGGTGTTTTCATGACCCAATGTCTGAATTTGTATACACATTGGTGTAGGCTTTTAGATGTTGAACATTCATAGGTGTTTGGATAATGAATATGCATAAGGTGTCTATCAACTTGATGTTGATTTACATTTACGGTTGTGGAGGAGGAATTCCTCTATTTTCACGGTAGCTTGCAGGAAGCTTTATCCTTTGTGGTCGTACTTCCCCTCCCCCCTCCTATTTTGATTTAGGAGTTGAGTTGTTTTTGTTAGGTACCTCACTCTTTCTGGCACATTAATAGTGGGAATCAGATTTGATAACACCTTAATGACGAATAATTGCATTTGGCAGATTATTTGTAATATATTGCAAATACAAGATGTTCTGAATAAGGGTTCAGACCTATAGTACATGGATATGAGGACTGAATGTGAACATGTATGACATTCTCTTGTGATTCCTGATATTCTTATGGTATTTATCTCTCCCTAATGCCTGAAATTGTCATCAAAATGTTATGAGCATACAAGCAATGTACATGTCCCTGTGAAGCACTAGAGTTATTATATGATTGATGGATAATTGTACCTCATATAGATCCTCAATGCCTTTTGATGTATGTTATAGGGTGGTGATATTGGTACATATAGAACGTAATCGATTTGTAGATGGAAAATACTTGCCTGAGGCCAAATTTTCACGTATTAACTGCAATAGAGGGAGTCATATGATTACAGTTAGATGGTTTTGGTTTAATAATGCAGTGTGTAAAGCCGCATGTCACCAACAAGATGTTAACAAATTGTAATTCTATGATTAGTCATATAAATAATTTGATTCTTTTGATGAGAGATTTGGCTAGACTATGAATATGCACATAGGGTACTTAATGCAGTAGTGGCCAAAACCAAAAAATAATTGCATGCACGTTAAGGAACAATATTATCCACGTGAATGGATTTGATCTTGCGCCTAGGATTATTCGCTCTAATTTTTTTATTAATTGAGCAATGAGTTTGGCAAAAATGTGGTGTCTTATGGATAAGGACACATGTAGGACTATATTGTAGATGCATCAATTAGTATTATTGAGTACCTAGATGATCCATAAAATTGCTGAATAGAGCCACATGTAAGTTTTTAAATGCATTCAAGAAAATGGTTGGCTCATTATGAATTTAAGGTCAGAGGACTTTAAAATTAAATTCCCTGTGACATATACGGTGCACACAAATATGAAGATTTTGAGAATTGATACTATAACCAATAGAATTGTTAATAATTTTTCTCATCATCTCTAAGGTAGAGTGATCAAGGCAATCATGCCATGTCTTGATGTGATCAAGATAGAAAAATTATTTTGTATATAATATGTGGTACAAGATTTGATGTATGTATAGTACAAATCAGATGGTATATAGAGAAGCTTGCCATATCCATTATTTTTTTTGTTAAGAGGAGAAATTTCTTTTTGTTGTTATCATGAGTTTCAATATAAAACCATTATGACGGATATCTCTATAACTTAGTAGGGCACGAATTGAATCGGGATATAATAGTGCATCATCGATTATGATTTGAGTATCCATATGGAGAGTGATTATGACGTGACCAATGCCAACAATCATAACATCTGCATACAACGATTGTCATAATATTTTCTTTACTCTTTTTAAGAGTTTGAAAATATTTGGTTTCCTAAGTATAGAGTTAGTGGTACGGCTATCCACTAAGCATATTTTCTCTTCTATTGGATTGAATCATGTAGAAATCTATACATAGAAATAAATAATTTAATATGAAATTTTTATCACATATATAGAATACATACAAATTTTATGTAGTATCATAATCTGATACAATATTCCATTACAACATTTAATGGGATGTAGATAACATGGAATCGAAGGAATTGGGAGACTAGTTAAGATCTCCAAACATGTCGTGCAAAGCAAATTTGACAAACATATTTTTCGTGCTCATGGGATCTTCTGGTTGCAGAAGAGGCTGGTTGTTACTTAGTTCTTGTAGAACATGTTGTGAACAACTAGCCTCTTTGGTGGAGTCATTTTGAAAATTAAAGTGTGATTCCAATCTTTACCCTTGAGCAGGTCGGTTACGTCCCACAGATTGTAAATATAGATCAACTAAATGTCTCAGGTTACGGCATTTCTAATTGGAGTGCTTGTAGCATCCACACTTGCAATAAACATTAGATTTGTCAAGTTTGGAAATTTCTTTTCCCTGATTCGGTGCATCGGGCTTCTGCTTCTTGTTGCGTTTGCGTTTATCATTGAAGTTCTTTGGATGGTGTCTAAGAAAGCCACCAAACTTGTTGTTATTCTGGATATTAGCATGTACTTCAAGTAAAGGAGTAACGCCGATTGGATGTTGATGATGAGTCCTTAGCAATTCATCATGTTTTCAGCCTAAAGTACTACATGCATTAAGTCAAAATAAACTTGGTATTCTTTGGCAAAAAACAATTTTGAGCAGATTTTATGAACAATACGATTGTATTCCCCGTTGGACTTAAAGTCTTAGAGTTGAAGATGTGTTCATTCATGAAAAACAATTTTGCCTTCTGTTGTTCATATCTAGATCTAGCCATAGAGTGCTCGGATTCGCTTCCATCAGATACTTAGATTTAAGATCTGGATAGATATGGTGACTTATTATGTATAAAACTTCATATTTACTTGATCTGGTAGCGGTGGATCTCCCTCTTAGGGAGGTTTGAGTGCCACTACTATTCCATAGAACACAAGACTAACCTTGATGCCTATTGCCCATATTGGATAATTGTGACTGTCAAGTTCAAGTTCATCAAACTCTTTTACGATCATTGTATTCTACATAAATTTGACCATAGATTTGATTAATTTACTATAGGTAAATTAAAAATCATCATGATAATGTTGTAATAATGATACTAAATTTGTAAAGTCAAGTTGAGACTTGAATTACATAGTGTAGACCTCAACTTATATAGCTAACACGTTGAAGATAATCACCAAATATATTGTAGATCTCACAGTAGTATGAGACATAATCTGATATTTGTCAATAGATACCTATATTCCTATTACCTTGTGTTATGCTAAGTAGAATATTTGGAACACCGCATTGAAGGTAGTCATTAAATCAAGATGATAAAGTATAGACCTCACAGTAATTGTGGATAGTTTGTAAATATGCAATAGATTCTATAGTTCAATTACCTTGTATTTCACAAATATTAAATTGAGGTAATCACTGAATTTAATTTTGTATTTTAATTTTGCTTGAATTAAGCATGTTTGGGCATAATAACTCTTTAGGCTTAATTAAGATGAACTAATATATAATTCTGCATGAAAATAATCTCAATTACAAAATTAACAAGGTAATTAACACAATTGTATGTTATAGGGAATGCATAATAGCAAACACATTGAACACTATAAAATTATAGAAAAATAAGGTCTGTAATACAATTTTATATCAGTAAATAACACAATGAGCAATTACTGAAAATACCGATGGCCTAAAGATGAAAAGTACTAGACACATAGTACAATTTTGTTGGACTATGTTGCAATTTATTAAGAATATAGGGGACTTTTTACAAAATAACCAAGGCTTCGGTGGCTCAGGCGGCAAACAACCTGGGCTTGGACCATGGTGGCCTTTTGGCCGGCCCATTCGGGGAATGGAACCACGCCATATAAAGGGAGTTGGGCGACGGTTAGGGTTTCCCCTACCCCGTCCGCTACACTTAAGCCTCGATGGTGTCGCCACATCTCTGGGTCGACGCATTGCAGAGTCGCATCATCAGGTCACCGCGTCGTCGGATTCTCGTGTGGTTGTGCAGCCGCACCGAGGCGGGCACCGCAGGGCCGCGCTGTTCCGTCGTGTGGTTGCGTGATGTCACACCGCTGCAGGTGTGGTCGGAGCGCTGTCGTGTGGCCATTGCTCTGCAATGTCGAGGAGGGCTGACGCGTGGTGGCTAGAGTGCCACCAACGTTGGGGGCTCCGAAGCGGAGGCCCATGGCCATCGGGGACCCGAAGCCAAGGCAAAGGTCATGCGAGGAGAGGGATCGCCTGTAGGGCAGTTGCCGCCACCTATAGGCTGGGCTACCGTCGGGTAGAAGATCGGAGGATGGGGTAGCCAACCGCCTGAAGAGGAGGAAACCGCCCGAAGGCAGTTTAGCCAGATCTGGTAGGTCCATGGAGGACTCCTGCCGGTCGATCCACATGGTGCCAGGCTGGTAGGTGCGCCACCGTCGAAGGGAGGTGTTGATACGGGCCGTGGCCGACTCGGGCGCGGGCATGCCTCTATCGTTGGGCCTACATGGGGCCAACGACACAAAAAGTTGTGGATTGCCTTGCGCTTGAGGGCGTGGATGACAGAGGGAGGTGCGAGTGGCCTCTGGCGCTATGAGTGCCACCACTAGGAGGGCGAAGAGCCTTCGATGTACTGATGGCAAGCGCCACCGGCCGAGCACGGCCGAAGGGACGTCGACCGCTTGGGGTGCCCCGGTTGGGAGGGTGAGGAGCTGCCGACCTTTAGTAGGATGCGGGCCAGCTGCAGCCATCGGGTTGTTGCCGGTCACGAGTGGGCCACCAAAAGGAGGCCAAGCCATCGTCGCCGGGCAGTGGCTGACTTGGGCGGATCTCTCCGTCGGGCGTAGCTGACTCAGGCAGGCCTCCCATGGGTAGTCCAACGCCGTCAGATGGAGTGCATCGCTGGAGGGCGGAGTGCCAATGGTGGGTGGTGGTGTGATGTCGACCGCCGTTGGATATGGGGAGAGCCGCCATCGTGGAAGACAACACCAATTGATGATGAAACCATGCTATTGGGACCACAATTACAGATGAAGTAAGAGAAAGTGACTGATAACGTATTGAGAATAAATGTAAGGACAGTAGAATGGAGACATTAGAGAGGAAAAATCTTGTATTGATTCATGAAGTGTTTACATATTTATATATATTGAATAGACATCATAAAAGGACATGTCTATTGAAAAAACACCAATTTTTAATAGACACAACTTTTAATAATTGATTATATAGTAACGCATATTATAGCATCCAGAATCGAATCAAAGCAGCCATGCCATCTCAGTCGATGTCTTTTGCAGAGACACTCTTTAATTTGGAATGTTCGCAAAGATGCAACCATGGGCCCTTGTTGAACAATTGGGCTTTCACCATGAGTCCTCAAAAATCTCATTGGGCTTTTTTCAGGGTACATATCGTATCGTTTCTTTCTTCTTCTTCTTCTTTTTTTTTTCTGCGAAAGACATAACGTATCGTTTCTCATCACGCGGATCCATTTAAATTGGCTTATATCAGTATTCACTAAAAAAAGACATCCATCTCAAAAAACAGTACCAATACATCGGTGATGGAATCATGAGATTGTAATGCTGCTCTTTCTTTCAGTCTACACCGAAGGTGGACTGTATAAGCATTTTTAATCTCTCGATGTTCAACACACAGGTCTGTGGACCGAAACAGAAAACAACTTAATGTAACGTACGCAAACTGATGCATCTGCACGACATGTCGATTGTTGAAACCTTATCCTGTGAAGTTCGTGTGCTTAATTTTTAAATAATAGAATAAAATATCTAAGCAGGTACATCCGAAGATGTAGAAGCCGATCGTGTGCTTAATGTGATCGTGGGTTGTAGTACCTTCACTGTGCGTATGTGCCGACCCGTTCTGTCGGACTTTTTTTTGCTTCTACTGTGCATCTTGTACCTGTTTCTGATTAGTAATTGATACATATATTTTCAGCCAAATAGCATAACCAACAATACAATAAATAAGGTATATTATGATAATAAATGTTTTATATTACTAGATTCAATACATCGACGGCCAGCAAGCCAAAACAATACTAGAAGACAACAACCGAACGATAGATAAGCCTATTATCTACAGGCAACTTGTATGTAGACATAACTTTAGCCTCCTACCCTTCGCCATCATCATCCTTAAAGTCATGCTCTGGTGGGTTTTGAGCGGGAAGCCAATTTTTAATACAGTAGAATTATATGTAACCTGTTGTTTAAAGCATTTGAAATAAATACATGTTTAATTATTAACTATGATTGTTGGCTCCGTGGAAGTTATTTATTCCCCACATTTCCTAAGTTTTAAGCTGGTCGCGAGGAGACTAGTTCAACAGCTCCACACACCACACAGCCCAACCACGCAACAAGGTTACAGATCATGTCGGAGCGAGTAAAAGGCACGTACGGTGTAGATATCCCTCGTAGATACGCCACATTTACAAAATATATAATGCATAATTATATATTCTCGTCAACAGGACGCGACGGTGACTGGCATGTGGCAGGCGGGCTTCGAGGCGCGCGGCACGGCGGAGGACATGATGAAGGTGCTCTAAGCCTAGCTTGACAAGACCGGACGGTACGAGACGGGGCGCGATGGCCGCGGCCCTTGCATGCGGTGCACCGCGCATCATTTCACGGCAGGGATGCAGCGGCGGGCTCGCCGACGCGTGTGCTGTTGCGGCTGAGACGATGCTGCTTAGAGGGGGGGGGGGGGGGATGGTGCTCGGGACTCGGGAGGAAGAGACGAGACAACGAGATGAGGATGAGAGGAAGAAGACGAGCAAAAGAAAACGCCGTGCGGCGGTGATGTGGGCCGAGGTGAGCCGATGACGCTGGGTGAGGCCAGAGACGGGGGAAAGAAAAAAGGAAAACGGGCCGAAATGAGGCAAGTAAGGAATTCAGCCCATGTTTCAAAACAGAGAAAAGTGTAAAAGAGTGGAGTTTAACTGAGCCAACTGGTCTGAGAGTTAGCGGGCCGGGAGAGGGGCGAGGAGAGATTAGGCCTGAGTGAAATTTAGAGATTAGGAAATAATTTGAGAATTTCAGAGGATACAAGATATTCAAATTTGATTTGAATTAGCAAACAAAAGTCCAAGAAAATACCAAAATGCAATATGGTGAACTTTGTGCATGTTTTCAAATTTCAAATTTTAATTTTGATGTATATCCCATATTTGCATATTTTAATTTTATTTTGTTATAAATTCGAAAAAAAATTCAATTTTTAGTGAATTTTACAAAGTATCAAAAAACAAGGAACGACTGAAGCCATTACATTTTTTAGAAGCACGGGGAGTTGCAATGATGGGAGCAAGGTTTGACTTATTGTTTGAGGCTCGGTTACCGAGCCCGACCGGTAAACGAAAATGCCTTGAAATTTAGCTGAAATTCGTACAAAATTCACTTGCTAAAATTTAAAATTTGGTCAAAATTTTGTCAGAATTGCCTCTCGGTAACTGGTCAAATCGGACCGGTTACCGAGCGATTTTCTCGATTTATCGAGCGGTTTTCTCAATTTTTTAGTGAAGTTCAACAAAAAACCCTAAAAATTGCTTCAATCTTGTAAAATCAATAACTAATTTATCTGAGTTCAAATCAAGAGAAAGAATTTTTTTTGGTTTTCTTGTAACATTATCTACATGATAAAAGTATTTATACTCACTAAAAAGTTGAAAATTTTCTATGAGAAAATGTATTTGTTAAACCAAGTTAAATACATAGTTTACTCCGTGCTAATCCAAAAATTATGAAACTAATTTTGTTAGTCTTCTTATATGATCCTATGTCTTTTAAAAATATATGAACTCATGAATTAGTTATTGTAACATGCAGGATTGTGTAAATATATTGCAACTAGATTAATTCATAACTAATCCATCACACCTCTAAAATTAGTGAAATCACTTTTATTAGTTTATTTATACTATGCTTTACGTATGAAAAATAATAGTATACATGAAAAAGTTAATTACATTGTTGTTTCTTAACATATTCACTTTATACTTGTGAACTTTGTAAAAATCATAGAGAAATTAATAAAACTCTAAATGAAGTGAAATCAATTTTAAAGATCCTCTTAAGATACGTCCTACATAAGAAAAATATGTATTTACATGTTAAGTGTTCCTTAACATGAGTTAATAATTGAGCCACACGCTTCAACTTTTTTTCAAACTTCCTCCCTATAAAATATGATGCAAATAACATTGTTTTTGAATTTTTATTCACAGAATTTCTTAGAATTGTCTCTAGTTTGTTTTAGGATTTTTTGAATTTTTTTATTTTTATTTTTTTGAATTTTTTAATTCAAATTCGATTACCGTTTGGTTTCTGAAACCAGAGCAGAGCAGTAAGCTCGGTAACCGTAAATTTTGACCGATTACCATCGATAAATTGAACCCCAGATGGGAGACGTCCATGCTAACACCAGCCTCTTACAGACTACAGTCTTACCGTGAGCCGGCCGAGTGCAGCACCAAGTTACCAGCGCACCGATAAATTTTAGAATTGAAGTTGATGTTTGCTTTCACTGTCGCTCACGAGTCATGACTCGTTATGCATTCATCTCATTAAAATATATTTTGCTCGTACCCAGAAACAGATAGATAGTGTCAAGGTGATTTTGGCAGAATAAAACAAAACCATGCAGTGCAGGGGCTAGGTCTGCAACTTGGTATGCTATCAAATATCAATGTCTTGACATTGGCAGGATTCGAATTTGATAATTGGGCTAATGGAAATATCCAAGCTATTGGAGTCTACTTTTACCTGGTGATAAGGGCCAGAAAGATTGCATCCCCAGTTGTCTACTAACACAGAAATACAATTCAATAATTTGTCAAAAAAAGAAATACAATTCAATGATTAGAAGTCATTCAACAAAAAAACAGGATGTGGTGTAAGCACTAATGCTCAAATGTATACTTTTACTGGTTGAAGAATCGAACCAATACGCGGCTATGCATAAGGGCATGTTTGTTTTAATTGTAGATTATGAAAAGCAGTTTCTAAATTATAGATTTTTATAAGTTGGATTGTAAAAAACTAAGACTGATTGGTATCCTGAATTGTGAGAGAGTTGGATTGTTGTTTTTATGTGCAATATTTCTAATCTCCTTAGATGTTATGAGTGTATATTTTTTCTATTTACCATTTTGTACGTTGTTTTTCACATTTTTATATATGAATTCTCAAATTAAAATAGCAAATGATACATCATTTTGTCCTTACAAATGACCTCTTTGTCCGTAGCACTAGAAGCAGCTCTCTCCCCTATCCTCTCATTGAAAGCAAATTCTATAGGACCCGATCCTTAAAAAAACCCTCTCCCTTTGATGATACGTATCCGCTCCCTCTCTTTTCTCTTCAGCTTAACCATTAAATCACAAGATAGATCATATAAATTTGTTTCCCCCCTCCTTCAAGTCCTAGCCACCAAAAGCAGTTGCTGCTCTCCTCCTCACGCACACAACTCCACATCGTAGAGCACCACCAAGCAGCAGCTAAGCCATGGCCGTGCGAAATCCACAGTGCATGAGCCAGATACGCCCAACCAAACCAGCAAGAAGACAGAAGTAGCGTAGCCGGGAGGTCCTATGCGTTTCTCCATCATGCGCTCCTCGAATCATCGCCGGGAGACAAAGACCCAAGCTCATCTTCCTTGGCTCCGGCGTCGAGCTCCTGCAACCTCGCCGGCGACCATCTACTCCAAGCCCCCTATGTCCTAATCAAGGCTGTGACAAGCATCGCAGTCCCTCAGTCGAGCCTTCGCGTGTGCCACTTTGGCGTTGGCCTGATGTCGGCGTGGCTCACAGCGAGGCTCGAGCTCCGCCACGCCTATCGCACGCCGCCAACTACGCTCCAGTTCAGCCCGTGAGCCATGGACCCTCGGGATGGATCTACCTCTGTGTGACGAAGCTGCTACCGCCCTCCTTCGGTTGAGCCGTCATTTTCTCCGCCGTCGCTGCCGACATGCAGCGCTGTCAGGCAATAGGGAGGGGTGGCGGGGACGAAAGAGGGGTGCTGGAGGTGCCTCGGCGGAGGAGAGAGGGGTATGGCGGCTGCGAGTGGCGGGGAGAGCTTCACGAGCGGGGGGGGGGGGGGGGAGGGGCACTCGGTGTAGGCAACTGGCATCTGTGGGTAATTTTTCACAAGTCCAATGTCTAGTTTAGTAATTGTGATTTTCACAATATGTTGAAGATATGGGAAGACATATTGCTGGATTGTTTCACTATTAGGGTCATATTATTGTAATATAGAACCAGAATCTGAAAATCATAATTTCATAATCTAAAACTAAAACAAACAGTCCCTAGATACTAGCCTTTAACGAACACAATTTGTCCTCTTGCTATTAAACTGATTGGCGTGAGGTTAAATCTGACCACTTCTGCAGTCATCATTTTTATGGGGATACGTTTTCTCATCCATGGTTGGAGGAGCTTTGGCAGACCGATATGGCGGGAAGAAGGTGATGGCAGGTGCTGCTGCACTCTGGTCCTTGGCCACTTCCCTCACTCCTTGGGCTGCCTCCCACTCCACCATCATGTTGCTTGCTGTGCGTGCACTATTTGGCCTTGCAGAAGATGTCGCATTTCCAACAATGAACACCTTTTTACCTAAGTGAGTAACTCATTTCACCCATTGAATTTGATCATAATTGGCATATAAGTAGTCTTGCTTTAAGTAACATTAATCAATCAAGCCTGAAAGGACTGCAAAAAAAGTAAAAACAAACTAAGAATGACTACTTTGAGTTGAGATTAAACACATAGTACTATTAGCTGAATTAACACCTGATAGAATAATTCTTTCAACTATACATACAAGTATTCTTCATCTGATTACCATACTTTCTGGTATTTTAGCCTATTTCCCTTTTTATTGATATCAATTCTAGCTGTTACAGAATCTAGAAAATGAAACAACTGAAACCTATTTGATGCCATCAAATAAAATTTCAGTTTGGGATTTTTCAATCTAATTTGGACATGAAATAGGTGGTTCCCAACACATGAACGTGCCACTGCTGTCGGCATTTCCATGGGAGGATTCCATCTTGGAAACGTCATAAGCTTCCTAGCAACACCAATCATCATGTCACACATAGGCCTCGCCGGAACATTTGCCTTCTTCGCATCGCTTGGTTACTTGTGGATCTCTGTATGGCTGTTCAATGTAGAAAGTGATCCTCTTGACAGCCGTACCATAAGAAAATCTGAGCTGCAATTAATTCTAGCTGGAAGAACCGGATCCAAAGTCCAAGGCAGCAAATTCCCATCCCTAATGGAATTGTTGTCGATCGAATTCTTGGCCATCATTGTAGCCAATGTGGTCAACAACTGGGTAAGGACTAGCAGAATTAAAATTTGGTTATATCGTGTACATATTTTAACATTTGCAAATTTGAAACGCCATGCAGGGCTGTTTTGTCTTACTGTCTTGGATGCCTGTGTACTTCAAAACGGTATGTATGAAAAGGCCTTGTAATTGGTATTATTTACAAGTCAAAACTCTAAGCTACTTCTGACTACGATCCTACATCAGGTTTATAATGCCAATTTAAAACAAGCGGCGTGGTTCAGTGCCATACCTTGGGCAGTAATGGCTCTATCCGGCTATGTCGCAGGAGCTTCCGCAGATTTTCTGATTAAATCTGGTTTCTCTATTGCACTAGTTCGGAAAATTATGCAGGTAACAGCATTACTGGAGATTAGCCTTGCGTTGCTCACAGAATAGACTGATCTTGCCCTAGAGAAAGAATAGACTGATACTAGCACGGCCTGAAACTCATCACAACTCTGATTTCTCTGCAGTCCATTGGTTTTATTGGGCCCGGTGTGTCACTGCTATGCTTGAAATTTGCACAAAATCCATCATTTTCTGTGGTTCTCATGACCATCGCCCTGAGCTTGAGTTCCTTCAGTCAAGCTGGATACTTCTGTAATGTACAGGTACGCTTTCCGCATATCCTAATCAGATCACCTTAACTCCAAGAACCTTTTCTTTCTGAAGTGCAAAATAATCAGAAGTGCAAACTGAATAATCTGATCGAATATGTTTTCCTTGATCTTTTGCACAGGACATTGCTCCCAAATACGCTGGATCTCTACAAGGTATGTTCCCAACTAGAGCAATGGTAGACAATGTCTAGAATTCCACTTTTCAGCAGTGCAGTCCTCTGGCCTTGTGTCTGGCATCTCTTCTGCTGTGTGAACAGGACTGACGAACGGCATCGGGACAGTGGCTGCCATAGTTAGCACCATCGGAACCGGTTACTTCGTCCAGTGGCTGGGATCCTTCCAGGCCTTCCTCACCCTCACGGCCGCTCTGTACTTCAGCGCCACCGTCATCTACAACACTTACGCCATAGGCGACCTGATTCTTGACTGAGATGAAAACGGATTCTTTTGTGCAGAATCTGTATCAACCTTTGTTTGTATCTCCTCTGCAAGAATGGAATAAAATAGAGATTGATTGTTTCGTTCTGTAAAGTCGACTGCAGCCATGGTTGCCTGTGAGGAAGCCACGGGCGAACAATGGGAGGAAGGGCGGAAACGCGGGCCAGGTGTTTGACGAAATTACCGTGCGGACGCAGTGCCGAGCCGTGCAGGGCTGCAAGCGCTGAGGAAGGGCCGGGGCACGCGAAACGGCGGATTGCGACAAGGCAGTGGGTGGGCGGGCTTCTGCCGGTTGTGGGGGCGGCGGAGAGAGCGATGAGGCTGTCAGCCGACTCCGATCGGCCACGATTCCGTGCTGGTGGGTCTGATGGCTGACGGCCCGACCCACGCTGAGACTGGGCGCCCGCCAGTGCACTCCTGTGAATTTGTATATTTATATATTTTTAAATAAAAAATATAAATATATGTGTCTATTTTGAAAATTTGCAAATCTAAACTCTGAAATTTATATTTTCTGTTTCTTATTGTACGAGTAATTTTTGAGTTGAAATATTTTAGAGAGCTAGATAATAGCAGTACACCAATTTTTTCAGAATTTTTCATGAGATAGTTTTTGAATTTTGAGACTGTTAAAACACAATATTTTATTAAAATTTTAAACATCTGGTCCATTAAAAGAACGACACTAACAGGTCCATGTCGCCCTTACAAAAGGCAATAGGAGTATATATTTACAATTTTTTAAAACATACATATATATTTGTATTTTTTATTTAAAAAATTAAAAATTAAAAAATTGGATTCCTGTCAAGTGCCAACTGATTCGTTGCCCAGATGCATCATCTTGCACAAGATTTTAGCTCAGGATTGTCACTCTCAGCACACCTGGTGATCAAACCACTCACATTCGTTCAAGGTCTGGAGTTCATCCTCAACACAAGTACAATTTACAGCAACAAGTTATATGCGTCGAGGTACAGTACACTTGTGTTCATAGCAGTCTCACACACCTCGTCTCCAACCTGGCAGCTGCATCTCGTTCTTCTACCCTTCGACCTTCGTTTGTCTTCCCCTGATATCACAAGGAAGTGGTTGCACCGTCTGCTCTTTATTTTCTTGAAACGATCGGTAAACAACCACAAATCAGAGGGAGAAAAAGAACCGGCCAGGCCTCAGGAGTCGCTCCTGCTAGGCTTGTTCGAAGCTGGAATGACCTGCAAACTTAAACAGATCAGTTAGGAGTTAACAATATGTAGCTTTTGATGCTGGCTTCATCGCCAATATTTTGGTTGTCATACCGTTTCAGAAGATGGTATCCAATCATTTGTTGCCGGATTACTCATGCAGTGGACAAAGCTAGCAGATGAGTAGCCAACGGTCGTCATGTTGAGGGAGCTACCATCGGGTCTTTCAGCTTTGATGAAGCCCGTACCAGTCTGCAAAGCAAAATGACCGACTTAAATGTATCCACAGAAAGATCTTACATTGCGACTAAATTACTGTGTTAAATGGATGATTCGTTGTCCACGGACAGGATCTCTAGACACGCCACAAGAGAGGAACACAGTTTCTTTGGGGTCCGTGGACAATGAACACAGTTTCTCTAGAGCGATCTTACAGAATGTCCATGAACAAGCCGCTAGAGACCCCACAACAATAACAACACATGGTTTCTTAGGATCCTGGTCTGGATGATACCAAGTGTCTTGAAAGGTCTATATTTTTGTAGATGAAGGAAGTATAACTTCCGGCCTCTACACCAACTAGAGATGAATATAACCATTAAACTCACAAACATCTAAATAGGTGCACACTAGTATTTGAACCCTTCGTTAAAATGTATCCACAGAGCGATCTTACAGAATGCACATTGTGACTAAATTACTAAGTTAAAATGGATGATTCGTTGTCCACGGGCAGGGCGTCTAGAGACACCAGATCAGAAAAATAAGTAGTTTATTGGGATCCATGGATAATTCAATATCCACGAACAGGTCTCTAGAGATACCGGCCCACAACCAGATACCCACAACATAAGAACACATTGTTTCTTAGGATCTTGATCTGGATGACACCGAGCTTCTGACAAGTGCCTCATGCTTCATTTGATCCCCATTTCTCCCATACTAGCATCTGAGAATGACTATACTGCTTGATCTAAGAGCCTTCAGCAGAATACTACTAGCTAGAAAACATTTGCTGGACTGGTGGCTGCTGGGCAGAAAGCAGGTTGTCGAAGATCATAGAAGGGGGTTTGATTCCCTGGTTGTTTTAGGATGCTGGCTTATCTGGAAGGAGCACAATCAGTGGGTTTTAAATTGCAGCGCTACGTAGGCACCCGAGCTCGCAAGGAGGATCAAGGAAGAAGGGCGATGCTGGGTTCAGGCCGGAAACCATCAGCTGTCCTTTATCCTGCAGTAGTAGTTAGCTTTATCGTCAGTCTTGTGCTGGTCGCTTTTCATTTTCCCTATAATACCCTGTATTGCATACACTGCCGCGCAAGTTAGCTTGTGATGGTGGTCGGTCGCTTGTAATGCTCTTTTCCTCTTAATGAAAAACGTGCTCAGGCACGTTCTCGTTAGAAAACATTTGCTGAACGTGAGCTTTAAGAATATTTCAAACCACTAATAGCACACTAAAACATAAATCAAGCCTGACTATGCAAAAGCGACTGCACATAGAAGTATGTAAGAACAAAAATGTTGATAGTTGAGAAGTAGAAATTATGTACGAACAAGACAAGCTGATGGTACCCATCGGCCACAAGGATTCAAATTTAGTTTCTCCTTTAGTACAACCATGTTTACCAGCCCACATCAGAACTATCCAGTGCAGGGACTTAGACCCTTTGGATGATCATACAGCTGCTGGCCTGGTCTCACATTATTATTGCACATAAGACCTTTATGAAACAATGTTCTTTGCAGAAAGTGAGAGGATAAACCAGGGTACATATAGGCAATCATTAGCAGGCCTGGCTATCCCATGAGAATATTGTTGTGTGTGATCTAACTGTCATATTCATCAATTTGGTTGCCATATCTAGCTGTATTATTTATCAGTTATCACAAGTCAAAATGGAAGAAAAAAAGACCCTAGAATCCTAGATGCATTAAAAATTTATGATTAACATATACTTAAATTAAAAAATAATACTGACATTCAAGGGGTGGGACTATAAAGGGAACTGCTAGTGCCTCTGCCAGCCAGAGTGCTGAAATGGCACTGGAAACCCGACCATCAAAATACATAGCTTATTCTAGTGATCTAGTTTATGTAGTTATTTGTGCCATCTAATTCAACAAGATATCGATATTTTTTTCACAGAAAATGCTGTAGTGCTGAAAGTTTTCTAAAGGTTCTTGAGAACAAACATTTTTTTCTCTGATGCAGATATGATTGATGGATTTTATCCAATAATTCAAGATATATATACACTTAGACACTAGTAATATGAAAAGATGAAGAGAATAAGAAGAAGTTATTGATTCACTGATCCGCCCAAGAAGGGCCCTGAAACAAAAAATCGTAAATTACACTAAAAACATAAATTGCATCTGCAAACTTTATCAAGCTTGATCAATCTAGTAGCCATGAAATACCTTCAGATAGCAGCATATGCCACATCTACAGCGTAAAAATTTGGTACAAACGACTTTTCCCAAAGAGCGCAGAGAAAGGTACACTAAAACAGTAAAATTTACCGTGTGATGATGCTTGTCGATGCAGTTGAGCCCATCATAGTACCGCGTCTCCACGTACTCCTCCCCACCGTCCACATCCCCTCCTCCGTCCAACACCAGCTTCTACACACGACAAGGCACCACGCTAAAATCGATCGATCGAATTCGAAAGTCAAACACCGAGAATTCGAGTTCCATGAAGGAAAAAAAAAACGCTGACCAGGGGCTTCGCCTCGAGGTCGCGGAGTTTGCGGAGCTCCGGCAAGTCACTGTCCCCGTCGGCCTTAGCGCCAGACGCGCCGGAGTCCTCCGACGGGTCGCTGCGCGGCGGCTTGGCCGGGCGCCTCAGCGCGACGCTGTCGAAGTAGCCCCGCACCTCGGCTTCCACCCGTGCCGCCTCTTCCAGCGGCAGGTGCGGGTCGCTGCGCGCCGGCCGCGTCGTCGCCATGGTGGGGGTGGCTGCTTCGTTTCTCTCCCGGGCTCTTGGCTCTGGCTCGGTCCAAGAGACGGTGTGGGTGGCGGATCGAGCCGTTGGTCTCTGTGGGCGGGCAAGACGCGCGGTTTCGGCGGTGCGGCTGACAGCGCGGGGCGGGCAGGTAGCGATGCCGACGTGCCGTGATGGTGGCGTTTGATAGCGAAAACGAAGATGGATTACTGGGTTAGCAGGTGGGCGAGGTTATCCTGATCCGCCGCTGCTGTCGCCCAAACTCGTGACCGGTGATGGCGACAGCGCGCGATGGAGCACACTGTAGCAGCTTTCACGCCCTCCTCAGATTTGCTGGATCTGTTTGGTTGTCCCATGGCTCTGGACTGTAGTAGCGCCATTTTATTTAGTTAGTTACAGGTGTTTAATCTGGTTTGGAATATATTATGTTTAGTTACCGGCCCTTAGAGTATTTAATTTATTATATTAAACCTTAATTTAATTAAACCACTATCATATCAAGCTTTATTATATTGTAATAATTGAGTTAATACTTACTAATCATACGTTAATATCACCATTAGCTGAGCATATATCTGCACCCCGCGAGCCTAGTTCTGGAGAAATAGCCAATTTCTTTGTTCTCACTTAGATCATCTCTAACAGGTATTTTAAAAATTTGTCTCTATAACACTATTATAATAATCTTTATTTTCTACCTTCTATTACTTACTTCTCCCTTCAAATCTATAGTTATCCTTATAAACAGTATTGAGAGAGGAGAGAGTATATTAAATTTGAGTATCTCACCCACCTGCAACACTGTTGCACTTGATGTCGCCTCTACTAAAGTGCGACAGAAGGCAACAGAGGCAGGAAAAGTATCTACTATAGTGATATAAGTGGCGTTTGGTACCTCTGCGAAAGATGACCTTAGCCAGACTGAGAATCTTTTTTTTCATCCCGTAGATGACCATAAATATATATAGACAACTAAACAATTGCTCCATACATACTATATATCAGACTAGACCAACAACCAAACACACAATAGTTTTTTACTTCGCCGTAGTAGATGGATCTAATAACGTTGTAAATCACGAATAATGCCTAGTGCCAACCGAAAGATGTTAAGCATTGAGAAGAAGGGCATTTTTATGCAACGCTACATTTTTCAAGTATGTTCGCAGACTGATTGACATCAGTCTAAACAAACCGTTTGGAAGGAACCTTTACTGGAACATGAGACTGTTCACAAATGTATGATAAGATGCTATATGCAGAATAATGACCGTTAGAAATCAAAATCATGTGGTTGGATTTTGAGGCGCTATGTTATGATTTCAGTCGATAATTTCTGTAGTTGAAAACATTCGTACGTTCAGTTATAGCTGTTTCATTGGCGAGCTGGCGGGCATGATACTGCTATACTATAGCTCAGGCAGTTTCATTTTTAGCTTGTGATGATGTTCATCTTCAGATAATAGCTGCTGCTCGTAGATGATAGCTAGCAGTGGCCATTGAACAGGAACGGGCAAATCGCCAAGTCGAATTTGTTCATCCTGCTAGTCCCGTTGAAACGCCAGCCAAGAAGAATCCAGTGGCAACATGTTATCGTTTTGCTCCCATGCCATGAACATTGAACAGGATACCAAATTGTACGTCCCCAAGGTTGCCTTTCTGGGGATTTGTTCATATTTTTTTTTTCAAAATTTGCAAAATTACACATCCATTTCAATAAAATATAACAATAGGCTACCGTCGCCTGTTCGTCGGATGAGAGTAAGGTATTGCCCGATAAACGAATGAGACTTTGTGGGCCCCACCGGTCATTAGCTGAGATCTTGTGGGCTCTACTGGTCAAAAGATTAAAATATGCAGTGAGGTCACGTGTCATCCGTTCACCGGGCGATAGCAAACGGGTGAGATCTTCGTGTCGCCCATTGAACGAGCAACAGAAAGGTGTCGTCCAATAAACAGACGACACCTTGCTGCATTTTTTTTATTTACGGCAGAAGAGGCATGCATCGCAATGTTTATGTTTTAGATTCGTCTAATATCATTAGATGTTTGTACGATATTTTGGATACCCGGATTTTACGAAAACGGAAAAGGTGAACATGATGATTTTAATAGAAACTGCGACATACACAAACAATAGCATGTATGATACACAATCATTCTAACCTAAACAAATAATGTGTTTAAATATAATATATCTTAGATAATGTAAACAACATGATTACAACATATAGTCTACTGAGTCATACGTGGATACTTTCCCTTCCTCGTCGCTTCCGGTCCTGCCTCACAGGCTCGATGTGCCCTCTCACGCTTCCTCTCCCTCTCTTCCTCACGGGCCTCCGACATCATATGGTTACGCTCCTCCCTCATCTTCTGCTGCTCCTCATGAATGCGTTTGCACGTAGCCTCTATCCTCTCATTGGCTTCCATCTCACGGAAGCATCTCCAAGCGGCACAGTGCTGAGTGTAAAGGAGGAACACATCAACTTGTGACTGCTCAGTATCCAGCTACTGTAAGAAGTCACATAATAGTGGCGGAGACTTATCCAAAATGGTTACCTGGCAACGGGAGCTAACATTGGTGCTTCTCTGCGGTAGATCGTATTCGTAGTTGCGGCACATGAAGAACCTCTTCCGTAGGTATCAGAGAACTCAGAGTACTTCATCACCCTATAAAGGTCATCTATTTATACTGCGGATTCGTGCTGGTGCATGGACTAAGTCCACAAAAAATTGGCCCTGGAAGGAGTTGATGCAGTTAGATGTGTTCATATCAAATGTAAAGGCTACTCCTGAAAAGACTACACATGAAAAGACTATTTTCAAAAAGGTTTCTTCTGAAAAGCCTATTTATGAAAAGATAACTTTTGAAAAGGTTGTTTCTGAAAAGGCTACTGATGATAAGGCTAATTCTGAAAAGGCTAGGTCTAAAAAAGGCGTACGTGTTTTATTATCATGGTTAGATGTGTGCGGGTAGCACAAATTTGATGGTAATATTACGCCACGGTAAAAAAATGTATGCTGCTATAATGTATCTATAAAAGGCTCATGTATCTAGAAATTGAAGTCATAACGATCAATGGAGGGTAGGGGAGGAAGGAGGCGAGGAATAAAGGGGGCGGGGTGAGTGACTGTGAGATGGGAGGGTTCGTTTGGTCCAACTGAGTATGAGAAGCATCTTTACAACTTTTCTTTGCAGGATAGGAATGGTTTTCGTCATTCAAGTCATCTAAGGATTTACGAGCACCCGAATGAGATATGGCCCAAGTGCTCCCATGGCTATGATTGCGTCATTCAGATGTACGATGTGAGCTTTTATGGGGGTGTCAATTCTTTCGATGTCCTTTTGGTAGGGTGAGAATTATTTCACCATCGCCGTCTGTATCCTTATTTGAAAACATTATACATTGTGATTTTCACATTTTTGTAGGCCTCCGACGACAACCCCGATAACTGTCAGTACACGAGATGAGTCGATCCTCCTATTCTGCAGCATATCCAAGATTACATCCACCACCTGTGAGACCAAAATTTCAACTTGCAGAGAGAGGTGGAGAATATGCCAAGTCCTCCTATAATGCACCTGGAGGACCCTTCTGTATGCATCGATCTATGGTGCACATGCCCATACCATAATAGGGATGCTCCTCCTCCTTCAGCGTAATACGGTGCTGTAGATTATTAGGCCTCATGAGTGTCCTCACAGTTCACTCTAAGTCAATACGATTAGAACCACTATCAAGACATCGTTGTAATTTGTGTATCGTCCCATTGATCTTCACCTTTTTAAATTCCCTAAGGCATGTTTAGTATGTTGCAGAATGCCATTGTATGTTAGGTCGATATGTTTATTATGATTATTATGGAATACTTGTGGTACGACTCAATGCTCCAAATAGAATGGCAAAAAACATGGGATATGAAACATATTATTACACTAACAATAACATAGTATCACGAATAAAGTAGCATTATATTGACATTAACATAGTACTATAACATCGACAATAACGTAACATAACATATCATATAGTTACGTCCCCTCTTGGGGACAACCCGCCTGGTCAAATCTGCACTTGGGACCCTGCGCCTCTGCGCTCTCACCTGGTGAGTTAAGTATGTTAGCGGGTTTGGTGGAATGATCATCTGCCCAGGTCGTTCAGTGGACGGTGGAGTGGTGTAGTCATCCTGAGAGGATTGTGTCCCTGGAAAGTGGCGCACTAGGTAGCTAGGACGCATCGAGCTCGTCAATCTATCTGAAGATGTATGAGTACCTAGGGACCTAACTACCGTCCCTAGTGATTGACTCCATGTAGCTACCCTACGCCTCTACGTCCTCGAGATCGTCAACCTCTACACATAGAACAATGAAAAAAAATATGTTAGCACCGATAAAGTGTGATATACATAATAATCATGAAGCGAGTGTCATACATGAGCTGGGGACGTGAGAACTCGAAGGACTTGGGTCCATAGAGGAAGGTTGTGTGGACTTGTTGCCGGCGTAGAAGTGATCACTTGCACCGGTGAAGGCTAGCCTGGACGTTGTGACACCGTAAGGGGGGTCATCAGCATCGGAGAAAGAATGTCTAGGCTAGATGTCGCTGTAGTGTGGGTCACTGGCTCCTGAGAAGGACTACCTCACCGAGAAAGATGGCCTCGATGGTTGGGCGGTGTAGGTGGGATGTACTGGTGGATGCGGGGGATCGATGAACGTGGGTGATGGGTGCCGGGGGAGTAGTCGACGCTAGTGGTCCCGTTGCAATGATAGAGGATGAGCTGCAGCTGAACGACCTGAAGGCCTTGCTCACCTGCCGGATAATCCGGCCTAACACCGCGCTCACCTCCGTCCTAGGGAACTGGAGGCCACTATCAATCCGCACCTTGGTCGTGCGTTCCTCAACATCAATATGGCACAATATGCCTTTCTGCAAAGAATAGTTCATTTGATTAGTCAATTTATTTGTACCAACACGTATAGTAAATGAGGAGTCGCATACTGATCTAAGTACCTCAAGCGAACGCACCTGGTCCATGTGCGTCGGGTACATATCGCAAACATTCGGCTCATGCCGCGAAAACTCACTCAGTGTGTACGTGACTCAGATCCGTGTCCTAGGCATGAACCAGGACAAGTACTCCGCGTATGCCTCCTCGCAGTGCAGACGATCCTTATCCACGATGTCATCAATAGTGTGCTCCCATCTATCAACTCACGTTTGCACATGAGACGCAAACGTTCTCATTCTATGAGCCCACTTGTGCGTTAGCCTGCAAAAACATAAGCATATGAAAAAATTTGCAGCGATGTCTCCAATGAAAAAGTAATTACAATGTTATGCACCTGTGTGTTACTAAGCACTGTCCTAGTGAGCGGGAGCGGGAACGCCTACAACTTCCCGATTTGCCGCATCCTGTGGTGCAAAGAGTACTCTTCGATGTAGATGTCGCAAACGAGGGCACACCGCATGAGGCAGTACTCCCGATCCCGTAAGCACAACACCAAAAGTCCTAGCAGGGCGTGTCGAAATACCTCCTCCTCAGTGTACGACCTTCAACAGACATCGTTCACCGTTAGCTCATCGAACTGGTGAACAAAGTCCGGGTATGTGCGGTGTATCTGCACACTGGACTAAGTTGGCTGTGCAACCAAACTACGTTAGGGAAACAAAAAGGAAGTAATTAATAAATACGTGCAAAGTTTATAGTTCTTACCCTACGTCTGCACCACAACGATCCCATGGTCGGGCCATCGATACCGTCGGTAGGGAACTGATACGCGCTATGGTCAACAAGGGGCTTGCCGATGGTGATGCACTTGTACAACCACATCTGAAGCACCAAGGGATACCCGGTGAGGATCGAGTTGTCATCGATCTTCGTGCAGGCATCGCACAGACCATAGTACATCATAGCCAGCACAATAGTCACTTAGCTATACTGCAGGACCTTCCCCAGGTTGGCGTCTGCAACCTCTTTGGCGTAGGGGATCATGCTCCTGAAGACCATGTTACCATATGTCTCAGTGAAGATGATCCACCCGAACAACTACATGAGATATGCCTCCAAGTGGCAAGAGACATCATCATTGCGTGCCAGTGGATGGATGTTGTCCGTCTGTCACAGAACAACTAATTACAAATATGTTCATCGGTTAGTAACATAAAGAATGATAAAAAAGTACAAGACAGACATACCACAAATCGAATGAGAAAGACCTTCGTTGGCCTATGTTCTCGGACCTTGGAAAAGCCCTAAACGAGGCTAGGTCATCCCCCTGTACAACGACAGAGAAGCATCCCAATAATTCGTCGCGCCACGCCACATCACGTTCCTTGCTCCAACAGCGGCACCCGTGCAAGGTAGCCTCATCAGCAAGGAGACATCCTTGAGTGTGGACACCATCTCACCGCACGAGAGGTGGAACGTGTGGGTCTCAAGACGCCAGCTGTCGATAGTGCCATGAGCAGGGCCCTATCATAGGTGAACCTAGTGGCCTCCTTTGAGCCTCCCACCAACGCATCGACCTCCACCAGCCGACACAACAGGAATAGCCTAGCAGCACACAACCTGCAAACAATACAATTAGCCAGCAATACAGATAACAAGGTGTATGAAATATTACATTCAAATAGTATAAACCTTGGTATCTAATACGTGTCAACCCTCATGAGCTCATCTGATATATGGGGTCGTAGTACCGAGAGCTCCTCAGCCTGCACAGCTATGCGGTACGAACGGTGCCAAGCGCCCAGATGCATGTCAAGCATATCCAGTTGCATCATACCTACATGTTCACAACTTATTTACAGTTTGGTAAGCAAAATAAATATAGAGTAACAAGTAAGCGTATAACATGTAACATGATATAATAGATTATTGAATACGTACACAAATACATTAATGAATTAGAACTTAACACATTACAACCTGAAATATAGTGACAGTCTCATCACTACAACAATAAAGCAAAATGTTGTGCACATGAATAGCCATCATAGCACGAATTACAACAATAATGGAACTCAATGAGTCAACGAAGCAAAAAATCAATGAGCACGAGGACGTCTCCCATCTGCAGCTGAGCCAGAAGGACCTGTTTTCATAGGGTTCACACTTGGAACACCAATGATGCATTTCTTATAAGTGTGCCCTGTTTTATTGTACTTGCTGCACCATTTCACGCGACAGCTGACTTCTGCTTCGTCCATGTCATTATGAAGCCTCGTTGTTCTACGCCATCCCTTCTTCCCCTTCATCTTATATGGATAAGGGAAGAACACACAATCGCATCTAGGTTCCTTTGTGAAAAAACCATAAATCTTGAAACTATAGACCTCATGGTTCTAGGTGTTGAAGAGATCTTGCTTCTTAATGTAGTCGAAGACGTACCTCCGAGTTCTCATCCCCGTCATAGCACACACGACAATCATATGTGAGTATGGCTCGTGCATGAAAGTGCATCTAGCCCCTATGTGTGGTTTTGGTAATTAATGACAATACATATGGACTAACAATGTTGTTGAGATTGTTAGTAGGTTGTTCAATAGGTGATGCATGGAGAAGAGACATGCATGAACTCTAGGTGAATGGGAAGATTGAAAGTACATCAAGATGAATGAGCTCTAGGTGATGCTCGGATGTGATGCATAGAGGAGAAATATGCATCTAGATAAATGAGCTTTTAGTGATGCTCATAAGAAGAAGAAGAAGCTCAATAAGATTAGCAATAAGCTTGAAGGCTAAGTTACTTGTGGAGATCAAGTAACTAAAGGTATGACTTGTTAATAGAGTTTTATGTACTAACCCATGTACTTTGTGCTTGAGAGTGAGTTGGGGTTAGGATCCATAAAAAGGCATAAGTTGAATTGAAATCATATATGCCAAGAGTGAAGAACAAGAGTAGACTCCATATATGAAAAAGTGAATTCTTTGAAGATGTCGAATACAAAATGGTTTTATATGGCAAGATGGTGAAGGGCAAGCAAGACTCGGCTGCGATGGACCATCCGTGGTGAAGGGCAAGCAAATGGCTTGGCGCCGAAGGACCAAGGCGGTGGTGAAGAGCGAGTGAAGGCTTTACGCCGATGGACCGTGCGAGGCCATGTGAAGCTATGGATGATTCACATCAATCATATGAAGAATCAAGAAAAGATGGAGTGAAGAATATATGGAAGTTGGCAACCCTCAAGGTTTGAAAGAAAGAAGCGGTACTTGAAAGTTTTTCAAAAGCTCAAAGTGGTTCAAACGAGTTTTATCTTTGAATTTGAGTATAGGTATGCCGCACTATTAAGAGGGATGCAATGTGAGCTAATTGTCGTGTCTCAGTGCTCAAGAGTTCCCAACCAAACCCAAAGTGAGAGTTTGTTGTTAAGAGTCCGGAGCGGAAAGTGCGGAAGTGTCCAAAATGGGTTTTGGAGTGTTCCTAATTTGATCCTATGTGTTTTAGGTCATGAATTCAGTTGGGATGTGTAGCCCTCTGAATAAGCTTTCCATAGAGTCCAAAATCGTCGAAATCGGACTCCGGGATCAAAAGTTATCGCCGTTTTTCGGAGGTCAGCTGTGCTGTACTCGGAGACTCCGGTGAAGACCGGATTCTCCGGTACCTGGAAAGGCCGGAGACTCCGGTGTAGTCCGGATACTCCGGTGAAGTCCGGATACTCCGGTACCTGGAGTGGCCGGAGACTCCGGGAAGTCTCCGGGGGTGTTTTCTGGGTTAAGTGTCGACCGGAGACTCCGGTGTAGGCCGGATACTCCGGTAAAAGTCCAGAAAAGAGCGTAACGGCTAGTTCTGACACATTCTGTGACCGTTCTGACGCCGTATTTGGATTTAGGACCGGATACTCCGGTGTTCACCGGATACTCCGGCCAGTTCTGTCAAAAACAGTAACGGCTAGTTGTTTGGAGTGGGCTATTTATACCCCACTCACCCCATCCTTTGGGGCTGCTGCAAGGGCACGAAAAGAACATCCTCTAGAGCCAAAAGAACTCCCTCCCACTCCATTCTAGTGTGTGATTTGAGAAGAAAAGTGAGTTGGGTTGAGAGATTGGAAGATTGAGTGCAAGTGAGCTAAATCCATTCTTGAGCACTTGAGTTCTTGACAAGAAGTTCTCGAAGCGTTTGTTACTCTTGGAGGTGAAGCCTCCTAGCCGGCTAGGTGTCGCCGGTGAGCTCCCGTGCTTGTGGTGAGCCGCGGAAAGTTTGTGAAGGTCGATCTCACCTCCGGAAGGAAAGAGATCAAGTTAGTGGAAACCGAGCTCAAGTGTGACCGAGCTTGAAGAGGAAAGCGGTTGAAAGAGACCCGGCTCGTTGGAGCTTCCTCAACGGAGACGTAGGATTCACGGTGGTGAATCCGAACTTCGGGAAACAATTCTTTGCGTCTCCTCTATTGTTTCCTTACTTTTATGTTCTTGCTCAAATCTTTGTGCATATTGCTCGATCTACTTGTTTGTGTGTATTTGAGTGTAGGTTCTTCGTGAATCTACTTGGAATCATCTCCGGGAACACACGACATCACTTGGTTTGAGCTAGAACTCTCCACTCATTAATTTTATTCAGTTTCGGGCTCTGTTCTGTACAGAAACTGGAGAATCCGGACTTTACCGGAGTTTCCGGACCTGTACACACCGGAGTATCCGGACTACACCGGAGACTCCGAGGTGAACAGTAATTCCAGGCATATGAACAGTATTTTCAGCCTTTTTCAATTTAAGTTTTATTGCATATCTCTTGCTAGAATTGAGTAATTTTTGTCACCTTAGGATTGTAATTTCCACACTTATTTAGGGTGATTGTGCACTAGTTGAGCCTAGCATATTTAGGTTTTTCTCTTGTGAAAAACTCGTTAGTTTATATTCCGCTGCAAGTTTAGGCCAACGGTAAAAAGGGTTGAATTTTTGTTAAAACGCCTATTCACCCCCCCCTCTAGGCGACATCATTGTCCTTTCAGTGCAGTAGCATCAGCTTGTAGCGGCTGCAAATGCACATGTAATCGAATAGGGTGCATTGTTGGATAGCTCTCTCACGCTTTCCCTCCCTTCCTTTGTCTCTGCATAGAACATCATATCTATGTTGTTCAGTCCCCATGTCCTTCACCCGGTAAATCTTTGCCTTCTCCATGTTATCTTCCATGTACTTGGTCATCTTCATTCTATAAATTAGGCAAGCATCATCTAGCCCTGGGTGCGTTATTGCATAGTGCTCTCTGAAATATTTGCAGGTCACCTGAAGTATGAACTATACAATCTCCACCAGCAGTAACCCCCTAACACCTTTCATCACCCAGTTGTAAATCTTTGTTAAATTTATAGTCATAATATCGTACAAAGCCCCGTTTGTGCTGTAGAGCGGAACTTACTTCTCCTTCGACTCATTCTCAATCCATTTGCTAAACGACATGGTAGAGGACTCTATCGTCCGCATTATGCTAGCTTCATTGTGTTGGCAGGGACTCAAGAGGTACTGGTTCATCCTCGGTCCCCTCATGGGCCTCCATGCACACTCTTGGGTTTGTTTCTTCATCAACTCATCCAGTGTCTTCCAAAAAGTATTAAACTTCTGTTGCTGGTTCTGACCGCACAATCTTTTGAACATGTTCATGAGATTATTGTTCTTGAATTGGCGGAAGAAGTTTGTGCTGAAATACCTCATACACCATCTACTCTGTAGATCATGCCACATAGGTCTCATCATGCCATCATCCGTT
This sequence comes from Phragmites australis, assembly GCF_958298935.1. Taxonomy (NCBI): domain Eukaryota; kingdom Viridiplantae; phylum Streptophyta; class Magnoliopsida; order Poales; family Poaceae; genus Phragmites; species Phragmites australis. The sequence continues at coordinate 28,322,738 of NC_084929.1, forward strand.
CCATTCCGCAGATACTGAATAGCTTTGAGCATCCCTACATGCCGATCATGAATAAGGCACATGTTCGGCCGAACACTGACAATTATCATCCTTAGATGGTAAAGGAACCAATACCAATTGGTGGTGTTTTCATTCTCCACAAATGCAAAGGTCAAGTGTAGCACTTGGTTGTTCTCATCAACTCTAATAACAGTCATGATATATCCCTTGTACATGCCGGTAAGGAAAGTGTCATCGATGCATAGGATATACCGACATTACTCGAAAGCTTTGATACATGGTCCTAATGCGAAGAAGCATCGCTTCAGGACACACTTGCCAGGTTTGGACAGTAATGGGTACTTATCATTGTTATAATAAGTCCCTGAGTTCCTTCGAATAATGGTCCGCAACAATTTTGGAAGATTGTCATACGACGCTTTGTAGGTTCTGAACCTCATCTCAATTGCCTTCATCTTCGCCCTCCATGTCTTGTTGTAACTGATAGTGTATTTGTACTCCTCCTCAATTTGCTCGATTATGGACTCTGATTCATAGTTCAGGTTATTCATGATCTGGGCATACATCATATTGACGATAAAGGCTGATGTGATGTTCTTGTGGCTAAATTCAAGTTCGTCCATCGTACAAATGTGGTCCACCACAATCAACACCTTCCAATACTCAACCTACTTCCCCTTGAGGCCGTACACCTGCTATGGGAAACCCTCCTTCACGCACTTGACATCATACTCCTTCTTCCTTGACTTGACAATATAAAACTGCTGTCGAAGTGATGTCGCATATTGAGTCATCATCCTTCATTGCCTGATTGGTAGGATACCTAGCACCCTAGGTCACCTCATTCTGCGTATACTCCTAGTCCACCTGATTTCCCTTATTCACCACAAGGTTGCCGAAGTTGGGATTGTTCCATTCCGTGGGAACAAGAGCGACGTCCTTATCATCCGACATGTCATACTCAGGAGAGTTATTAGCCTCAAGATCATCCTGCTCTATTTGATCAATTAGAGAAGGGATTCATTCCCCCTCGTCTGCCTCACTGGTCTGTTCAGTCGAATAATCTGACGAATGTGCACCATCCGGACTAACATCCTCATCATACTCTTTCTGACCACCCTCCTCTTCCGCATACCCCCACCTTGCATCTTCCCAACTGTCTTCTTATTCTTCCATTGCACAAGCAACATATGAGGCAAATATCTGTGCACAACATCCGGCAGATACCTCCTCCAGACTTCATCTTTTCTTAGCAGGTACACCTCCCAGTACACATAATTTCTCGTACGATTGCCCATAATGCTAATGGTCATGTCTTGAATCTTAAGGTCTATTTTAAAACCCCACATCAACCATACGTACAAGTGTCTGACACTCTTCTACATATGTCTAGAGATACTCTTATCCATTGACTCAAATATGAACAATACTACATCTTTTAGACCATAAAGTATTTCACTGTCCCCATAAAAAAATTCTAAACTACCACTTGCCCGACATACCTGCCAACCATCGACAACACCCTAATATCATCGCAGTAGAACATACAAAATTGCGTACGACTATATCTACAATAATACAACATTAATTAAAAATATGACTTCATCTATATTATAACAAAATATCCTCGAATCACTATATCAAACACCTCTAAATCATACATCTATTACCTTAATTATGCCTATACTATGTCTAAATTCTACATGTAATACCTAACATAGGTCTAAATATTACATCTAATTACTAAAGATCTAATTGATAAACTATGTCTAACTCTATATCTATATTCTAACCTACGTTTAGTGACTATCCTATTGGATTTATAAAAAAAACATAAATCTAACCTCTAACCGATATCAAAAATTAGCACTAGTGACTATCCTACCAGATTTATAAAAAAATAGATTATATATATATATATATATATATATATATATATATATATATATATATATATATTCCTCCAGCAGAGTTTTACCTTCAATTTCTCCTCACTCCTCTCCTCCCTCTCTCTCGGCTTGGTTGAGTGCAAATGAGAATACTAGCATCGGCCGGATGCGGCACGTTGTATCTTATACCAAAAAATCTCGCTCGTACAATAAGCGACACCTTTTAGTGTCCCTCGAGCGTCACAGCGAAAAAATCTTGCCCACTGAGAAATTGCATTTAATATTGGCTGACCGATGGGACCTAGGTGAGAGCTGACGAGAGCCCGCTCTCGCCCCATGAATATGCAATAGTAACTATTGTTGTAATATTTTAAAATCACCGTGTAATTTTACTCTCTTCCCCCAACTATTGTTGCTCTCGCGGTCTCGCCCTGTACTTTCTCCCTGCATTGTGGTCTGTTCGTCCCATCGAATCCCAAAAGAAGAGCCAGAGCCCAGGAGACAGTTGTGGAACAAGGCTGAGGTCAAGTTGGGCGATATTCGAAGAAAAAAAAATCTGAAGCAGGAGAAGCCCAGTAGAGCGAGGCAGAAAAGCCACAAGCCTCGTAATATCGCTTGATCAAAATGGCCTCTCAGGCCTCCATGCATGCATGTATTTGAGCTGAGACTAAACTGGGCCGGTTGCACTGCTGCGCCGGGTGGCTGCGAGAATTGGTGGGCTTCAATGTAGGCGAGCCTTGACAGCGCGAAATTTTTTATTTATATACGCTGTCGTTTGGAAAATTTGTAAAAATAGACTTTAACCTTCTAAACACTATCAAAATAGAATTTTTGTATAACTTTTATGTCTATTTTGGTATAATTTTAAATTTTGAGAGTGAATTTTAAACTTCCCACCCATCCAACAGACGAGTGGTTTAAAAATTAAAAAAAATATTTTGTTCTAATGCTCTCAAAATTTAAAAATACTATCAAAATAGTCATGAAAAATTCTAAAAATATAGTGAGGTAGAGGATGCTATAATCTAGTTCATCATAAAATTTTAACTCAAACAATTACTTGTACAATAAAAAACAAAAAGACAAATTTCAAGATCCTATTTGTGGGAGGAGCCTATTTTACAAAATTTCAAAACGGCCACATAGTTTTGTAATATTTTAAATTAAAAATATATGAACAAAAAAGGTTCTGACACCGTTTGTAGGCTCACTCGTCCCACCACGGTAGCGGATGAGCCCCGAGGCGCAACTCGTCCGATCCGCATAGACGGCTCAGATCAGGCCCACAAAAGAATGTAGATGGTGCATTTTTTTTGTAAAAAGGGCCCGTTTATATTTATGCTGTTAGTTCGGCCCTGATTTGTTTCAGGGTTATTCTCCGCGATCAGGTCATGGGTCACCACAAGCGGTTGGATGAACCGTGCACGTCCCAGATGGGTTGAGGAGAAAAACTGCAGATCAATTTTCGCAAAAGAGCCCTTGCACGGGGCATCCTGTTTCGTTTCGTTCTTCACATCGAGCAGGCTTCCCGTTGGGGTTCCGGCCGCGGGCACGGCCGCAGGCCTGCGGCGAACCGGGCCCATCTCGTGGTGTGGCCTTGCGCGAGAAGCTATCATGCCTCTCCATAGGTGGGGCGCTTCTTCTGCTTCCACACGGCACCTGCGGCGCGTCGTCGCCCCTCCCTAAATGTGCGGCTTTCTGTTAAAAAGAAATGCACGGCTTTCCATCGCCTCCTGCGTGGCGCAGCGCCACCCCTTCTTTTTCTGACTAAAGAGAGAGCTTTATTAGTTACTCAAAGTGAATTACAATCTTGACAAACTAAGCGTATGACACAGGCTAGAGCACGTTCCTGCCATATAGCACTGTGATGTAAACGTTTTACTAGTTGGGCGAACTCATGTGCCACACTATTCTACTCTCTACACCACCTCGGAAATTCTTTTAGCTGCCTCCAGGCCCTCTGAATCGTGAAGTTAGAGATCGATCGTTGTGTCTCTAACTTGGACAGATAATGGACCATCGTCATGCTGTCTGACTCCAGGATTACTCTTTTTTCCGGGCTCTGCTTGATTTCCATGTGGGAGGATATGACAGAACAGACTAATTTTTGTAGATAAAGAGAATTTTATTTCATCAAACAAATGAAAACATTTCAGCCTCTACACCAAGATATGCATTCGGCTAATTATTACAACCAGTTTGGTTAAGATGTAGACTCATCTACCACACAAACCACTAGCATAAACAAAAGGTAGAAAAATTAACAAAAAACATATGTTATTTTTAAACACTTAATCTATTGCTAAGTCTCCACCTAATTTTGTGAAGGTGTCCATTGTTGTAGTCGTCAATGGACAATATCCCGCTTGTATTGTTGTACGGATCTCCTCCTTTTGAAGTAACGATCAAAACCTGATCCAATACGTTCTACTGTAGATAACTTGCATAGAAGAGTGCATATTTATCTTATCAAAAACCACATCATTCTGCCTAAGGCACATCGCCCAATAAATAGCAGCGGCTCCAACAAAAAGCATCTCTTCAGCCTCTTCCCTATCCCATTTAGTCAGGTTCCAAACATATTGGAGACACTACTAGAGGTTGAAGGCCAAAAGTAATCTGAACTGTTCTACAAATAAACTTAGTAAAATTGCAATCGAAGAAAAGATGTTTAATTGTCTCATTGCAGTTGTAAAAACAACATTTTTCATTCCCTTGCTAATTTCTTTCCACAAAGTTATCTTTAGTTAAGATGACTCCTTTGATTAAGAACCAAATGAAGATTTAAATCTTTAAAGGAAGCTTAAGTTTTCAAAAGAAATGATTATTATCAATCATGTTATCATTGAGTATAGCCCTGTACATTGTGTTAATTGAAAATTGACCACTTAAAGTTAAGAGCCATCTAAAACCATCATGTTCATCACATATCTCGGTATCTGTTACTTGTGCCACCAGGTCATTCCAAGCCTCAAGATTATCTCCCACTAACGTTCTACGGAAAGCAATATGAAAGCAATATTTGGAGGGTCATAACTAAGGCTATCATCTATAGTCACCTGCTTCCTGTATGTAATGTTATATAATACTAGGTATTGCTTGCAAAGTGGTTGTTCCCGACCATTTATCTTCTCATAATCTTATTTGAGTACCACTCTGTAGTCTAAATTCCTCAAAACTTAAGAACTGATCTTTGATACTCAATAATCCTTACCAGAATTGAGAATATGTAGTTCTCCTTTTGACTTGAGCAATTGTTTTATTATCCAGATATTTCCTCCTAATCAATTGTTGCCATATTCCATTCTCATTGATTAATTTGAATAACCATTTACCAAGTAGACTTTTATTTTGGATGTCTAGGTCCTGTATACCTAAACCACCTTGATCTTTTGGTCTACATAGTATACTCTATTTAGCTAATCTATATTTTTTTTATGGTTATCACCTTGCCAGAAAAATCTAGATTGATAATAATCTAACTTCTTCGAAAACACCTCTTTATACCTCAAAGAATGAGAACATAAACATTGCCATACAACTTAAAACATAATTAATAAGTACTAGTCTCCCCCGTACAACAAGTGCTTGCCCTTTCAACTACTCAATTTCTTCTCAAACCTATCCTTGATCATCTTCTAGTCATTTTTACTAATCCTCCTATGATGCATTGGGATTCCCAAGTATCTAAAAGGATAATCCCCCATATCACACCCAAAATATTGAGTGTATTGATTAGCATAGTCCTTTGCCTCTCCTTAACAGAATAATTCACTTTATGAAAATTAATCTTTAGGCCAGATAGTTGCTCAAAAGCACATAGCAAGAGCTTCATATTTTTAGCCTGTTCAAGATCATGTTCCATAAAAAATATTGTGTCATCTGCATACTGTATAATTGAAAGACCGTTATCAATGAGATTAGGAAGTACCCCCTTAAATTGTCCATCAACCTTCCCTCTAGCTATTAAAATAGCTAACATATCCACTACTAAATTGAATAAAATCTGGGATAATAGATCTCCTTGTCTCAACCCTTTTTTGGTTTGAAAGAAGCATCTAACTTCATCATTTATCTTAATTCCAACACTTTTTCTTGTTACAAACTGTTCTACCTGGGAACACCATTTCCTAGAAAAGCTTTTCATCCTTAAAGTTTGTTGTCATAAGCCTTTTCAAAATCAAGTTTGAGGATGACCCCATTTAGCTTTTTCCTTTGCATTTCATGGATGGTTTTGTGGAGAATAACTACTCCTTCCAATATATTTCTTCCTAGCATAAAAGCAGTTTATGATGGTCTAATCAAATTCTGCGCAACCCTAGTTAGCCTATTTAACCCCACCTTTGTGAAGATTTTAAATCTCATATTTACTAGGCAAATAGGCCTAAACTGTTGAATTTGCGAATCATCTTTTTTCTTTGGTAGCAATGTGATGATTCCAAAACTGAGGCTAAACAGAGGTAAAGTTCCTTTATGAAACTCGTGAAAGAGCGCCATCAAGTCCTCTTTGATGACATCCCAAAAGACTTTATAAAACTCCACAGGGAATTCATCCGGTTCAGGTGCTTTGTTATGTTTTATTCGAAAAATTTCCTCTTTCACCTCTTTTTTTCCGTAAATATATCTATCAACATCTCGTTATTAGTATGTGAAACCTAGGCGATATCATCAATATAGTTTTCAATCATAGAAAAATCCGAACCATCGAAAGGTCTAAACAAACCTTGATAATAGTGGGTTATATATGATTTTAACTGTTCCTCTCCTGTAACGATTTTATCACCATGTTCTAACTGAAAGATACGAGTCTTCCTATGCTTCCCATTTGCTACCAAATGAAAGTATTTTGTATTGCAATCACCTTCTAATAAATCTATTGTTTTGGACCGTTGGTACTATTTAATTTCCTCCTCACGCAATAGTTGGAATAATCTTTCTTTTAAGCAAAGCTTCAAATTTACCTCATGTGGCTGTAATACATTTGCTTCAGCCTTTTTATCTAAGTCATTCACCTTCTCAAGGAGCTCTTGCTTTTCTTTTTTGTTGGTATCACTAATGTTCTTTGCCCATCCTCTCAGGAACTGGCGAAGATGACGTATTTTATTCTGCCATCTTTGCATTGAAGAATTTCCCCTATTTTCATTTTGCCAAACCTTAGCCACTCCACTAACTCATAAAACAATTGATTAATGAGATATCAGTATACAATTTTGTATTTGAAATTGTGAATTAAGCATTTTGGTCATGCTCAACCCTATTGAATTTGTTTTGTCAGGACTTGCTGTTGCACTCAGATTTTACCAACGTCTTAATGGTAGTGGTACAACATAGTCCATAGAGAATTATCTTCCGAATGCAATCTTATAAGGCATTCACAGTTATTAATGCTTATCGGTGACTGGTTATTGTGTAAATAGGAGCGACAAGTAGGGGCAGCCGCCCTAGGTTCTATGGACGAGCTTAGAGTACCTTGCCCACTTTACTGGCCCGGTATGCCCCTTGTGGGCTTGAGTTGTCTAGTCTAGACATCCAATCTTTTGTCTCACGAGCGGTCCACGCTGCATCATGCTACCGAGGTGTAATACCATAGTGTTTATAAATAAAAGAACATATTGACCACGAGAATGAAATATTTGACTTTTAAATCCGTCGCTCAAATGAATGATCTGAAATCACAGATGCGTAGATCTCGCCAAGATGAATCCATTCAACTATCCAAATGGCCAATTTAAACACCCGACAGGATTGAAGTGAGCACAATAAATCTAGATCGTTGAAAAAGATAAAAAAAATATAGGAGGCCTGATGGATCGTTCATCACCCCGATCCATCCTGACCCCGCCCGATGCTGCTGCCTCCCTTATCCAAATGAGGCCTAGCCATCGCCTCTGCCGACTAGCCGCCAGCAGTAGAGCGTAGCCGCCGCCTTCGCTCGGCCATTCTCGGCTACAACCGCTGCCATTTCTACCTATCCGTGCCTATATCCATGCTACTCATCGCTGCCACCATCGTCTGCCACCTGGCCACGCCATTGGTCACCAACTCCGCTTGATCATGCTGTCTGCCCGCCATCGGCTGTGCCACCTATAGATGTTCTGTTGCTCAACCTCCTCCAACTCCACCTTTGCGCACCTCAAGAGGATCCTCACCGGCCTGCAGCTCAATAGGGACGAGTTGCACTAGCTTCAATTGCTAGTGCAGCTTTGCGAGATGCTCTCCATCGGTACTGAGGACTCGCTCTCTGCCTTCCATGTTGACGCAAGTGATCACTGTTGGTAGTTAAAACACTTCTTTTTCTTGGAATAAGCAGCACTATTAAAGACATCCTTAGAGGCTCTGTTTTGATTGCTGGAGCATGAGTCTCCCCTGCTTTAACAAGGCCTGCCGATCATATGTTTGAGATGGTGAGCTTTGCTGATGATTTTCTTCCATATGTGCCTGCGAGGATCAACAATTTACCAACATATTACCATGCACATGAGGGCTCTTCAATAAAGAAATCTGCTTCCATCAATCAAGATGGGGCTGGTTCAACAGAAAATGATAGGTCTGGCCGTGAGAGGCTATTATGTGAGCACCCTGAACCCCTACAGCAGTTTGGTATGTACTTGTTACCCACAGCTACACAAAAATATTTATTGTTTAGAGATGAAAGAATATCTATATATATATATATATATTTCAAGAGGCTTACAAGGCTGTTATGCACTATCTCCATCATGATCCTTGGTATGTGGAGGTGGTGGTCCGATCATGTTTAAACGAGCTCCTTCTACTGACATTGGTAAAAAGGCAAGTAACATAGAGGTGTGGTAAGTGCTATATTTATATTCACGTCTTACCTCTCTTGTAAATAAAATGGAGTATATAGCATCAAGAGTTATTATTTATTTTACCTTCATATTCAACTACGGTCGTTAAACTATGCAAGTGAATTGTGTTTCTGTGCTTATAATTTTTATATTAGAATGCTTGCGTTTTTATTTATTTATTCAGATTATGAATGACGTTGCTTAATGGTGCATGGTGTATATTATATCGCATTTGAAAAATTGAACCAATGCTATTTTAATGATTTTGATTATGTTGTTGGCGTTGTGGATTGGTAGTGGTGGTGTTTATTATGAGGAGTTATAAAAAATTGAGAATTAACGTCAATTCATATGCATACATATTCACTTATGTATTTTATATGGAGATAAAGGCCGATCACCGCTATCGTGCCATGATTCGTACCGCTACATGGAGTTGCATGTGAACTTGGCACCGTCCAACATAAACTCTCAAATGGAGTTGCATTATGGCATATGTATTCCTTTTACATTTATCATGATATGATTACAATATTGAAGAATTGACGATGCCTTTATCAAGAGGTTTTTATGTGGAGCACTTATGCGTTGTAGCATGACATACAAATCTCGCATAATGGTTGAAGAATATGATAACATGGTTTTGCATATAATCTGGAAGATCAGTTTGGTAGACCTTTTATCGCGAGGAAAAGTATTTCATACTTGTGATTAACTCATTTGCTTTCGATTCAATTATTCTATTGTATTTGAGATATGAATATATATTCATAACCGTTACTTCCTGAGTATACCTCACCCTGTTAAATCTTTTACAGGCATGCCTAGACCATTTTGGTGAGCATAATGGGATGGGGTCTAGAAGCTTGCACGCACTATAATGTTAGCAAACCAGTTCACATTGCAAAAATTCAGCTTAGTAGTGTGGCATTTTTGCTTGATATAAGCTTTGTTTTAAGAAGAATTTCTCATTTGTGATGTAAGGTTGTTTTATGGCAAGATGGTGTCATGAAGAGTTTCAATTGCTATTTATATCATATTTATAGTGCTCTTGTTGCTAAATTAGTGTTAATATGTCATTTGTACTCAAAATACAAAGTAGGTGTTGCTGAAATTTCAACTTTCGGCTAAAATATACATTTTAATTGTTGAGTAGGGTGTTACACGAGGTGAGACCAATTTGTTTCCCAACTCCTGAATGGTCCTGGTGCAGTTGCAGTGTGCTCCCAAGATAGAGTTGGACAATAGTTAGCAGGTGGCGGTGTGGCACGGAATGCTGGCACCCATCAACCCATGATGTGATGAGGGTGTGACTCCCGTGAGGCCGTGATCCCGTCTGCCTAAGCCCCGAACAAGTGACGCTGGCGTGGCGTGGAGCCGCCGATTGCTCAACGACGATGAAGAGGAGCTCAGACACGCGCTACCCAATGCTTATCGATCCCCTATGCCTAATGTCCCGTCCTCCCCTGCTAACGTCGGAATGGTAAGTTCTCCCAAATCATAATCGACGTAGTGCAATACTGATTTGTCTAATATAGAGTTCTAGTCATATGTGGTGAGCATTAAGGAATGAGTATTGTATTAATGTGTTGTTCTGTAACCTTGTATGATTGATTTCTTATGTTATCTTATTTGTCGTAGGCACTATTTGTGACTAACATCCGAATTCATATATGTGGTGAGCATTAAGGAATGAGTATTGTATTAATGTGTTGTTCTGTAACCTTGTGTGATTGATTTCTTATGTTATCTTATTTGTCGTAGGCACTATTTGTGACTAACATCCGAATTCATATATTTTTGTTTTTGTAAGGTACCTGCTGATTCTCTGAAGTTTTGAGGGTATCTAATGAGTGGTTCAAGAGTTATAAGTTCATGTTAGTAAAACTTATTGTCTTCATGTCGTGTTCTACACTTTTGGTATTTTTTTTCATAGTTTCTGTGAAATTGAATGTGATTTGAACAATTACTTGTATTGAACGTTAAGTGCATCATGCTGTTATAATTTCTAAGGTAAAAGTTTGCTCTTGCTACCTAAAATTCCTAGGTCCACCACTGTGTGCAACTACTGTAAATCCAGGATGGTGTCCTTGTGAAAAGAAGAAAATGAGCTGGTCTTAGAGTGCAGAATTTCGATTCCTATCTTGATCTACCAGTCATTACTGCTGAAACTTTTCATATTTTTTCTTGTGAACCGGAAAGGTTTTGCATAACATTCCTGCATGTTTGTACTTTTTTTTAAAGCAGCTCATGCTTATGTGTCATAACACCGCTTGTACATTTGAGCCTGGAATTTTGAATGAAAGAAGAAACCTTGAATCGTATTGTCATGAGGTGTGACATTTCACTGTTTACCTGGTACAGGAACATGCTCAATACATCAAGATTTGCGGAGACTGCAATCGGGTTAATCGCCCAATTATTCTGAAGATGACACTTCACCAGTGCAATCTACATGATGTAGCAATGGAGGAAACAGGGACACTAATCTGCTACCACAGGGTTCAGAGATTATGGAGATTACATGAATTCATGAGAATTATACCTCTTGGTATCAGTTTGTCACAAACATATCAAGATGATGGTAGGTACCAGGTTGAAACCAACACAGATATATGTCATATCTATTACAAGAAATCAGTGAGCCATTGGTATCAGTTAAGGTTAAGGTCTGTTTGGTACTCCGAGATCTATGCTGGATCTAGAATTTATACGATAAAATAAATTATTTAAATTTTTATTTTTAATTCAAAATAAAAATCAGATATCTCAACTAAATACTCTTAATCCACCTACAACTCTAAATCTAAGATTCTTTTGAGTTAATTAAAAAGTCTTGAATATAAAACTGTGCCAAACGAGACCTTCCTTGCAGTCACATAAATATGCTGGTAGGTGCCGGGTAGAAACCTACACAGATATATGTCATATCTACGAGACATGAAAGCTCCATTCCACTGTCACAAATCAGATATTAAAAGGGCTATTATACCCTTTTAATATTCTCAACTAAAAGGGCTATTTCTGACATAGCCGGCCTAAAAGATTCTCAACTAAATCACTGAGCTTGGAAATTCTGGAGATCCAGAGCCTCCAGCTATGCATACAGTCTCATATTATCAAGAGCCTACTTTACATCATGTTTGCTGGTTGGAGAAATTCTGTGACACATCACAGTCTCGCTCTTGCATAAAAACAAGCCGGGTCTTAACAGATGGGAAACCTGTGTGTAACCGTTCAGTTCATGCAGTCCATGTATCAGCATCTTCAGCTGAGTGTGAAAAGGCAACTGGTATGGCGTCCCTGGTTGGTGCATAGAGCATAGTGGAATGAATCATGCTGAAATCACTTCATTCCTCCTACCACTCATGGGTGACCGGGGTCCGGATCACAAGGTTGGCCGGCCCTCACCATTCCACGAAGTGGCACGTATGGATATGCGCATGATCCAACGGGGCCAAAAAAAATCTCGCCAACGAACGGGTTGTACCAATTGTCGCCGTGTCTTTCTCGTTGGCAGTTAAGCTAGCTGAATTATTGAGGCGCCATTCGCCCTGTTGATACTCCACTGATACTCATTGATAGGTACAATAACTTGGTTGCCCACGAGTAGTCTGAGCTAGGTGTGATGTGCGCAAGTGTTAACATGGGGCCATGTATGAGGTCCTCATCAATCTGCTCGGTGCTCTTTTGTTTAATCATTCAGAAGGGTAAGAAAGGAAGCACATCACTCCTTGTGGCACTTATTACTTTACATGATCAATAACACAGTCGACGCAAACATATCCACAAACTTTTGTACTCTTTATTTTTGCTACGGTGGCTAAAAAAGTAACTCCCTTGCTTAAGAATGGAAGACATATTTTTGTTTTGAAAAAGTCATAAAAATAAATTTTGACTTTCAATTTTCTTATAATATGTGATCAATTGCTATAAAATTAACATCATATTAAAAGTATTTTAAAATATAAATCTCTTGAAACAAATTTTGTATACTAAATATGAATATAGTTTGACTAATTATCGGTTAAAATTTATAAAGTTTAACTTTTTGAACGGATGGAGTATATTTTAAAAATAAGTTATGCTATGCATGGGAATTATCTCCATTTTTCTTTTCTTTTCCTTGTTTGCTACGAAGGGTCCTAAAGTCCACTTATAGTTGAGTCTGGAAGTGATAGTAAAGTACAAAGTCAGTTTGTCAATCAGTGTTAACCAGTGGTTCACATTTTTGCATTACACGAGTAGAGGATGAACTGCTAGCTGGGTTTGGGCATGATAATTCAGAGCGTGCAGTGTTAATTTTGTCTCCCATGAGTCTATGACTCTCAAGCCGCGCAGCATGTCTGGCTGTTTAAATGAACAAGAAATCATACACTTGCAGGGACTCGAGAATTGGTCGTGTTCTTACGAAATTGCTAGCTGGGTCTGGGCATTTGGTGTCGATTGTCGAATATCTAAATAAGAGGTATATATGTATAAGTAATATTATATATGAACAGGGTATACTATTTACATGTATAACAACTTCAAATATTACAGAACTAAATCTGCGGTACCTAGTACATCCGAAAATCTAGAAGACGTATACTAGAAAGGTCTCGATTGTTTGCCCAACTCGAGAACAACTAGTATCAAAGTTGAATTCATCTGTTTTGTCTTGGTAGACAAGATGAAGGATTCCCTATCGACTACGGCTGGATATGAGGCAGCATATCATCCCTATATAACGCGGGGACCCAAACCCCAGGAGAAGGAGGAGGAGAGAAAACTCACGCATCTGCAACTCGACGCAAGCACAAAGACCATAGGAAATACTCGGTGACTTTAGTTCTAGATTAGCTTAGATCCAATCTACTTCTTGTAATAGGTCTAGCAACATTGCTTGTACTCGAGAGAATATATATACATCATCATTCATACAGGATGTAAGATATTACTCCAACCGGGGGCTTGAACCTGTCTACATCGTGTGTCTTGTTTCGTGTTCAATCCCTGAGCTCGAAGGTATCCCAGTCCATTGCGAACATATTGTCAGGAACTAATCTTCGACAGTTGGTGCGCTAGGTAGGGGACTACTTCTGCTTTTCAGGATTGATTATGTCTCGAGTTTACATCAGCGTTGGTTTCTCTGACGACGCTTTCTACGATCACTTTGAGTCGGCGGAAGCCATTTACTCATCGCCGCCTGTCGGATCTAAGATGCCCTTCGGAGCTATGGTTTTTCGCTTGGACAATCAAGGTGGATTGATCCACACTAATATTCTCGAGTCCAGCCCATTGAACGCATACCATGAGGTGGGATACCTCGATTGGGATCCCAAGGAGCCTAATGTTCTCTAGTGCATAAACACTGACAACGAGGATGAAGATCATGAGAGTGGCAATGCCAACTTGGTCAATAGCCAGAGCAGCCAAACAGATTGATTCGTGTTCATGACTCGAGGAGTTGAAACCCCACCTGATGACCCTATTGTGGTAGATCAAAACGCCACAGAGAACAATGGCACTGGGATTCCCACAAACCCAGCAGCGACAGCAGCCACCCATGGTACCAGCGTCGCCGGAGATATACCACCAGGAATGTCTGTGGTTGGTGCACAATTAGCTCCTAATACTACTAATCATCAATGAACTACAGGAGATCAGGTGCCCTCGGGTCTTCAACGACGACTTCAAGTGGGTACCCCTCCACCAACACTAGTCCTGAGATTGAGGAATGAATGCTCTCAAGATGATTGTCATGAGGCTTCATCGACTCATCCACAGCCAAACCTCGGTAGTGGTGCCTTCAGTACTCTAGAGGCTAACGTCTAGGGCCCTCATTTGATTCTAAGATCCTTCCTTGAGTTGAATCTGGCGAATCCTTTAACCCTGATGCTCAATCAAGTGTAGACTTTACTCGATGCGGCTCAGATCCAAGCTGATCAAGTAAACAACCCTGGCAGTTCTAAGCACCCGAGTTGGCAAGGCACCGGTTCGAGGAGCCATGGACACGGACATCCCCGAGTTGAAGAATCATAGATGGGAAGCTTGGGCGATCGGGGTCGAGCGTAGTATTG